>NW_027507764.1:474880741-476080741 GCF_037356315.1 Lithobates pipiens
TTAGACACCATGGAGGCAAGCAAGTACTTAATCTAGCAGTCAGAAGTCAAACACTAATAGCAAAGTGATATTAAGTCAAGGGTGTTCACAACTGAGGCTTTTCTGGCTAAACAATGGCTTGACAATGATGGTAGTCTGCAGCAAGCAGAACAATAAGGCCTACAGAAGGCAAAATATTTATAGTCAGTGCCACTGGTTAATTTGATCCAAGAGGGAAAATCCTCTAGTGCTGTGTCCACTGTCATAATCTCCAGCAGCAAAATTATGCAAATGGTAATGGCATAGATCACTCATATTGATAAGCATCTGCTCGACCTACTAAAAATAGATGTGAGCATATAATGAAATATTCACATCAACAAGGTGTACAATACAAGAAGAGTACAATACAACACAAAACAAGCAGTGTTATAATTTGTTCCAGTCCTTGTAAATGTTGCTTTAAATTGACAGCTTGGCCTTCATATACAGTTGTGCTCAAACGTTTACATACCCTGGCAGAAATTGTGAAATTTTGGCATTAATACGTTTTAAAACGTTTTTTTTTTTTTTTTTTTACTTTAATGTTTTTATTTTTATTTAACAGTATGCTATACATGGATTTCACTTTTTTACATGTGCATGCTGTAGCAATGTTACAGTATTAAGGTTGGTAGAGAATGAGTAGTAAAGTCAAATTATGACCTGTACAAATTCCGACGGGATTTCACTCAAGCTGTCTTGCATACACACGGTCACACCAAATTCCGACCATCAAGAACACTGTGACATACAACATGTACGACGAGAATAGTAAAAAGGAAGTTTAATAGCCAGTAGCCAGCAGCTTCTGTCTCGTAGTTGAATCTGAGCATGCGTGAGTTTTTGCACGTCGGAATTGCATACACACGATCGGAATTTCCGATAGAAACTTTGGA
This sequence comes from Lithobates pipiens, assembly GCF_037356315.1. Taxonomy (NCBI): domain Eukaryota; kingdom Metazoa; phylum Chordata; class Amphibia; order Anura; family Ranidae; genus Lithobates; species Lithobates pipiens. Next base: position 474,881,659 of record NW_027507764.1, read on the forward strand.
AAAATTAAGAACCTGCTCTCAATCTTTCTCTGGCGGATATTTGGCCAGCAAAATTACGATGCAGTATACACACGGTCGCATTTTCTGACGAAAAGCTCTCATTGGTCTTTTGCTGGCTGAAATTCCAACCGTGTGTACACGGCATAAGAAAGCAAATTAAAATAGAGAAACAAGGCTGGGTACAGTTCATAAACGTAAGAAACATAGGATAAATCTACAATAATGGAAGCGATTTACACATCAATGGTGACTCCCCAAAGGCAGTACAAGTGGGGGTTATCGTGCCACCATTACAGATGAGCAGTACAAGCTGGGTGGTTGAGCCAGTCTGACCACTGTGCGCAGAACGATTGGCTTTTGCCATTTTTAACAGAGAACATGAATTTGTATTAGGTCTGAATGTTGAGGTGTGGCAGAAATTAGGCAAAGTCCAGTGGATCTATGCATTTCCAACTGGAGGCAATCACTTTTTTTGCAGCAATCAAGCTATGAATTATAAAAGCAAGATGGGACTTAGGCCATTGGTTGCGCTGTAGTAGAAGGAGGGCCATAGTTGGATCTGGCTTTGTTTGTAGCCAGTAATTGTAGAGAGGAATTGGAACATCTGTTCCCAAACAAGGATGATTTTGGTGCAATGCCACCAGACATGCAAGAGGGAGCCTGTCTCACCACAATTCCTCTAACATGATGGTGATGTATTTCTGGAGAATTTGGAGATCCGTTATGGGTTAAGATAACAGTGGTGTACAAATTTTAGGTGGGCTTCCCAATGTGAGGTACAGTGGGAAACTTTTAGAAGATTATTGGTTGCATTGTTCCTTTAAGCAAGACTGAAAGTGCTGGAAAGGTCGAATTCCCAGGATTTCATTGATGGGGTTCCCTCCTGGGAAATAGGGCTTAGGAGTAGTCGGTAGAAAAAAGTAATGCCCTTTTGCAGGGTTTAGGAAAAGCGTAGAAGGAGAGTACTTCTTGCTGTATTAAATTGACTGATTTGAGGATGGATCCCAATATGTGACAAATACATAGGTATTTGTAAAAGCCTCTGTGAGGAAGGTTGTAGCACTTCTGAAGATCTTCATAGGAGGGTAGTTTGGCATTTACTAGAAGGTGATCGATTGAGTGAACAAAAAACTGTATTTTATTAAATGATATTAATCACATGAAGCCATTTATTATCACATAATTATTTGGATCCTTTTTAAATCATAATGATAACAGAAATCACCCAAATGGCCCTGCCAGTCATTACTGTTTAATCACTTATTAAGACGTTTAAAATTAGGGGCTTATTAGATACCAAGTCAAGTTCAGGTAGACCAAGAAAGGATGCAGCCACAACTGGCTGAAGAATTGTTCAGGATACAAAGAAAAACCCATAGGTAACTTCAGGCAAAATACAGGGTGCTCTCCAAAAAGACGGTGTGGTTGTTTTTAAGGAGCACAATTCAACCATACTTGAACAAAAAAGAGCTGTATGGTTGAGCTGCCAGAAGGAAGCTTTTACTGTGCCAATGCCAGAAAAAAAAACAAAAAACAATGAGGCATGTGAAGGTGTTGTTGGGCATATTGTAACCAGGCTTTTTTGTGAAATTTTTACAGTAAAGGCTTCTTTCTGGCTTCTTACTTGACCACGCAGCTCTTTTTTGTTCAAGTATCATCATATTGTGCTCCTTAAAAAAAAAAAAAACACACACCATCTTTTTCCAGAGTAGCCTGTATTTCTCCTGAGGCTACTTGTGGGTTTTTCTTTATATCCCGATACAGTTCCTGTGACAGTTGTGGCTGAAATCTTTCTTGATCTACTTGACCTTGGCTTGGTATCAAGAGATCCCAAAATTTTCCACTTCTTATTAAGTGATTGATCAGTACTAACTGGCATAGTCAAGGCTTTGGATATAATTTTTATATCCTTTTCCATTTTTGTACCATTTCATTATCTTGTTACGCAGGTCTTTTAACCGTTCTTTTCTACCTCCTCATGGCTCAGTGTCTAGCATGCTTAGTGCATCCACGTGAGAGCTAACAATCTCATTGACTATTTATAAACAGACAATAATTGTGCTTTAAAAAGCCAAAAATGTTGAACATTAACCTTTCATTTCCATTTTAACCTGTGTGTGTCACCTTCGGTGTCTGTACCAAGGCCAAACAGCCCAGGGTATGAAAACTTTTTATCAGTGTCATTTGGGTGATTTCTGTTGTCAGTATGATTTAAAAAGGATCCAAAAAACGATGTGATAATAAATGGCTTCATGTGATTGCTATCCTTAAATAAAAGATAGTTTTTTTCAACATTAATGCCAACATTTCACAATTTTCGGCCGGGGTATGCAAACTTTTTAGCACAACTGTAAAGTTACATGAAAAATATAAATTAAGCAGAGTTTAACAGAATATTTAGGAGGGACACCTTTCAGGGCCAGAGAAAAAATAATGGCATGCAAAACAGGCCATTCACTGGACATATATGGGTGTTTCCAAGTGGGTGGGTGTTACTTTACTGTGTATGCTTTATGCTGTGGCACCTTTTACCGCTTGCTTTGCAATTTTAGACAGAATCGGGCCTGGGGGTATCAAAGAGAAAAGGTCTCAGTAAAATAACACCTATTGTGGGTGACAGTAGGAGTAAAATAAATCCCATCACTGGTGTTAGTGAGAATAAACGTAGACCCATAATTGGTGTCAGTGGGAATAAGTGAGTCCCATCATTGATGTCAGTGTTTAAAAAAAATCCAAATGCACACCTTCTCTGCTATTATGAGTAACGCTAACACTACTTTCTTCCTTTGCCAGGGTCTGCATTAGATTATGTCATCGGTCAGAGGGAAGTGAGTAGTGTAAAGCCCCGTACACACGATCAGACTTTCTGACGGGAAATTTTCGATGTCAGGCTGTTGACGGAAAATCCGATCGTGTGTATGCTCCATCGGACAATTGTTGTCGGACTTTCTGCCAACAAATGTTGGCTAGCATGTCTTCAAATTTTCCGCCAACAAATATGTGTTGTCAGATTTTCTCATCATGTGTACACAAATCCGTTGGACAAAAGTCCAAAGTACAAACACGCATGCTCAGAAGCAAGGACGAGCCAGAAGCGGTTGGTCTTGTAAACTAGCATTCGTAATGGAGAATTAACATTAGTAACGTGGCAAATTATGAAATCTCCAAATGCAGCACACAATTCTCTTCTTCTTTAATGGGATAATAATGAAGCTGCTTTGCTGGTGATACTGATGGAGTTATTGAAAACGAATTTTCAAAAGTTTTTTACAAGCATACTATTATTATGTTTTTTTTTTTATTTGGGCAAGTTACCACAACACCATTATCCTGTAGTTTTTAAGATTAAAGATACAACTATGTTGGTGTCCCTTGTCAATTTTACATTGTATTTTTTTAAATGCTTGTGCCTACTCCCAAACTGTCATCTGAAGAAAAACACAGCCAAGTATTATTCTCCACAATTTTTTTATTGTGCATTAAAAAAAGAAAACAAATAAAATTAGACTTGCTATCTGCCAATAGAACTTAACCAAAAAGTGCATTCTATGCATCCAACAATATAGAAAATATAACAAATCAAATTATTATTCAACCAAAAAAATGTCAAAGCAATAACTCCAAGGCCAATAATAAATAACATGTTATCTCCTCTGATTCCGTAACATGTCTGGTTGATGAATGGCTGTTCAGAGAGCACAAAATGAAAAGCGCTAAATGAAAAATGCTAAAAGAAAAGCGTGAATCAACACTCACCAAACACGAAATTAGCAGAAGGAGCCCAAAGGGTGGCACTAAGGAGCTGAAAAACCACGTAGTACGTCTAGTAGTACGTCACTACGTTCGTAATTGTTGGCCAACATTTGTGTGACCAAGTGTATGCAAGACAAGTTTGAGACAACACCCTTTGGACAACATTCCACGGTTTTGTTGGCGGAAAGTCCGATCATGTGTACGAGGCATTAGAGTTCCTCTGCCCCAGCTCTTTGTTTCTGTATGACAGCACGGATTGGTTGAGCTGTCTGTCATTGCGGGTTGTGCTGATGAGACCTGTGTCTGCCAAAGGTAACGATACTGAGTACTGGTACATACCAGCTGAAAGAAAGCCCCAAGCAGGACTTTATATTATGATTACTCACCAGCTGACAGCATCTCCCTTTCATACTTGTCATTTGTCCTCACTGTCTTTAGCAACGGCAAAATATCGCTCCTTTTGATGCCAATAAATGTGTTTCTTATTTTTGTTTGAACATAGTGTGCTGGTGGTATCTTGGATTGGGACTTATGTTTTAACACATTTTATAATTGGGTCATATTGCTGCATGGACTGCACTGAATTTTTGTATTTATTGTCCCTTTCATCCTTGGCATTGCTGCAGAAAAAAATTTCTCATATGCATTCAATGGGCAGAAGGCAAGGTGGGAGCCTTTTCATTAGCAGCTCTTAAGACCAGTAATTTTATAGCCATGCAGAGTGCATAGTCTCCTGGATCTTGCAAACAGTATGGAAGCATAAATATAGAATCCCTGGACTGCCCTGCAGGATGCGGGACACTTGACAACTATGGCATACTATCATTACAAGTATTAGCCTCAAACTGAATATATTAAACTCATACAGAATATACGCATCACGATAGTGGTTCTTTAAATACTGACATATTCATTTTTTTTATTCTGTGACTTATTGAATACAGAAAAAGCACTGCACCTAATCCAGCTACAAGTCCTGTATAACTTTGATATTCCAAATGAAATGGATTGGTAACCTAGCCATGGATCCATTTCCCCCCCTCTATGCTTTGCTGTGTTTCTTAATGGTGTATGATTGTGGTAAACACATTGATGGAAAGCTCCTTGGAAACAGGGATGATGTGACAGGTTTTCTCATGCCACATACACATGACCGGACTTTTCGACGGACTAGGTCTGACCGTCTGACGGTCTTCCAGACGGACTTTCGGCGGAGTTCCGATGGACTTTCTGAACAAACGGACTTGACCACACACAAGCACACCAAAGTCCGACAGATTTGAACGTGATGATGTACGACCGGACCAGAATAAGGAAGTTCATAGCCAGTAGCCAATAGCTGCCCTAGCGTCGGTTTTCGTCCGTCGGACTAGCATAGAGACGAACGGATTTTTCGACCAGACTCAAGTCCGTCGGAAAGATTTGAAACATGTTTTAAATATAAAGTCTGTCTGATTTTTAAACAGCAAAGGTCCGATGAAGCCCACACAGGATTGAATTGTCCGGTAGATTTGTTCCGTCAGACCTTTGCTGTCAAAAAGTTTGGTCGTGTGTACGCAGCATTACTATGACTATGAAGTACCATATAATAATATACATTTTTACTTTTTACTGTGATACCATAACCTTTTTTTTTTTGTATTGAAGCTAGTATGGCTGAGAAGTACACTAAATTATTTTTATAGCTGTAGTAGCTATAACTTGCATAGTTCAAAAAAAGAAATTAATTGATGCAGACCTGACAGTTTTGAAAATGTATTAACATATGTCAGGAATGTGAATGCACCCAAGAACGCTAATTTACTAAAGGAGTTGAGAATCTGAATATTCACTTAAATTATCCATATGTAAAGTAGTTTCCCCTTCACTTTCAATACCCAACGGTTCAGATTAATTAATAAAAAGAAAATAGCCTTTTGCATGACTGGATAACTTATATGCAGGGCCGTTGATAAGGCAGTAAAGCCAGCCCTCCTGTAATGGGCCCAAGCCCCATCAAAATGGGGGGCCCGGGACCTGCTGAGCAGGAGAGCCAGCTGTACTGCCATGTGATATCTGTCAATCCCCCTGCAGTGCTGCTGGCTTTTTCCCTCAGGCAGCTTTGCAGGGGGATCGGTTCTACATACTTGCAAAGTGTTGGAGCAGCAGGGACACCTGTCACCTCATAGGTCCTGAAACTCCCCTCTGTCTTCTTCCAGCTAACAGCCGGCAGTGTTATCTCTTATCAGCGTGATGAAAGAGCAGGAAGCTTGCTCCACCTGATCCCCCTCCCTCCAGACCGTGCTCTGTGTTTACTGCAGTTCTGGCTGTAGGGTTTGAATGGATTAGCTGGAGGGGGTGAGTGTGTGTTAGACATGTGCAATTCGTTTCGGACTAATTCGAAAATTCATACAAATTTCCATAGATTTGTACATTTGGGAGGATCCGAAATATGAATTGCTATGCTTCCGAATTTTATACGAAATATGAAATTTCGTTTACGCATTCCTGATCCAAATTCCGTTACAACAGAAATGTGACTGGTGTTTTGTTGACCAATCAGAGGTTTTCTTCTGCTGCTGAGTGAGGGTTGGGAAAATTACCTTTTTTAATATGGGAGTGGGAGACTGGTACTGGTAGTCGATGGGAGATTCAGAATCCGACAAAATAAGAATTTTTGTTAATTATGATTATTAGTTATGATGAAGTTAAAAACCCAAGAAGTCAGCACAGCACAGGAATGGTGGGAGCCTCTCATAATGATAAATTCATCATAACAAATGTTCGTAATTGTTACGAAAAGCTAACAAACTGAAAACGAAAATTCAAAATAACGGCTAATACGAAACAGAATGGAACGAAACGAAACACATTTATTGACAGCATACATGTCTAATGTGTGTATGTGTGGGAGCGGGGGTTGCTGCTGGAATGAAACGACAGAAACTTTAGGATTTTGGAGAGGTGGTGAATATGCCAGGGGGCAGCCTAGAACTGCATACAGATAGACACTAGCTGCCACTGCAGTGCTGGAGATAGGAGCCAGTGAATACATCTCTCTCTAACTGACAGACATCTCTGCCCAGTCATTTCTATATGCCACCCCTAAGGCTCCATTCATACTTCACATAGCATGATCACACATTCCTAAACCCCTTTTTTCCCCTTGTTTTTTGCACATAGGGTTGCACCAGAAGCGTAACTAGAACCTGCAGGGCTCTGGTGCAAGATACCATGAAGGGCCCATCCTGATATCCAGCAGGGGCCCATCCCTCTGGGCCTGGGGCCCTTCCCAATGATCCTGAGGCCCTTTACTCCTGTCACAGGGCCCTTTATTACAGTCCCATAGCAGGACCCATTCACATGTTCTGCAGTGGGCCCCCTTCCTGCTGTCTTGGGGCCGCCCAAGAGTGGAAGAACACCAGGGCTCAGTCACATGGGTGATCTTTCCTACCCTGGTAGTTCTGCCACTGGTATCAGTAGTTTTTATGTTTGTTATTATATCTATGGGCAGCAGGACTTAGGTCGGTCATAGGTGGTTCGGTGTAAGTAATATTTTGTTGACCCTCATGGGCTCCTCTGCCCCTCCCCCCTCTTCTGAGACTTGTAGTTTGGCCCTCTCTGGATCCCCCTTCCCCCATGATGGGTCCTCTGCCCCCTTCCACTGACTGGTGTATGACTCAGAAACAGGAAGGCAGGGCTGGCTCAGTGACCGGGGTAGGGTTACCAGTCTCTAATCACTTCCCCAATGAAAGGTCCTCTTTAACCCTCCCACTTGCCAGTGAAAGGTTAAGGGACAGGAGGTTGGATCGGGATCAGTGACAGGGGGCATGTTTACCAGTCTCCAATCCCCTCCCCATGATAGGACCTCTTTACCCCTCCCACTGACTGGTATAAGGCTCAGGGACAGGACAGTGAGTGGGTTCAGTGAGGGGGGCAGGATTACCAGTCTCTCAATCCCCTCCCCCATGACAGATCCTCTTTCCCCCATCCCACTGATTAGTATATGGCTCAGTGACAGAAGGGTGAAGCAGGCTTAGGGACATGGCACAGTGTTTCAATTAACATACCAGTCTGGTTCATGTGTGCTCCCACCATGCTATCAATGTCCAGGGGGGACAAGGGGCTGCAATCTGCTCCTCTCCTGCACTACTGCACCATCACTGTCCACCACCCGCCCTACCCCTTCTGATGCTCCCTCGCACCGTGCTGGGTACTATGGATTTGAGCAAAGGGGAGCTACATGGGCCTCCTGAGCATGGGGTCACAATTGAGACCCCTGAGACCCCTATAGCTACGCCCCTGGGTAGCCCATTCACTTGAACGGGTTGCCCAAATGTGTGACAAATATATCATAGAGGCTCTAGGACCTTTTAAGACATGCAGATTTGCAAATCTGCCAAATGACAAAATGTGGGTCTGCTAATTGTATTTGGGGTGCCATTAACAATTAATGACACCACCAGCACCATGGGCATTTACAGTGCATTATTGAAATGCACTGCAAAATGTGTGTTATATGGACATTTTGCCACACATTCAGGAAACATCAAATGTGAATGCAGCCTAGGGGCTTTTTCACATGCAGCTGAGCCATGGATTTACTGCTATTCCTGGCTGCCCACCCCCCAAATTCTAATATCATCAGACAGGGCTTTATACATGCCATTGCTGCGATGCTTTACTTCACAGCTGCAGCATTTTTAATGCAGGCTGCAGAGTTTTATAGGCAGTACCACCTGTCAAACTCCCTATTGAGTTCAATGGGCCACTCTGCAACTTGAAGCCAAACACTTGGCTCACAGTTGCAATGTAGTCTTGAAATGTAAAATTGCCATTAAGCAATTAAAAAAAAGGTATAAAAAAAATAGGTGGCAGTAGTGATGCTATAGTTTCTGCCATGTCTGTAAAGCATGCAATTGCGACCATGGTATACTGTATTAGCGAACTTACACAGGACCCCCCCCATCCCGCCGAGCTGCAGCATGATTATCTCCCGCTCTGAGCCCTGCCATAGCCTCCACACCGGAACAGGTCTTAGTAATCCCCTTGGCTTAATCTCCAAAATGTCCCCCATCAGGAGGTATGTTTGGAAGCATTCTAATTGGTTGGCGCTGTCACAATCAGATCCCGCATAGCCCGTCCTCTTAGCAGAGAAGAAGTAAAGAGAATGCCAAGGGGATTTCTAAGCCCTGGTCCAGTGAGGCGGCGATAGCTGGGCTCAGAACTGACTCAGAACTGGAGATTGCCACGCTGCAGATCAGCAGGACTGGGGGGGGGGGGGGGGCGAGGAGGGGGTCCTGGGCAAGTTCACCTTGCAGATTTTTCTGTAAAGGGGAATTTACACTTTAAGGTAAAAACCTTCTGCCACCACGTTAAGATGGCACACAGTGAGGGTGCTAGAGATTTCTATGGGAGATAGAAAGGAGAATCCAGACACTGGAAGCAATGACATGCTGCTGTTCCCACAGTCCTGATCCTGGGACAGAGCCTGGGATAAAGCTGTAGTGGGACAGTTTACCAAAAAACTTGACTGTCCTGGCAAATCCAGGACAATTGGAAAGCATGCATAAATATGATCTGTATTAAAAAGGTTTGTTTACATGGTTACATGGGGTAATGGTGGATTATGTATTGCATGAATATAACTTTATTTATCAAACATAAAATGTCTACTTTTTCCTTAGAAAGTTCCCCTGGAGAATCAATCAACATGAATGGAATTGACAATGGAATCAACAGTGTATGTTCAATTTGTGGAGACAGAGCTACAGGAAAACATTATGGAGCCTCCAGCTGTGATGGATGTAAGGGGTTCTTCAGACGTAGCATCAGGAAGAGTCATGTGTACTCTTGCAGGTATTGTACATCTTTACTCACAATATTATCTATAATAGTGAATCTGCCACACATAATCTAAATATTGTACACTAAGCTAAACCACTTAATTAATTAATTTTTACTGAAAGCAACAAATTAAATGAATCCGTAAACTGCTACTGCCATCTCTTCCATGGGTTCTCCCTTCCATGGGTTTCCTCCAACATTCCAAAGACATGCCTCTAGGGCAGGGGTGTCCAAACCTTTTTCAAAAAGGGCCAGATTTGATGAAGTGAACATGCGTGAGGGCCGACTATTTTGCCTGACATTCTTTGAACCATTAAAATTCAGTCTAAAGCCTGGTACACACAAACAGATTGTTGGCCAACAGAGGGTCAGACTTTTGTCAAAAGGGTGTGTACCTGGATCTTGTCTTGCATACTAACGATACACAATTGTCGGCCAACAAATACAAACGTAGTGACGTACTACATGGAATTTCAGCTCTTGAGCTCCTTCTGCTAATGTCGTCTTTGGTGAGCATTGATTCCGAGCATGCCTGTTTGTACTTTGGACTTGTGTAGCAGACTTGTGTACAGACGATATGAAAATATGACAACAGAATGTTGTCCACCAAAAATGTACAAGCCTGCCATCCAACATTTGTTGGCCGAAAGTTGGACAACAATTGTCTGAAGGAGCGTACTAACGGTCGAATTTTAGGGCAACAGTCTGTCACCCCACAATTCCCTGCCAACAATTGGATCATGTGTACAAGGCTTTAGTGTGTTTGTCCGAGCACTAATACACTGCCCAACAAGAATTCTCATATATATATATATATATATATATATATATATATATATATATATATATATATATATATATATATACACACCTTTGGTCGCCACCAATGAATCCACGAGCGCCACTCAGGACTAAGGATCAGCTCGGTCATGTTATTTACATATACCGTATTTATCAGTGTATAACACGCACCTTCACTTTAAGTGGGAAGTTTCAGAAAAAACTTACATTTTAAATAAAGAACTGTGAAGCAAAAAAATGGGTTAGTGCACATCAATGCAGTCTATTCAGTGCCAATCAATGCAGCCTAATCAGTGCCTCACCAATGCCATGGATGCAGCCTCACCATTGCCATGAATGTAGCCTCACAAGTGCCATAAATTCAGCCTCACCATTGCCATGAATGCAGCCTCACCATTGCCATGAATGCAGTCGCACCGTTGCCATGAATTCAATCTTACCATTGCCATGAATGCAGACTTATCATTGCCATGAATACAGCCTCACCATTGCTATGAATACAGCCACACCATTGCCATGAATACAGCCTCCCCATTGCCATGAATGCAGCCTTACCATTGCCATGAATGCAGCCTTACCATTGCCATGAATGCAGCCTTACCATTGCCATGAATGCAGATTCACCTCTTTTACCACTTCAGCCCCACAGTATTTTTTACTTTTTGCTAAAATAAATATCCCCAATTTAAAAAATAAAATAAAAATGTCTTCATCAGTTTAGGCCAATATATATTTTTCTACATATTTTTTGGCAAACAAAATCGCAATAAGCCTATATTGATTGGTTTGTGCAAAAGTTATGGTGTCTACAAACTATGGGAAAGATTTATGACATTTTTATGGCATTTTTATTATTATTATTATTATTTTTTAACTAGTAATGGTGGTGATCTGTGATTTTTAGTGGTACTATGACATTGCGACGGACAGATCTGAGATTTTTGACACATTTTTGGTACCATTGACATTTATACAGCATATCAGTTCTGTGTAAATTTCACAGGCAGTGAAGGTTTTAACCAATAAAACAAATGTCTACCAGCGCAAATAATAATAACCTTAATCACTATGTAGTGATATGTGTAGTGGGTGATATAACAAAATCCCACCAAAAAAAATAAAAAATGCACTCACTTCACATATAGAATATACATAACAAAACAGTGTTGCGCTTCCTAAATAACTACCAATAACGCCTTAAAAAATAATAAATGATTAACTTGCAATGTAGCAAGATACTGAGTGCACAATCAAATATTCGTGTTCCCTGACTGGGAATAGTGAACAATAGACAATAAAGATAAAGTCCACACATTCAAAAAAAAATGTATTGAATAAAAATAAGAGTCTAAATGCACAAATATAATCCTCAGAGTCTTCTGCACAAAACACACACAACACACTACTGGTGCATAAATGTTGAAAATGCAAGTGCTCTCCTCCGCCTCAATATCCTAGCCACTCACCTCACATTCTGACCCCTGTTTCACCAGAAGGTCAGATAAAGCAGGTTCCCTCTCTGGGATACAGACAGATCAGCTGGTCATGGAACTCTTATGCCTTGTGCACACGGTCAGAAATTCCGACAGAAAAGGTCAGATCGGATTATATTGTCGGAACATTTGATCGTGTGTGGGCTCTATCAGACTTTTTCCATTGGAAATTCTGAAGGAAAAAATTTGAGAGCAGGATCTCAAATTTTCCACCAAAAAAATCTGATCTTTTGTAGAGAATTCCGTTTGGACAAAGTGCCACACATGATTTTGTGGTTGGAATGTCCGACCGTGTGTACAAAGCATTATTCCGTCCGTGCTGCCTCCGGCTGATTGGATGGATAACAGCCAGTAAAAATTCCCTCAATGGGGTCCGGTGCACATAGGAATAGAAAAGGCAAAATCTAATGCTCTCTGTATATCAAAACGGTTTATTTCCTCATTAAAACATTACTCACAAATGCAGCACTTAAAGTGCGGGCTCAGGATGCATAAAAACGACAAGAGGCTCGCGTGATGATGCTACCACTGCGACTCCTTTCCCCTGACACCCAGTGAAGGGGTTAACACTAGAGGGTGATCACGGGGTTAAATGTGTGTTCCCTCAGTGTGTTCTAATTGTATTTGGATAGGACTGACTAGGGAAGGAGACATATCGTTGTTCCTAATTAGTAGGAACAAACAATATGTCTCCTCTCCCCTGACAGCACAGCGATTTGTGTGTTTACACACACAAATCCCCTTGCTGGCTCTCGTGCATGCGATCCTATGTGGCTGTCAGCGATTGTGCCCGACAGGCAGGTGCATTGGGTCAGCAATCGCGCCCTCTAGTAGCAGCTAAAGGGAAGGACGTCTCCATATGGGATTTCGGCCAGGAGAGCCATTCTGTCGCAGTAAATCTGTGTGAGCCAGTCAGGAACCAGTTAATACAAAGTCCTGCCTCCTATGATAGACAGAACAGTCGTCCAATGCCAACCCAGGAGACGGGACTTCCTATTACAGATGCTGCCGAGTAAACAGGAGATTTTCCTGTATGCAATCTGATGGCACTTGTCCCGCCCCTCCCTGTGCCCTCCGAGGCAGCGCCAATAAATACGGTATATATCTTTTGTGGCCTTGGGGGCCACAGAAGTTATAAAAATCCAAATTACCGGGGGGGGGGGCATATTAAACCAAAATGCGAGCCACAGTTGGCCCGTGGGCCGTACTTTGGACATGCCTGCTCTAGGGTAATTGGTTCCTGTCCAAATTGTCCCTAGTACACTATTGTTTATGTTTTGAATGAGCATTAGGGACCTTACAATTCCTTGGGGGCAGGCACTTATATGAATGTACAGTATACTGTATATGCAATGCACTACATAAATTGTTGGTGAAATGTAACTACCTGCAACAAATAATATCAGAACAATCTAAATGTGGGAATTTATAAAAATCTGAATCACTGTCCTTAGATTTTATAGCAATTATTTTCCAGGGACTGCTTTTTGTCCTATATGCTCTCCAATGTTTAGTTGAAGTGCCCTCTCAATGTTAGACTATCAGGCCTAACTCCTGCCTTATTTTAAACCTGGTAAGGGCACATAAAACTGGCAAAAAGCAAAGATGCTATCAATATTGTCTAGAAGTTCCAAAGGTCTGACAGCCTGTTTACATCATTGCATGAACACATAGAGCATGTGACTTTGACTGCAATGGGGCCCATTCGAAATGAAAAAGCTATGATAATGGGGCACTCAGTAAGCTTAAGGAGGTGTGAACAGGTCCAAAAAAAATACAACTGTACCTTTCTTCAGAAGCCTTGTGAAAATATACACACTGACCTTACATTACACTGATCAGGGCTTCTGTTCTGCCTTTAACCACTTAAAAAAACAGCTACTGTTTTAGGCATCAGACATTTTTTTTAACTGCCTTTAACCACGTCAACCCTGGAAGATTAGCCCCCTTAATGACCAGGCCATATTTTGCGATATGACACTGCGTCGCTTTAACTGACAATTGCGCGGTCATGCAACAATGTACCCAAAGTAAATTTATGTCCTTTTTTTTCCTACAAATAGAGATTTATTTTTCTGGTATTTGATCACTTCTGCGGTTTTTATTTTTTGCGCTATAAACAAAAAAAAAACAACAATTTTGAAAAAAAAAAAACTATATTTTTTACTTTACTGTAATAAATATCCCAAAATTAAAAAAAAAATCAGTTTAGGCCAATATATATTCTTCTACATATTTTTGGTAAAGAAAATCTCAATAAGCATATATTGATTGGTTTGTGCAAACTTATAGCGTTTACAAAATAGGGGATAAATTGATGGCATTTTTATTATGGCGGTGATCTGCAATTTTTAGAGGGACTGCGACATTGCGGCGGACAGATTTTTGGGACCACTGCCTTTTGTTATACAGCGATCAGTGCTATAAAAATGCACTGATTGCTGTGTAAATGCCACTGGCAGGGAAGAGGTTAACACTAGGGGGCGATCAGTGGGGTTGAATGTGTTCCCTGGGAGGTGTTTCTAACTGTGGGGGGGTGGGACTGACTGGAGGAGGAGAGAGATCACTGTTCCTAAGCACAAGGAACAGCAGATCTCTCTCTACTCCCCTGTCAGAATGGGGATCTGTCTGTTTACATTGACAGAGCTCCATTCTGTCTCTCTGTGAAGTGATCGCGGGTGGCTGGCGGACATCACGACCACTGTCAATGTGCGTTGGCTCCCACATAATGCCGCATGCGTGCATACCAGCTCACCCCCTATCATTCTTAAAGCGGCTGACATACATCTACTGAGATTCGCCCAGGAGAGCCAACCTGCCATAGTATGATGAAGACAGTTGGTCCTTAAGTGGTTAAAGGGTAACTCGACTTTAGAGGAAAAAAAAAAATAGAAATAAAAAAATAATATAGAATATACTGTACAAATGCATTACAAGTCACATTGTAATGTAATGTTTTTAAAAATTCCCTTTACTTTTCAATCTGCAGCTCTGTTATTTTCTGTAAAATGCAATGCAATATTGCAACCTGGAGGCATTCTGGACCGTTACAAAACTCCCTCCAGAAATGTCATTTCCAGCTTGTGTGATTGGCGTACTGATTTTCCCAGAAGTCTACACTAAGACACAAGTCAGAGTTTTGGCATCCCCTGCAACAAAAATGTCATTTTTGGTGAGATAGGGAAATCACATCTAAAGGGATGGAGACCCTGCAAATTTCCTCCTTAGAGCCCTGCAAGTGCAGCAGCTGACTGATAATAAGGAAAACACTCCCATGAACATACATTTTGCACATGGACAAAGACAAACAGCTACTTTTTTAGAATTACAAACTGTAGAAATCTGCAACACTTTCTAAAATGTCTACAGGTTACCAGTTTTTAGTTACAGAGGAGGTCTAGTGCTAGAATTATTGCTCTGGCTCTAACAATCATGATGACACCTCACATGTGTGGTTTGAACACCGTTTTCATATGTGGGCATGACTTACGTATGCAATTGCTTCGGCAGGACAGGGTGCTTTACTTTTTTTTTTTTTTTTTACTTTTTTTTTTTTGTTTTACACTATCCTTTAAAAAAAAAATGTAAACATTCCTCGTAATAGAAAAAAAAAGCATAATCTCAAATAGAAAATAAAGCATGATTTACACTAAAATGCAAAATAAATAAATATTTTTTTTTTTTACAAAAAACAAAAAATCCCATTTAATAGCAATGGACAGAAGTGACGTTTGATGTTGCTTCCGCCATCCAATATTTTGGAGTCGAGTGGGGGCCATCTTTCCCTCACTCGACTCCAACCTGTCAGGGGGAAGGATGCGATCATCTCTGCCGTTACCGATGGCTCCAGTGAACGGCTGAGTTGACCTGAGTGCAGCGGGAGGTCCTCTTCCACCCCTGATAAAAGTGATCTCGCTGGGATGCTGCCGCAGAGACCACTTTTATCTGAAAGCTGACCTCCCACTGTTGAATAGGATACTGGGGTTATGACAGCTATCTGCTGCCATACCAATGTTATTCTACTTCAAACAGCCGACGTACAACGACGGCGGGTGGTCCGGAAGTAGTTTAATGATACTCCAACACAAGTCAAATAGATATTATCTCAGGTTTTACTGGAATAAAGGTATATGTACAGAAAGGGGTTATTATCAATCTGGATAACAGCCAAGACTGTAACTAAACACAGCTTAGTTACAGTTCAACAGTAAAAAGGCACAATATAACAATATATATACACTATACTATATATATATATATATATATATAGTATAGTGTATATATATTGTTATATTGTGCCTTTTTACTGTTGAACTGTAACTAAGCTGTGTTTAGTTACAGTCTTGGCTGTTATCCAGATTGATAATAACCCCTTTCTTTACATATACCTTTATTCCAGTAAAACCTAAGATATATATATATATATATATGAATGCAATATGATGACACACAAAAGGGGGAATCCCAGGCTGGCCTATTTAACCTTCATTTCCTAATGAGAGACCAAATCTTAGGAGTAGGATAGAGCCCACGATAGCAACACCAATGTCCAGAACTCAGGCCTGCAATGGTCTTCACTGGCAGATGAAGCTCATTGAATTGTATCCAAAATATGGCACAGTGAGGTGATGGCAAGCAGGACAGCTTTAAACAGACTAGTGAAATTCCTTATAGTAGTTCAGGATTTGGATATCTATGTACATTGTCTTATGCAATGTAGTAAAGTGTTTCCATGGACAAGGTGGCTGTACAAAATGTTCAAGCAGGATAACCAGGTAAGGATTGTGAACAATGGGCATCTGCCCTCTCACCAACTGCAGAACCGGATAGGAGCCTCCTAAACAGTAACTTTGGATGAGATGTCCTTTGGGGAGACGAACAGTGATGACCCTCCAGTTGCTAGACATGGGTGATTGTCGGATCCATCTGATGAATTGGTGCTGTGGAGATGTCTTGCGAACAACAAGCAGAGTTGGTCTGGAGTCACTCGGTAGGCTGCAGCCCTCTCTCTTAGTAGCATAGAGGTGCTTACTGAGTGAGGCCCAGGAAAAAGAGACTGCAGGGCTGATCTGCTGCCCCTTTTGTAGTTCCTCCCAGAGGTCTCTGGGCAACACGAACAGACCTCTGGTGTAGTCCAGGGGTAATATCACAACATCAGAATGGCAGATCAAAAGACTACCAGTCCCACAATCCTCCCAGCTTGGCTCACAGAGATGATGTCAGTTATTGAAGCCTGGCACTAGAGTGACATTGGAATGGATGGAGAATAACGGGGGTGGCCTGCGAAGCAAGGTAACTGTAGTCCACTGTCGGCTACATCCTCTCCCCACTTGAAAGCCTTTGGCACCTGAATAGTAAACATTAATTTTGCAACGGTCAACAATTGACTTAGAGAAGGCTTCTTTAACAATAAACTATATACATTGTCAGGCAGAGTCATATCATTTTGATGACAAGCCAGGAATAGATTAGTTGCCCACCCAGTAGTGTCAGGAGGTGGATCATCTTCTATCAAAGGCAAAAGGCAAGTGCTTTACTAGAACGTTGAGGGGTAGTAATAAGTTCATCAGAGCTTTCCCCAAAAGGCTTTCCCCTCGGTCTAGAATAAATACTTTCCAATGGTTCTGGCTCATGATCTGTTCCCCAGAAACTACATCCAGGTTCTGGCTCAGGTTCTGCCTCCTCCAAGTTCTCAGGAACAATCTCACTTTCAACTTCATGACTAGGAGCAGGAGTTTCCACAGGATCTGCCACCTCTAGATGTTTGCTTCACTCAATCCTAACTTCCTCACTTTGTCTCACAGGGGTGAGCACAGGCCCTTCTACATGGAGGTGTTTCATTCCTGTTCTCCCTAGGAACTTGAGAAACTGTAGTGTTGTCCTCAGGCGAAGGAACCTATAGCAATCAAGGGTTAGTTCTTCCTCATCACTCTCCTCCTCTTGAGGTATGGGTTCATGACCCCAACGGGTTTTGGATCTAAAGCCCCATACACATGATCGGAAATCCCACCAGCAAAAGTACGATGAGAGCTTTTGGTTGGAAAATTCTGACCGTGTGTATGTTCCATCTGAATTTTTCTGTCAGAATTTCCGCCAGCAAAAGATTGAGATCAGGCTCTCTATTTTTCCAACGGAAAAAGTTCCAATCAGAAATTCTGATCGTCTGTAGCAATTCCGACGTGCAAAATTCCCACGCATGCTCGGAAGCATTGAACTTAATTTTCTTGGCTCGCCATAGTTTTGTACGTCACGCGTTCTTGACGGTCGTAAGTTCAGAGAACTTTTGTGTGACCGTGTGTATGCAAGCCAAGCTTGAGCGGAATACCGTCGGAAAAACCATCCAAGATTTTTCAGCCGAAAACTCAGATCGTGTGTACGCAGCATTAGAGTTGGAAACAGAAATGTCTCTGGACAGGAAGGTGGGGACACTGATGGCTTTGGATATAGGCAGCAAGTGGTTTTGATGCCAAGTCTTGAGTGAGCCAGTCTTCCTTTCAGGTGAATCTGATACACAGGAAGCCCAAGTAAACGTTTGCAGATAATGTAGGGCTGTGAACGGCATCGATCACAAGCTTATGCTTTCCTGACACCCCTAAGTTACGCAACAGCTTACTTTAAGATCAAAGTTCTTTTTGTTCCTCTGTTATGTGGCGGCGGATGCTTCCTTAGCGTTCTCATAAGCCGTCTTCACGTTTTCCTGAAGTCTATCGATGTATGCTTGGTAAGAGGCTTGAGATGTGCCATCTAAGACCATTCCAAGACACTGAACCACGTACCACCAAAAGAAAACTCTAATTGTGGGGAAAAAAATGATAAAAATTAATTTGGGTACAGTGTTGTATGACCATGCAGTTGTCATTCAAAGAGTGACAGCTCTAAAAGCTTAAACTTGGTCTGGGCAGGAGGGGTGTTTAGGTGCCCAGGAAGCAAGTGGTTAACTTGCTCTCAAAATCCTGACCCTGGTCCGAGTATAAGTGCTGACGCAGTACAAAATGGATGAAGAACTTCTCCACCAAGGTCTTATGCTACCATACTAGCTTGCTGATCCCTGGTTGGGAAAACCTAAGCATAACCATTAAAATGATCTGTCATAACCAGGACATTACTCTGCCTGCTCAGGTCTGGTTCCAAACACAAGAAATCAATGCACACAAACTCCATTGGTCCCTGAGTCTGCAGATGGCCCATTGAGACTTCCCTGCCAGGCAAACTATTTATTTGAACGCACTGAAAGCAAGAGCGACAGTAGCTTTCCACTTCGGCCCTCATGGACCGCCAAACCTAACCAGTTTGAAGGTTCTATCTGGCCCTAAATTGCTATGGACATTATGAAGGGCAGCCAACACTATCAGGCTGTGTTTCTCAGGGAGGAATAGTTGGCGAACACCTTCTGGTTCCTCAGATGAGCCTTTTTGATATATAACTCTGTCTTCAAACCACATTCATTCCCACTCTTTATGTACTACTTTAGCTCCCTCAATGTAACTACTTAGGAGCATCTGAGGATCCCGGTGGGCAAAGGCTTGTCTTCACCTATCTGGGAGACAAATTGGGGAACTTGACAGTGGTCTTTCTCCCATTCTCGTTCTCGATTAAGTCGTCCCCAGTTACAGGGGTAGCTGTATTCACTTTCCCAAACACCATACAAGGTTTCAGGCTGATTGGGTATCTGGTGACATTTCTCACACTGACTGGAATTCTTCCCCCACTCATTCATAAGGCTCTAGTGGGCACGATTTACGGAACCTGCTCTATTCTGTTATCTTCCTCCAATGGATCAGCTTCTACCATCACATAGGGGCCCGGTTGATCCCAATTTAGTTTAACCATAGTTTTCATGCCGGCCCGTTCTCTAGGCTGCAGCTTTCTTTCTTGTGTATCCAAACGCCACACTCTCCCTACCCATAGACGGGGTCCTTTTTTTCTTGTAGTACATGCTGAATAGCCTGTCTGAATTGAGGATAGATATTCCCCCAGAGGGGCACCTTCCACGGCCAATGGAATGAGTAGCCTTCTCACAAGGTTCATGTTGGTTCCTATCAGCATTTCGGCCTGCCCCAGGGGGTCGAGGACAAACAACAGCCAAGGTGTCAAAAGTTTCTGGCTTCCCAGTCAAGGAAGGATCGAACGGTATCGTGATAGAGATATATACATTATACGGGCACTTTTGGTTACTATACCCCAGATCTCCAACTTCTCAAGCTTACACAAAGGGATGTGTTTTAAGTGTTTGTTGAAGAAGTTCTGATACAACAGTGTCACTTGAGCTCCTGTGTCCAGTAAAGCTTGAGTGTAGATTCCTTCTACTTGTAACAAAATTATTGGGAAAGGCCCTACCAAGTTCCCTGGCAGATTTTAAACTGGTGACTCTATGGCCTGGGCCCTAATCAGCTTCTTTGGTTATTGGGGAGTCTTTTTGACAACTCGATCAGAAAGGTGTGCATTGATCTCCCGTGTCTGTTTTCCCTTTCCTGGGGACCCATTTTTCCAGACAAGGGAGGAAAAGGAATAGCAGAAAGCTTTTGCTTCTTCTTTTTCTTTGACTCCTTCTTAGAGTTGGAATGCAGTTATCCTCCGGGACGCTCAACTAGCTCCTTCAGTGAGGCCCCCTGAAGTTTCTTACTGGATTTTGGAAAATCATCTGCCGTGAGGCTCTTAAAACTTTTGTGAGCAACTGTGGGCTGATTCCAGTTTTGGAATACTTAACCCAGAAGTGTCAGGCTTCTCCACATCCAAAACATCTCTTTTCCTGAATTTCACTTCCTGAAATCTCCAGAACAGTTCTTCACTCCAGCTGAGCTCCCTGGGCTCTTCCCCAAGCAACCACGGCTGCCTCCCTTGCAGATCATGGCTCTCGTCTAGGTTGGCTAGGGCCAGCTACAGAGAACATCCCGGACAAGCCCCCAAATGTAGCACTGCCCCCTTCAGGGCTGCTTTGATTTACCTGTTCAACTGCACTGCCCTGACCCTGTGAACACTCCAACCCACATGACACTCTGGGTTCAGACATCTTCTTGCAGACACCTTTAAATTACACTCCAACACAAGTCATTCAGATAATATCTTAGGTTTTACTGGAATAAAGTTATATGTACCTATTGACAAATTAAGACAATATATACTATGTGCAAAAATATGCTGTTATGATGCAATGGCAAAACAAAACAAAAAAATTTAATAAATAAAAGATAAAACTAAAATAAAAATAAAGTGACAGGTGCTCTTCATAAACTGTGCTCTGTGCTTCTTATGGGTACCCTATAGGAAAAGCACTCACCGGAATCATTCACTCCATGTAGGGGTATTGCGCTTTCACAGTATCTGCTACTGTGTAGCAAACAAAAGGCTTTATCCTGTGTCAGCTGATTGTTTCCGTGTTTGCGGTATGAGGTATGAGATATGAGGGTTTCCTTTAACTTTCCCTTTGTAGCTCCCAAATGCAGAAAAGAGACATCTTTATAGTGCATTACCATTTAAAAAGTAGAATTTATTTTAAAAAATGTAAAACGTCTTGAAACTGGAAGTGATGCAAAGACGCTGGTAGCTCATAGTATATATTGTCTTAATTTGTCGATTGATACATGGGAGTATCACCTAAGAAATGCATGTAAAGGGCACAAGTCACTTTAGAATATGTTTTCATATGTGTTTTTTATATAACATATGCGCTGTGATTCACATATTTATAGTATTATGCTTGCATTTTGACCTTATGAGCCACACTGAGGTTACTCAAATAGAAGCATACTAGATCGCTGCATCAGGACACAGGTGATATGCACATTTGGTTCACACTATATATTTTGCTTTTGTTTCTGGTCTTAAATATGAGATATTTTTCATCTGTCATTTCATTTGAGATTACTTGTAAGCTACATAGGGGTATGTGATACTACACCCCAGAACAGTGCCACTTCTACCCTCCCTTCTTCACACACCAAATGCAAGGAATTGTTTTATTGGCAGGATTACTAGGTAAAAAGTAAAGTAAAAAAAGTCTGATAAAAGGAAACTAATGAGGCCACTACATCTAAGGTCTGGTAAGGTACAAAATGTTACAATTTTGTTTTCCGATTTAGATACAGTTTACTGTAAATACTTTCTGCATCTCCACTCAACAGACTTCCCATCACTTCTTATTCTGTCTTATATTCTTATATTCTTATATTCTGTCTTATACCAATCATCTGGACAATAGGTCAGGGGAAATCTACCTAATGAAGACACAGACAGCAATAACAATCAATTAAATCCTGACAAAAGTTCTAAACCTTGCTCACTCTATTGGAAAATATGTTTTTAATAAGGTCTTTGTTCCCCTTTCACTTACTTTCTATTCTGACACTCTTAACTGGTTCCCGACTGGCTCAAGTCTATTTACAGGGGCAGAATGGCACCCCTGCGCGAAACCCTGTACCCGTACAGGGTTTCCTTTGAGAGCCGCCAGAGGGCGCACGCGTGTCAGCTGCATGCCGGGGGACCCGATGCACGTGGCTGGTGGTCGCGATCACCACCGGTCACGCGTGATCGTGTGCACGAGCACCAGCATGGGGATTTGTGTGTGTAAACACACAAATCCCTGTGCTGTCATAGGAGAGGAGACATGTCGTTTGTTCCTAGTAATTAGGAACAGCAATATGTCTCCTCTCCTGAAAGTGGTCAGCCTTCGCGCCGCTAAGTGGTAATGAGTGACTCAAGTGAAACAAAATCCAAAATCAGAATTAATGAAACACAGATGCTGTGAAAAAGAACCTGAGTGATATAAAGTGCAAATGCTAACTAAAAAAATGCAGCAGGACAAAATAGTGAACACAAACTATCAAATAATGGATATAAAGGGGTGGATCCTGCGCAAATCGTGCCACTCAAATAAAATACACAAATTCAAACTAATATAAATATGTGCATACATATAATGCCGTGAAAAATATAGTCCATAAAACAGCACGGATAAAAATATAAAAAATGGAGAAGGGATCAATGATAGAATAATGATAGAATGTCCGCTACTCAAGGCTCCCAGAACTCTCACCTTCAAACAAAGTGAATAAGCAAATCAAACAAACTCCAGGATTCTCTTATTTCATTCATAAATAATAGCCATCAGGAAATCCAAAGGAGGGATGTAGTGATACAATTCCGCCACTAGAGGGCCAGTCCCAGCTTATAGAATAGGTAATATGGATAATATGGATATTCACTTCTATTCCACAAAAGCACAAAGGAAAGATCAGCCTTAAGTCCGATGCGCCAGCCGGACGCAAAGGGACAAACTCGTTGTTCCTGGGTACAATTCCTTCGCAAGGGGTGACGTCAGCACATCGCTCATCCCTACGCGTTTCGCAAAAAATTGCTTCATCCAGGGGAAGGAATTGTACCCAGGAACAACGAGTTTGTCCCTTTGCGTCCGGCTGGCGCATCGGACTTAAGGCTGATCTTTCCTTTGTGCTTTTGTAAGTAAAGTAAAAAAAAAGAGTTGTGCCTATAGTTATACTTTAAGTAGACTCTTCTGTAAATTTGAAGAAACCATTAGGTTTACTTTCTACCCTATTGAGGCTCACTGTTTATGGAGGGAACTTTCAAAATCTCATTCAGACCGTCATATTGAATGCCATAGAACAAGAACGGTGCAAGTGCAGTAAGTTAGGCCTGCTACTTCACCTACTGTTACCAAAGTCACTGTCAAGTTGATAGGTCCTTCATCCATGGTGCCTGTTCAAGTGTAAAGAATCTACATCTAAAGCTTAAAACTACAATCTAAAGCTTTCCTTGGATCAGATGCCCAAGTGTCTTTGCCAGCTCAAAGTTGAAGCCAGGAGCAGAAGCCAGGAAAGCTTCACATCATCATACTAAGATTTGTATTGGCATTATTAGCGGGGTATTTCCCAGAATTATATGCCTAATATTTCATATCTTGAAACCAGAATATTGATTTGCCCTTCTCTAGTAGGAGTTAAAGGGGTTGTAAACCCTCGTGTTTTTTCACCTTAATGCATTAAGGTGAACAAACTTCTGACAGTGACCATCCCCCAGCCTCCCATCTTACTCACCTGAGCCGGTTCATTCCCTTGGCGGAGACGCGCTCACCTTCTCTGCCCGGGGTTCTCAGCTTTTGATTGGATAGATTGATAGCAGCGCAGCCATTGGCTCCTGCTGCTGGCAATCAAATTCAATGACACAGGCACGTGGGGGGGGGGGGGGTGTCCGAGTCCGGCATTCTGTGTCTATGTATGCAAATGCTGGGCTCTGGAGTGTGCCTGAAAAGGTAATCCTTGGGGAGAGAGCTTCTCCCAGGGGGGTTACCGATGCAAGGAGCTACGAACGCTACCAGGGATCCCAAAAGACAAGATTCTGGGCCACACTGTGCAAAACGAACTGCACAGTGGAGGTAAGTATGATATGCTTGTTATTTTGAAAAAAGGAAGGTTTACAATCACTTTAAACTAGCTGGCAAATTCTTTGGTAGATTCACACCAAATATTGGGGTACAATTAATTACCAATGAGCCAGATCCCCTAAGCAGACCCAGGATGCACATGACCTGCTAATGGCTGTGTAGTCACTGCTTGTACTGTCACTGTTCTTTTGAATGCTGTTGGAGGTGTGATTGAAAATATATAAATTGCCTGGACTTGAAGGACAGAAAACAAAACAGTACAACAGTGCAAAAAGCAACAACTGGGTGAGTTTGATGAACGTATTCTTAAGGAACCATCTCCACAGTATCTGTACCCTTGGAAGACAGCCCTACAGAAGTCTATGAGAAACCAGCTCCTAGGCATGAAAAGGCATAAATGTTGCTGGTGGCAGCAGCTATTACATTCAGGTAAGTATACTGTACATCTGGGGCAAGAGAGAGTAAGACACTTTTGATCAAAGCTGTTAGGCAAATTAAGTTTACTTTATATAAAGAATATGTAAACAGATTCTACAAAAATCTTACCCAGTTTAAACAGCTGCACATTACATAATGTGGCTTATGTGTAGATACTAAATATATATCTTCTTGTAGAACTCCAAAAATAATGCCCAATCATTTATTTTTCTCTATGTTCCAGGTTTAGCAGACAATGTGTTGTTGACAAAGACAAACGGAACCAATGCAGATATTGTCGTCTAAGAAAGTGTTTTAGAGCTGGAATGAAAAAAGAAGGTAGTTTGTGTTGCTTTGTTTTAATCACCATATTTTAAAGCCACAAACAAATGCTCTACGGCGGGGGTCACATATTGACAGAGATTAGAGTAGCTCCAGTATGGTACCTGGGCTACGAATGAGCAGTTGTTAAGCAAAGGAATATGTGGACTCCAAATGGGTAATTGTTAAAATAAACAGAAAACATGGGCAACAAACAAGCAATCATTACAATACATGGGCAACCAATGGACAAAAGTTATACATGGTGACAAATACATAATTGTTTACAAAATTGATAGCAGCAGTGACAATAAACTGAACCCCAGCCCACTTTCCCTTTCCAATTTCAAACCATGCCATAGTTACAGTTTACAATTTTTTTTTAAATGCATAAATGTGTTTCTCATATTTTCTAATTTCCTTCACCAATCAGCTGTTCAGAATGAAAGAGACCGAATAAGCACAAGAAAAAGTGGATTTGAAGGGAGCAATATCACATCCATTAATACACTGGCACAAGCAGAAGCTTTGTCTCGTCAGGTACAGAAAATAATATTCTAAATGGAATGTATGTGTTAAGGCAATAAGGTCTGATGAGCCCAACCTGAGCGGGGAGAAGGGTGTTTCTCACAGAACACAGTGCTACCTCCCCCTCCTCCAAAATTCACAAGTAAGTGACAAAATGACCGGATTTAAGTCTTGTGGCCATGGCCAGGCAGAGGACTGAAATATTTCATTTAACACCCACATTACAACAACCAGCTTGGGAAGATCAAGTCAAATAAACTGTACCAGGGTCAAGAGTCTTTGAATTAAGCCCTGTCATAAAATGACCATGTCATAGGACCTCTAACATCATCGTCATCAAGCTCAAGTGTATCCTGGTCATAACTGGGGGTCTTAAACCTACAATAATACAGATCCTGCTGTTAGCCATCTTAAAGTATTTAAAAAACAGTCCAAGAATGGTTTAGCAATACACATTCTAATCTGGTGCTTTATTTTATTTTTTTAACTGCCAGAACCAATATGGGGTCCAGTGAGGGTAATCAGTGCATGTTTGAGTGGGGAGGAAAAGCGTCCACTGGGAAGGGAGAGGTTGAAGATGTGGGTTAGAGAGTTTAAGATAGAGAAGGAATACTCACCTAGGTGCCAATCCAATGCTAAATCTGCATCTTTGCCTGCTCTTACCACACTGAGAACTGAGCGATCAAAGACTGCTGATCGCTCAGTTCTCAGTCTTCACTGAGTAATGCTCACATGGAAGGCTATGGAGGGGGCAGGAGCAGCTGGCTTAGGCTCTTAGCAGCACACTAAGAGGTTGAACCAGCTGATGATCAGGCATCTGGATGGATCCCAAAATTAAAGTTGGGAACTCTCCAGAGTCTGGAACAGCTGAGTGATGTTAGCTAGCAGAGTTGTGTCTGCTGTTGGCTGAATATGGGCCACAGGAATGCAGAATGAAGTGCACTGCTGTGACCTACAGGAGACATAGGGCCAAAAGAGCCAAAAGAGCTTTGGCCCAACTTCTCCTTTAACAGATCCCAGATGATCAATCTCAGTGCGGCGGTGCTTTGGTTGTTGTCTCGCATGCTGGGAAATCTCTGCATAGGGTGCAGTTGAAAGTGTAATTGTCACTTTCTGGTGGCAGCAGAGGGATCTGAGACTGACTCCATCACAGACACTCTTATATAAGAAACCTGTTTGGTATAAATTATCTTATTATTAGTGTGTGATAAAGTATTTAAAATTCTTCACTCTTAAAAATTTGTAAACATATATGTAAATATGAATTGCTCACTACGGAAACAGGTATCTATAGTGTAGACATTGGTAGACATCTGTTATGCAGTGTTATTCAGTGGTGACAATTTGACGCATCTTCTCACAGAATATGTTTAAAGTGATTGTAAAGGAATAATGCTTATTTAAAAAAAAAAAAAAAAAACTGTTATACTTACCTATTCTGTGCAGTGGTTTTGCACAGAGCAGCCCGATCCTCCTCTTCTCGGGTCCCCCATCATCACTCTGAACCCCTCCCCCTTGCACTTGCTGGTGCCCCCATAGCAAGCCGCTTACTGTGGGGGCACTCATGCTTGCTCAATTCCAAGTCGGCTCTCTGAGTCCATAAGACACAGAGAGCACAGCTCAGCCACTGTCCCCGCTCCAGTTTTACTGGCTGTGATTGGCAGCACTAGCTCCCGCTGCTGCATCTCAGCCTATCATGAGGGAGAGATCAGGTCTCATGCACATCGTTGGATCGAGATCAGACTTGGGTAAATATTAAGGGGTCTGGGGGGAGCTGCACACTGAAGGTGTTTTACCTTCATGCATAGAATGCATGAAGGTAAAACACCTTCAGCTTTTACAACCACTTTAAGTCAACCAGTTTATTGAAAAGACTTCAACTTCTGTAGTTATTGAGCTGGTTGAATTAAGCTGAATACAACACTTACAACTTTTTCTTGTGATTTCCTTTCCTTATGATTCTTATGATGCCAGTGGCAGATTACAGTGGAAATGGGCCATACGACTGATAACTGACAATTGAAATGACATATTCAGACACATCCTTTTACATTTAGTGGTAAAGATAGAGCAGTGGTGCACAGAGTATGAGTTTTGGAGAATTTTAGTAAGGCATAGTACAGTGGGTGTTCATTTTTACGTCAATATAGCATTTGTAAATTAGTAATCCTCCTTGATGAGACAAAGATGTTGGTTCACTAATGGAGTAGTTCTTTGGACTCCTTTTTGTTGGTTAATAGGGTTGAGCGAACCCGAACTGTAAAGTTCGGGTTCCTAATGGACTTTTGGGTTTTTGGGTCCCGGACTCAAACCCGAACAATTTACTGTATGTTCGGGTTCAGTGTTCGGTAATGTAATGGCTTTTTTTAACAGCTGCAGGGCAGACAATTAACATTCATTTAACTAGTGTGCCCTTAGAAGCCATCACAGCCATGCCTACTAATGGCATGGCTTTGATTGGCCAGCACAGCACATCACTCTGCTTTAGATAGTGTAGGGAAAGCTGCTTTGAGGGAGAGAATTAGATAGGAGTCCTACTTCAAAAATCAAATTACTCAACAATCTACCTTGATTTAGTTGTGGTGTGGGTGCAGTGCACAAACTTTTTACACTGCCCTGAGCCCAGTGAGCCCAATAGCATTTTCTGCATATATGTACGTGTCAGATACACACTTTAGATATTGTTCTTCAATTCTCCTATTCTAAAAACACCCAAACACCACATCCACCGCCATCTCAACCTCCTACTCCATATGGACCTCGTCCTACTAGGTCAAGACTATTATTTTTTATTTTTTTTATTTCAAAGTATTTTAATTTTGTATCACAACAAGAATAATACATTTGGAAGGGACATTCAGAATATCGATTCAGTCAAAACATAGAAAGGTTATAGGCAGCGTAACAAGATGAATCGAGTGGATCACGTCAGATATAAAATTTAAAATCACTTTAGACAGACATGGTAGTGTTAAAGTGAAGGGTTGGTATTCCTGTTAACGGTCAGAGGTGTACCTCCTCCCTGGACACCCCCAATGGGAGCTAGCTGTGCCTGAGAGGAGGAACTTAACCACCGACCCCTAATTGTGAATGTAAGGAGAGGGACAGAAATGACCATGTGTCTTTTTCCCTAAGATAGGAATCCGAGACTAGGCATCAGTGTTTGTCGTCTGCAAACAGGCCACATTTGTGAACCTGAGAGCCACATTGAACACCTTGTATGTTGGAGTCCGGGCGAATGGAGATGGCGAGTTTCTCAATTGCTTTTTCAAAGATTAGCGTTTGATAAAGGGTAGCCTTGTCTGGTGCCTTTGGCTATATGTATTGGTTTTAAGTAGTGGCCTTGAAGCCTAATATAGGCTTTAGGATTTGAATAAAGAGCTGGGATCAGGCCCATAAACTTGTCACCAAAGCCCCAACGTTCAAGGATTGTAAAGATGTATGGCCAGGAGACCGAAGCCTTTGGCCTTTTGAAGGTCCAGTGATAAAAGCATGCCTGATTGTTTTGGACCTCCTGGCCAGTTTGTCTGGAGGATGGAGACTAAGTCTATGGCTCGTCTGATCTGATCAGGGCCCTGTCTGCCTGGGATGAACCTCACTTGATCCTTATGAACATATCGGTTAATGAAGGAAGCTAGATGATTTGCAAGGAGTTTGGTAAGGATTTTTAAGTCGCTATTGATGAGGGAGATGGGTCTATAATTACTGACTTCTTCTGGGTTTTTATCCGGTTTCGGTATTACAGCAATGTAGGCTGTGTTTAGGTGAGGATCAAGTTGGGTTCTCTGTGTCTTTGCGTTAAAAAATTGTGTCAAATGTGGAGTCAGGGTGGTGGTAAATGTCTTGTAATAGGGTTGGGTTAGGTTAGGGAGACCATCGGGGCCTGAAGCAGAACCTGATTTGAGGTTCTTAATGACTTCCTGTACCTCTTCTTCTGAGAGGGGGGCCTCCAGCATATTATTTAAAATTTTTATGTATTTTATGTTATTTTAAGTTATTTCCCTATCCACATTTGTTTGCAGAGCACTTGCCATGCTCTTAACAACATTTTGCTGCCATTTGCAGCCATCTAGCCCTTTCCATTACTTTTCTAGAGCCATTTTAGTCCTCAAAAGTTTGGGTTCCCGTTGACTTCAATGGGGTTCGGGTTCGGGGTCAAGTTTGTGTCCCGATCTCGAACTTATTTTGAGAAGTTCGGCCGAACCCGAACATCCAGGTGTCCGCTCAACCCTATTAGTTAACTAATATGGCAGAGTGGACTTTCCTTTACCTGCTTAAAATTATTTTAAAGTCTTGTTTTTGTTGTTTAATACTTGTTCTTACTTACCTGCTCTGTGCAGTGATTTTGCACAGAGCAGCCCAGATACTCCTTTTCCCAGGTACCTTTCCGGTGCTCCTGGCCCCTCCCTCCTGTCAGAACAGCAAGCAGCATCCTATGGGGTCACCTGAGCCGCTGGTCTGTGTGTCCATTCCCCTCTATCTCTCTCCTTATTGGCTCAGTAACTTTGATTGACAGCAGCAGGAGCCAATGGCACCCTCTGATGTGGCACAGCCAATGAGGAGGGAGAGTCCCAGACAACTGAGGCTCTCTTGCAACATCACTGGATCTAGAGGGGGCTCAGGTAAGTATTAGGGATGCTAAGGGGGTATGAATAGAATGCATTGATTAAAAAAAAAAAAAAAAACACCTCTGCCTTTAGAGCCACTTTAACTTTACATGTAAGCATGCAATACAGCAAAGCCTTTACTCCATAAAAAAAAAAAAAACATTTATGTATTCTGTTGCATTGAAATAAGATAGTATATTAATCTTGGCCGATGTTGCTTGAAGAAAAGCTTGCTTTTTTTATTTTTGAATATTTAAAATTCTTTATTAAAAAGCACAAATTAGGTAAAGGGATTTCTTTCACCACAGAAATGAAAGAAACAATTCATTCCTTGATTTTAAATATTTAGTTTTTGTCTACATAAGTGTAGCTTGTTAAAGTTTAATACGATTTTCTTTGCCGACCTTCAAGGTCATTGAAAATAAAAACACCTTGTAACTATCATAAAAGCTTCATGTGACTTTCTTGAAGTTAATCTACATTTTTTTTTTTACTGCTGTTGCACTAGAGATAAACATGGTAGTAGTTTATATCTTAATGATAAATATATATCATATACTAATTTTTATTATTATATATGCTATTATTTGAAGACAGTTGGGAGAGGAGCATTTGTTTCTATGTACAGTAATTATATTCTTGTTTGCTGTGTAGTTAATGTTTAATTCTCAAAGTACTCTTCTCCTTTATCTAACAATTTTGTAATAAAAAGCTTTTCTTCAGCATACAAAAAAATGTAAATTAAAGTCCGCTTATCTTCAGCACAAATAATATGAAAAGAAAAGCACCTACAGTTCTGTAGTCAGGTCTTCACCAAAAAGTTTCTTTAGAGTCCTTGCAGAGATCTTTTTGCAACCTCCAAAACAGCAATACAACAACACAGCCAGACAGCTCCTCAGACAGCTCCTCAGACAGGTGTTCCACTCCTTCTCCTCCTCACCACCACCTCTCTACTACTTCCTGTCTTATAGGATGTCTTCTTGGAGGCTGTTAACCCCCTGTGGGCCGAATCCCTGTGGTCAGGGAGGGAGGCTCTTTCCCAACCAAATGTCACTTCAGAGCCTCCCAAATTCCGGGTCCCAACTATCTCTCTTAAATATAGAGAGGACTGCTAGTCAGTCTTCTCCCAAAACTATTTGTCACCCATTTTTGGGTGACCCCCTGAGCCCTACCATGATTCCCTTAAAGGGACCACATCCCGAATATAGGCGCTACATAGCACCCGTCCAGGACCCAACCTTGGCGTCCTGTACAATATATATATATATATATATATATATATATATATATATATACATATACATATACATATATATATATATATATATATATATATATATATATATATATATATATATATATATACATACATATACATACATATATATATATATATATATATATATATATATATACACAGGGCTATTTTCAGCTGGAACGCTGGGTAGCGCAGTTCTGCCACCTCCAGCACTGAATGTGTTTTATGGTAAGCATAGCTGGGGTGTGCTGGAGGGTCTAGTGATGCTGGATACTGGGAGATCTATTGTCGCTGGTAGGGGTCTACTACTGCTGGAGGATCTAATGATGATAGCTGCTGGGGGTCTATTGTTGCTGGGGTGATATTTTGTTGCTGGGGATCCATTGCTGCTGGATACTTGGGTCTGTATTCCCTAAAAAGGGTTGTACAGGGAGGTGGGTAGGGGGTGGAACAAGGGGACGGTGCTCAGAGATGGGACGAAGGGAGACTCAGAAGGGAGGAGGTTGGGTTCAGGAACTCCCCCTCTCTGAGTCAATTGTTGCCTCCGACCCCTACCCATCTCATCTCCGAGCACCGTTTCTTGATTCCACCCCCACCCACCTCCCAGTACTGCTCCTTTTTAGAAACTACGGAGCCAAGTATATTTTGTGGTGCTAAGTAATTTGTATGGAATTGGGTGATGACAAAAAAAGAAGTAAAATAGATCCCCTGCAGCCAGCAGCAATAGACCCTCTCCAGCAACCACAGATCTCCCAGCAGTCAGCATAAATAGACCCCTCCTTCAACAGCAGAACCCATCCAGCAACAATTGACCCCCCCAGCAACATAAGCCCCCCTCCAGCAAACCAACAACAATAGACCTCATTGAGAACAATAAACAACCGTGCAAAAATAGATCCCCTCCAGCAACAATAGACCCCTCAGCAGCCAGTATCAATATATCCTGCAGCACACCCCAGCATCCTTTGCCATTACATATAGTACCATTCAGTACTGAGGTTCCGGAACTGCGTTCCCCCATGGTTCCGCTGAAAAAAAGCCCTGAATTTATATATACTGTACATATCGACTGCAATATGTATATATATGTTGTGGTATTACCGGAGTTCTGGCTGAAGCTGTCAACCCTAACCCCGGTATTTTTTTTCAGCCAGTGGCTGAATTTCTTATGAAAGCTTTGTAAGCAGCTCATGAGCTGCTGGAATGCTTTCAGAAGCTGCAGGAGGGGACGTGCATGAGAAATGATCCAATGGTGCAGCTGGCTGGTCACAGAGCCAATAAAAGGCTAAATTGTCTTTGATCACCTCAATGTCATGATGTCACTTCTGGTCCAGGGTGGAAGTAATACTTTTTTAAAGCATCATATTACATTTTTCGTTTTGATCTTTTGCTTTTAAAGGGATGTTTTGGGGAATTTTTTACCCAGGACCTCTCCATAACGTTAAAAATTTACTTTTAAGAAGGATATTTCTATATATTCAACCTTAGGTGTATAGAAGAGAAAAAAAAATTGCAAATGAGTAAAAAACATATCAAATAAAAGACAACATTTTAATGTCAGAGATGGCAACATGGAATCCCATCAGGGACATCCACAATGGATATGACCCCAAAATGCCGCCGAAGCCCCCCACCCCCCCCCCCCTTCCCCAACAAAGAAAAAAAAACACAACAAACACACACACACAGCCCCCCCCCCCTTTTTTGGCACATCCCACAGCTATACCTTCCCCTCCCTTTTCAATCTCCAGGGCTACCCACCGCCCCCCCCAAAAAAAAACTCACTATACAATCACACCCACACATACGTATGGCATATTAGCCGAAATAACCCAGATGGTGCAACACTCCATACCTCAACATGGGTGCACAATAATGTTATGTATTCTGTGATTAATCCCAGCCGTGTTGGGTCACCCGTAGGGAGGGATGACTTGATATCAAATTAATCACAACAGGTGTTGGTAGTGGTGCCTATAGTATAACATAAATCAATTATAGTCCTTTGTAATTCATTTCTATCATTTGAAACCGGAAAATGCATATATAAGGGAGGAGGGGGTCCATGGACTAAGTAGAAACAGATCCCAAACTCACCACTCTCATAAGTCTCTGTTAAATATATATAGTATCTCTACTGGGAGCTCAAGCACATGGAAATCAAGCACATACAGGAGCACAAAGTGCATCTGAGGATTTAAAGAGAATAAAAAAACAACAAATGGGGATATATATGGATAAGCCTCCATTGTATAATACCTGATTGTATCTAAAACAGGGAGACTGAACAAAGGGAGCATTTCTCACCTCTTAATAATGTAAAACTCCTTAACACACACATCTAGAGACCCAGGTTATGCGCATAACATGTAAGAAAAGGGGAAATGCAAAGCCAGTATGCATCCATAATAGGATCCGTGAGGACCGTGGTTAATCGCTGGATGGTTTGGCTGTGATCTAATTAAAAAGAGTAAAACAGACGCATATGAAAAATAAATTTCAAATGAGGTAAATAAGATGTACGGACAAAGCTGGACAAAGTATCATTGCTTCTAATAGTAAAAATGAGTTCCTTACCCTGTGCTTTCATCCATGTGTGGCATGAGCTCCACAAGCTGCACTTCAAAAGCTGTACAGCTTATTTATCCCTCCCGTTGGCGCCAAAACCCAAGAGGGTTAAGGCAGAGCTGTAAAATAATGGTGGTCACACAAAATATTGACACTTTGGACCCAATTTGGACATTTTCACTTAGGGGTGTACTCCCCTTTGTTGCAAATAATTTAGACATTAATGGCTGTGTGTTCAGTTTATTTGAGAGGACAACACATTTACACTGTTATACAAGCTGTACACTCACTACTTTACATTGTAGCAAAGTGTCATTTCTTGTGTTGTCACATGAAAAGATATAATATAATATTTACAAAAATGTGAGGGGTATACTCACTTTTGGGAGATACTGTACCTATAAATAGGTCAAAAGTATGCTAAGACAGGCTGTGGGCTGTTTAGTGGTTGCTCACAGATCATCTGTAACTGGGTTTTAGTGGCTGTAATTGTGTTGCTTTGCTGTACCAGTGAAATCAGATATGTTCTCAATAAAGCTGTGGCCTTGTCCTTTCAACACTTATGCCCTGTACACACATTCCGATTATCGGACCACAAAAGTTGCTTTCGGACAGATCGTTCGATAATCTGATCGTTAGTACACAGCTTTCGACAGCCGATCACGACAGTCCGTCCAACCAAATCCGAAGGGACAAACAGGAAAACTTTGGTCGGATGACAGCCCAGCGTATGACAATCTTGTAGACAGTACAGTATGCGTACAATAAAAGTCGTTCGACAAACACCACACATGATCGTAAACACGAAAATAAACCAGACGGACACACGGGTCACATATATTTGACATCATTTAAAATATGTAGCTACGCACAATGGAAGATTTTTCCAGAATCGGACAACAAAAATCTTACACACATTTTGCACTGTTGTATTCGATCTTAGTTGTATACAACAAAATGTGAACGATCTGTCTTACGATAATCGGAACGTGTGTATGGGGTATTAAAATAGTTTGGTGTTATTATTCAGGCAATATCATCAGAGTAGGTTACATATGGATCAGGTTATGCCCATGCTTTTCAGCAATCATAGCTACTTCCATGAGAGTATAATAACACAAATGTTTTACTGTGTAAAAGAATTTCCCTGATTCCAATCTCAATAATATTTTCAATCATAAGCAAGTGTAGAATGAAATACTTTTGCATATCTTTGTACATATAGTTGGGACGATTTATGCTCCATGCACAGGGTCTCTGTTTTGAATACATCTCTTTGTATCTATCTGTCTTATTATTGTTATTTTTCATAAGTGTTCGTTAGTGTGTTTCTGGAAACGTATACGATAAAAGTTACCATTAGTTTCCACGCGCTCTGTAGTAATACTGTGGAGTGGGAGCAGGCTCCATTTATTTGCATGCATGTTGAAAGAGAATCCATAAAGCCAGCAGCATTTTCAATTATTTGCATGATTGCTTCTGTGGTTTTTGTTTAAAAAACAGGGTAAGGCACAGGTAATTCTTTCTGAGAACTGTGTTTTAATATAGTGTATTCATTTTCGTTCTCTTTTTTAACATTGTTAGATCACTGCCCCAAGTACTGGTACAAGTACTGACATAAATACAAAGAAAATTGCCAGTGTTACTGATATTTGTGAATCCATGAAGCAGCAACTGCTGGTCTTGGTGGAGTGGGCAAAATACATTCCTGCTTTCTGCGAGCTTCCTCTGGATGACCAGGTAAAAAATGTGTAAATAAATGAGATTAGGCTTCACTGAATCAACAAGACATTCAAAGTTAACGATGCAATTCCAATAACAGAAATCCTTATACAGTTAATACATCTATGCTTTCTTATAGACATTTTTAGGAAGGAAAAAATGAAAGAGCATTGAGCAGTTGTCCATACCATTTCTGTAAAATGTTTTTAAATCTCTTAACATGTTTCTATCCTTTTAGTATTAAAGTGATATTAAACCCAAACTCAAACATTTCTTAAATCTGGTGACTGCATTCGTTTTCTTTTTTTTTAGGCTTTCTTTCCTTTATTTTCACCTGGCGATCTGGCCAGTAAGTCTATTGTTTTTCAACAGAATGAGCTGTCCTTCAGATGTAACAGTTACAGGTTTGAGACAAAGCATTAATCATTGACAGGTGTGCTTACAATGATCCATTTTGATTTATTTATGCAAAGCCTTTATTCTCAAAGAAAAAAAAAACTGTTACTGTAACTGATTTGAAAATAGTTAGTTGGA
Organism: Lithobates pipiens; assembly: GCF_037356315.1. NCBI lineage: Eukaryota > Metazoa > Chordata > Amphibia > Anura > Ranidae > Lithobates > Lithobates pipiens. The sequence goes on from NW_027507764.1 coordinate 474,917,884, forward strand.
GTTTGGCTTTAGTTTGTAAGTGCATGTAAATCTGTTAGTACATCTAACATTCTTTCCCCCCAGACTGATAATGCTCTGTCCAATGTCGTTTCTGTTGCTCCTTTATCCAGTAATACAGTAAGGTGTTATTGGAAAGATAACCAGGTGAAAACAAAGGGAAAAAGACTAAAAACGAATGCAGCTACCAAACCTAAGCCTTTGTACACACGGTCGGAAATTCCAACCACAAAATCTATCTGATTTTGTCCGAAACTGGTATTGCATACACACGGTCGGACAAAGTTGTCGGAAAATCCAATCGTTCGGAACGTGATGACATTAGTTTGTTATGACATGACTACGTTCAGCCTAGTAGCCAATAGCTTTGCTCTCGTACTTTGATCTGAGCATGCGTGGCACTTTGTCCGATCGGAATTCTCTACAAACAATCAGAAAAAGTCAGATCGGATTTTGTTGTCGGAAAATTTGAGATCCTGCTCTCAAATTTTTTTCATTGGAATTACCAATGGAAAAAAGTCCGATAGAGCCCACACACGAGCTGATTTTCTGACAATATAATCCGATCTGACCGTTTCAGTCGGAATTTCCGACTGTGTGTACAAGGGCTATGGATTAGTAGGCTGAAATATATTACATGTTTTGGTTTTGGATTTACTATGGCTTTAAGAAAATCATATCTTTCAGGTATTGGAATACATAGTGGTTAATGTGCTGCAGCTAGAGAGACTGTTTGCTTAAATCAAAAGAATGTTTATTTAGCTTAGTGAATGAAGAAAGCTTGGGTTCGAGGCAAAATCACATCTTTTTAATTTCCCTGTACATAAGTAGGTATTCAAATCGAAACCAACTTTATATATTTACTGACCTTAGTAAAATGTTACTTTGTTAATGGGGATATCTGAAGTGAAAAAAATGAAGATTTGTTAAGTTAAAAGGAACATTTAGAAATATTACTTGTGCATAAGCAGTACTATGAAAATGTTCCCTTTGTCTTAAATTCCTCCTAAAAAAAGCAGTGCATTTCCTAGCACACTGTATAATTGTACCTAGGCATTGCTTTGCCTACAGCCTTGTTGTATTCAGTGTGCTGCTCACTGTTAGAGGCTTTGAAATGAGGTAACAAAGACCTGCCATTATCACAATGGCCACCTCCAATAAAAGACACTATGGATAACATAGCATCTGTTATGACACTTTCAGAATCCCTGCCAGTATTTCCAATGGTACTCACAGAATCCCTGCCAGGACTTCCAAAATCTCTGCTAGTACTTCCAACGGTACTTGCAGAATCCCTATCATTACTTCTAATGCTACCAACAGAATCCCTGCCAGGACTTTCAGAGTTCCTTGAAATTATGCTGAACATGTTCTCTGATTACAGGATATATAAAGTGATTGTAAAGTCTTGTTTTTTTTTAAAATAACAAACATGTTATACTTATCTGCTCTGTGCAGTAGATTTGCATGGGACAGCCTGCATCCTCTTCTTCTCAGGTCCCTCTTTGCTGCTCCTGGCCCCTCCCTCCTGTTGAGTGCTCCCACAGCAAGCAGCTTGCTATGGGGGCACCCAGGCCGAGTTGCAGCTCCCTGTGTCCATTCAGACACAGAGCTGTGGTTTGTCCACTCCCCCTCTCTCCTGATTGGCTAACTGACGTTGATTGATAGCAGTGGGAGCCAATGGCACCGCTGCTGTGTCTAAGCCAATCAGGAGGGGGAGTTCGGGATGGCCGAGGGGATTTGTGGACATCACTGGATAGAGATGGATCTCAGGTAAGTACTGGGGAGCTGAGGAGGGCTGCTGAACACAGAAGGCTTTTTATCTTAATGCATAGAATGCATTCTGACTTTACAACCACTTTAAGTTCCAGTCTTTGAATGGGGCTAGTGTAGTGTCTTTTTGCCAGCTACCCTGCCTTGTGCAAAAGAGCTATAATATACTTCTGTTTGCTTGTTTCATTGCTGATCTGAAAAGACCTATGCCTGGACTTGACCAGTCTCTTAGCTGCTGCCTGCCCACAACCTCTTCCTGGATTTGATTACCCTTTTGCTCCACACTGTAGCCTTCCTGGATCATCCCTTGGTTGCCATAAAAGCATTGTGTGAGTAATGGGGGAAAGATCAGTTACACGACCACAGTTAATATTATTGGTTAGCCATTTGCTCCCTATCTGCCTTTTTGAGCTAAGAGGTCAGTTCCTCCTTAATTGAACATTCTTTCATGGTGAATGTTTAGGTATTTTTCTATTAAAATGTATTAAAAAAAGGTTAAACATACATTTTCAATCAGGTGAATTTGAAACATGGGATATACATATTTTATATTTCCAAATCTAGATATACTGTAGCCCCGGGTGCCCAAACTTTTTAAGAGCGAGGTTCACTTAAGCAGCTTGCTAACCAGTCACGGGCCACAATGAGCGGAGCGGGCGGATGACAGGTCACGACTACTCTATAGACCCTCTGATCCACCCAGATGGAAGGGGGCGAACTCACTTCTATTTTTTTTTTATCTGATTTTTAGGACTGGATTGGAGACAGGCGGGAGTCAATGGACAAAATTGGGTAGGGGTGATCATGTGAAAAGGGCCTAAACTGCTTCCACACTGATTACCCACAACGCGGGTGCAGGGTAGTGCACCTGTGTCTATCCTGTGGGTTAACTGAACTTTGCCATGGCAAAAGCCAGCGCTGTACAGGAAGCAACAGCTTATGGGCTCTGCTCTGCAGCCGTTTTGTTCCTCTACCACCAGCTTCATTCACAACACCAGTGCTGAGGTATGACTGGTTGGCATCCTGCGATCTGGGCTTGCTAACCTGCCATTCCAGAGCAGGAAGTCGCGGGCCACATCAAAGAGCTCTGGTTGGCCACCCCTGCTGTAGCCCTAGGCTCATTTCCTGGGCTAGTCTTATTTGCTTTGTCAAAGAAAAGCCATCTTACAGAGCTGAATAAATAAATAAATAAATAATTACCCATTACACCTGTCTTTTCCTTCTTTCAGCTTTGTACAGATGGCTTTGTACTAAGTTTATTCACAAAGAGAGAGCCTAAAGGCAAACAGCTTCTGATTTAATTTTTTTTAATATTCTAATATTCCTACCACAGTCTTAAACAGGGATGCTATAACTAAGTTGGCTATTTCACCAACCCTTCACTCTCCCCTCAACTCATGAGTAATCAGCAGCATTGTTAAAAGAAAAATAAGAATACTTACCATAACTTGCAGCCCTGTGATCTTCTGCCCTGACAGTTCCAGTTGTTATGAAAGGCCCATCAAAGCATTTATTTTTGCCAATCTCTTACTCAAATTGTTGCAATCCTTTAAGCTGATGTCATCATGTATGCATGGTCAGTGCTCTGCACCAGCATCCACATCATCAGGATGGGTTGTACACATGATCAGAAATTCCACCAGCAAAAGTACGATGTGAGCTTTTGGTCGGAAATTCCGACCGTGTGTATGCTCCATCGGACTTTTCCTGGTGGAATTTCTGCCAGCAAAAGATTGAGAGCAGGTTCTCTATTTTTCCGGTGGAAAAAGTTCCGATCGGAAATTCCAGTCGTTTGTAGCAATTCCGACGCGCAAAATTCCTACGCATGCTCGGAAATAATTTGAAGCATGCTCGGAAGCATTGAACCTAATTTTCTCGGCTTGTGTGATTGTGTGTATGCAAGCCAAGCTTGAGCAGAGTTCCGTCGGAAAAACCATCCAAGATTTTTCCGACGGAAATTCCGCTCGTATGTATGGGACATAAGGTGCCTGCCCACATTCAAACCCTGATGAGTGGAGGACTGATACTGATACTGACACTGATAGGAGCTATCACAAGATCACAGATTAAAGTGTTAGTTTACTATTGTCACATTAAATCTTATCTTGATAGCTATTAAGTTTAACATAGATACAACTGTGTATATACCGTATATACTTGTTTTTATTAACTGCATAGCTTATTTTTCTGCTTCCTTCTTCCCACACCATCTGGGAGTGTAGTGCCCTGAAAAGAAACTACATATCTCAATGAATGCTCTGCATGTCTGTACAGGAGGAACAGAAAAAGTGGTGGAGGCTCAGGAATGTGCTTCTCACATTTACTTCTGTTGGGAAAAGAGCAGGCAATAATCTAGAGAGGAGGGTGGCAGGTTAAAACTGCATTGTGCACAGCACACACGCAGGAAGAGAGGAGATGGGGGAATGTTGCATGATGGGAGACATTGCATCACAAAAACGCCATGCATCCTAACGTCAGGATAGAGCAAAACACAGCTAAAGCATCTTTCAAATCAGTTATATTTTAGAAGTGGATCACTGTTTAAATCAGGACAGAGAAAATCATGATTTGACCTAAAGTAGAAAATATGCAATGCATAGATTTTAATCTAATGGGATCCCTTTACTTAGCTCCATTGGTTATTGGAAAGATGAACAAAAAAGTATTATTTTGCGTTTAAAATCTACTTTTTTTAAAAGTTGCAGATTTCCAGATAGCTTTGTGGGCAACATTTTTTTAATCACATGGCCATAGTTAGACTTTAAATAAAAGGTTTTATTTCTATTGCATACTTTATGACACTGTCTGATATGATAGGTATTAGGAGTTATGTCCTTGACTCTGGTGAGCACAATTTTTCCACATGAAATTATGATGCTTCAAGGGAAAATGGGGGCAAAATTGGGTAGAAGAGAAGAGTCCAACTGAGGAAGTGCATCCAGTTACCTTTTTTAATACAATAAAGAAAGTAATCCAAATGACAAATGCCAGTTATATGACTTGATACATGTTTATTGATCCTTTTTCCAAAGGTTGCTTTATTGAGGGCTCATGCCGGAGAACATCTTCTTCTAGGAATAACAAAACGTTCCATGATGTTTAAGGACATTTTGCTTTTAGGTAAATTACAATTCTTTGTTGTCTTCTTAATATTTGAACAATATGTCTGTAAAGATCTCAAACATCTCAACAAAATGTCTTTATTCCCCTCTAGGAAACAGTTATGTAATTCACAGGAACTGTAGCGAGATTGAGATAAGTCGCGTTGCCAACAGAATTTTGGATGAACTTGTCCAGCCTTTTCAGGAGATCCAAATAGATGATAATGAATATGCCTGCTTAAAGGCAATTGTATTTTTTGATCCAGGTACATCTTTAATGTAAAAAATTACATAAAAAAAAATATTGACTATAGAAAGGGTACTTGCAGATTTTAACACATTATAGGGAATTGAGATGTATGAATTTGCAGAATTAGCAGACTACAGTGCTTAAATGAAATCTGTCAGAAAATGAAAACAATATGGGAGATAATATTGCTGACTTGTTTTAGCATGATCTCTACCTGCTCCTGGGCTGTTACCTATATCTTTGCTACACTGCTTAGTGAGACTGAGTAGTGTGTGCATATGACATGTCCTGACAACATATACACAAGCTTGTTGCAAGCTAGGGGCTCAGTATATAGTGAAGAGAGGGTAAAGATACAGCCCTTGCACTTTTAAAAGCAAATCTCCAATGGCAGGCTCTATATTCCAATACTGACAAGTTCCTTTGGACCTAACAGATTTAAAGTAATAGCACTATTTTTAGAATTTTTGTATTACTTATTTAACAACATAGTGAAAGAAGGCACTTCTATCACATGTAAGGGACATTTAACATATTGGAAAATCTCAGTGATCTCTCAGCAACTATTTGCTTAAAAAAAAGGAATGATCACTACAATTAAAGTATATTTCTTTAATGTGTTGACCATATGATTTAAAAAGATGGTGGGATTTACTGCTACAATTGATTTAAGTAAGCACAAGAAAGTGTCTCCTTGGCTCTTTCAGTGAGATATCTGTCTAGTTATGGGAAAAATTAAAGTGACCCTGTCACTTTAGCAAAACTGCAAACTGTTGACAAGAATAAAGAGAAGGTCTATAGAGGCATACCTGCAGGAGGTTTCAGTACCCACTTTTTTTCTTCTTCTAACTACTGGGTACTTTTGGAGCTTGTCTGCTCACACTGGCCTCCATACATGTCTTTTAATCATCATTATGATGGGATGCCTCGCTGATCAATAAAATGTCTGAGAAGAATAGCTTAGCATTGGAGTAGAATGGGTAGACTTAAAGCTGTACAGGTATTTTTTATTTTTTTATTTAAATGGTGGAGAAACTTAAAGCTTTGCACATATAATACTGTACAGTAAGCAATTGGATTGTCACATTTATGTCTAGCCATGTAAAGTAAAACTTCTGGATAATGAAGGGGCAAATAGTCATGTTCACATAATGACCTGATACATTGACTTGGTGACTACATGGCTACATGACTAGATTTAAACCAGTATTTCTTTATTTTATTTCAAACTAAATTTGTTATTGTAGTATGTTAATTAAACATTTACTTAAATTTTTACTTTCTTTTAAAGAAACTGAAATAGTAAATGTAATGTATATATTGTGTTCTACTTTCTTTAGATGCCAAAGGGCTCAGTAATCCAATGAAGATTAAAAATATGAGATATCAAGTACAGATTAGTTTGGAAGATTACATTAATGACAGACAATATGATTCCAGAGGAAGATTTGGAGAACTTCTTTTATTATTGCCTACTCTTCAGAGTATCACTTGGCAAATGATTGAACAAATTCAATTTGTGAAATTGTTTGGAATGGTTAAAATCGATAATCTTCTCCAGGAGATGTTATTAGGAGGTAAGGCATTTACCTAGCATGTTAATGAGAATATTTAAATTCTGTTAAATGTCTTCTTTTAAATCATACCCTAATTTTATATAGTGCCACAAGCGGGGATCAAGTTATAATTTCTAAAATGTAAATGTTTAGTATTGTTTACATTTCAGGAGACTGATGTTTAGTATTGTTTACATTTCAGGAGACTGATTTAGAATTTTTACTCATTCGTTATTATAACAGTATACATTCAAATTTAGTTAAACACAAAAATACAAAAAAAGGGGCCTTAACAATTATGCTCTATTCAATAAGGCATTGCAAAAAGCAATAGTGATGTGTAAACCTTGATTTTCATAAAGGTGGTCAGTGGAAGTATCACTGAATTTTACTTCAGTTTTCAGCACCGTCCTTGAGCTGTAAATGATCTACTGATATAGGCACATTGTCTAATATTTGCTGCATAATCATAACAGTCTGGGGCAGAAAAGGGTAGAAGGACAGTAAGGGAAGAACTTGAGGATGTGTGCAGTGTTTACTCACCATGACCAGTTGCAGATTCATTCCATTCCAGATTTCCATTTCCTACAACTCCCTGGGTTCCTGGACGTGCCCAGGGAGTATATATTGTTCAGCTTCCCTCTCTCAGCAGCTCAGAGAGGCTACACCTAATGAGGCAGAGGTACAGTAATCAGACAAGAGATCTGCAGCCAGGTGAAAGGTCCTACAAAGTCAAAACCAGCCTGCAGGCAGCTGCCTAGAGCCTAATAGCAGGTAGCTACTCCTGAAGACTCAGCAACTGTGGGGAGTGCTCCTTGATTGCTACCAGAGTACTCCAGTTCCAGTGGGACGGCCTTTCTTTAGTTGGATATGGATCCCTCCATATGTTTGGCTGTGTTAGAAAACCTACCCTGGACCCTTTTCTATAATCAAACTGTTTTTCATTAGTCTGCAGTGTGTGTATGTTTTTGCCATCCTAAACATTTTGCATTATTGTAATTTTCATGTATGTCATTGCAACACCATTGCACTTGTTTAGTAAACTGCAAGTTATAGTTACTCCCTGTCTTATCATTTAGCCAAGGAGCACCTACAATGTCTGTAAGGGTGATAAAGAGGGCAGTAAAAATAGGCAGTAAAGAAAGAAAAGTAGTTACAGCAGGGCATCAAGGAGTGTTTTAATCCCACTGTATGCAGGCTGCAGTATCCCATAGCAAATAATTGAAGTATTTCCAATAGATTTCTAATTGATAATTGACTGCACTTTTCTAACATATTCTTGCTCACTGCAGTACCATACGGAGTAATCCTGCTTGTAGATTTTCTTTTTTTTTTAAAGCACATTTTAAAAAAATGTACTAGGCAGGGTAATATAATTGATGCAGATTATTTGCTCTATTAAATATCACTGTGTTATGAGAGTGTATTAAATATTCTCTAAGCACTTTCTCATTTGTATAAGCCCTTGTACACACGGTCGGAGATTCCGACGGAATGTGTCCTATTGGACCGTTTTGTCGGATAATCCGACTGTGTGTGGTCTCCATCGGACTGTTTCCGTCGGAGTATCTGACGGACCAAGTTTTCCAACTTGTCCGTAAAATTTTCCAACAAAATGCTCCGATCGGACATACTCCGATCATGTGTAGCCTACTCCGACGGACAAAGTGCCACGCATGCTCAGATCAAATTCCTAGACCAAAGCTATTGGCTACTAGCCTGAACGCAGTCCCGTCGAAATAACGTCATCACGTTATGTACAATCAGATTTTCCGACAACTTTGTCCGACCGCGTGTATCCAACAGTTTCGGACAAAATCCGTCGGACAAAATCCAACGGATTTGGTTGTCAGAATGTCCGACCGTGTGTACAAGGGCTTACAGTTTCTGCTATTCTTTTTGATAATGTTTCTCAAATCATCTTCTACTTTGGACAGTAGTTCAAAAAGATGCCTTGCCATATTAATGTCTTTGGCCATGATGCAATTAATATACCTCCACCATTGTTCATTCAAGAATTGAAATCCAAATGCAGATTGGTTTTGTAATGTCAATTATGTGTTTGGGTTGGGTTTGACCAGGCCAGATCATATATAGAACATGCTTTTGGCAAACTTGTAAAGTCTTGGCAAATAATTTACTATCTTTAAATAAATATTCATTTTTCAACAGGTTCAGCAACAGAGTCTAGTCACATCCACCATCCTGCACATCCTCATATAGCACAAGACCCTCTAGTGGGACAAACTCTGCTAAGTTCTATGTCTTCTACACTACACTCAGAACAGATTGGTGTGTATATTAAGCATATTAAAATCCTTCCAGTTTGATACATTTAACATCTGTTTCAATAAAGTTTAGACATGTGCATTCGTTTTCATCCAAATGCATTTTCTACCGAATTTCAGGTATTTTCGTTATTGTTTTAACAAACAATAATGAAAGTGCAGAATCCGAAAAATTAAAGATCCAACATAAATAAATGCTTTATTTTCGTTGTGACAACAGTTCGATATAGATAGGAGATTTCACATTCCGCTGACAAAAACAATCTGTGTCTATCAAACCTGTGGTTGAATGTGCCTAACCTTACCTCTATTAGTCCAGGATTATTCTACATAGAGAGAAAAGATTTGACAGAGAGAGAAAAGTTTGCTGCTGGAATTGGGTGGGGGAAGTAAAATAAAAATAATGATGATGATGAATGTTATTGGCTGATTGTAACCAAAGAGGAGGAGCAGTAAAATAGCTAGAACTAAGTACACACATACAGTCAACTTACTTTTACTTACGATTGCTAGCAGAGAGAGACACACACACTGAATCATTTCAGAAGACAGTCAATCTTAGCTGGTCCATTTGTCAGAGAACCTGAATTATTTAGCAATTAAAGCAGAGGTCCACCCTAAAGTGGACCTTCCGCTCATTGGAACCCCCCCTCCGGCGCCACAATTGGCACCTTTCAGGGGGGAGGGGGGTGCAGGTACCTGTACAGTACAGGTATCTGCACCCACTTCCGGCATAGATATCTGCAGAATATACGCCCCTTTCCGCAGATATCTACACCCCTTTCCGAAGGTCCCCCGCTGTCTGCTGGGAAACACATGAATCCCAGAGACAGCGGGACCATCCTTATTGCGCAGCGCGACTCGCGCATGCGCAGTAAGGAACCGGGAAATGTAGCCGCAAGGCTCCACTTCCTGATTCCCATAGCCAAGATGGCGGCGGCAGCACCCGAGAGACGATCGAGAGATCGGCTTCGGGTGCCGACATCGCGGGCGCGCTGGGCGGGTAAGTGTCATTATTTTAAAAGTCAGCAGCTGCAGTATTTGTAGCTGCTGGCTTTAAAAAAAAAAAAAAATGGCGGACTCCCGCTTTAAGCATAAGCACAGCAGCAGAACAATAGTGAAGCAAGCTACAGTTCAACTTTAATTTTTCATAATAATCTGCTGCTATTGTGTTAGTGTTGTGAACCTGATAGTGATACTAGTGTTGCTAGTGTTGTGATAGCCTCAGAGGCTGCCCGTGTTATTGGGAGGGGGGGATTTATTATTATAGATTCTATATTATAGATTGAGATTCTATATAGATTCTACACATCCTATTTTGTTACCTGTCTGATCAGTGTTCACTATCACCAGCCCATTTTCTGTTTGAACTATATACATTCAACATGAACAACAAAGATTCAACAAAGCAGCGAAAAACATACAAACGTTGAATCTTTGGCTTATGGTGTCTGTCGAAAGTTCTAAGAAGATTTGACGGAGCAGCTAAACTATACAAAGTCATACAGTTTTGCTGCTCCGTCGAATCTTCTTTGAACATTCAACAGACACCATAAGCCTTCAATGACAGATTCGACCTTAATTAATTTGGATTTTTGGACGAATGCAATTTTTTACAAAAAATGAAATAAATAAAAACCATTTTCGGGAGTAACTAAATAAATGTATTTTTCGGACAAAAACGAAATTCCCGAACAAAATATTTCAGTGTGCACATGTCTAATAAAGTTTGAATATTCAGTAAGATTATTATAAAAAAATATATATGATACTTGCATGTTTTACCAGTAGATGGGGGACGGGTTCATAATTTATGGCAGGATTACATTCCAGAAACACATGTATTTCAAGTTATAAATAATTTTTTTTTACATTGAAAATAATAACAATTGTGATAACCAGATTCCATGCGGGTAAGAAGAACACTTTTATCTACAAAGCCTGTTTTTTTCTCTTTGCTTACATATTTTAACCACTTCCTACCCGGCCAATGCATATATACGGCCAGGTGGGAGCCGTCTACTCCTGATAGGACGTTCAGGAACGTCCTTCAGAAGTAGCGGGATCGTGCGTGCGTGTGCCTGCGCAGCGGCGCGATCCCGATGGGCTCGTGTCACCCGGACACGGCACATCTCAGATCGGCAGGAGGGCTCTGTGATTGGCCCTCCTGATCACATGACGGCCGTGTCCAATCACGGCCGTCATGTGATGTAAACAAACAGCCGGTTGCTAGGCAATCAGCTCTCCTCTCCTCACACGGAAGTCATCGCTGAGGAGAGGAGAGCAGAACGCTGCAGCCGGCTGATGATCAGTGAGTATGGGCTGCTTTTTACAGCTTTTTACTCACTGATCACCAGTCTAGTGTCAACACACAACACACCACACAGTACAAACACAGTTCCCACATATGTCCCCAAAACACACATGTCCCCAAAACATACATGTCCCCAAATAATAAAAACACATGTCCCTAATAATAAAAACATGTCCCCCACATATGTCCCACTAAAATCACATGTCCCAATGATTATCTGCACACATATGTACGTGATCACCTGCACACATATGTGCATGATCATTTGCGTACATATGTCCGTGATCACACAAACCAATTATTATACACTTAACGGAATTTTTTTTTACCAAAAACATGTAGCAGAATACATTTTGGCTTACATTTATGACAAAATTTGATTTTATTGGATTTCTTTTCAAATAGAAAAAAGAAAATATTGTTTTTTTTCCAAATTTCCACTTTATTTGCGATTATATCGCAAAAAATAAAAAACGGAGTCGTGAATAAATAACACCAAAATAAAGCTCTATTTGTGCGAACAAAATGATAACAATTTCATTTGGGTACAGTGTAGCATGACCGTGCAATTGTCACTGAAAGCGCGAGAGCGATGAAAGCTGAAAATTGGGATGGGAAGGAAGGGGGCGAAAGTGCCCTGTATTGTAGTGGTTAATATTACATTTTTGCCATGTGTATGACTAAACTGGAACTCTAAACAGTAATAAAAACACTACTTAGCACTACATAACATGTATAAACTACAAATCATTTGATGTATTATTTTACATACAACTAGTAAAAGTACCTTTATCTGTGTTGATATTAAGCTCCTGCAATCAGCTGTGCTCTATTAATTTGTACAATACTGTAGGTGTAACATAGTAAACATGCATGCAGGAGAATATATTTCAAGCCTGGCAATGTGCTCCTGCTGTTTAATTGTACATTCACAAGCAGGGGAGAGTCCTGGATCAGGCAGCATTGTTTAATAAGACCATGTCACATTAGAAAGCCTTATCACTCAAGCACATACCTGCACATACTTACCTTTCCTTCTGACTGTACTACTAAATACTGGCCCATTGCAGAGAACATATCCCCTTAAAACCTCTGGAAAATTGACATCTCCATGGTCCCAATAAGCTCTCATTGTTTCCTCCTATTGATTCTCACACCCTTATGCCTAGAACACACAATCAGAAAATCTGATGAAAAATACCACTCTCAAAGTGATCGTACAATAATCTGATCATTAGTACACAGCTTTTGAGAGCCGATGAAGGCAGTTTGTGCAAAATTATCCGAAGGCACAAACACAAAAAATATTTTCTTACATACAAATTTTATTTAATCAGTACAGTATCCATCTGAAAAAAAAATCAGAAGCCCGGGACCACGGATGCTCAGAAACAATAGAATACATTAATACAATACAACACATTACATCACTTCCAAAAATGTATTCTGTTGTACAATTTTTTAACTTTAGTATCCACTTTATTTTCGATATGAGAAATGCATGCAAAAAAAAAAAAAAAATAGATGATCATTTGTCTGATAGTCTCTGTATGTATGAGGCTAGAGGATATAGTAGTGATCTAGAGGTCAGCAGGAGGAATCAGTGAGTGTTGTTGGGCACCATAGAGATACAGTCCATGACGTGTTCAGGGGACCTGTTCTCTGCAACGGAACAGCATAGTTGGCAGAAAAGTAGTATGTACACTCTTCTTTGCAGATAAGTGCTTGAATTACAAGATTTTCTAATGTGATAGTCTCTTAAACAGTAACATAGTCTGCTCAGTGGTCCAGGACTTGGCTGTGGCTGTTTGGAAAGGTTGCCTGGATCCACAAGAATGAGCATAATTATGAATTCTTTGGAAGGTAAGGCAGTTTCCTGATCAGATGGACCTCTAAAGAAAAAAACATATCTCTTTCTACAATATGTTTCAAATTATATAAACTAAAACAAGGATTTTTTGTTCTAAATTATAACACAGTAATTGATGTGTGCATCTATGTGTATATTACATATGAATTCTTGTAATTATTTCAAATAGGGAGAAGAGACATTGAGAGCTTTTATTTAGCTCAAATTTCACTTTGGACATTTCATCAAGATGGATTAAAGTATATTAGTCAAAACTTTTTTTTTTCATTTTGCATAGAGTAGAGATGGTTATATGCCCTGTTAGGTTTTCTTTGGAGATTTTCCTTCCCGCCCTGTAAAGACACAGGTATCTTGGAGAAAAAAAATATCTCCAAGGTGAGGTAAGTTCCCTCTTAAAGACTCTTTATATCAGTGGACACACATTATGCTCTGATATCTGTGTTCATCCGTAGCAATGTCTCGGCATTGTCTTGGCCACTAATACTTACTTAAACAAAAAAACAAAAAACAAAAGTGTGCAATGCTTTTAGCATTTTGGATTTTTCCTCACCTTCAGTCCTAGAGACAACATTCAATACCTGATAGAAGTTCTAATCCTTCCCTACTCTATTCAAAACAAAAAGCATTGCCTTTAGATATACTCTAAGGCTCCTTTACTTTTTTTAACCACTTTTATTAAAGTATTTCTTGTGAAGATTTATCAATTGCACTTGATAAAAATGACATTGACAAGTTTGTTGATGTCAGCTGCTATGTTCAAATTGTGCAAGCACTGACATATTATTAAATTACTTTATTGTTTATTTTTTTTTATTTTTTTACCAAGAGTCCTCATGGTAAAATTTTAAGCAAATATTGCATTTCAGTAATAGCAAAATGTGTGATTTTAGCCCACAAACCAAGTTTGTTTAAATCATTTGCTTATCCTTAATATAACATTTTAAAATAGCTAAGTATATTTGTTTGTAATTTTGTATTTTAGCAACTCCTGAAACACCTTTACCTTCTCCTCCTCAAGGGTCAGGACAAGAACAGTATAAGATATCCACAAACCATGCAACTGTCATTACACATCAATCAATCTTGAAGCAGAAACCTTGATATTTTGTACATAATAAAGAAAAGAATGGACACTGCCAGTTTTGCTTTCTCTGCAGCCCTCAGCACACAGCTGTATTTAAGATGGCATATGACACAGTCAACTGGAAATGGAGTGTGTTAGAGTCAATACTTGTAACTTGTTAAATTAGATATTTCGTATATCGGGCCCTTTATTAATTTCATATCTTTTCCTAATGAAATTGTTATATGTTAAAATAATAAATGAATACATTTGGCAATATATTATAATATTGCTATTTTACTATGGTACTTGTTTATACATACATTCAGGTATATTGTATGCAAAATATAATTTATGTTCTTTTAATAAAAATGTTTTACTATGTTTTACTGCAAAACTATTCAGTCTCATACAGTAGTAGATATACTAGCCAAATGTCAAAGTTATTTAACTTTTTGGAAAAGATCCAAATAAACTTACAGGATAGATTTTGCCAGAGTAAATGTTGATATTAGTGTGATAAATGTGCCTTCTAGCTAATATTTTTGTTTAGGTAGATACAATTACTTTGGAAACACCTTCATGCTAATATATCATACTTCGTCCTTATGGAAACAAAATGCAAGTTTATTTTTTTATATACATATATAAAGTTAAACTTGTGCCAATGTTTACAGTACATCAGTACAAAAGCAACTGTGATACTCTTTAATTTTCATTTACTCTCATATTTACACAGTAAACCTGTTGATTAAGGGTACACACTATAATGCAGAAATGCATTAAGGAACATAGAATACAGAATGTATTCATAATGTTGAAAACCCAGCACTACTACTACGTACTGTACATGGTAATAACTGTAAAAAAAACTAATAATAAATATTTTTTATTTAATAAACTAAATTACCAAACAGTGTAATTTTTCATTTAGAAAGCCTTTAACGTTAGTAATAATAGACATGTAGAATATCTATGTCTGAATAATCAAAATAAGGTTATTATATTTTGGAAAAATGTATCAAATTAGGAGGTACTGCTCTTCACACTATAGCTTGCATTTGCCACATACAGTATATGGGTCCTTATAGTTAAAATTATTAAGGTATGATTTTGCAAAAAAAAGGAGTAAGGTTCTGAGTTTTTACACTAACCTTAGAAAAGGTTAACATTTTTTTAAACTCGTTTTTAATTTAAAAAAATTGTGCAAACCATACAATATACATGGATATGTAACAATACCATACGTTAAATAATGGCAAGAGACATATCCACATTCAACAATAATTAATCCTGTATTGTATGGGTACATAAAGAGTAAAAGAAAACAAACCAAACAGAAAACCCGTAGACTGTCTGGGTACATGACTACAGATAACACTTTTTTTGTAAAGTAAGCTCATCCATTTTACAAATTCAGTCAATTAATATTACGTTATCAAAGGCCTGTATAGGTTCATACACACAAAACTCTATCAGAAGGAAAAGGTTAACATTCATATTCATTTTAGGCAGGTATGAAATAAATATTACTTTTGGGGTTAAATTGGTTAAATTGTCAGGAACATTGTGTTGGACATTCACGATCTCCAACGTAACATAGTATATTGGTGTCATATTTTATTTAAGTGGAAAGCCTTATCTATGTAATTGAATGAGGTGCGTCAATATGTTATGCTATCTTAGCATTGTTTTGTTTCAAACAACCCATACATTTATAGGGAACTCAGAATGCTTACTTGATAAGTAAATGATTTCTCTTGCATTATACAGTAGAACTGTCATAACACTAGTTCTGTGATTTGCATTTATTTATTAAACACATTTTCCTTAATTGCTGAACATTATTGACTAAGTGAATGGGATAGTTAATTAAATGTAGATTTCATGGTTACAGGTAGGGATGGGCCAAACACCCCCTGGTTCAGTTCGCACCAGAACATCTCAAACAGGAAAAAAGTTCTAGCGAACACCTTATTAAGGTCTATGGGAAACAAACATGAAAAACCCTAATTTTAAAGGCTTATATGCAAGTTATTGCCATAAAAAAAGTGTATGGGGACTTGGGTCCTGCCCTAGGGAGCATGTATCAATGCAAAAAACTGTTTTTAAAACAATCATTTTTAAAGGAGCAGTGATTTTATTGATGCTTAAAGTGAAACAATAAAAATGAAATATTCCTATAAATATTGTGCCAGGGGGTTCCCCTTAGTCTGCCTGTATAGTGGCACATATGTGTGATGTATAGAACATGCCACAGCAATAATGACATTTCGAAAGGAAAAAAATTAATTTAAACCTGCTTGTGGTTGTAATGTATTGCTGACTCCCGGTAATACAGATGAAAAAAAAAGAAAAATAAAAACGGCATGGGGTCCCCCCCAGTTCATACCAAACCCTTTGGGTCTGGTATAGATTTTAAGGGTTACCCCACGCCAAAAAAAAAAAAAATCATGTGCCCCCCCCCCCCCCCACCGAGCATGCAGCCTGGCAGGTCAGGAAAAAGGGGGTGAGCAAGTGACACCCCAAAGCATCCTCCCCATGTTACGGGCCAGTGGCCTGGTATGGTTCAGAAGGAGGGTGCTCACTTGCCCCCCCCCCTTTTCCTGGACTGCTGGATAAGGGTCTGGAATGAATTCTGGGGAGGACCCGCAACATTTTTTTATACATTTTGACATGAAGTTTCCCTTAAAATCTATACCAGACCAATGAGCCAGGTGTGGATTTTTTTTGGGGGGGGGGGCATACTGTTCTTTTTCTTAATTATTATGTCATAGTATTCCCCTTAACCACTTCAATACACTGTATTATATACTCTGCACTGCACTGTATTATATAAACTCTACACTACACTGTATTATATATTCTCTACACTATACTATATTATATATTCCACACTACACTGTATTATATATTCTCTACACTATATTTTATATTCTACACTACACTGTATTATATATTCACTACACTGTATTATATATTCTAAACTACACTTTATTACATACACTCTTTACTATACTGTATTATATATTCTATACATTTAACCCATATCATATCTTGTGATTAATAAATCAGAAATATAGAAGTTAAGGTTAACAATTATGTATACTATTTACTACACTGTATTATATACTGTACCCTGCACTGTATTATATATTCTCTACACTGACTGACTGCACACTACATTAACTATCCTGCCTAATCGCTATTCATACACTCTACACAGTCCTGAGCCATGATTGGTCAAGGGCACCCTGCCTTTGGCCAATCATGGCTCTCACAGCACACCACGCTGTGATTGACCAAAGCATTCAGGTCAGGTGCATTATTTGGCCAATCAGTAGCCATCATTGCACTGCGATCTCACAGTGCATTATGGGGCGCTCGCTGGCAGGCGAACTTCCCACAAGTGCCCTATTACTTAGTTTGTTCAATGTACAAACAAACACCCAATGTTCGAGTCGAACTTAAGTTTGACTCAAACATCCAGCCCATCCCTAGTTACAAGCAAAGAACATGCAATGGATGTCATGATATTGCTGTAAGAGCTATGCTTCAGCTCACCTTTTTTGCAATGTTTTTCCTAAGATCTCTTTCACATGAGTGGTCTGCCTGTCCGTTTATCAGGCAGTCCAGATCGGACCCTCCATTCTCCCCTATGGAGCAGCGGATGTAAACGAACTTGTGTCTGTCTACACCTGCCCACCTATAATCTGATCCGGCAAAAAACGCTCGTCTGTATGCTGTTCCGATGGACCAAAAATGACGCATGCTCTGAAGCAAGTACGAGACAGAAGCGCTCGGTGTGGTAAAACTAGCATTCATATTGGAGCTAGCACATTCCTCACACTGCTAATTCTGTGATCTTTTAATGCAGCGCATTCTTTTCTTCTTTATAATGCTAGTAGAATGAAGTTATTTTTCTGCTCATATTCACACAGAGTTCTCATAAACTTATTTATTGATTATTTCTCCTGATCTCATGAATAATATTGTATTTTTTAAAAGCCAGATCTCCATAATGTTTGCAATTATTTTTTATAGTCATATTTTATTATTTTTTATTTCATCAATATTTTTTTAGGATTAATTAAAAATTATTTTCTAGTGATTTCCATATAATAATTTTTTTATGTGTCAAGTTACCACGATAACATTGTTATCTTGTATTTTTTATTAACCTCAAGAAGGTTGGTGTCCCTTGTTAATTTGACATTGTCTTTTTGAAATGTACCTGCCTACTCACAAACAAACTGTCCTATTTGAAGAAAAATACATAGGCAAGTATTTTCTGAAAATAAAATATCCATTTATTCTGGGTAACAAAATAAAGAGGAAGGAAACGATGGAGAAACTTTTGGAGTCCATACAATAGGGAGCACAATCTGGTCCATGAATCCCAGAGATTTGGACCAACAGCAGATGACATATCTGTCCCCAGGTTGTGGTATTACACCAGCCTTAGCCCTTGTACACACGGTCGAAGATTCCGAAACCAAATCCGTTGGATTTTGTCCGACGGATTTTGTCCGAAACTGTTGCATACACACGGTCGGACAAAGTTGTCGGAAAATCCGATGTGATGACGTTATTTCATTACGACGGGACTACGTTCATGCTAGTAGCCAATAGATTTGGTGTAGGAATTTGATCTGAGCATGCGTGGCACTTTGTGCGATCGGAATATGTCCGATCGGAGCATTTTGTCTGAAAATATTTCCGGCAAGTTGGAAAAGTTGGTCCGACGGATATTCCGACGGAAACAGTCCGATGCAGACCATACACAGTCGGAATATCTGACAAAACGCTCCGATCGGACACATTCCGACAGAATCTCCGACCGTGTGTACCAGTCAAGGACCAGCACTGCTGGAGCTGAGGGACTCCCCTAGCTGCCAGGGGAAGAACTCCTCCAGTGAGAGTGGGGGGAAAGTGAAGGGAAAGGAAAGGAAAGACAGATTCTGGTGGTTGGGGACTTAATTCTTAGAAGGACAGAGAGGCCAATCTGTAAAAAAAGACCTGAAGAACTGTATGTTGTCTACCTGGTGATCACGTTCGGCACATCACGGATCTTGTGGACAAACTACTCAGAGGGGCTGGGGAAGACCCGGCTGTCATGGTGCACATTGGCACCATGACAAAGTCAGAGGCAGATGGAGTGTTAAGTGCTAAATTAAGTGCTAAATTGAGAAAAAGGACCTCCAAGGTAGTATTTTAAGGAATACTACTGGTACACTGAGGCCGCGTACACACGGGCGGATTGTCTGTCCAACTTAGTCCGCTGAACCGTGTTTCAGCGGACAATCCGCTCGTGTGTGGGCTTCAGCGGACTTTTTCAGCGGACTGTCTGACGAACAAAGTCTTACGGAATTTCCGTAATTTTGTCCGTTCAAACTTGGTTTTGTCCGTCCAAACTTGGTTTCAGCGGACAGTCCGCTCGTGTGTAGGCAAGTTGGACGGACTAAGTATGGCGCATGCTCAGAAAGGATTTACACGGCCGAAGGTTGCATTGCAGTGTATAGGACGTCGTTTTTCTAGTCCCGTCGTACGTGCTGTACACGTCATCACGCACGCTTTCAGCGGACTGTCTGCTCATCGTGTGTGGTCAAGTCCGTTCATTCAAATTTTGAACGGACTGTCTGTCGGATTGTCTGACGAACTTAGTTGGGCAGACAATCCGCCCGTGTGTACGCGGCCTCAGCCACACCAGAAATGCACTGGGAGTTTAGAAAAGTAAATAAGTGGCTGAAGGGCTGGTGTAGAAAGGATGGGTTTGGGTTTCTGGAGGACTGAGCAGACTTCTCAGTCGATAACCAGTAGTGATGGACGAACTTCTGATGGGACGTTTCGCGAATGCGAACGCGGCCAAAAGTTTGCGAACCGCAAAGTTCTCGGCGGACCCCATTGACTTTAATGGCAGGCGAACCTTAAAAACCTCCAGGTAATATTTTCAGCCACAAAATACTTACTAGCTGTGCACACATAGTCCCACAACATGGACACTGACATAACAAAAGTATTAAGTGAATCTGGGATCGACAACGACAAGCATTCTTTTTTTATCTGTGAAATTTTGACAATTCAGGAGCGCATGAAGGCCATGGAGGAGAGGCAAGGTCAGGCCAGGCTATGAAGGGGGTGCAGGAGATGATCAGTGCCACAGTCAGGGCAGCGCAGTCCCGTGACAGTGTCCCAGTGTGCCAACCTGTGCTTGAGCCCCTCCCTCTGCCCGGCCCTTACCCCCACCTATGCAGGGCTCCACTGCGGTGGCTCGGAGGTGCCAGTCCAGTGCTGATCCTCAGCCATGGTGCTGGCACTGCCTGCTGATTGGCTTTTCCGCTACTATCTCCCTCACTGTCTGAAACCAGCACCACGATAGAGACTGAGCACTGACACCAGCACCGTGATAGAGAGCGCTGACACCAGCACCGTGATAGAGAGCGCTGACACCAGCACCGAGATAGAGAGCGCTGACACCAGCACCGAGATAGAGAGCGCTGACACCAGCACAGAAATAGAGAGCACTGACACCAGCACAGAGATAGAGAGAGAGAGCACTGACACCAGCACCGAGATAGAGAGCACTGACACCAGCACCGAAATAGAGAGAGAGCACTGACACCAGCAGCGAAATAGAGAGCACTGACACCACACCAGCACCGTGATTGAGAGCACTGACTCCAGCACCGAGATAGAGAGCACTGACACCAGCACCGAGATAGAGAGCACTGACACCAGCACCATGACAGAGAGCACTGAAATCAGCACCGTGACAGAGCACAGACACCAGCACTGTGATAAAGAGCACTGACACCAGCACCGTGATAGAGAGCAATGACACCAGCACCGTGATAGAGAGCACTGACACCAGCACCGAGATAGAGCGCACTGACACCAGCACCGAGATAGAGCGCACTGACACCAGCACTGAGATAGAGCGCACTGACACCACACCAGCACCGAGATAGAGAGAGAGCACTGACACCAGCACCGAGATAGAGCGAACTGACACAAGCACCGAGATAGAGAGCACTGACACCAGCACCGAGATAGAGAGCACTGACACCAGCACCGAGATAGAGAGCACTGATACCACACCAGCACCGAGATAGAGAGAGAGCACTGACACCAGCACTGAGATAGATTGCACTGACAGCAGCACTGATACCAGCAACTCGCTGCAGGACCCAAAAATATGACACCGCTCAACCTCTTCAAACAGGAGGGTATGGGCATATAGTATGGTGTGCTTTTTTGTACAAGGAAGTGAGCCAAAGTTAGAAAAAAGGTCTGTGTGCTCGATTAAATAAATTGTTTATAGAGTTATGCATATACATGGTCACATGTGTTGAATTCCTCCGAGATCCATGCCTCATTCATTTTTATAAATGTGAGGTAGTCAACACTGTCGTGAGCTAGGCGAGTGTGCTTATCGGTCACCTTGCTGCGCTGAATGTCCTTTCGGACAGCATGAGGTGCAAGCCAACAGTTCCATTGCAAATTGGGCAAGCTCTGGCCAGAAGTCAAGCCTGCCCACCCAGTAGTCCATGGGTTCATCACTCCTCAGAGCGTCCACATCGGCCGTTAACCCGATGTAGTCGGACACCTGTCGGTCTAGGCGTTCCCTGATGCTGGATCCGGATGACACCTGTCGATGGGTCGGCTGAACGAATGACCTCATATCAGAAGTCAAACAGCCCTCTTCTTTCAGGCGCTGTTGGATTGTTACCCGCAACTCTTTCTCTGGGAATTCCTCCTCTGCCAGAGCACGCAAAAGCAGAATGCAGCATTTCTCAAAGCAAGGCCTGAAAGTGCTCCATTCTGACAGCCCTCTGTGATGGTGGTAACATTTCTGCCATTTTGTGTTTGTACCGGGGGTCTAAGTACATTGCCGCCCAGTACTGGTCCTTGACCTCTATGCTTTTTATATGGGGGTCCCTCTTAAAACACTGGAGCATGAAGGCCCCCATTTGCACTAAACTGGAAGCGGTGTGGTGGCCAGGCTCCAGCTCATCATCCAGGATAATGTCGTCCTCCTCGTTCTCCTCTCCCCATCCACGCAAAACAACAGGGATCCCAGAAAAGTTTAAAGCAGGCTCTTCTTGCTCCTCCTCATCTGCCCCGGCACCATCCTCCTCTGACTCCTCTTCAGACTCCTGTTGTTGACTTGTCTCAGATAGAGTAGCCCCCCTGAGAATTCATCCAGCATTGCGACTTCCTCATCTTTCTGCTCCTGCTCCTCTACGGCTTGATCAATGACACAACGCAATGCATGCTCCATAAAGAAGACAGCCACCTCCGCGGGGGAAAAAAAATAAGCTCCCCAGAACCTGTTCTGCCACAGAGTTCATACAGGTAGCCATCATTAACTGCACGTTTCTGCTGGAGCAGCCTATCAAGCATATAGAAAGTTGAGTTCCATCGCATCGGCAATCGCAAATAAGACGTCTGACCGGCAGATTGTGTCACCGCTGAATGTCAGCAAGGCGAGCCATGGCCATGTAAAATCTTCTGAAATGGGCAGAGATTTTCCTTGCCTGCTGCAAGTTGTCCTGGACCCCAGGGTATTGGACAACGAATCGCTGCACGACCAAGTTTAAGATGTGTGCCATGCATGGCACGTGTGTAATTTTGCACTGTTTCAATGCGCTAAGCAGATTGGCACCATTGTCACACACCACTTTACCAACTGTCAAATTGAGCCATGTTACCCACTGATCTGCCTTTGAACACAAAGCTGAAAGGAGTGCAGGGCCAGTGTGGCTCTTGGCTTCCAGGCACAACAGACGCAGCACAGCATGGCAACGTCTCACCTGGCATGTCGAATAGGTTCTAGGGATCTTGGGTGGCGCAGCATAAGAGACGCTAACAGTGGAAAAGGAGGAGTCAGCTGAGGAGGAGAGGGAGGAGGATGGAGTAGCAGGAGGAGAAGAAGAGGCAGGCCTGCATGCAATCCTTGGCGGTAAAACCAAATCTACACGGATTCCACAGGTTACATGCTTGACGGCCCTCAGAAGGCCCACTCAGTGGGCAGTAAAAGTTATATACCTTCCCTGCCCGTGTTTGCTAGACCACGTGTCTGTGGTCAGATGTATCTTGGCACCGACATTGTGTGCCAGAGATACATTCACTTGCCGCTGAACATGGCCATATAGCTCTGGGATGCCCTTCTGTGAGAAATACTTCCTTCCTGGGACCTTGCATTGTGGTGTTCCAATGGCCACAAATTTTCGAAAAGCCTCCGAGTCCACCAGTTTATATGGCAGTAGTTGGCGGGCTATCAGTTCTGACAAGCCAGCCATCAACCATTGGGCAAGAGGGTTATCCGGCGTCATAATTTTTTTACGCTCGAACATTTGGCCCACAGAAGCCTGCCTTTTTGCAGAAAAATGTGAGGACGGCATTATGGAATGTGGAGGACAATTGTGAGGAGAGAGGAGAAGGAGAAGTAGAAGACGAGGCTGGACGGTGAGAGCCTGGAGTGTGGCTTTGTGGGTTCCGTTGCTTCCACTGGGCTCGGTGATGGCAGTTCATATGCCTTCTTAAGGTGGTCGTCCCTAGGTTAGTGTTGGGCTTACCGTGACTTATGCGTTGACTGACTATTGTCAGCAGTGGACACGTTAAAAAAAGCCCACACTGCGAAGCCATGTGCCGGCGTCCTGGGAGGGCCAGATGTGACCGTACGGTTGATGCCTCAGTCCTGATACATTAGCAGTCTGCTTTGTCCCTCCTGTGCAATCTAAGTTCCACCTGCTTCTCCTCCCTATCTGCTGGTCCATCTGCTGGGTCTTTAAACTAGGCGACAAGGGAGAGGGTCCAGAGGTAGATCTAGTCAGTGCAGAACATATTCCAGAGGGTAGTATTGGGGGCATTAGTGATAGGTTGACCAAAGCACATAAACCCAAGGTAAGTATAGTAGCAAGTCGTAGTTACAATCTTGGAACACTCAATAAGAGGATAACATGTGACTGGTCTAAACTACGTGTCATGTTCACCAATGCCAGGAGCCTGGCGGACAAGATGGGTGAACTAGAGATACTGTTGTACGAGGAGGATTTGGATTTTGTGGGAATTTCAGAGACCTGATTCAACAGCTCTCATGATTGGCTGACAACCATTCAAGGGTATACCCGTTATCACAAGGATAGAGAGGGTAAAAAAGGGGGAAGGGTATGCCTATATATCAAGAATAATGTACAAGTGAATTTGAGAGATGACATCACTAAGGGAGCTAGGGAGGAGGGAGAATCCTTATGGGTAGAGCTCCAAAGGGATGAAGCTAAGGTTAAAATAATACTGGGAGTATGCTATAGGCCCCCTAACCTGAGGGAGGAAGGGGAGACAGGTCTCCTATCACAAATTGGATTAGCAGCAAGGATGGGAAGTGTTAAATTAATGGGAGATTTTGATTATCCAGACATAGACTGGGCAGAGGGAACCATGCATTTATCTAAGGCTTGCCAGTTCCTAAATGTCTTGCAGGTAAATTTTATGGGTCAGATGGTAAATGCACCAACTAGAAATAAAGCGTTACTGGTTCTACTGATTACCAACAATACAGACCTGATCATGGATGTGGAGATACAGGGCAACTTAGGTAACAGCGATCACAGGTCAATTGGCTTCAGTATAAACCACACAAATAGGAAACATAAGGGGAATCCAAAGGCACTGAATTTTAACAGAGCCAACTTCCCTAAACTACGAACCTTGCTAGAAGGCATGAAATTGGGATAAAATCTTAGGAACAAAGAACATGGAGGAGAGATGAGTTTGCTTTAAGAGCATATTAAATAAGGGCATTAACCAATACATCCCATTGGGTAATAAATTTAAAAGAGCGAAAAAATTTCCTGGGTGGCTTAACTCCAACGTAAAAATGCTTCTAAAAGCTAAGGAGAAGGCCTTCAAAAAATACAAGGTTGAGGGATCATCCTCAGCATTCAGACTTTATAAAGAATGCAACAATAAATGTAAGGGTGCAATAAGGATGGCTAAGGTAGAACATGAAAGATACATAGCGGAGGAGAGCAAAAGAAATCTCAAGAAATTCTTTAAGTATGTAAACAGTAAAAAAGGGAGGACAGACCATATTGGCCCCATAAAGAATGAAGAAGGACATCTGGTTACAAAGGATGGGGAGATGGTGAAGGTATTGTATTTATTCTTCTTCTCAGTCTTCACGAAGGAATTTGGGGGCTTCAGTAACCAAAACTGCAGTGTTTATCCTCATCACACATCACATGAAGCACATACATGGTTAACAGAGGACAGAATTAAAATTAGACTTGGAAAACTTACTTGCACCCGAGAGTACTTAGGGAACTCAGTCAAGTAATTGACAGACAATTGTTCCTAATTTTTACTTACAGTCTACTGACTGGAATGCTATCAGCTGAGAAAAGCCAATGTAGCACCAATATTTAAAAAGGGCCTAAAATACATCCCTGGGAATTACAGACCAGTTAGCCTAACATCAATAGTATGTCAACTCTTGGAGGGGATGATAAGGGACTATATACAAGACTTTAGTAATGAGAATGGTATCATTAGCAATAATCAGCATTGATTCATGAAGAATCGTTCTTGCCAAACCAATCTATTGACCTTCTATGAGGAGGGGAGTTGCCATCTAGATAAAGGAAGGTCCGTAGACGTGGTGTATCTGGATTTTGCAAAAGCATTTGACACAGTCCCCCACGAGCGTTTACTGTACAAAATAAGGTGCGTTGGCATGGACCATGGATTGAGTAAATGGATTGGAAACTGGCTACAAGGGCGAGTTCAGAGGGTGGTGATAAATGGGGCGTACTCGAAATGGTCAGGGGTGGGTAGTGGGGTCCCCCAGGATTCTGTGCTGGGACCAATCCTGTTTAATTTGTTAATAAACAACCTGGAGGATGGGGTAAACAGTTCAATCTCTGTATTTGCGGACAATACTAAGCTAAGCAGGGCAATAACTTCTCCGCAGGATGTGGAAACCTTGCAAAAAGATCTGAACAAATAAATGGGGTGGGCAGCTACATGGCAAATGAGGTTCAATGTAGAAAAATAATGCATTTGGGTGGCAAAAATATGAATGCAATCTATACACTGGGGGAATATAGGAGGGAAAAGGACCTGGGGGTCCTAGTAGATGATAGGCTCAGCAGTGGCATGCAATGCCAAGCTGCTGCCAACAAAGCAAACAGAATATTGGCATGCATTAAAAAGGGGATTCATTCCAGAGATAAAATGATAATTCTCCCACTCTACAAGACTCTGTTTAGGCCACACTTAGTGTATGTTGTCCAGTTCTGGGCATCAGTTCTCAGGAAGGATGTACTGGAAATGGAGCGAGTACAAAGAAGGGCAACAAAGCTAATAAAGGGTATGGAGGATATTAGTTATGAGGAAAGGTTGCGAGCACTGAACTTATTTTCTCTGGAGAAGAGACGCTTGAGAGGGGCTATGAATTCAATTTACAAATACCATGCTGGTGACCCCACAATAGGGATACAACTTTTTTGCAGAAGGGAGTTTAACAAGACTCGTGGCCACATTAAAATTAGAAGAAAAGAGGTTTAACCTTAAACGACATAGAGGGTTCTTTACTGTAAGATCGGCAAGGATGTGGAATTCCCTTCCACAGGTGGTGGTCTCAGTGGGGAGCATCCATAGTTTCAAGAAACTATTAGATAAGCACTTGAACGACCACAACATACAGGGATATACAAGGTAATCCTGACATATAATCACACACATAGGTTGGACTTGATGGACTTGTGTCTTTTTTCAACCTCATCTACTATGTAACTATGTAACTATGTAAGACTGGCTCCCCAAGATGTTGTTTACAAAAAAAAAAGCTTGCAGGGAAAATCAATTTAAATGTCATTTTTTTTCCTTTATAAATGTCAGTTTTGCTGCAGCATGTTTTATACATCAGTTCTCAACCTCAGTCCTCAAGTACCCCCAACGGGCCATATTTTGGGAACTTCCCTCAGATAAAATAGCATTCTTATCAATACTAGGGATGAGCTTCGAGTTTGAGTCGAACTCATGTTCGACTCGAACATTGCCTGTTCGCCTGTTCAGCGAACAGTGAACAATTTGGGCTGTTCGCAGCAAATTCGAAAAGCCGGAACACACTATACAAGTCTATGGGAGAAATCTAAAGTGCTCATTTTAAAGGGTACTATGCAAGTTACTGTCCTAAAAAGTGTTTGGGGACCTGGGTCCTGTCCCAGGGGACATGGATCAATGCAAAAAAAAGTTTTAAAAACTGCTGTTTTTTCAGGAGCAGTGATTTTAATAATGATTAAAGTGAAACAATAAAAGTGTAATATTCCTTTAAATTTCTTAGCTGGGGGTATCTATAGTATGCCTTTGAAGGGGAGCATGTTTCCCATGCTTAGAACTGTCCCTGCACAAAATGTCATTTGTGCAGGAAAAAAAGTCTTTTAAAATCACTTGCGGCTAAATTGTCGGCTCCCCATAATACAGAGAACACTCAATGAGTGTTCTCTGTATTAGCCGACAATTCATTCATTCATTGATCAAAAAAAAAAAAAAAAGCGTGGGGGTTCCCCTAAATTCAATTACCAGGCCCTTCAGGTCTGACATGGATATTAAGGGGAACCCCGTGTCAAATTAAAAAAAAAAATTGACGTGGGGGTCCCCCTAAATATCCATACCAGACCCTTTATCCGAGCACGCAACCTGGCAGGCCGCAGGAAAAGAGGGGGGGACGAGAGAGCGGCCTGCCTCCCTCCTGAACCATACCAGGCCACATACCCTCAACATTGGGAGGATGCTTTGGGGGTCTGTGACCCCTCAAAGCACCTTGTCCCCATGTTGATGAGGGAAAGGGCCTCATCCTCACAACCCTGGCTGGTGGTTGTGAGGGTCTGCGGGCGGGGGGCTTATCAGAATCTGGAAGGACCCAGGTCCCCAAACACTTTTTAGGACAGTAACTTGCATATTACTCTTTAAAATGAGCACTTTAGATTGTGGACGTTCGAGTACCATAGACTTTAATAGGGTTCTAAAGTTCACACGAAGTTTAGGTCTGTTCGCAGGTTCTGGTGCGAACCGAACAGGGGGGTGTTCAGCTCATCCCTAATCAATACCATGTCATTGATATTGATTTATAGCAGCTGTGCAAAGTAAACAAAAACCTGAAAACATGGCCCGTATGGGGTACTTGAAGACTGAGGATGAGAACCACTGCTATACACGGAACATATGTGCTACTTTACAGACAGACTAAGGGGACCCCCTGGGCACAATATTTAAAGAATTTTTTATTTTATTGCTTCACTTTCAGGATCATTAAACTCACTGCTTTTTTTAAAAAACTATCTTTTAAAAAAAAATGTTTTGCATTGGTACATGTCCTCCAGGGCAGTACCTGGGCCACTATACCCTTTTTATGGCCAATAACTTACATATAAGCCTTCAAAATGGGGTCTTTTAATTTTTCCTGTTTGGGTCCCATATACTTCAATGGGGTTTGTTGTTCATGTCCGAACTATTGCGATGTCCCAGAGTTTTGATGCGGACAGGAGTAGATCAGCTCATCCCTAGATGTATATATAAAGGTGAGAATGCTTAACGAATTATATATATGTAGCACTGACCCCCTGAAGGAGCAGCTGATGTTTGATTGATCCTGTACTCTGCTCTCTTACCCCTAGACAAATTGGCTAAACCCGCTTGACACAGCTGTGTAACAGTGTTGGTGTGAAACCCAATAATAAAAGGACAATTGAATAATCACAGATTGCATGCACTTTGCCTGTGTTGTCACCTGGGTATACACTGCTACACCTGTCTGGAGAATGAACAAACCTCATAATAGATTGTGTTAAACCAAAGTATAAGTTTACTGGAACAGGTTTGAACATTAAACATAAGAACTGTAATGACGTACAATTTTGACACAATAATGAAACAAATAGTTGTAAATGACTATTACACAAGGGTTACCTGCATTGCTCCTGCAGGCATGTCTCCAAGTGGGACTAATGCTCAGACAATAAGATCTCAGCACTGTGCACCTTCCCACTTCCAGCACACTGTGCAGGCACTATAAGATCTGTAATATTATACACAGCATTTAACAAGATGATATAATGCAGCATAATTACTCAATGCTCCCCCTGCAGTTTCTAGTTTGTAGTAGTAACACTGTAAGGCCTTACAGAAAGGGATATCGTTTCTTGCTTTCTTTTCTTCGGCTAGCCATTATACTGCAGTATTTGTATTCCACAGGATTTCCAAGCAGTAATGTAATGTAGAATACTATAAAACAGTAACTTCGATTTTGCAATATATTTGTGAACTCTTTCCCTGGGACTGTACTCCCAAAGTCAGTCAATTATTACTGACGTAAGGCTTTGAGGCCTATGTGAATGCAATTCAATGGAAAGGAACTGTTCCGTGGAACTACAGGTACCAGCAATGCTGTAAGGTTAGTCTAATTGTGTGAAATGTGGTATTTAACTTCTGGGCAACAGCCCTCTCACCACACCAGGCCTGGACAGATGGATGCCTCCACTCTTTTGATTCTCAGTCCTGCTGCCAGTCTGCCCCGTCACACTGCACCACTTCGCAAGATGACCGGAACCTCCATCTGGCTCCGCCAGGCACTCTGAATCCTCTGGTCGGAACGCACCACTGCCCCAGCAGACTGTGATGAGGCTCTGTAGGCCCTGAAGGCAGGCCACGCGTCCCAGCAGAAAGACAGAAAATTGCCACGCTGGGCCTTTTATTATCTACCCAGCATGCAATTCAACCACTCAGTGTTCATGGGTAGGTGAGTGGGCATTGTGTTTAGGTGAGTCTTTCTACAAAGTAAATAAGTGAATCACTTCCTGCTTAGCTGTTATGAGAAAGTTAAAACAAGTCTCTTTCCTTATCATACCAGTCGAGGGAGCCAAACAACATCATTGCCTTTGGTACAACATTACATGGCAAAAATACCAGCACTACATATAATATATACTGACTTATTTAGAATTATTTCAATCTATTCCACAAAATAACTTTTGTACATACTACTTTACTGTAAATACATTCAGTAGTAAGTGCATTATTGCTTTAAAAACTCATCACAAAAAAATGTAAAATGTATACAGGAAGTTCCTAAGTTTTTTTCCAAACAACATTTTTTATGTACTTTATTTATTTTTAAAAGGTGTATTTTTTACATGTATCCATTTCTATTTTAAAGTGGACGTAAACCAAATTCATGAAACAGTGTTTTGTTATCTCTCTTCAAAGTCCCATAGCTTTGTCCTGCCCCATTCCTCTGTTATCAGCCTGATAACTTTTGACAAGCTCTCTGAGGACCGGAGATAGACCTGTGTGTCGGAGGAGGTGGTTATAAATAGATTAGAGGCCAGCTAAACAATTCACATGCACACTCTGCATGTGTGGGGAGGGGGTGTGTGCCTTTCCACCAGTCAGCTTTTTCACAGTGTCTAGCAATGATCTCCTCCTACAGATGAATGAGAAAGTGGCAAATCTAACAGGACGTGCACTTTCTAAACAGTGGGTAAAGGTGAAGACAGCAGATATACATGTAAAACTTATATAGGAAGATTTGTTTAATCTCTGTGTATCATCTGAGGATGTTAATTTCACTGAGTATACTGTGAGGGTTTACATCCACTTTAAACTGAATGGGTTGTTTTATATAATAATTGTTTACAATTACTTTAAGAACATAATGTGGTAGTATTCATCACATACTAGCACATTATGAAAGACCTTAAAATAAAGCCCTCCAGTGGCATGCTGTCACCCCGACAGGGCTTTCATCTTCACCCAGTCTTCATCCTGGATTTGCAGGCTCCAGCTGTTTGAATGGCCGAGGCGCAATGACATCACTACCACGCTTGTGCATAAGAGACACGGCCATGGCACAGCTCTCTTAATAGAGGGCATGCTGTCCATTGAGAGAACAGTGCACAAGGGCTGGTGACGTCACTGGTTGCTTCTAAAATAAATATCTCCTCAACTGTTCATGTTTATTTTTTGGCTGGAGTTAAGTTAATCCCTGCTCACCCCCGTGGGAGTCAGTTGTCCAGGACCCGAATGGCATGCAGTTGGGCCCAAATGAAATGGCTGCAGTCATGACGCATGAGGGCAGTGAACATAGGTGCTTAGAGAGTGCGACGGTGTGAGAGGAAGTTGGAGGGCCATCTTTACTAGAGGTTCCTTTGATTTGGAGAACCCATACTGCGTTATTTGACCATTCCTTTGGGAAGGTCAAATTGTGATAGTAAAAGGCAGTGTGATCATGTGAAGGTGAAGTTCTCCCTCTGCTGCACTTCATTCTCTAAGCTGCGCTCCACTCCCTGAAGCATTTTCAAGGTAATCCTCCTTGTGGCCTCTTCCCCACATGCCTGGCCCAGTGGATAATTGGCTCTATGTGTGTGTGTGGGTGTGTATGTGGGGGTACTTATGAAAACCTGGAAGCCACCTTTAATGTACAGGGTCTTATCTTTCTGGTCCCTCTGCTTTAATGAGTAAGGAGTACATAGTACCCTTTTTTTGGACACTTTAACCTCATTCTGCCCAGGCCAATTTGTGGCTTTCAGTGCTGTTGCACTTTGAATGACAATTGTGCGGTCATGCAACACTGACATTTTTATAATTTTTTTGGTAGTATTTAATCACCACTGGGTTTTTTATTTTTTGCTAAACAAATGAAAAAATGCAGAAAATGTGGGGGAAAAAATGTTTTCTTCTGATAGGCATCACTAATGGGAACTGATAGGCGGCACTGAGAGGCATCACTGATGGACATTGATAGGCATCACTGATGGACATTGATAGACACTGATGGGGCTGCAGTGATCATCAGGGCATTAATGATCAGTGCCATGAATATGTGTGTACACATCCCATGTCACATTTGCTGGTTACTGGCACACCTCCCTTCACACTGTAACAGCACATGAGGAAAGGAATGCCGATAACTGGCAAGTTTGTTTACATGTGATCAGATGTGATTGGACACATCTGATCACATGGTAAAGGACTGCTGTGATTGGCCCTTTACAGCGATCTGTGATAAACTGTGCCCGAAAGACAAAGTGAACACAGAGCGTTCCTGACTGTGGCTGCAGCCATTACCAATACCACCATTATATATATATATATATATATATATATATATATATATATATATATATATATATATATATATATATATATCTTACTGACCAACCTGATGAATTTTATAAAGCAGGCTTACTTCTCCCTTTCTTTCCTGGCCAGCCAGACTGCATAATTGGAGAAGGGCCTAGTACAGATGCCCTTGCATATTATTAATAGGAGTTGTGTAATTTTAATACAGCCATTTAACCCCTTCTTAGCCAGCCACCGCAGTTATACTGCAGCAGTATGGTTCCCTGGGCGAGCTGTCGTAGCTGTATGTCGACTCTTTAAGACGCCGCCGGAGGCGCTCGCCCACGGCGTGTCCCTGGGCCATATGCACGTGCCCGGTAGGCGCGATGATCACCAGGCACCCGCAATCTCTCCTGACAAAGCCAGAACTGGGATCTGTGCGTAAACACACAAATCCCGAATCTCTCAGGGGAGAGGAGACAGATCGTGTGCTCTTACTAGGTAGGAACAACGATCTGTCTCCTCCTCTAGTCAGCGGCATTCCTCCCACAGTTAGAATACATCTAGGGAACACAGTTAACCCCTTGATCGTTCCCCAGTGTTAACCCCTTCCCTGCCAGTGATATTTATACAGTAATTGGTGACTATTTTTATCCTTGATCACTGTATAAATGTCACTGGTCTCAAACAAGTGTCAAAAGTGTCCGATCTGTCTGCTGCAATGTCTCAGTCCTGATAAAAATCACATATCACCACCATTACTAGTAAAAAAATTAAAATAATAAAAATGCCATTAATCTATCCAATATTTTGTAGACGCTATAACTTTTGCGCAAACCAATCAATATATACGGTTATTGTGATTTTTTTTTACCAAAAATATGTAGAAGAAGAATACATATCAGTCTAAACTGCAGAAAAAAATATTTTTTTTAGAAAAATTCGGGGGATATTTTTTATAGCAAAAAGTAAAAAAAAATATTGTTTTTTTCAAAATGTACGCTCTTAGCGCAAAAAAATAAAAATCGCCGAGGTGAGATGGCTTGGTCATTAAGGGGCCAAATCTTCCGTGCTGAAGTGGTTAAAAAGACCTGCTTCCTGTTGAACTATATATATATATATAAATATATATATATATATATATATTTTTTTTTTTTTCTTTTTTTTGCATTGGTACAAATTCTCCATGGAAGTGCCTATCTACCCATGCCTATTTCTTAAAAAAAAAACTGCATCTGATCTCAAGAAAGTCCAAAAAAAAATTATAAGATCTGGCTTTTATAGACTTCAATAGGGTTGAAACACATTGTTTGGTGTTTGCAAATTATTTTATTTTTCGGCAAACCTCCAATGAACCAAACTTGATTGGTTCATTCATTACTACTTGCAGGTGCCACTTCCTGAGAATGATATGCAAATATCTATTCTGTTTGCTTGAGATTCCGAATGTTATAAGAAGCCATAATGTAATTTAATCCACCAATATCCACCCACAATTGAAATATACAATTTTGGGTGCAGTTAGCCCATCTGCCTGATTTATTAATAACCCAATGAATATAAAACATGTTGCTTTTAGATGTAGCAGGAGAGTATATCTGATTTGATAACTATTATATTACTAATAAACATAAGCTTTCTCTTTTTCAATTTTCATCCTTAACTTCTTTTTCTGTGTTATTGCTGTGTTTTTTAAGCCTATGCACCATAGGAAGCACTTTGAAAGCTGCAACTGAAAACCTAGAAAGCTTAAATTACAGAGAGAAAACATTTTTTGTTGTGTCTTCATAGTGGGCAATCTAACCTAATCATCATAATTTGTGCCATTTCCATTATATCGGAATAGAATAACTGTTGCATTTTAACACTAGCCCGCTAAGGTACCAATAAGCATCTAAATGTAAAGTTCGACATTTACTCAGGAGGAGTTCTTCTGCAATTAATTCCACAGTCTTTTGTAGATGTTGCAGATGGACTACGTTAGGGATCATTATATTGAAAATGGAGATGGCCAGTTGAGAATTACTTTAAAATTTAAGGCACAGCTATAAGAGCTGTAATGATATCTTTAAAGAAGCCTTTATTCATGTTTCCTGTGGAGAGAAAACAAAGGCTATGTGTGCACTATTTTCAGTTCTGTGCGTTCTCATGGCAGGTTTAAAGCCTTAAGTTTGAAAGTCCAATTTAACGTGAGTATTTGATTTTACTCATAAAACAGCATTCAATAATTGACTGGTCAAGCTACTAAAGTTTTAATGCACCATAGAAGGAAAATATGCTGACTAGGTTATTTGCTCAAAATGGAAAGACGAGATGGTCTAAAGCCTTAGTCTTTTCTGTGGTATGTTTTATTTTTCTAGTATTTACTTACTTCTCTATGTACCAGCAAAAGGGTTACTGGACAGTATTGCATTATGTACAGGTTATGCATATTCAAAATGGGTTTAATGACTGGCATCCTAGAGGTAGGTTGCTGAAGTGTTAGGTTCATATGCAGGAAAAAAAAACATAGAAAAACAATGGAAACATACTGAAAGCCTAAAGCCACAAGAATAGTGGGAAGACATGTGTGACCACAGACCCTTTTTTTTAATAGTTCACTAATTTCATGTGTAGCGCTGGCTCCTGACGAGCAGGAAAAGTTAATTTGCCTAAAACCACAGTTGGGTTTCAGGGCTATTTCTCTAAATTTCTGGTTTCAGTACCAGTCCAGCTGGGTTGCACTGGGTTCTCTTTTACTGCAGTTGTCACTGTCATAGCCGGCAAGAGTAGAAACATAGTCTAGCTGGGTGCATTGAATGCCACTATTCTCTCGGAACCAGCCCAGTGGGAGTGTTTCCGGCTGAGCATTCTGGGGGGTGGTATTTAAGGTACTGACACCACGTGGTTCGGGGTTCCATCTTTTATTTTCTGTCTGTTCGGTTCTGGTGGTCCTCCGGACCCAGCCTCATGGCCCTCCTGGCCTGGGGTGTGGAACCATGCATCCTGAGTCTCATGGCCAGCTGGCCCGAGGCGATGCAACTGCAGGGACAGGCCCAACTGTTTTTCGTGGGGCCTACTGATCCAAGGGTGGTCCGGTGCTGTCTCATCTGAAAGGAGAGGCCCAGCAACTGAAGAACCCCAGGGGAGGACTCTTCAGGAGAAGGCTGTGCGCAAGTCTGGCATCTCTGAAGGAGCCTGGAGGCTTAGTTGAAGGACGCAGCCTGGATCAACACTCATACGGTATCACTGGATCGGCTGAGAGAACCTGGTACCGTATGTTAGCTCTTTAAATTTATCTACGTTCCTCAATAATGCTCTAGTGTACCTCATAAGTCTGTGGCAGAGACTTTACCGAGCACCCACCGGCTGCCAGGCCTAGTGAGAGGAAGTCTATCCGGGGGTTGTTAAATCCAGTTGTGAAACGGTTTCTATACTCTGGATTTTCCTCTAAAGACTTACATTTTTCGCAATCTAAGTACCTGAACTCACTCCTAACTCTCTACCCTTTATTGAAAGACTCTGTTTCTGTTCTAAATAAATAACCCCAAAGAAGATTCAGTGTCAGTTTCAACATTCTTTAGGCCATCTACCACAGGAACCCCAAGACGGAGAAGCAAACAAGGAGGTAACGGTAAACCCAAATAAAACCAGCAGCTCCTTCGGGGGGTCAGTGCTACACATGAATCTCTACCTTGATCTTAAATATCCAAACTGGATGGACTTGCATTTTATAAGGGGTCCCAAGTACCATGAAATCATCATTTTAAATTGTTAAAGGTAAAGAATAGAGCATGTTATTGGTATTGTAATTAGTTATAAAAAAACTCGATTTGAAAAACGTGAACCATGGTGATTTTTCCAATCTGCAGAAAATTATCATGACATGATTCATGGGATTCCTAAATTTTATAGTTCTTTAGTGATCAGACATATTCCACATGGAATTCATCAGAAGCAAATAAAACTGATGAATCACACATGCTTCTTATGCAGTCATTGCTAATTAAAATGTTAATTTTCAAAAGTATTTGTTTGACTGTCATATATTTACTTCCTTTCTGTATCATGTTTCCATATGTGTATTACATGGGTTCAATCTCAGCTACTTGTATACAGTTTAGAGATGGAAATTTTATGGACGTTACAATCTGAGGTCAATTAGTAGCCTATTGATGGCCTTGTGACCTGGTGAGCTAGTACCACCTGTAAATAAGTGCTTACCCTACTACCTTGCAAGATTAGGAAAGGATGATGTATGGAAACCAATCACTTAATCACCTTGATTAACAATTCTTGAACCATAATCTCAGCCTCATAGAAAGTGCACTGTTACCAATCAGTCAGTCTTGGCTGACAAGGAGAAACAGCATAACCACTGGGCTCTAAACATGGGCAAGATCCATATTCAGGGATGGGGGATTAGGAGGGAATTTTTTCCCCTGCTGGAGCAAACTGGATCATGTTTTTTTTTTTTTTTTTCGTTTTTTGCCTTCCTCTGAAACAACTGTGGTTATGGGATTGTGTATATAGGATTGTAACCTTATGTCTTACTCTTCAATATTTTTTTCTGTAATCAAGGCTCTTCTCTACTTTACTGATAGAGCTAATCTCTCCAATTACAGCTATATGGTGTGGTCATCCTCAACCTGACTGTTGAAGTACCCCGTTGGAATGGATGTTTCAAGGATAGCCTTGAAGTGACCTGGGCACTGTGTTCCAGGTAGGGCAACTTCCAGACTATCTTAGCTGCAGAGTGCTTTCTGTTTCTTAAAAGACCTGGAACTCACTCTATTTGTGGGCTGGTCTAGCAAAACACAGAGAGATACTACCAGCTCTGGGGCTTATTGACATGCTGCTGCTGATGCGGCTGCCATCTGCAGCCTGCAATCCTGTTGCACTCTGCTCCTAGAATCTATTTAATATTTGGAGTCTTTTTTAGCCCTTTTAAGTGTTACCTTTTCCTTTTCCCTCTCTGCTGATATTTGTACTACAGTCATGCAAGACTTTATGGCCCAAATTATCTACTAAGTGTGAACATAAAGGCCACAAGCCTTTGAGTCATCAGCTGATGATTCTGATTCATCCCAATCTTTACCTGGTGAGCTTGCTTTTGAGGTGTAATTTCTTTCAAATTAACATAAATTGTTTACTGAAACTGTAGGATTAACCTGTTTCTACTGTTTCTGCTTCTAACAGTGCTATTCTCAGTCTAGACCATAAGACCACAAATACTTTCTTGGTGAATCCAGTGACCCAAGTCTTCCTGTATGAAAATTGAAAACACCCTGAAACAATGTTTTCTATCCTCTATCCAAGCACTTGTTAGTTTAGCTTAGTAAGTTGAAGATAGTAACCTGGAGGTCCAACCTATCCAAAATTGTCACGATATGCAGGGTGACTGGATTTGTGAGTGCCTTGTGTTCCTGTGGGGTAAGCCACAATATATTATCGGCTGTGAGGGGGTTACAGTCCGCTGCCTCCAGACTAACTCAGAGAGGTTCTTCCCAGAGAATGCAGTTTTTAAAGAGGAACTGCAATCTGCTCACATAATTTGTAATAAAAACATCTTTTATATTCTGAAGCTACTCTCATACCACTTTTCATATTGTTTTATATATACTGTGACTCTGTACTTGACAAATATGCTGCAGAAATCTCCATCCACTGAGTCTGGCTGCAACCATATTAACTATGGGCAGCTGAAGCTTCTGTCTGTTCACTTCCTGGATTTACACAGACACACAGAGGCACATCTCCAGCTCTGCAGCCCTGCAGCGTTCATTGGCCCTCTTATGACTCACCCCCCCCCCCTTCCTGGCAAACTCTCACAAGAGTGAGAGAGAGAGAGAGAGAGAGAGAGAGAGCTGTGCATGATGTCATAAGCCTGGGCTTTTTACCAGAAAAGAAACCTGAAGTGGGCTGTATAAGGTATTTACTGGCAGAAAAAAAAAAAACATTTTATGATTCAACGTTAAAACAACAAGGGCAGAGATGGAAAGATGAACACATGACTGAAGTTCTGCTTTAAGCAGTTGGGAAAGCATAGCTGCATAATAATATATGCAGGATCCCCAAAAGTCCCTTCCTGTTTGGGGCATATCAAGGGCATGCAGGGGTCTAATTGCTCCCCAAATATACTGCGCAAGAAGTATAGATTTGGCACTCCAGACTTCAGTAATGTTAATCAAACCCACCTCAAACTGAACCCAGGTATGTTTGACATATCCCTACTGTGGAGATGGAAATGTCCCACTTTAACAAAGCAACCACCATACTGGTGTAGGATGCACCAGTCTTTAAGTACCCAACTGATAAATGGTTGGGCGTGATCTATCTAGAGTTCTGGCCTCACTGGCTTACCATGCTGTTCACCCCATCTTGGCTCTGACCTTATTTTGCTAAAACTTGGGTGACTGAGCAAAGTCCCTTAAAAGAGAACTTCCCACTGTTGCATTTGATCCTTTAGTTATAGAATGTTTGAAGATAATTGTTGGAACTTTAAACTATGGTTGTGGCAGACTGGCAGAGGTTCATCACCTGTATGGGTCTCTTGTCCATATGCATGCAGATCAAAGAAGTGTCTGATCTGCATGGCCTTCAAGGGACAGCATTTCTTCAGATCTACTCTTGATACACTTATTGAGGACACTACTAAAAGAAAGAGATCTTCTTGGGATTCAAAGTCCATCCAATCCACCCAATCCTCGGATAATTCTTCTCTGGCATGAACATGCAACCCAGCTTTCCAGAGGGACATTTGTGTACTCTTGCAGACACTTGACTGTTTGCAACTTTTGTTTTCAACTCCAACCATTCTGTGTCACCGCATGGATTAGCATAACTCCACTGAGCCCTTGTGGGCCTTCTGGATCAAGGTGTTATTGCCTCAGTTTCTGTGGAAGAATGATTTTACTTTAAAATGTTCAGAGTATAATCTGAAGGTATAGGACTTCCTATGTCACTTAAAAGACTCCAACAAAAGGATCCAACAAAAGTCAGTACAAAAAATCCTATTATTGTATTATTCTATCATTTTTCTGTAATAATCCAAAGTGCCTTGTTTGAAATGTAACCTATTTACCATATGATACAAATGAACAGACCTTTTCTTCCTTTTCTTTATGCGATCATTATTTAACATACAAACTCAAATGTCATACCAAGACCATGTAACACGTCAGACTCTTTTCCCACTAAAATCACTGGACAATTATCATGCTAATCTTTCCATAATAGAGAAGTTAATAAACCGTAATACATGTAAAGTTTAGCACTGACACTTGAGAGGTACTGTACAACAAGAAATCAGACGATTAAATGAAAGTAAATCAGCCAGTCACACGGTTCACTATGTTTTCCGCTGTGTAGGAGGGGGAAGAGCAACTGCAGCATTCCAAATATCTTGATGAGATAATCAACTCCCAGGTGATACTGATTAACTAGGACACAATTTTGCTAGTCAAGGCAGAGTAATCTGAACGCAGTATGATTTATAGACTGCACAGACAACACTCCTCATTATAAGAGAACAGAACATCCAATTTCATTGACAGTTTATACCTAACATCAACTATTACTATTATTACTTTTATTTTATTTTTTTTCTTATTATTTTGATGTAAACACACATCCAGTTAGAAGAGAATGGCAGATAATGAGTAAGAATTGCATGGTCTCTTGGGAGAATGAATAGGTAAAATTGACATCTCTTGTCAATGTGCTGATAATTTATTGAAACATCTAATAAAAAATAAAGAGATCCAGTCAGTACAAAACATGATTCAAAACTTGTAAGTTTAGAAGTCATGAAAACGTATTCTTATTCGTTGTTAAGAATTTTTTTGGATGCAGGGCTGCTGATAGAAATCACGGGGGCCCCGTACTCCAAAAATATCAAATTATGTTTTTGCTAAAATGCAACTCCCGCGATGCTATGTTTTGCAGCCCTGGCAGAAATTATACCCCCGGTCGAACAAGACCCATGCAAGTGAATAGCGGCACAGAGGCAATATCTGAATCTCCACAGTGAGTGATACTGGTCACTTACTGTGTTCATTCAGGGTGGTGAGCTCCCCCACTCGCCATCCTGAAATAATCCACCTGTGTGCCCCCAGCAGCTGCTGGCGGAACAGGAGAGGAGGTAAAATTGCAGCACTGAGGTGGGAAATGGGCACACAGAGGTCCCAGAAAGCAGGGAGAAGGGGATGCAGATACTAGAACCGATTCTCCTGTAGTGCAGCAAGGAAGAAAAGAAAAGCAGAAGCAATAAGGCAGTACTGCAGGCCCTCCTGCTTAGCACTGATGAGGCCTGTGCCCAGTACAGGAGTACTGCCTTATCAGTGGCCCTGATTGGATGTGGTGAATTCAAACATTAATCTATGTCACGAAATTAAAGGATACATTCAGCTATTTTTTTCTAAATTCCAGCTCCCCTAGGTACGAATATAACATTAATGTACCTCTTTTGCAAAAATAAAACAGCTTTCAATTTATTCTACATAAGCTTACCTTATGGATATTTCAAAACCCTGCTCGATTACTTCTGCCTTACTTCCTGGACAAACTTTAGGTCATGACGCAAAAAGGAGTTAGAATTTAGAAAGAAAAAAAAGGTGAACTTAGCCTTTAAACATTGCATGTGTAACATATACTGCTTTAAGCTTGATTGTATTGTTCAAAAAACATATTTATGACCTACTGATCACTTCCTGAGATTGTTGTGCTTAACTACTTGCCATCTGCCCATAATAATTTTACTGCAGGCAAGTGACACAGGTAGGCTGGACAATGTACCTGTATGTCGTCACCTGTCTTCCAGGTTTGGGGTGCGCATGGCTCTTCCCCACACTTGCTGTGATTGGACACAGCACAAGTTTGGCAGCGGATATCAGCCATAGATTTTGGTTGAAATAAGCTGACTGGCTGTGTCCAATCACAGACAGAGTGCTGTGTTTACAAAAACACTAAACTCTGTGTGCATAGAAATAGCTAGGTCAGAAAACAAAAGCAGCACATATTACACCCATTTTACATTGTTAGGCACATAGTTAACCCCTTGATTGCCCCTATATGTTAACCCCTTCTCAGCCAGTGTCAATTGTACAGTGTCAATGTGTCACTGATCACTGTATTAGGGTCACTAGCGATGCCATTGTCCGTTAGTGACCCTCCCAAGTAGTGTCTGTTAGCTCCAGATTGCTCACCACCCTATTACATTCCCACTATAAGTCGCTGATTACCACCATTATAGTATAATGTCTATAGGTGCATACATTTTAATATACAGTATCTCACAAAAGTGAGTACACCCTTTACATTTTTGAAAATATTTTATTATATCTTTTCATGTGACAACACTGAAGAAATTACACTTTGCTACAATGTAAAGCAGTGAGTGTACAGCTCGTATAACAGTGTAAATTGTCTGTCCCCTCAAAATAACTCAACACACAGCCATTCATGTCTAAACAACTGGCAACAAAAGTGAGTACACCCCTAACTGAAAATTACCAAATTGGGCCCAATTATCCATTTTCTCTCCCCAGTGTCCTGCAACTTGTTAGTGTTGCAAGGTCTCAGGTGTGAACGGGGAGCAGGTGTGTTAAATTTGTTGTTATCGCTCTCACTCTCTCATACTGGTCACTGACAGTTCATCATGGCACCTCATGGCAAAGAACTCTCTGAGGATCTGAAAAAAAGAATTGTTGCTCTGCATAAAGATGACCTAGACCTAAGTTTGCCAAGACCCTGAAACTGAGCTGCAGCACGGTGGCCAAGACCATTCAGTGATTTAACAGGATAGGTTCCACACAGAACAGGCCTCACTAGGGCCGACCAAAGAAGTTGAGTGCATGTGCTCAACATCATATCTAGAGTAGGGATGAGCCAAGTCCGGTTCGCAGCTGAACATGTGAACAAGCAAAAAATTAGTTTGAATACGCGAACACCGTTAAAGTCTATGGAACACTGTGTTTTTTCAGGAGCAGTGATTTTAATAATACTTAACCGGTTCCCGACCGGGCACACCGATGTACGTCGGCAGAATGGCACGGGCAGGCATATTGGCGTACAGGTACGTCCAATCTTCAATGTCGCCCTGCCATCGCGAGAGCGCCGGCGGCGGCGCACTCGAGTGCCGGTCGGGACCCCCGTGAGTCCGGTCGCGGGTCACGCGGAATCGATCGCCGCGGGCATACCCGCGATCGTCTCAAGGGGCGGCTGAATGGAGGAAATGCCATGTAAACAGCATTTCCCCATTCTGCCTAGCAACTAGTGACGCTGATCTCTGCTCCATGTGATTGGAGCAGAGATCAGTGTTCACTAAATGAAAGCCCAGCCCCCCCACTGATTACTGTATAAATGACAATGGTCCCAAAAATGTGTCAAAAATGTCCGATGTGTCCGCTGCAATGTCGCAGTCACAATAAAAATCGCTGATCGCTGCCATTACTAGTAAAAAAATAAATAATAAAAAATTATTAATAAAAATGCCATAAAACTATCCCTATTTTGTAAACGCTATAACTTTTGCACAAACCAATCAATAATCGCTTATTGTGATTTTTTTTACCAAAAATATGCAGAAGAATAGGTATCGGCCTAAACTGAGGGAAAAAATGTTTTTTTATATATTTTTGGGGGATATTTATTATAACAAAAAGTAAAAAATAATGCGTTTTTTTCAAAATTGTCACTCTATTTTTGTTTATAGCGCAAAAAATAAAAACCGCAGGGGTGATCAAATACCACCAAAAGAATGCTCTATTTGTGGGAAAAAAATGACATCAATTTTGCTTGGGAGCCACGTCGCACGACCGCGCAATTGTCAGTTAAAGCGGCGCAGTGCCGAATCGCAAAAAGTGGTCTGGTCTTTGACCAGCAAAATGGTCCGGTCTGTAAGTCTATAAAGTGAAACAATAAAAGTGAAATATTCCTTTAAATTTCGTACCTGGGGGTGT
Source organism: Lithobates pipiens (assembly GCF_037356315.1). Lineage (NCBI taxonomy): Eukaryota > Metazoa > Chordata > Amphibia > Anura > Ranidae > Lithobates > Lithobates pipiens. Next base: position 474,961,156 of record NW_027507764.1, read on the forward strand.
CTATAGTATGCCTGTAAAGTGCCGCATGTTTCCCGTGTTTACAACAGTCCCTGCACAAAATGACATTTCTAAAGGAAAAAAAGTAATTTAAACGCACTCACGGCTATAATGAATTGTCGGTCCCGGCAATACACCTAAAAGTCATTGAAAAAAACGGCATAGGATTCCCCCACAGTCCATTACCAGGCCCTTTCGGTCTGGTATGAATAATAAGGGGAACCCCGAACCAAAATAGAAAAAAAAATTGTGTGGGGTCCCCTCAAATTCCATACCAGGCCCTTCAGGTCTGGTATGCATATTAAGGGGAACCCCATGCCAAAATCTGAAAAAAAAATGACATGGGGGTCCCCCTAAAAATTCATACCAAACCATTCAGGTCTGGTATGGATTTTAAGGGGAACCCCAGGCCAACATTTTTTTAAAAAAGGGCATGGGGATCCCCCCAAAAATCCATACCAGACCCTTATCTGAGTATGCAAACTGGCAGACCACAGGAAAAGAGGGGGGATGAGAAAGCACCCCCCCCCCTCCTGAACCATACCATGCCACATGCTCTCCCCATCAACAAGGGCCTCATCCCCACAACCCTTGCCCAGTGGTTGTGGGGGTTTGTACCCCTACCATTTCACAAAAAAGTGTGAAAATGGTAAAAAATGACATGGCTTGGGACAAGTCCTTTATTAGAAAAAAAAAAAAAATGAAAAATGTCAGACGAAGTCTTCTTCTTCTCTTGCTCCGCAGATGGACCGAAAAAGAAAAAAACACGACTGACCCACCTCCATGGTAGACTCCCGCTGTATGACGCATCTTTGCTTTGACAGTTCTTTTATAACTGACCCCAAACACAGCTCCAAGACGACCACTGCCTTGCTAAAGAAGCTGAGGGTAAAGGTGATGGACTGGCCAAGCATGTCTCCAGACCTGAACCGTATTGAACATCTGTGGGGCATCCTCAAACAGAAGGTGGAGGAGTGCAAGGTCTCTAACATCCACCAGCTCCGTGATGTCATCATGGAGGAGTGGAAAAGGAATCCAGTGGCAACCTGTGAAGCTCTGGTGAACTCCATGCCCAAGAGGATTAAGGCAGTGCTGGAAAATAATGGTGGCCACACAACATATTGATGCTTTGGACCCAATTTTGGGCATTTTCACTTAGGAGTGTACTCACTTTTGTTGCCAGCGGTTTAGACATTAATGGTTGTGTGTGGAGTTATTTTGAGGGGACAGCAAATTTACACTGTTGAGCTGTACACTCACTACTTTACATTGTAGCAAAGTGCCATTTCCTCAGTGTTGTCACACTAAAATATATAATAACATATTTACAAAAATGTGAGGGGTGTACTCACTTTTGTGAGATACTGTATATAGCATAGTTTTTAGATGCTATACCTTTCACACAAACCAATTAATATAAAACTAAAAGCATGTAGCAGAATACATTTTGGCCTATATTTATTAAGAAATTAGATTTTTCTTTTTTTATTTATTGGATAGGTTTTATAAGAGCCCTTTTACACACCTAGCACCCGAGTGTCGGCTGTAAAGCGCCGCTTTACCGTAGTTTTAGCTGCGCTTTTTGGCCGCTAGCGGGGCACTTTTAACCACCGCTAGCAGGCGAAAAGGGGTTAAAAGTGACGGCAAAGCACCGCTGCCTATTGATTTCAATGAGCAGGGGCGCTTTGGGAGCATATACACCGCTCCTAAAGAACCTCAAAGAAGCTTCTTGCAGGACTTTTTTTGATGTCCTGCCAGCGTACCGATCCAGTGTGAAAGCCCTCAAGCTTTTACATTGGAGTGAAAGGAGAGGCGCATTACAGGCGCTTTAAAGATGCTATTTTTAGCGATATAGTGCCTGTAAAGGGCCTCAGTGTGAAAGGGGGTCTAATGGAATGTAGAAAGTATCTTTTTTTTCCCCAAATTTTCAGTCTTTTTTTCATTTATATAATAATTAAAAAAAAAAACAGTGGTGATCAAATATCACCAAAAGAAAGCTCTATTTGTGTGAAAAATTTTTTTTAGCGTTGCATGACCGTGCAATTGCCAGTTAACCACTTCAATGCCGGGCACTTAAACACCTTCCTGCCCAGACCAATTTTGAGCTTTCAGCGCTGTCGCACTTTGAATGACAATTGGGCGGTCATGCTACACTGTACCCAAATTTTTATCATTTTTTCCCACAAATAGAGCTTTCTTTTGGTGGTATTTGATCACCTCTACGGTTTTTATTTTTTGCGCTACAAATAAAAAAGTACCGAAAATGTTGAAAAAAACGTTTTTTTTTGTTTCAGTTTCAAAACTTTGTAAATAAGTACGTTTTCTCCTTCACTGATGGGCACTGATGGGGCTACACTGATGGTCACTGATAAGGCGGCACTGATGGGCACCAATGATGTGGCACCAATAAAGTGGCACTGATGAGGTGGCATTGATGGACACTGATATGTGGCACTGATAGGTGGCACTGATGGGCACTGATAGGTGGCACTGATGGGTGGCACTGATGGGCACCACGGATGGGCACTGATAGGTGGCACAAATTGGCATTGATAGCTGGCACGGATTGGCATGGATGGGCGGCACAAATGGGCATGGATAGGCAGCACAGATGGGCATGGATAGGCGGCACAGATGGGCATGGGTGGGCACTGATAGGTGGCATGGATGGGCACTGATAGGCGGCACAGGTGGGCACTGATAGGTGGCACAGGTGGGCACTCATAGGCGGCATTGTATTATGCTATACTGTACTAATGGATGCCAATCAGTGCCAAACAATAATGCATGCCAATCAGTGATGCCCATTGTGGGCACTAATTGGCATCCCTGGTGGTCTAGGGAGGATTACCTTTTGCTGGGCATCTCTGGTCTGGTGGCATCCCTGGTGGTCCAGTGTGGGCATCGTCGGGGGGGCTGTGCTGATAATCGATCAGCACAGACCCCCCCTGTCAGAGGAGCAGCCGATCGGCTATCCTCTACTCGCGTCTGACAGACGCGAGTGAGGAAAAGCCGATCACCGGCTCTTCCTATTTACACTGTTATCAGCCGTGATTGGGCACAGCTGATCAAGTGGTAAAGAGTCTCCGTCGGAGACTCTTTACCGAGATCGTAGTTGCCGGGTGTCAGACTGACACCCGGCAACAACGATCGCCGCGATGCGCGCCCCCGGGGGCACGCAGCGGCTCATAATCCTGATCACGTTATATGATGTCCGATCAGGATTATGCAACCACTTTACCACCGTCAATTGCCTATAGGGCGGGCGGCAAGTGGTTAAAGTTTTAAAGTAGCCAATCAAGTAACAAAGTGAAGCACAAAATAGCATATAAAATATATGGTATTGGGCAAGAACAATGGCATGTGAATTAAAAAAGGAAGGTATAAACAATGCAGGAATTATCACTCAATTACAGAATTCAACATAAAGAGCTATTGAACAAAAATAAACCAGCTAGTGTACTTTTTTATGGAATAAAGAAAAGTAATTTAAAGAACAATTAACCTGTGTTTTCCTCAAATTCCAGTCATGTGCAGGGGAATATATAAAAATTGAGTTTGTCATTTCTCATACTTGTATGTTTTAGATTGCTTTACTATTTGGACCAGGAAAAAACATTTTGTTTTTTGTTTGTTACGAATTTTCGAATATTCAAATTTACGAATATTTAGAAAAATGTGTTAAACGGGTTTTTGTTAATTCTGATATTTGTCAAAAGGAAAGTTTTAGGGTGAGATATAGAAGGCAGACATTTTAGGCTTGGTCTTTATGGGCAGGTTTAATACTTTAAACTGAAAAATGTTGGCTGCGCTTGCTCAGCCAACATTCTTCACTTTTTGGTTTATCTGGTAGTTGTGGGAACACAATAATTTGGCCTGCTGCCATCCAATTATTAATAATTACTAGGAACACAGAGGATAAGGGAGCATGCTACAAACATGTACCGTGTACCATGTAATCTTTGTTAAAAGCCATTTGTCATTTCACGTACATGCATTTTATTGCCCAAAAAGAGTGGCTTCCAACAAAAATTAAACTGTTTAAATGCAAGTGGCAGCAGTCTAAGAAACTAGAACAACAACGTATGCATATTTTTTTTTAAACATTAGTAGTTTATTAGAAATAAATAAATGATCACAAAAGGTCTCCGCAGAGCGTTTCCAGTGGGGAGCTAGGAAGATTGTGCCAGATTAATTTGTAGGTTATCACATATATATCCTTATATTACTCTGAAAGATGCCTTGATTATAGGATAGTACGTAATTAAGAAAAACAGTATTTAGGAAAGATAAAGAGAGATAAGGGGGGGGGGGGGGATTACGCAGTCATAGTGGGGAGATTGTTGAGCTCAGTTATGCCACGTGCACATGACCGGACTTTCCGTCAGACTAGGTCTGACGGTCTTATCAATGGACTTTCGGCTGAGTTCCAACGGACTTTCCGAACGAACGGACTTCATTTTGAACGTGATGACGTAAATGGGACGATCGGATTGTCTGACGGACTGATCCCTTCAGACCTAGTCTGCCGGAAAGTCCGGTCATTTGTACGCGGAATTAAGTTAGCAACTCTTACTATTGGTACTAATGCAATTACAATGGCATAAAGGTCTGGTTGTCATCAAGGTTAGATAACATACATTTATTTACAGAGTAGCCTATATATCCCTTATGTGGTGTGAAAAGAGACAGCCTTCTCTATTTTGAACCATTCCTCAGTGAATAATATTCTTTTGATAATCGGAATTCAAACTACGGGGACCAGGTTTTAATAAATCTTTCGACTCTGTCAAAGGCTTAGGCCAAAGTCTCCTCCATTGTACAAATTTCCAAGACCCAGTTCAACCACTCCGACACAGACGGTTATTGGGTAGTTTTCCACAAGATCGGAATCAGTGCTTTAGCATCATTCAGCAAGTGTTTGGTTAACCGCTTGCCACCCACCGCACGAACATTTACATTGGCAGAATGACGCGGGCTGCTACGAGCTCCATGAGTGTGATCGCATGGACTCAATGTCCGCAGGGATACCCGCGATCGTCTCAGTGAGAAGGAGAATGGGGAAATGCTGATGTAAACAAGCATTTACCCGTCCTGCCTAGTGACACTGACACTGATCACAGCTCCCTGTGATCAGGAGCAGTGATCAGTATCATGTCACACGTAGCCCCTCCCCCCACAGTTAGACTTACTCCCTACGACACACTTAACCCCTGAAGTGCCCCATAGTGGTTAACCCTTTCACTGCCAGTCACATTTACACAGTAATCAGTGCATTTTTAATCGCACTGATCGCTGTATAAATGTGAATGGTCCCAAAATAGCGCCAAAAGTGTCCGATGTCCGATGTGTCCGCCATAATGTTGCAGTCATGATAAAAATTGCAGATCACCGCCATTACTAATAAAACAATTATTAATAAAAATGCCATAAAACTATGTTTCTACTGTAGACGCTATCATTTTTTCACAAATCAATCAATAAATGCTTATTGTGATTTTTTTTTTTACCAAAAATATGTAGAAGAATACATATCGGCCTAAACTGAGGAAAAAAAATGTTTTTTTTTAGATTTTTTTGGGGATATTTATTATAGCAAAAAGTAAAAAATGTGTTTTTTTTTTTAAATTGTCGCTTTTTTGTTTATAGCAGTAAAAAAGGAGTCAGTAAGCTTTGGGACCCGATGAGTCTCTCAAGAGTGTGGACCTTTTTTCTGGGATATTCAGACCTTTTATGTTGTGTGAAATGACCGTAGGACGACACCCAAGTGATGAATATGCCATCTGGTACATTCAGGAGGAATGGTATCAGACTCGTATCTGCAACATAAAGCTCAGAGACCTGTTAATATTTGACTCCTATTGTTGCAAGTAGCTGGTGGGGGAAGATAAAAGAGAACAAGACAATGGGAGTAGTATCCAAACACTTTAGAAAGTAATTAACTATACTAAAGTACAAAATGAATGTGTCATTGACCAAGGAAAATCCCAGGACCAGGACCACTCTGTGGTGATGTGGGTAAGCTGCAGAAGAGATGTAGAGATACCAGTGTATATTCGAGATGCCTACACTGGTATCACGATAAACAATTAAAAAAAAGAAACAGCTGCATATAGAAAAACCCAGCATATATATGGCTAGAAAACACATGTTAAACATTAACTAACAATGAATCAATCCTGAGAAGAACCATCTGAGTTAGTTGTTGTTATTCAAAGGTGAGCAACCAATATTATCATAAATCTGTCCAATTGACCTGTCTCATTTGCCATATCCTTCAATAGATCCACAGTAGGTCCCAAGCTCCTAGAGTACAGTGCCTGAGTGGAAAAAGAACAGCACCGCTGTGTAACATATACATGTACAGGGAGGTACTGTTGCAGGCATAGGTTGGTTTAGTTAACATAGGGCACTTATATTCTGCAAAGGGAGAGGTGTCCTAGGCAATGCAATCTGTTCATTAGCTCATTAGGTCTAATGCTTTGTCAATCATGAGACCCTTTATACTGTGGATCCAGTTGCCCTTACGCATATTTTTAACACGCAACAACTCACACTCAAATGGAAGCATTGGTACTTCTTTTTTTTTTGGGGGGGGGGGGGGGGGTGGAGCATAGAGAATCTCACTTGAGTGTTAATAAGTCAAATAGAACAAAAAAAAGAAAAGCATCTTCATTATGTGGTCAAACCATGATCTTATCCATTCATACAGTAAACAGCCCGACTGGCATAAAGATAAAAGAAGCTGGTCCTCACAAAAAATCGTTTACAGGCTGCAGCACTTCACAGGTCTAATAATATATTTGTATACAAAACCTTACTATGTAGGAACAGGCTGTAATGTGAATAAAAGGAGGCTACACATAACATCTTAATACTGTCTATTGTTTTGTGTCTACTTCCATAGCACTCGGCCAACATCCATCTGCAAAAAGCCAATAGTTAATTACTCTATCAGGATCTGAATGTCTACCTACTGTATAAAGGTTCATTCTTTTTTATGGACCTGAATGTCTACAAAACGAAGAGTAGCAGTCAACAATACCACAATAGCCTAGTCACTGTTCTGTGTGTTAACATATACTCCACACGCAAGACACTTTAATCATCAATGTAAATTAAAGCGCAAGAAAAAAAATTAAACAATAAATCACATTTTAAGACTATTTAAAATAAATAATTAGTGAACTTGCTAATCTTTAATCTCGTACCCACAAAATACTGCATAATTATTGTACTATGAGTGAGAGACTCACTTACATAAACCTACATTTAATTAAAATAATACTGCCATGTATACACTCAGATACAGTCAGGAGCTAAGGAATCCTTTGTTGCCAGTACTAAACAAAGCGTATTTAATCCCCTTTTATATCAGAGGTCCCCCTTCACATCTGGAGTCTCCCCTTCACATCTGGAGTCTACCTATACATTAGGAGCTCCTACTTAGCAACATGTGTTCTCCTTTACATAAGAGTTCCCTTCACATCAGTAGTTGTCCGTTAAATTAGCAACACCACATTTTCACATCAGAGTTCATTTCCATAATAATAACTACCAGCATAAGTGATATTTTGGTGCCAGCTTATGTAATAACCCCCAGCATTGATGAAAGTCCCCATGTTAACTGACTGGAGTGTTAAAAGTGATATTAACACCTTCCCACCAAGTCTATAGTAAAATGGGACATTGGTCGTCCTGGGTGGACATAATTTAACGTCCTCCCCAGAACAGCCTAGCGCGCACCCCATTGGCCACGTTCTAGCATGATCTGTCACCTGCTGTGTCCACTGGACACATCGGATGACAGATCAGTGTACCGACCTGCTGCTTGTACCATGTGATCACTGCGACCAATCACAGAAGATTAGATGATAATTATACACAATGGATGGAGTCCATTCATGCATTCATAGTTACATAGTTACATAGTTAGTCAGGTTGAAAAAAGACACAAGTCCATCCAGTTCAACCAAAAAAAATAAAATAAAATAAAATAAAATATACTATACATACATACATATACATACATATATATATATATATATATATATATATATATATATATATATATATATATATATACACACATACATATACCAGCCCATATACCCAATTCTATACCCACAGTTGATCCAGAGGAAGGCAAAAAACCCCAGCAGAGCATGATCCAATTTGCTAAAGCAGGGGAAAAAATTCCTTCCTGATCCCCCGAGAGGCAATCGGATTTTCCCCGGATCAACTTTACCTATAAATTTTAGTACCCAGTTATATTACGTACACTTAGGAAATAATCCAGGCCTTTCTTAAAGCAATCCACTGAGCTGGCCATAACCACCTCTGCAGGGAGTCTATTCCACATTTTCACAGCTCTTACTGTGAAGAAACCTTTCCGTATTTGGAGATGAAATCTCTTCTCCTCTAGACGTAAAGAGTGCCCCCTTGTCCTCTTTGTTGACTTTAAAGTGAATAACTCGACACCAAGTTCCCTATATGGACCCTTTATATATTTGTACATGTTGATCAAATCCCCCCTTAATCTCCTCTTATCAAGAGTGAATAAATTCAGTTCCTCTAATCTTTCCTCATAGCTGAGTTGCTCCATGCCTCTTATCAGTTTGGTTGCCCTTCTCTGCACTTTCTCCAGTTCCCCGATATCCTTTTTGAGAACTGGTGCCCAAAACTGAACGGCATATTCCAGATGAGGTCTTACTAATGATTTGAACAGGGGCAAAATGATATCTCTCTCTCTGGAGTACATACCTCTCTTAATACAGGAAAGGACTTTGCTCGCTTTGGAAACCGCAGCTTGGCATTGCATGCTATTATTGAGCTTATGATCTACCAAAACCCCCAGATCCTTCTCCACTATGGATTCCCCCAGTTGTACTCCTCCTAGCGTGTATGATGCATGCATATTCTTAGCCCCCAAGTGCATAACCTTACATTTCTCAACATTAAACCTCATCTGCTACATAGTCGCCCAATTAGACAGAGCATTGAGGTCTGCTTGTAAATTGGTGACATCCTGTAAGGACGTTATTGCACCACATAGCTTGGTGTCATCTGCAAAGACGGAAATGTTACTCTTGATCCCAGACCCAATATCATTTATAAAGATATTAAAAAGTAAGGGTCCCAGCACTGAACCTTGGGGTACACCACTCATAACCTTAGACCATTCAGAGTAAGAATCATTAACCACGACTCTCTGAATTCTGTCTTTTAGCCAGTTTTCTATCCATCTACAAACTGATGTTTCCAAACCTGTAGACTTTACCTTACACATGAGCCGTGTGTGCGGAACAGTATCGAATGCTTTTGCAAAATCCAAATATATCACGTCCACCGCCACCCCTCTGTCCAAGGTTTTACTTACCACCTCATAAAAAGAAATCAGGTTTGTCTGACAACTTCTGTCTTTCATGAATCCGTGCTGTCTGTTGCTCAAAATATTTTTTTCCTGCAAGAACTCATCTATGTGGTCTTTTATTAATCCCTCCAGTATCTTCCCAACTATAGAAGTTAAACTAACGGGTCTATAATTACTTGGTAAAGACTTTGTTCCCTTTTTAAATATAGGCACCACATTGGCCCTGCGCCAATCCAGTGGTACTATTCCTGTCATTAATGAGTCCCTAAAAATTAGATACAATGGCTTTGAAATTACAGAGCTCAATTATTTTAGGATCCGTGGGTGGATGCCATCAGGTCCAGGTGCTTTATCCACCTTTATTCTGTCCAAATATTTCTGGACCATATCACTTATGAGCCATTGTGGATTAGGGGCTGCGTCAGTACCACCCCCATTGTGGACATGAGCTCCCCCATGCTCCTTTGTATACACAGAGCTGAAGAAAGTATTTAATAAGTTAGCCTTCTCTTTGTCCCCAGTCACCCACTCCAGATTATTTTGCAAAGGGCCTACATGCTCAGACTTAACCTTTTTACTATTAATATATTTGAAGAATTTTTTGGGGTTTCATTGTGTAAACATTCATTGTGTACTACTCTGTTGTTTCCAGTAAACACTGGATAAATAGATTTCATGTATAAAAATGGTTGCAGTGAAATTCAATAATATAAGTAAATAGTGTAAAAAAAAAAAAACCTGATCACTTCCCTAGAGTAGCACAATGTTACTATGATAACACTGTATTGCTCTGGTCATGGTATGTTAAAAAAAAAAAAAAAAAATGTAAAAAAAAGTAAAAAAAATGTCCCTGAGCACCCCCACACCAGTTATATGATGATGGTGACATTATTTAACCATTTGCCGACCAGTCGCCATCATTTTACTGCGGTAGGTTGGCACGATCCCATGAGCTGTCGTAGCTATATGTCGGTTTGCGGGATCGGGATAGCAGGCACGTGCGTGCCGCCACAGGCCTGCACATGCACCCACTGCACAGCGAGGGTGCCGATGCTTGTGACCGATGGTCATGATGACCGCCGGCCACGAGCGTTCGAGGGCACGAGAGGCAGAACAGGGACGAGTGTGTGTAAATACACAAATCCCTGTTCTGTTCTGTTCTGTTCTGTGAGGCGTGACAGATCATGAGTTCCTATTAGCTAGGAACCACAATCCATCACTTCCTCTAGGGCAGTCCCCACCCCCTACAGTTAGAAACACACCTAGAGAACACAGTTAACCCCTTGATCACCCCCTGGTGTTAACCCCTTCTCTGCCAGTGACATTTTTACAGTAATCAGTGCATTTTTATAGCACTGATTGCTGCATAAATGCTAATGGTCACAAAAATGTGTCAAAAGTGTCTGATGTGTACGCTATAATTTTGCAGTCCCAATAAAAATTGCAGATCGCTGCCATTACTAGTAAAAAAAATAATAATAATACAAATGCTATAAATCTATCCCCTATTTTGTAGATGCTATAATTTTTATGCAAACCAATCAATATAAGCCTATAGCGATTTTTTTTTTACCAAAAATATGTAGGAGAATACATATCAGCCTAAACTAAGGAAACATTTTTTTTTTAGATATTTTTTGGGGATATTTAAAAAGTAAAAAATATTGCTTTTTTTTCAAAATCGGCGCGATCAAATGTCACCAAAAGAAAGCTCTATTTGTGGGAAAAAAAGGACGTCAATGTTCTTTGGGTGCAGCATCGCACGATTGCGCAATTGTCAGTTAAAGCGACACAGTGCCGAATCGCAAAAAAATGGCCCGGTGATTCAGCAGCCAAATCTTCCGGGGCTGAAGTGGTTAAAAAAAAAATAGTGAAAAAAATATTTTTTTACAAAAAATTGTGACAAAAAGAATAACTTCAAAAACACACCATGCTTCCTACTAAATTCCTTGGGGTGCCTACTTTCCAAAAAGGGGTCATTTTGGGGGTATTTGTACTGTCCTTGCATTTTAGGGCCTCAAGAAATATGAGATAGGCCATCAGGATTGATACATTTTCAGATATACTGTATTTACCATAGTTTGTGGACTGTACAACTTTCCTACAGACTAAATAATAAGCATTGATTTGTTTTGTTTGTTTTTTACCAAAGAAATGTAGCAGAATACATTTTGGCCTAAAGTTATGAAGAAAGATTATTTATTTGCCAAATTTTATAACAGAAACAAAGAATTATTTTTTTTCTTCAAAATGTTTGATCTTTTTTCATTTCTCCATTTGTGTGAATTTTTATTTTTTTGAAAAATGTCTTATTTATACAGTGTTGCATGACCACGTAATTGTCTCGGTACCCAGTACACTCTCACCGCTCTGCTGAGCTCTACAACGCAAACCAAGTATAGTATGTAATGGTGGTCTGCTGCTGTATATAATGTCAGGGCGTGCCCATTTATACGGGGCATTACTGCGATCTGTGCTTTCCATCTCACACTACAGATATACAGCTAAAAGTCTGTAGGCACATGAGTGCCTCGGCACCCTCGCACACCATTTAATGAGCTGCTGTTTTACAGTAGAAATTCAAAGGAAAAGGTAGGTTTTTTTAAGCTACTACTTAGGCACAATTATAATTTTTTAATGTTCCCTATAACACAGCAAATTGTAACTTTTGGAAATAATTGTGGTAACACAATGAAATGCCGTAACACACCATACACACTTTACTGGCTTACAGTGCTATTCATTTTCAATAGCACCCCAATGCACCAAGAGAATACACTTGCCTTGAATCACAAGGCTTGGTAACACACTGCCCTGCATTTTAGTGCACTGCTATACAAAAATGGATGTGATTTTTGATCAATTCTGATTCATTGGTGAAAGAGGTTCCTGAACATGCGTTGACGCACCACAAAAGTTCTGATAGGTGTGAATTTGCCATACAACTTCATATAACTTATTATGTTAATAATATTTCAATGGTTGTTTTCATTCCATTCGATTATAAAGCTTGTATTAAAAAAACAAAAAGCAAAAAAAAAATCCAAAAAAAACAGAAAGTGCCTTTACGTTAACTATGTATTATTTGAGCGACTGTCTCCTATTTGTGCTCCAGCACTGTCACTCTGTCACACATGACTCAGATGGAGACTACAAGTGACATCCATTGCTGAATCATGGTCCTCTGTGGTCACCATAGTCAGTCCTGAGCAACAGACACTGGAGAGTGTGAATGGAGACAGGAAATGGTTGAAAATGGCTGGAGGAGACCTGCAGTGTTGATATGAAACCAAGCATGCAAAAAAGTGAAACCTGTATGAAATTGTTAAAAAAATAAATGACAATTGTTTAGAACAAAGTGTTTCAATAAAATGCCATTCAGCTAGGGTTGATATCAACTTTCTTTAAAATAGAAGTCCTAGACCTGTATGCATGAATGTACTTTATAAATATACAGATTTGTAATTTAGGCAAAAAGGGAAAGAAGCAGCAAAGTAACAATATGTAGCCTATAAGAATTATTAAACTCCTTTACAATGGTTTTAATATTCTTTTTTGTCCAGTAGGTGGCAACATTACAATACTTTATTTTACTTACAACCAAAACATTGTAGCACCTATTTTATTATAATTATAGTTTATGTCTGATAACATTTAAAAAATACATTCTTATGTTTTATCATTTTGAAATATTTTATTTTAAAAAAGTAAGCAGAGTTGCTGACATACTTTTGTTTGACAATTTTATACGGCATCAATTGTGTTTTACATCGGTTGATTTGGTAATTAACCATGCAAGCAGATAGAAGCGTGTTTACTGGTTACAGGTACACAATGTTAATTCCTATTTTTATCCTAAAGTCTTATTGCTCTACAATTCTTTTTTTTCTGGATTACATTTTAATACAGTTGTCTATTTTTCATTTTAATGAGCCATGTTTTTTGTTATATATTCAAATCATTAGTTAGTAAAATTTCATATGAAGACATAAATAGTGATTTCTGTGTCTGTCCTGAAAATTAATTTATTCCTTGAAATGAACCCAATAAAATTAATGTTGGTGCCTTTCTGAAATGCATTTTGAACAGTTGACCTCACCTCACTTCAATAAATTCAGAACCAAAATTAAATTAAAGAGGGGAATACACATGCCTGCCCTTAATAGCTACTGCTGGCTCAAAGCTGGAAATTATGGCTAGAAAATTAAGAAATGTAAATACATCTCTCAGTAATAAACATGCAATGGAGCCCCAGTACTACACTGGAGACCCCAAATAGTGCCCCCACATACCTGTAGATGCATGCTGGGTATTTTAGCAGCTTGGACTTTAAAATTTGGACAAATGCCATTGGTAATTTCTTTTTTTTTTCATTTCTTTTTCCTTTTATTATACTGTATACATGTATTTAAATATATTGAGAGCAGGCACAATGATACAGAAAAACTCATAACCTCCTTAAAGGTAAAGAAGCACTCTACAAGCCTAGAATACCTGACTGCAGCCCAGGTGAAAACTGAAAACCAGTCATTTTGGACACTTTTGGTAGTTCCTCTCCCATAGGTTCCTAGGTGGCAATTGGGCATCCATCACAGCTATGTTAAGGTGACTAGATTTTTTTAATGAACATATATTTTTTTTTACTTGCAAATGGTAAACTATTTTATAAGCATACTTTCCTCAAATGAGCTATGCAGTGTATGTGGTATGTGTTTATTATTATTATTATTATTCACGATTTATATAGCACCAACAGTTTATGCAGAACTTTACAATGTAGAGGGGGGACAGCACAATTACAGTACAGTTCAATACAGAAGTCGAGAATGTCATATGATGCCCACCCAGGATGGGAGATCCTATCTGCGGACCTCATTTGACTATGGCCCGGTATTGAAGTGGTTAAAGTCAATGGGATCCGCACGTCAAAAATCAAAAATGCACATTTTTAAGGCTTATATGCAAGTAATTGGGCATACAATTGTTATAGGGGTCCGGGTCCTGCCCTGGGGGACATGTAACAATAAAATAAAAAGTATGTGAAAAACTGAATTTTAAATGAGCAGTGATTTTTTTATTTTTAAAGTGAAAGCATATATAGTCCTATATAACCTTCCCGGGTGGGGTCTCCTTAGTATACCTGTAAAGTGGCAGATCTGTACTATGTCTAAAATCTGCTGCAGCAATAATTGCATTTATAAAGCCCAAAAAAACTAAATTTTCCCTGCAAGCTGACTTTATTTTGCTCAGCAACAGCTGGGGATCCAGTGTGTATGAAGAGGCTACAATGTAGTGCACTGGGAACAAGATTAAAGATTTTTTGTATACATTCTGGTGTCACTTTGACTTTGGATAGAAGTAACGGGTTTGTAAAAATTGGTCTTTATGTGCCGTGGTACCTTCCCAACGTAACCCTATAGAGGTAATCTTGATCAAAGCAAGAATTGGCCTTGCTGTAAAAAAAAAATTGCAATGATATGCACCTGTCAAACAGGTGCAGAAAAATTACACTTTGGGTGTCGAGGATTCCTTCCTACCATAACCCTACAGAGGTGCTCTTGATGAAGGCAAAAAAAATGCAAAAGGTTCCATAAAATCCTCTTAACGTATCCCCAAGAGATTTTATCTTTTGCACTCTCTGTGGGGACGGGATGAATTCTGAGACAGTGCTCAAGGAGAGTTGCCAACCAGTTATCATCCTGCTCCTTTATGCCACGTACTCTTGGGTTTTTTCTCAGGCTTTGAAGCATGAGGTTGCACATGCACCTCAAATATGACGAGGCTTGAGAATCAAACTCCTCAGAGTCACTCAGGATGACAGCATCTGGAACTTCCTCTTCCCAGCCACGTACTACTCCCAGGGGTCCTGGGTTTAGAAAGCCATCGCTTACAGATTGACACATGTTTTTTTCTTCTTCGAAGCCTATGAAATTGCCAGAATCCTCCTCAACCTCCTTCTCTCGCCTCCTGTGTGTTCTGAGACATAGGAATGAGGGTGTCTGGAGAGGAAAGGAAGTCCTCCTCTTCCTCCTGCTGCTCTGCCTCCTGTGCCCTGTCCATAATGCCACTCAGAGTCTGCTCCAGCAGGGACACAATAGGGATTGTGTCACTGTTGCATGCACTGTCACGGCTCACCATCCTTGTGCCCTCCTCAAACGGTGACAATACAGTGCATGCATCATAAATGATCAGCCATTGGTGTGGGGAAAAAAAACAGAGGCAGCCTGAGCCTATCATCGTGCCATACTCGCAGAGTTACTCGTTGATGTCCCTCCGCTGCATGTATAGCTGCTGCAGCATTGCCAAAGTCTAGTTCCACCTGGTGGGCATGTCACAAATCAAGCAGTTTACAGGCATGTGGAATCCCCGCTGAATTTTAGCCAATGGAGCACTGGCTGTGTAAGACTGCCTGAAATGGCTACAGACTCCTCTGGCCAGCTTTAGCACATCTTGCAACCCTGGGTACATATTTAGGAAACACTGCATCACCAAATTGAGGATATGAGCCAGGCATGGCACATGTGTCAACTTTCCCTGTCTAATGGCGGACAGAAGGTTTGAGCCATTATTCCACACCACCATTCCTGGCTCCAGATGGCGTGGTGTGAACCACCTCTGGGCCTGTCCCTGTGGAGCTGCAAGAATCTCTGCTTTGGTGTGACTCCTGTCCCCTAAACACACCAGCTATAGTGCTGCATGACACCTTTTAGCCTGACTCATGGAATAGCACTTTGAATGCTTAGGGGGTACCTGATGTTCATAGGACAATTCTGCAGAGGAGGGCATGGAGGTGGCGGGGGAGGAGGATGGGGTAGAGCTCACAGGTCTGGCATCATTACTACAAGCTGCATGGAGACATGGGGGCACAACAAGCTTCAGCACCAAACCCCCTCCTGTATCCTTTCGAGTCGCAAGCAGCATTAACCAGTGTGCTGTGAACAAAAGACTAAAGTGAGTATGAAGGAGGGGGAGTGACAGCTTGACTGAAAGATTGTTGTCCGGCTGAGCATCACTAGAAATAAATATTCAGCCAGACAGACAATGTATTATCAACCACTGCTTTCATAGTCTTACCTCTATTTTCATTATTGCAGTTGTGCAGTGTCTAAATATGACTGCATAGTCCAAAAGGCAACAGAGTTTGGTTAGACTGTACCCTGTTATACAACATACCTAGCCATACCATGACACAATCTTCCGTAGCCCTCAATTCGCAGTAGGATGCTTGTGATGAGGGGTTTGGACTATACTTATCTATACCAGAATAGAGTACTAGAGTGTGAGAGAAGGGAGTGCATTTCCTCTAATGCCGCGTACACATAATCAGACTTTCTGGCAGACTTGGCCCGGCGGTCCGGAATCCGTCGGACAATTCGATCGTGTGTGGGCTCCAGCAGATTTTTTTCCCTCAAAAGTCCAACTGACCTAGAAATAAAACATGTTTTTAATCTATGCGATGGACTCAAGTCCGATGGACTAAAAATTGGGAAAACCGTTCGTCTGTGTGCTAGTTTGACGGACCAAATACGACGCAAGGGCAGCTATTGGCTACTGGCTATTGAACTTCCTTGTTTAGTCCCATTTACATAATCACATTCAAAACTAACAGACTTAAGCCCCATACACACAAATCAGATTTTCTGTTGATTTTTTCCTTCAGATTTAACAAAACCATGTAGTAGAATGGCCTGCCTGATTGCATACACATTGAAACTCCTAAGATTTGACCTCATATTATAAGGTTTTGGTAAATCGGAAGAAAAAAATCAGCAGAAAATCTGATAGTGTGTATGGGGCTTTAGTCCGATCGTGTGTGGCCATAAGAGCTGGGGGGAGGAGAAGCAGTAGGACACTAAGCTTCCCAGTGAATGGCTGTGCAGGGGGGGGGGGGGGGGGTAGCGTGTCAGGACAAGTTTGATCATTGGAGGACAGCAGTCTGAGTTTCCAGCATAGCTAAAGAACTGACCACCAGTGTGTTCTCCTCTGACGGGCAAGAACACTAGGGATTTCACGCAAAGAAAGCAATACAAAGAAAACAGGATACTTTTTCATACAAGTACATGCTACAGCAGACACAGGAATATGAAATGTTGGGGTAATAAATGCTTTAAGTACAATGTTTAGATAGAATGCAAGCAAGCCCCTGTATACCTACCTTTTCTACCATTTCTATCTCTCTTATTTCATAATTGCATGTGGGCTTCTCTCCTTCCTCTGCCTACCTTGCTTCCTCATAGAACATATGCTTGCTTCCACTTTCTGTTACAGTATATCCCAATCAATTGCAAGTTCTTCTGCCTTCTATATCTTGACCTTACTTTTTTAATAGATCGCAAGGTCCTCAGGATCTGTATCACTCAGTTGTACCCTAATAGACTTTAAGCTACTCTACCCTCAATTCTACTTCAAAAGATTGTATTTTCCTCACATTTTTTTCCTTAGAGTACAATTTGAATTTTAAATGATCTTGAACACAGGAATGACTTCAAATAACCCTAACCCTTATGCAGCATACACATGACCGGACTTTTAAATGGACTAGGTCCGACGGTCTTCCTGAAGGACTTTCAGCGGAAGTCCGGCAAACTTTCTGAACGACCCCCTAGGTTGTACCGCAGTCCTCAGAGTGTGTGTAGGTAAAGTAATAAGCGCTTTATAGTGAACAGCAAAGTCTTTGTTCTTCTTTCTTCAGCTGGCCTTATTGTACTTCAGTATTTGTACTTCAGTGAATAAGCAAGTGTTAGGATAAGATGAAAATGGTAGATGAATCGTGAGATTGATTATGTGAAGGATGCAACCATACACTCTGTGTTATATGAAGGCAAACTTTGAGGCCTGGATGGAAACAGCCTATAACAGTGAGACCACTCTGTAGAACTGCAAGTCTCAGTAATCCTCTGAACTAGTCTGCAAAGTGAAACAGTAATGTGTAAATCTTCAGCAACAGCCCTCTCACCACACTGGGCCAGGACAATCGTGCTGCTCCCTTCTGTGATCCAAGTTGTCTCCGTACACCGAACCTCTTTGTCGGATGACTGATGACTGTGTTGTTGAACTCTTTCCAGTATCCTGGATCCTCCAATCCGATCACGTGCTGCTTCAGCACACTGCGTATGATACCTCTCTGGAGGTTTCAAGTCCGCTCTGCGCCAAGCAGGCTGTGGCTCCTCCGATCAAACCCACACAGGTCCCTGCAGGCAGGTCTCACATCCTGGGAAGAAGAGAGCGAAGCATGGCCGTGCTGTCCTTTTATTTCCCCACCCAGCATGCGGTTCTTTAACTTTGCCTTGTGGGTAGGTAAATGAGCATTGTGGGTAGGTAGTTCCTTGACTGGTAGTTTCCATATACTACATACCCCACAATGCACTGGAGCTGGCTATTGTAAAAGCCAAACAAAACAAACAAAAGTCCTGACAACAATAATGCAAAGAAAACACTAGAGGGAGCCATTCTCTAACTCATAACATTACACTATTCATATGATAATTTAGGTGGCAAAAACACCCGCACTACATGTGTATGACACAGCCTGCCTGATTCTGCTACTCTGCCTGCTGTCACCAGTACCTGTCTGCCACCCTGCTGTTCCCGGTGACATACAGTCTGCTACCAGCAGTCTGTTGTCTCCAGCACCAGCCTGCCTCAGTCTGCTGCCTACCAGCTTGCCTATGACTGGAGCATTCTGATGACTTCACCTGCCCAGCGTGGACAGCTGCCCTGCTGCTAGCAAGATTTAACAGTGCACGTGCCACTCAGTTCTCCTTCACCTCCTGTTTACACTACCAGGGGCACAGCGTCAGAGATGTAAGAGAGGCCACCCTCTTCATATCAGGCTCTGCTACCAGGTATCAGGGATGAGCTTTATGTTCGAGTCTAACTCATCTATGACTCGTACATTGGTTGTTTGCCAGTTCGCTGAACAGCGAACAATTTTCAGTGTTTACGGCAAATTCAAAAGACGTGGAACACCCTTTAAAAGTCTATGGGAGAAA
This sequence comes from Lithobates pipiens, assembly GCF_037356315.1. Taxonomy (NCBI): domain Eukaryota; kingdom Metazoa; phylum Chordata; class Amphibia; order Anura; family Ranidae; genus Lithobates; species Lithobates pipiens. The sequence continues at coordinate 474,980,518 of NW_027507764.1, forward strand.
TCAAAAGTGCTAATTTTAAAGGCTTATATGCATGGTATTGTCATACCCCACGCCATTTAAAAAAAAAAAAAAATTGGTGCGGGGTTCCCCTTAAAATCCATACCAGCCCTGAAGAGTCTGGTATGGATTCTGAGGGGGACCCCCACGCCACATGAAGTCCCCGTGCATCAGAGGAGGGCGAGGTCACAGGGTGAAGGGTTTGTTATGGATTTTGAGGAGGACCCCGGCACCATTTTTTTTATATTTTGGCACAGGGTTCTCCTTAGTAGCCATACCAGACCTGAAGGGCCTGGTATGGAATGGTGGGGAACCCACGCATTTTTTTTTTTTTTTGGGGTTCCCCTGTGGGGAAATCCCCATGCCGTTTTTATCAATGAACTTGTATGTGTATTGCAGACCGACAATTCATTGTAGCCGTGTGTAGTTTTAAATGGCTTTTTTTCCTTTAGAAATGTCATTTTGCTGTCAGACTGTTCTAAACGTGGGAAACATGCGCCCCCTTACAGGCATACTATAGACACCCCCCAGGTATGAAATTTAAAGGAATGTTACACTTGTATTGTTTCACTTTAAGTCTTATTAAAATCACCGCTCTCGAAAAAACTTTCATTTTAAAACTTTTTTTTGCATTGATACATGTCCCTTAGGGCAGGACCGAGGTCCCCCAAACACTTTTTATGACAATACCATGCATATAAGCCTTTAAAATTAGCACTTTTGATTATTCATGTTCGTGTCCCATAGACTTTAACGATGTTCGCGTGTTTGAACACATTTTTTGCCTGTTCGCATGTTCTGGTGCAAACCTAACGGGGGGGGGGGGGGGTGTTCGGCTCATCCCTACCAGGTATGTTATATAGTGATATAGAAGTTTTAATATTTTACATTCTATTATAATATAAGAAATACAGAGGAGGTATAATAACCTATATTCCATTATAAATAAATTAATAAATACATACATTGCAGCACTCCTAAATGCACAATCCCTACATCAAAACAAATTAATTAGTACCAACCACTACATAATATAAAGTAATAAAAATGTGAACAAACAATATAATATTATCAAGCGCGACCACATATATACATAAATAATGGTAAAACACCCATGTGTAATAGATCACTAATGGTACATAATGAATGAAGTGCATTCAATGTGGTTCATAAGGCACTTATAGAATGTACCAGTCTGTCCTATGTGTCTTCACTTCATCTCCAGTGCTTCCCACTGCAAAAAGTTTGTTCGAAAACGCGAACACCGTTAAAGTCTATGGGACATGAATGTGAAAAATCAAAAGTGATAATTTTAAAGGCTTATATGCAAGTTATTGCCATAAAAAGTTTTTGGGGACCTGGGTCCTGCCCCAGAGGACATGTATCAATGAAAAAAAAAAAGTTTTAAAAACCAACGTTTTTTCCAGAGCAGTGATTTTAATAATGCTTAAAGTGAAAATGAAATATTCCTTTAACCACTTGCCACCCGCCATATAGCAATATGACATCATATGACGTACATAGGATATCAAGCCTCTGCGCGTCCCTGGGGCACGCATCATGGTGATCATAGTTGTGGCGTGTCGGTCTGAGGTACCGCAATTCTGATCTAGGTAAAGAGCCTCTGAAAGAGACTCTTTACCACGTGATCAGCCGCATCCAATCAGTGCCCACAATGGATGCCAATCAGTGCCCACAATGGGCACCACTGATTGGCAGGCATTATTGTTTGGCACTGATTGGCATCCATCAGTACCATCTATTAGTGTACATTAGTGCCACCTATCAGTGCCCATCCATACCCATCCATGCCATCTATCAGTGCCCATCTGTGTTGCCTATCAGTGCCCATCCGTGTCACCTATCAGTGCCACTTATGTGTACCCATCAGTGCTTCATAGCACTGCCACCTATCAGTGTCCATCAGTGCCACCTATCAGTGCCCCATCAGTACCGCATATTAGTGCCCATCATCGGTGCCCATCAGTACCGCCTTATCAGTGTCGATCAGTGCAGCCCAATCAGTGCCCATCAATGAAGGGGAAAAATTAATTATTTAAAAAGTTTTGTAACAGAAACAAAAAAAAATCCCAGAGGTGATCAAATAGGTGAGCACAGGAACAGGCGCTGCTGTGAAATACTATTTCAAACATTGCACTGTTTTGTGTACTGTGTAAAAGTAGTAGCGACTGCACTACGGCTGCTCTATATTGTGTACTGTGTACACCACCAGAAAAGTATTTTTTTTTCCATAAACAATTTCTTTATTGAGTATATTGAGGTTATACATGAGCTAATCAAGGTATTACTTTCCATTACAATGTTTACATAAGGCAAATAGCATCAGTATAAACAACTTTACAAACAACCAGGACTATTTCAGATTGTGCTTTACACAAAATGATCTTTTCCTATAGAAATGTGCACTGTATTGTGTATTGTGTACACCACCAGAAAAGGTAGTAGCAACTGCACTACGGTTGCACCGTATTGTGTACACCACCAGAAAAAGTAGTAGCAACTGCACTACAGTTGCACTGTATTTTGTACTGTGTACACCACCAGAAAAGTAGTAGCAACTACACTATGGCTGCACTGTATTGTGTACTTTTTACACCACCAGAAGTGTAGTAGAAACAGCACACAACAAAATGCACTGTAGATATAGGCTACACTGGATGCCATGCAGTGCATATATATAGGTTTTTTGGACTGCTAAAGAGTAGAATAAAGTAAGATGAAGAATGAGGGGGTGCAATTAACTGGGAAGCACCATTAATGATCCAATAGCATAATGATGACAGGAGAAAGCTTTGATGGCTACCCAGAAAAGATGGAATTATGCTATGTGGATCTCTTTATGATACTCTCCTTATGACTAATGCCCTGTACACACGATCGGAAATTCAGACGGAAAAGATCCGATCGGATTATATTGTCGGGAAATCCGATTGTGTGGGGGCTCTAATTTTCATTGGAAATTCCGACTGAAAAAATTTGAGAGCAGGATCTAAAATTTTTCGACCAAAAAAATCCGATCAGACTTTTTCCGATTGTTTGTAGAGAATTCCGACGGACAAAGTGCCATGCATGCTCAGATCAAATTATGAGACCAAAGCTATTGGCTACGTAGTCCCATCATATGCAACAAACGTTAGCACGTTCCTTTTCCGACAACTTTGTCAGACCGTGTGTATGCAACACCAGTTTCGGACAAAATCCGTCTGAAAAAATCAGACGGATTTTTTGGTCGGCATGTCCGACCATGTGTTCAGGGCATTAGTGTGTCTGTGGTGATAAATAGTGAGTATTTGGAATGGTCTGGAATGGTAGGTGGGGTGCCCCCAAGGATCTGTCCTGGGACCAATTCTGTTTAATTTATTCATAAATGATATAGTGGATGGGATAAATATCTAAATCTCAATATTTGCGGATGATACAAAGTTAAGCAGGGCAATAACTTCTGTGAAGAATGTGGAAACCTTACAAGAAGATTTAAATAACATAATGGGATGGGCAACTACATGGCAAATGAGGTTTAACACTGAAAAATGTAAAGTAATGCATTTGGGTGCTAAAAATACGAGTACAAGTTACTCGCTAGGGGTCAAACCTCTGGGGCAATCTAGGATGGAAAAGGACCTGGGGGTCCTAGTAGATAACAGGCTCAGCAATGGCATGCAATGCCAAGCTGCTGCAAGCAATGCCAACAAAATATTAGCATGCATTAAAAAGGGGATTCACTCCAGAGATAAAACAATAATTCTGAAACTCTACAAGACTTTGGTCTGGCTGCATCTTGAGTAAGCCATCCAGTTCTGGGCACTGGTCCTCAAGAAGGATGTGCTAGAACTGGAGAGAGTCCAGAGAAAGGCAACAAAGCTAAAGGGACTAGAGGATCTCAGCTATAGTGGAGATTACAAGCATTAAACGCATTCTCCCTGGAGAGAGAGACAATTGAGAGGGGATTTGATAGTGATGTACCATACTGGTGACCCTAGCATAGGGGAAAAACATTGATGTGAAAAGGAATTAAAAAAAACATGTGGCCATTCACTGAAATGGGAAGAGAAACAGTTTAACCTTAAATTGCGTAGAGGATGCTTTACTGTAAGAGTGGTAAGGATGTGGAATGCTCTTCCACAAGCAGTGGTAACAGCAGGGAGCGTCAATAGTTTTAAAAAACTATAATATGGGCACCTTAACAATCGCAACATGCAGGGATATAAAATTAACTATTGACATAAACATAAGCATACCCACACACCACAGGTTTAACAGGATGGACTGGTGTCTTTTTAAACCTTATCAACTATGTTACTATGTAACTATGTAACTCTTTATATGAAATGGATATCCCTTATTGAATCCTATCACCATACCGGAAGAGCAGAGGAGAATGGAGGAAAACAAAGCTCAAGACCAAAATATTCTCATACAAGCTCATAGTGACTCTTAAAAAGGTTGTAAACCCTTACAACACACTTTGACCTACAGGTATGCCTAGATTAAGGCTTACCTGTAGGTCCAAGAAATATCTCCTAAACCTACACGGTTTAGGAGATATTTGCAGAAAGACAGACATCGCTGTCTACGGCGCATGCGTGGTCAACGGCGATGTGCCGCGAGTGCCGGCTCCCGTGCGCATGCGCGGGAGTGATATCATCGCGGATTCGCCGACTGACAGCAGCGGAGCAGCGAGACCCACCGAGAAGATGGATGTGCCGGACTACAGGGAACAGCGGTGACTTTGCTGGCTCCTGTGTCAGGTAAGTGACACATAATGGACTACTATGCGATGCGTAGTAGTCCATTATGCTTTACCTTTGCAGGGAATGAAAGAGGAAGTAAACCCATCAGGGTTTACTTCCTCTTTAACGCTTAGAGTCAACAACTGTTGGTGAGGGAAGCACAGCACTCTGATTTCTGCACTACGAAAAGTATTTGCACTTTATGCAAATACTTTTTTTATTGCACTTCATGAGTGTGAGCATGCACGTTTCAATTGGCTTTGGTGTTCAGTTATCTATTTAAAAGACTTCAAGACTCAAGATTATTGCTGATTTGCCGTCAGCTCCTTCTGCCCTGATCCTGTTTTTATAAAGAGAAATGTATGGTGCAAACAAGATCACTAGAAGCACTTGAGATCCCAAAGTAGTAATAAATGTCATTGAAAGATATATAAAAAAGATATTGACATGTAACATAAACACTATAACACAAATGTCAATGTCCACTAATATGCCCTGTACACATGATCAGACTTTTCGACAACAAAACAAAAATTTTTGTTCAAAGGATGTTGGCTCCAACTTGTCTTGCATACACACGGTCACACAAATGTTGGCCAACAATTACAAACATAGTGACATACAAAAAGTACACAATGTCTCCATTACGAATGCTAGTTATATCTCTGGCTCGTACTCGATTCCGAGCACGTGTGGAATTTTGTCTGACAGACTTGTGTACATGTGATTGGAAAGTCCGACAATAAATATTTGTTGGCGGAAAATTTGAGAACCTGCTAGCCAACATTTGTTGGCAGAAAGTCCGGTCGTGTGTACTGGGCATAACAGCCCATGGATTTGGATCAATACACTGCATCAGTGGCTCCTCCAACAAACAAGGGAAATCTCTGTAATGCAAACACAGAATAACAGGGAGCGCCTTCTAAGTGCAGTATAAATAGACTTTATTGGCTAAATGACAATTAGCAACTCACATGTTGGTGAATAGTTGTTGATGAATAATATGTGACCATCATATACATCATATACATAAAATAACAAATACATTACTACTAAAAAGTGCCTAAGTGAATAGGCAGTATACTCCCAGTGAATGATTAACCCCTGTGTGACTATTACTACTGATACACTGTATTGAGCCCAAACAACAGGGAGCAAAAGGGATATGATAAAATGAATAATGTTCAAATGAAATATAGACATAAAATGTAAAAACAGAAATACATAAAATAAAAATAAAAACGATAATGCAAAATGAATAGATTAAAAACAGAATTACCTAAAAGGGATATATGCAGTGACCCAAAAGGGAGATTTAAGGTAGCCCTAACAAATAACATGGATGTAGTGAAATTCATTGTGCCACAAGGTTAAAAACAAACTTACAATGTTACAAGTAAGTATATACAATAGAAAATGCATGTGTATGAAGAGAATAACGTCTGTGTGAAAGTCATTTTTTTATATACTGTCTATTAACTCATATATAACCTCTTCTCTCAGGGTGAGGGGATGGATTGCCCAACAGGGACATGGATAGAAAAATAGACCAAAATAAAGGATATGATTGCTAAAACTGAATAGAAAGAAGAGAAAATTAGAGACCCTTTTTGATTGTGATTTCCTCATTAAGACTTGCTGGAGTTAGGCTCGGTTCACACCAGACGCGGCACGACTTGCCGCGCCGCGACGTGATAAGTCGCCCCCGTTCTGTACTACGCAACCCTTCTAGTAGGAGCGACTCGAGAAAAAAGGTTCCTGTACTACTTTTGCGGCGACCTCGGGCGACTTGCATTGACTTCTATACAGAAGTCATTTTGCAAGTCGTCGCTGAGGTCGCGGCAGGTCGCGGCGCGGCAAGTCGTGCCGCGTCTGGTGTGAACCGAGCCTTAAAGGATAAGTTCACCTTTTGACAAAAAAAAAAAATGCATATTTTTTGCAGGTAAAAAAAGCATTGTACCAGCAATCAGCAAACCGCTGATGCCATACAAGTCTCCTGCAGACCTGTCAGTGTATCTGCCAGTACATTCTGATATAAAGAGTCAATGAACTACCACAGCGCTCACAGTACCGTAGTAGTTCATTGAGAACTACAAGCCAACATTCGCTAAGACTGCCGCGACTTGTATTTTTCCATTCACAAAAATTGTGACAGCTAACAGGGGGAGAAGATTCCCTACTAGCTGTCAAAGGGAGGGAGCAGGGGTGAGGTAGTATGCTTACTTGAATTAGAAAAAGTGATGAGATGGGAGTAGCCCATACAAAAATACTTCACATTTTTGTATGGGCTACTGCCTTCTCATCACTTTTTTTCCACGAATCCTTCGGTTTAAACACAGGTTCTTCCTCTTTCTCTCTTTTTCTAATTCAAGTAAGCATACCACACAGTATATGTATTAATACACATTATTTTATACCTATTTCAGATAGCTTACGGTTAGGCTACTTACTTTACACTTGACCAGCCACTGGGTGCCTTACTCCCAGAGACATTTTTCCCCATAAGGGTCTTATTGAGCTTCTTATCTTGGGATATACCAAATCAGCTCCAGGTGATGATGGCTTTTCCGGCTGGCTTGCAGCCCTCATCGCTATCAATCAGACCCATAGGTGATGTATAAATTTGAGTGGATGTAATTTTTCTCCCCAAACTGTTTCACTCATACCTTTCTCTCTCTTTTTTTCTTCCTACACTCTCCCGTTATTTGAGACCCGATACCAATAGTTAAATCTTATTAATTTCAGATATTTATCAGCATCTGCTCCTGGTGAGTGGAGATTTCCATAAAATGCATCAAGCCATTTCAATGCTACTATCATGTTTACCATACGGGATCATTCCATCATTTTTACTATGTTTTACTGTATTATGCTGTAACAATCATGATTTTTTATATACTTACTATGTGATATATGGATCAATGTGCCTGACGTTTTACAATGTTATTATCATTTTTTACCACGCTATTATATTATAGTGTATTATGTATATATTATATATGAAATAAATATTATTCCTATGTATACATTGTTCTGTGTGCTGGATATTGAGATTCAGTGATTACAGTTACAATATACAATTAATTGGTCAGAAACCCATTTTCCAGTATCACTTTTCCAGTTGAATGTTTCTTATAAAGTCCCAACTTCTCCTTTCAGTCTAACTGTCAAACAGGGATGGAGGCATTGGACCTATAATTCTTATGTCTCATATAGAGTCCCAAACTCCCTATTCCTCCCTTCCCTTTTGTTCCAGGTTATGAAAGGTGAAATTATACTTAAAGTATCAAGAATGTATATCCAGTAGGTCTCCTGTCAACAGAACTGTTTGAAGCATTCGGCTCTGGGGTACTTTTTTGGTATGGATTCAGTTAACAATACTTTAAAACCTTCAGATAGTTTGTTGTGATGTTCAAAAAGTTATGGGAACACTGTGTTTATCATTCACATCCTCAACAGAACGTTAATGCTTGCCAAACCTTTTCCTTAAAGTTCTTAAAGTTCTAATGGTTATGCCCTGGTAGAATAGGCCACATGAACACGTGAGGCAGTAAACCACAAACTTTGAGGAACAATTATAAAAGAATCAAAATCGTATGTTTTGATGTCCATATTGGACATGTTTATGTTTTTTTGCACTGTTACATCACTTTTATTGAAAAAACAGCGCTGTATTCTTGTGGAAAGTGAGGACTTGCTGTGGGCCACTTTGTATTTGATATTGGATGCTTTTCTATATAAAACTTTGGGTTTCTCCATGATTATACAAGTCAGGTGAGGATCCTGAGTAGGATAGCCCAATGTTTTTTCAAGATATTCTCCATCTTCCAATGTGGATTATTGAATTATGTGACAAACCCAATGAGCTGATAAGTGTCAGATTGTATCTTTGTAGGTGGTATTTCGTTGGTTAGGTAATAGGCATCTTCATTAGGAGGGTAACCCTTATCAAGAAATGTTTTCTTCATCAAGGTGCTCTGTTCCACGTAGTTGTCTTTTCTTGTACGATTATGTTGACGCAGACAGAACTGGCTTTTGGGAATGTTTTCACCCATCTAGGGTGATGAGAGCTGGCATAGTGAAGAAAAGAGGTGCCAGATGTTGGCTTAACATAATTCTTGGAATAATTTGTTGCCATCATGGCTCAACAGTTTAATCAAGAATGCCAGAAAGCCACTATCACAGCCTGGCATGAATGAGAGCCCCAAATCATTGGTGTTACAGTATAAAACAAATATCTAAAATATAGGCCATCCCAGATAATTACTACATCATTGCCCCCATAGCTGTGACAGTAGTCTGCAGAAACGATTCACCACTGAAATTGAAATAGATGTGTTGTAAACAAAATATGGTCACCTCAAGGAAGAAGTTAGTCTGTCTGCAATTTAGTCTGATATCCTTAGCCAAAAAGTGTTGTACAGCCATAATATCGGTGTCATGAGTTATTGACATGTATAAAGAACACACGTCTAGAGATACGCACAAATAAAATTGTTCCCACCTATAAGCTTTGAGTGCGTCTAACAGGTGTATCCTGTATTAGCAACAATTGAGCGTTACAGGATTCTTTAACCTGGTCATTCCATTGGCATGGGATCCCGGATCTGCATAACCTTTTCTGATGGTCACATAATAATCACCAACATGTGAGCTGCTAATTGTCATTTTATCCAGTAAAGTCTATTTATACTAGACATGTACACACTGAAATATATAGTTTCGGAATTTCGTTTTCGTCCAAAAAAACATTTATTTAGTTACTCCCGAAATTCGTTTTTATTTATTTTGTTTCGTTAAAAAATGTATTCGTCCAAAAATCCAAAATAATTAAGGTTGAATCTGTAATTGAAGGCTTATGGTGTCTGTCGATTGTTCTAAGAAGATTCGACGGAATAGCTTGTAGGCGGAAGATTCGACGGAGCAGCTAAACTATACGACACTGCAATCATATATTTCCGGTCGAATGTTCCGAATACAAGCTATAGTATGTAGCACTGACCCCCGAAAGAGCGGCTGAATTTCTTGGGCTTACCGTTGCCTTCCTCACCTCGCATGCGTCTAGGGGTGTCCCGAGGTAGATGGCCCAAAAACTGCAGAGACTGACGACTGATCCGCTAGAAGGGATTTTTATTTGCAAAAAATATAATAGAGGTGAAAAGTCCAGGTACTCTTAGTATCAAAGTCAATATGAAAAATAACTCTTACTTTGAAGAAATCCAGAGAATAGCCATTCACAGCTGGATCATCACCCTAGTTGGATAGCCCTTCTCTCACCAGGCCTTGCAGCCAGTAGAGTGCTTGAGTCAGGAACAAGTCTCTGCCACAGACTTTGTTATAGAACATATAGGAATAAGTCTCTGCCAAAGACTTTGTTATAGAACATGTAAAGGAAACTTGAAAACTTGTAGAACACTTGTGTGGTACCAGTATCTTGCAGCCGGTCCGGCGATACCGCACGAGATTGGATTCACTTGGGTCCCTTCAGCTTTTCCAGGCTCTTGTTGAGAAGCCAACCCTTGCATGGCCTTGTTCCGAAGAGTCCTCCTCTGGATAACTTCACAGTTGCTGGGCCTCTCTACAACCCGAGACGGTACCGGACCACCTCTGAATCCTTTTTTCAGTTTCCTCACCTCAGGCTAGCCAGCCCCGAGACGTAAAGTCGGGTAGATCTGCACCCCAGGCCATGGAAGTCTTGGGGGCTGGTCAGGAGGACCAGGACCATGCAGTCAGAACATACTCCTGGACCATAACTCAGTAGCACGTGACATCTGCATTTTAATTACCCCCTCCCAGAAGGCACAGCAAGAGTGGTAGGTTAGGCACATTCGACCTTTTCTGCCATTGTCTCTATAATGTCGAATCTTTTCTGTCTATGTAGAATAATCTTGGACTGATAGAGCTAAGGTTAGGCACATTTGACCAAAGGTTCAATGGACACAGATTGCTATTGTCAGCGTCATGTTGAATCTCCTATTTAGTCGGATCTTTCATTTTTCAGATTCTACACATTCGTTATTGTTTGTTAAAACGATAACGAAAATACCCAAAATTCGGACGAAAATGCATTTGGACGAAACAAATGCACATGTCTAATTTATACTGCACTTATAAAGTGCCCCTGTTCTGATCCTGTGTTTATGTCTGTGTTCTGATCCTGTGTTTGTGTCTGTGTTCTGAACCAGCATGTTTGATACTGCCTGTTTCTGAAACTCTGTTGCTGACTTCAGCTTGTGAACAGGCCTTGCCTCCCGACTGCTGTTCCGAAATTTTCTCTGTTTGCCAGATACTGACCTTGGCCTGGCTCTAACTCCACTCCTCATTAAAGATTCTGTACCTCTGCCAGTTGCTGCCAACTTCTGCCCACCTAACATTGCATCTGAGATACTGCACCTGAGAGCTTTCCTGCTGCACAGTCTTCAGATTTACATCTACTACAAGGTCTCCCAGCGTGGATCTCCTACGGGCACTGTGCCCCTCTGTGCACTAGTATACTCCGTCAACAACCTCAGGGGAAATGGGACAAGAGGTGTAAAGGAAGCCCCTTATCTACTTGACCTCAACCAGGTAAGTGACAACAGATCTCACCACCAGTGTAGATATTCCCCAACCCAGTACAGATCTCCTCTCTAGGACAGTTCTTCTCGGTACAGATTTCTGTCCTAGTAAAGATTTCCCCCTTCCCACCAGTACAGCTTCCCTCAGAACAGAGTCCCCCCCACAAATTCCCGATCTCCCCAACACAGATCTCCCCTCCATTAAACACACAGCTTCCCTTGGATGTGTCATATGACCAGAGCCAAGAAAAAGATAAAGAGAGCCTTCCTCACTCTGAACTGCAGCTTCCGGTCACTAATACTACAAGAGGTGCTCTGTTGGATTTGGACCCTCCTATCACCCCCCTTATCTATGTCCCTGCACTAGTGGGTGGGGATTGAGGAGTAGCTGTAATTCAGCAGCAGCAATTTAATTCTCTAACTTTGTGTCAGGGCTGGGCTCAGCCCTTCCTTCTCTGAGCTGGGACTTAGCTGTCGGCTAATTGCCAGCTCCTATTTCTCCACGGTTACTCACCTGTTGAGGATATCATGCTTGTTAGTCTGGCCTAATTAAGCCATCTAGCCAGGAGGATCTCTGCCTTCACCTTGGTCAACATCACAAAAACGATCTCCTGAGTTCCTGTGAAAGACTTGTTTGGCTGACATCCCTTCTGGCTCCAGATCCTGCTTGCTGTTCCACTACACTAATCTCTGACTTTCTGGCTTAGCTGACTATCCGTTCTGGTTACCGAACTTTGGCTATGTTTTGACTGTTTATTCTATTTACTTTTATTATTAAATAAGTGTAATTTAACTGTACTTCTGTCTCGGTCTGATTCATGGTTTCTGACAGTAAGTGAAAGCCATGAATTCATAAGATACAGTCAATCCACTTGTTGTTTTTTTTCTAGATTGGATGAGCAGGATCACTGCATGGATCAGTTTGCCATGGCGTTAAAAATGCTCCTGAGTCGCACAGCTCACCTGGAATCTCCCACTGTGGCTGCTCAGGTACAACCTGTGTTGCAGGCTGTCCCTGCTGCTGCTCCAGTCTTTGTGCAGGCACCTGCCTCGAGTATTACCTCTATAAGAGGTATGTCTGGTTCTGCTCTGCTTCCCCAACAATTTGGGGGTGATCCATTCCAATGCAGAGGGTTTATCAACAGGGTTGGTGCAAGGATTTTTAACACCCTAGGCAAATCCTCATTTTGCCACCTCCCTTGGCTCCACCCTTGTTCCTCGCCCATGTAAACCCCGCCTTTTTAATGAAGCACCCATCAAATGCAGCCCACCAGCACCCATCAAATGCAGCCTCACCAGCACCCATCAAATGAAACCTCACCAGCGCCCATCAATGAATGTTTGCTTGCTTCCATTCATTCGGGAGTCGGGACACAGACACAGTCCTCTGCCACTGCTGCGCCTCTGACACTATGTGTAAACAGAGCGGCGGCTGCCTGCTGATGCTGAGGCTTAGTTGCTTGCTGCAGGGAGAAGAGAGTAGGAGAGTACTAGGAGAGTGGGTGCCCTAGGCAGCAGGGCACCCTAGGCAGCTGCCTAGTTTGCCTAGTGGTAGCACCGGCCCTGTTTCTCAACCAGGTTGAGATATACTTTGAGATGCTGCCCCAGGCATTTCCCACGGACAGAAGCAAAGTAGGTTTCATAATATCTTTGCTCTCTGAGAGAGCCTTGGCCTGGGCAAACCCTCTATGGGAGTTGTAAAAACCTGTTGTCTTGAGTTACCCTGAGATTGCGGCTTCCTTTAAAAGGGTATTTGACCATTTCGTTCCTGTTGCCAAGTGCCTCGTGTCAATTAGAGTACGAGAACTGTTGCCAATTCTGCCATTGAATTCCGTACTCTGGCTGCAGAGGTTGCTTGAAACAATGAGGCCCTCGTGGCTTCTTTCTCTCATCGTCTCTCGGATACCATCAAGGAAGAGATAGCAGCCCGAGATATACCCACTGAGCTGGAGAAGTTGACCAGGTTTGCCATCCTCATGGACTCCAGACTCAGAGAAAGACTCTCTTTTAAGGAGCGTTTGTACATTTGTCTACAAGCTTTGCAGTCCCACCCTTGCCTCCCTCGTCCTCTAATACTTCCTGGTACCGAGTCATGCACTTGGGTTTCACGTGTCTCTCTGCAGATGAGAGAACCTTTAGGAGAAGGGAGAGATTGTGCCTTTATTGTGGACAGGCAGGTCACTTTTTGTCTTGTCCTACCCATCCAGGGAATGCCCGAATCTTGAGGTCCTGTCACGGAGACCTTAGGTGGCGTTGTTTCGTCCCCAGTCATCTTGAAGGATAAGCTCCTGGTTTCGGTCACCCTTTCTTGGGCTAAGTTGTCCATTGAGATAGAGGCTCTAATTGACTCTGGGGCTGCAGGCCTGTTCATTGATGCTGACTTTGTATCGAAGCACTCAACTATGCTGCAGCTGTGTGACACTCCACTTGCCATTGAGGAATACCTCTATAGCCTGCCCATGTGACTCATGAGACTGTTCCGTTGTCCATGGCCGTAGGGGCTCTTCACCATGAGATAATTCAATTCCAAGTTATTTCCTCACCTAAGTTTCCATTGGTTATTGGTTATCCTTGGTTACAGAAGCACAATCTCTCTTTTGATTGGCTCCTCGCTGAGGTTCTCTCCTGGTCACCACAATGCAGTAAGACATGCTTCCAGAAGGTAGCCAAGGTCCTGTGCACCTCTTCACTCTCCTCCCTGCTGGAGGAGTACAGTGATTTTAGCAATTCCTTTGACAAAGGTCAAGCCAGTAGTTTGCCTCACATTTAAACCCACATTCCTCCATCAGCGTTACCCCCCAATTTTTCATAGCATCAGCAGATAATAAAACTAAAGGGATGGCCATGTGCTTTGCTAAACCCATTAACCTCTCTCAACCTTAGACTATAGTTGACCCCCTGGGAGGCTACATTCTGGTTTCTGGCTACATTGATGGGGAGTTATACACCTTTGTTTCATACTATACCCCCAATAAGGGTCAGATACCCTTTTTTTGACTCCCTGCTACACAAACTGCAAGCACATCTAAAGGGGATGGTATTTATCGGTGGAGACTCTAACACCGCCTTCAATTTCTCTCTTAACAAATCTGCAGAAGGCAAACCGAAACCCAAGTGTCCTTCCAAACAAAGTGCTAAAATAGCTAAACTGCTTCATTCTGCGGGGTTGATTGACATCTGGAGAGAAGCCAACCCACACACAAAGGAATATACCCACTTCTCAGCCCCTCACAGCTCCTTTGTCTGGATAGACCACATTTTCACATGCTCCACAATAACCCCTCTAATCTGAAGTTCCAAGATTATAGATACCCCCTTGTCAGACCACTTGATGGTTAGTCTGATTAGAAAAAGAACTTCAGGATCTAGAGTTCCTATTGAGTGATCCACTACAATGCACCTTACTGGAGGAGACTATTTTCTTATAAATGCGACAAGCAACGTTTACCCATATACTGTTTGGGCGACGCATAAGTCAGTCATCGGGGGAAAATCATACAGATAACATTGAAACTTAAGGCTGAAAGAAGGTATCCGATAGATACTGCTAAGGACAGGGTGTGCCACATCCCAAAATTAAAATAGAAATGAGAACCCCCTACAGGTGGGACTTTAACGGCACTACTACAACACATATGTAACAAAAATAGCTTAAATTTATTGTACACAATAGAAAATACATATATAATATATAATACATGGATGCATGATAAGCAAAGGGGAAAAAAGTGAATCGGACAAGATACAGCTGCCTGAACCCAACAACGTTTCGGAGATAGATTGTATTCTCCTTCATCAGGGGTTATTTGCAGGAAAAGACTATCTCTAAAATTCAAATATACAGTGATTAGCCAAAAAACGTTTTTTACATGTATTATTGCATAGGCATTTGACTAGAGCATACATAGCTATACTTATGTAGTGCCCTGCTCCTAATGAGCAGACGCTATTGTTTTTCTAAATTTAAATTTGTCTGAAGCTGCAGTTTGACTCAGACTAATTATGTCAAAGTTCTGGTTTCTGTACCAGTTCAGCTGGGTCGTGCTAGTTTCCACTTGGCCGTGGGTGTCGCTGTCACCACACGTAAGTGTTGGAAATGCAACAGGCTGAATGCATTGGGTACTCCTTTTACTCGGAAATAGTGGGAGTGGTTCACCTGCTGTGCATTCTGGGTAAGGGTACTTAAGGTACAGGTGCCATATTTTTGGGGTTCGTTATCCCGACCTCATGGCCCTCCTGGCCTGAGGTGTGTGCTGCCTGTGTCTATGTCACGGGGCCGGCTGGCCCGAGGCTTTGTAACTGAAAGGGTGGGCCCAAAAGTCTTGGGGCCTACCAATCCAGGGGTGGTCCTGTGCTGTCTTGCCTGCAGGGAGAAGCCAAGTGACTGAAGGGTCCAGGGGAGGACTTTTTCAGTAGAGGACCGAGCAACAAGGCTGGTATCTCTGGAAGAGCCTGGAGACCCAGTTGGAGGACGCATTCCGGGTCACCTATCACACAGTATCGCCGGATCAGCTGAAGGAAACTGGTACTGTGTGAAAACGCTTTAATTTCTCAACAAGTTGCTGGTTGTGCTTTCCTGTGGCAGAGGAGTACACAACCATTTAGTTGAATTGACAAGTCTGTGGCAGAGACTTTGTTCGAGTATCTCACCTGTTGCTAGGTCAGTGAGAAAGGCCTATCCGGTGGTTGCTAGATCCAGCCTGTGGAAGTTTTTGTCCCCTGGATCAAGGAAACACCATTCGGAAGAGTGAATATCTCCCAGCACAACGCCAGCTAAACGCCAGACAGCAGCACAGTGGTTTATGCTGTGGAGGCTCATCCACCCCTTTTGGGGTAAAATTTCTGGTGAGGGCAACTATATTATCAAAACACTGAGAAGCGCACCGGAGAATTTTGCTCTATTGAAGAATATTGAATATTCCTGCACCAATCACTTTCTTTTCTCTACACTTGAATATGGGACTTTTTCATTAATTGTATTTTGTTTTTTTAATTGTCACATTCTATTTATTTATGCACTAGCACTTTCTATATCACGGATAATTAATTGCATTGATATATATTTTTCCCATCAGGATTGATTTTCCATTAGGATTGTTTTTCATTATTCTCCAATTTTTCATTTATTTTATTTATATATGCATTTATGCATTCATGTGTTTTATTAGGTATTCATTATAGCACATTTTCACTTCACAAGTTTCTTGGGCTGTAGGCACGTAGCATTACATTTTATACTCATTCATAAGAAAGGCAAGAACAAAAGCAAATATTCATTTTTTCATAAAAATTTTTTTTCACATTTAATGAATTTTGATGATATTACACATATGATTTTAAATGATCACGTGCAGGTACCCTCGGCTTATATGGTGGTACACATATAATAACACTATCCATGTGAGTTATAGGTATAGCGTCACCATCTAATACCCCTCCTTATTCCACTTAACAAAGTGTATCTAAGCATCCAAAAAACATTAAAAGCATGAAACAGGGGATCTGCGCAGCATGGAGTCATCCACAGGTCACATAGGCCAAATATAGAAGCATTAATTAGTTGAAAAGACCCGCAAGGGGAGACGAAAGGGGGGAACAAATGGGTCCTCTCAGTACGTATCCCCCGATCCACCTGGAGCCCGAAAAATCCGGGCCATCGGCCAGTTGGTGTGTGCACCGAGGCCCCAAATGATAGGAGAACCTGCGGGTGAAAAAACACAAAGGACAAAACAGGACGGTGGGATAAATATTGGCATGTGTATTAAGACAAAGTGTTCTCTCGCTCACAGGTGGGCAGCGCCAAAAGGGGAAGGAGGCTGGGAACTCATAGATTAAAAAAAAGTTCAGGGACCACTGCCTGGAAAAGCACTGTCAATAAACACCCCAAAAAACCCAAATTAGGCGCATAAAAACTAAATGGAGTAAATTATAAGCATTGATGAATACAAAACAAGGACAGGCCAAATGGTCAAAAAGAAAAAACAACAGAGTGGATTTACCTAAGCAGGAAAATCCTATAGAGTGGTTCAACATCTCTTCACAGTACATCCTTCCCCTCATCCTGCCCACCCTAAATTGAGCCAGAGCTTAAGTATCAGAGCAGCGTCCAGCTGAGCCACAATCAAACCGATTAGCTGGACGCAAGATTCTTACCCGCAAAGCCCCATTCAAGCACCCCCTGGGACGCCAGCAAGCCACATACCCCCACGGCACAAGCGTGAACACCACCACACGCATGCGCCGAATGGACTACACAGAACATCCATTGAATCAATCGGCGCACACGCAGTGATGACACGCGAGAGTGCCGCTGAAGTGCGCGGCGTGCTGACGTCCCACCTTCGCGACCAATGGCCTCACGGTGAATCAACACCATGGATGCTAAAAGGAAAGTACAGTCCACAGGGAATAGCGGAACCCAACCTTCCATCCAGGACCCCCAATTGGAAGAAAAGGGGGGCCCTGTGGCCATGCTGGGTGCGCACACCAGATGCTGGATAAAAAACGAAAATAATAAATAATAAAAATAAACGAAAATTTTGTCCAGCCCAATATATTGAAAGGGCATACTGGCTGGTTTGTCACATAGCCATACTGCAAAAGGATATAGAAAAGGACATGTGGAGAACTCCAGGCCGCGGGTCACACGATTGAAAGCTATATATGGCCACATCTAGGTTAGAACACAGAAAAATGTAATAAATATGTGTAATTCAAAACATATGCATAGAGAAATAATGCAGATACTATACAGTCATGCGAATAACTAAAGTATATATCACTCAGAAATACAAATACAAAATCAAGAACTTAATCCTGGGAAACTCTCCCTGGTGGACTAAAATAGTATGTCTCCCCAGGAGTAAGTCGGGATTACAAACCTGCATACTATGAATGTGACGATATGCTCTTTTCCAAAAAGGAAGTTTTGTTTTCCCAACATAAAAGCAACCACAGTCACATTTGAGAAGATAGATAACCCCAAAGATTTTGCAGTTTGCAAAATGCTGGGCTTTGAAAATGTGACCATTAGGTAAAGTTGGATTTTTGCTGATGTCCATAAATCTACAATACCCGCAAGTACCACACATATACGTGCCTTTATACTTACAATGGTCCAACTCATTGCCCCCGTATTCACTCTTCATCTGGAAGCAATAGATGTGGCTCTCCTAAAGGTGAAAAGGGGAGCCTCCGGGACCAAACGGGCAAGACTGAGGTCCATAGTAAGGGTGTGCCAATATTTGGCAATGATTTTTCAAATTTGTACATGGTTGCAATACTTAGTAATAATTCTTAGAGGGATTATCAGAGCTAGGTTGTCTCTGAAAGTAAATAAGAATTTGTCTACTTTGAGTTGTTGCTCGATGGAAGGCTTTTTTCAGTGATGTCCTCGAATATCCTCTCAGAAGGAGCCTGTCACGCAGGTTGTCTGCCTCCTGTTTAAATACATCATAGTTTTTGCAATTATGTCTCACCCTTAAATACTGACTATATGGTATGTATAGACCTGATAAGGGGCTCGGGATGAAAATTGGAGGCATGCAGAATATTATACCCTGCCGTGGTCTTGCGATACAGACTGCTGATGAGTGTACCATCGTTGTTCCTAGAACTGAAAATCGAGGAACGAGATGGTATTGACATCCGAGGACATAGTAAATGCAAGATTGAACTAATTTTGGTTCATCCGTGCTAGACATTGGTCAAGCAGTTCCAATGGCCCATCCCAGATGGTGAAGATATCGTCAATATACCTAAACCACACTAAAAGGTGGTCTGTGTATATTGACAAGTCCTCATCACCCAGGAACATGGTCTCCCACTCTCCCAGGTACAGATTGGCATATGATGGGGCACAGCAGGTCCCCATCGCTACCCCCTGCACCTGGAGGTAGTGGGAGCCATTAAAAATAAAGACATTATGATGTAAAATGTATTCAAGAAGAGACAAAATAAGCTCATATCCCCAATCCACAACACTGCTCTGATATATGGTAAGCTTCACAGCCGCCATCCGCCTATCTTGGGGAATGGAGCTGTAGAGCGCCTCCACATCTATGGTGACAAGATATGCACTCTGAGAAATAACAAGATTTTCAATGATCTTCAGGAAGTGAATAGTATCTTTCACATAAGATTGCAAACCAAAAGCATAAGGTTTCAAGTGTTTGTCAACCAACCGGCTGGTATTTTCACTGATGGACGCCTTGCCGGAGATGTTAGGTCTACCTGTGGGATTTTGTAAATCTTTGCATACTTTAGAAAATGAATAAATGGTTGGTACCCTAGGAAAACGTTTTCTAATATAATCCCAAGTGGTCTGATTAATTATATTGTTGGAAAAAACTGGTAATATTCCAAGTTGAATTTTTGCACTATATCGTTTGTTATCCTCCTGTACCAATTTTTATTTTTCAAAATCTTGGAGCACATGGCCACATATTGGGTATTGTCCATAAGGACAATCTTGCCCCCCTTATCCGCTGGTTTAATTGTAATGGAAGTATTTTCACTCAAGGATTTAAGGGCCTGTTTCTCAGATGAACTTGGATTTGGGGATCAACATAAAGTTTGTCGATTTCCCCATTTACCAACCGTAGAAATGTAGTAATATTAGGATTGGAACTGGGAGGAGGAAACAGTGAAGATTTTTTCTTCAATTTGAATCCAGAAGAAATATCCTGAGTTTTACCTACTATTGCTTTGTGGGACAAAGACAATACTTGTGGAAGATTAATGATGTCAATCAAATCAGTGGTATCACTTTCTTCCAGCAAGGAGACCAACTGGTCAATCGCGCTATTTCCCTAGGTGTAAAGTCAGACTGACCCCCTGGTTTTGCATACATATTTTTGAAAATAAGTTTCCACGCAAAAAGCTGAAGATCGTTTACAAAATCAAATTTGTCAATGATCTTAGTGGGACAGAAGCCCAGACCCTTGGAAAGTATCTGGGCTTCCTCCACCGAGAGCATATGAGATGACAAATTGATGATATTGAGCGTTGTATGAGAATCAGATGTAAATGATTGATTATGTGGGGTCACAGATCCCTCATCTATGTTAGATGAGTTGCTCTGGAACTGACTAAAAGTGCCTCGACAAAAGGGGGAGGATCTAATTTTTCTGTTCCCTTTATGGTCTTCGATCTTGTAACTGGGCAGGAGACTGACTCAGTTCCCTGTGGATGCGAAGGTGGGGGTATGGGAACACCCATTGCCCCCACAGGTACTTTACCTATTGCCATTGGTACCACAGAGGAGCCTGCTGTTGGATTGTCAGTGTTGTTTTTACTCGCCGGCATATGATCCCAATTATTACGAGAGGTTTTTTTGTTCTTAGTAGAGACCTGAGATGAAACGGAAGATAAACTGGAAGAGGAATAAGACATTGTTGCATGATGTTCCTTTTTGTTTTTAAATTGATTGTTCCGCTGTTGTAAACCATTGTTACATTTATAGGCTCTATTGTCCTGAAAGGCCGATTTATCCCTAATGTATTTGGCATCCTTTTTAATCAGAATATTTTTATTGAAACTTTCAAGATGTTTTTGAAGTTTTTTTCCACAAATGTCTTATGAGTTTTGAATGTTTGAAGTTGCGAACAGATGCTATCAATGTCTTTATCAAGAGCACTAGATTGTTTCATATATTCACTGACAAGTAGCTGCATCATGTCCCTAGAACAAACACGTAGGATTTGTTCCCATACGGATTTGAAGTCAGTCCCTCCAAATTTGGAAAGATCTGGACTCTGAGTCCCAAAGGATTCATATGCTCTTTCAGGTAATCCTCAAAAGATTTGATGTGCCAGAACATGGACGATTTCTTTTCTAGCACTCTGGTCAATTTAAAAAAAACTGATTATTTAATTCTGAATCAATATGTTCATTTCCACCAAAGTCTTTTAAATAACTGGACATCAATGTGTCCTAGTCATTCCCCAGGTAGTTAGCCATATCCATTCCTAACCCAAAAAATAATAAAAGAAAAGAAAAAAATATATTTTAATGTCATGTATTGGTAATTTAATATACAACAATGGCTCAATATTGCACCCCAAGTTAGTTGTCAAAGAGTTAGACATGTGAAATTTCATTTCGTTCCGAATTGAAATTCGGACGAATTTTCATTATTTGGACATTCAGACACATTTGGGTCGCAAAATGTAATTTTTCGAATTTGATTCGAATTTCGTTTGAATTCGTTAGCGTTGTAATTCATCCCCTGATGAAGTCACGTGATGTGATGTCACGCGTAGGGACGGGAAGGAAGCTGACTGTGGATGCACTTTCTGCTGATTACTAGAAAAAGGCTTTTTTCTATCTATTAATGTGTGAGTACCCTGTGTATGAAATTTTTTAATAAATGCTATTTGTGAAATACTACACTATGGTATTCCCTCTCTATTAATCTATTGGGTCCTATGGAGCAATAAGAATACAATTTAAAGGAGAAGGTGGCCGAATTTACCAGGAGAGAAGACATATAAAGAAATCTATATACCTCTATGCGAATCCCTCCTTGCTATAGGTAAGGGGCCACTGCCCACTAAAGTGTGATCACAACGGGATTAAGCACTGGGAGACCCACACCTCAGTTGAGTTTGCACAAGTTTGCACAAAGCACTTGCACTTAAAGGAGACTGTTGTTTATTTATGGCCTGGAATATTTATATATTTTTCTTTTTTTTTCTTTTTGATGGATTGCAATATGTATATTTAATCTATAGAGGCCGGATTCATTCTGATATAACGTATGTTACAGCCGGCTCTGTAGTGCATTTACTACTATATATATTTTTTGTTTAATTCTAAAGTTTATTTCCATGTGATCAGGAGAGGGTACGCTCTTTTTGGTCTAGGTATACTTTTTCTTATTTTCTTGTATATCATTTGTTTATTATTAGGGTGGTTCACTTATATCACCTCTGGAAAGTGTTTACTTATTTGCACATTTATAAGACGCACTTGGCACTTTATGTTCAATTCATTGTGTTTTGGCTTTGCACTCAAATGAAGCAGTTGTGTTTCCGTGGAGGTTTTCAATTGACTCTGTAGTGCGTTTACTTTTTTTTTTTGCATTTT
Organism: Lithobates pipiens; assembly: GCF_037356315.1. NCBI lineage: Eukaryota > Metazoa > Chordata > Amphibia > Anura > Ranidae > Lithobates > Lithobates pipiens. The sequence goes on from NW_027507764.1 coordinate 475,002,911, forward strand.
CTCTGCACTTTATCAAAATAGTAATTTTTAAGAGACTGTTTTTAGTTACTTACCTTTGTTCACTTGATTTTCATTTATTTGGATTCTATCACCTCTGTGGTGTGTTTATTTTATTTTATTTAATGTAGCACTTTGCACTTTTTGATATTATTCAGTAGACATTCATATATATATATTTTTATATTACACTATTGATTAATGTAACTAGGCATGATACTTATCACCCTCGGAGGGTTATTTAATATAGGGGCAGCGCAATACCAACATATCTTAAGTTATATATATTATAAAACTACCATCTTCCAAAATTCGAATTTAGTATATAATGATTTCGATTTTAATAGAAAAGATTTTAATAGAATATAAAAGAATAGACTAGAAAAACAATAGAACAGAACAGAATAAAATATAACATATTCTATTCTGTTCTGTTCTATAGTTTTTCTAGTCTATTTTCTATTTTATTATAATCTTTTCTATCCAAATTTAAAGTGAATTAATTAAAAAATTTGAATTCATACTATTCGAAATTCTAATTTATTCTATTTTAAATTTGAATTTCAGAAGATGGTTGTATATTCTTTCTATTTTATTCTATTAAATTATATTTTTTTCTAATCTTTTCTGTTTGAATTAGAAATTTTGGAAGATTAGTTACTTATACTTACTTATATACAGCTGTCACATCAACTTTTCATACTTGCATTGTACCAGTGAAAAAAAAAAAAAACACACACATCTTATTTCATTTATATTTATGGTATCAATGAAGTTGTCAGCATGCCTGATTGAAGAAGTCACGGATGTCGATCGCAAGGCAAGTGCATATGCTGTATGTCATTGTCCACTTGCCACAAGTTGTGTATTGTATTTGTCCACTTGCCACGTCACCTGCCACAAGTTGTGTATTGTGCACTTGCCACGTCACCTGCCACAAGTTGTGTATTGTCCACTTGCCATTATACCTGCCACGAGTTCCATGTGACCTGCCACGAGTGCCACGTGACCGGCCATGAGTACCACGCGACCTGCCACGAGTGCCACGCGACCTGACACGAGTGCCATGTGACCGGCCATGAGTGCCACATGACCAAGTTGTGGATTGTCCACTTGCCACGTCACCTGCCACAAAGTGACCCCAGATATGGGCAATATGTCAAGTACTTTTCTGCAGCAGAGAATGACATTTTACGACCCGACTTTGGGGCCACATATCTCGGGGTCACTTATAGCTAGAAACACCAAATTTGGTATGCAAACACAATAGAACTAGCACTACAACATCAACGTTTCTAGCACCAAGTGATCCCAAGATACATGGCCCTAAATTTGGGTCGCAAAATATATTCGAATCCGGTTGAAATAGTTTGAATGTGGTTGAAATAATTTTTAAATCATGTTGAAATCATTTCGAATCCGGTAGAAATATTTTCGAATTTGGTTGAAATATTTTCGAATGCGACCGATTTTTCGAATTCGGTAGAAAACGAAACGAAATCCGAAAACAAATTTAACGAATTTAACGAATATAACTAAACGAAATTAATTAATTAACGAATGAAAACGAAACAAAACTAAACAAATTTTTTCCTTTTGCCCATGTCTACAAAGAGTGTCAATATGAGCCGACCGTCATATATAAAAAACAAAAGTTTTTTATATATGAGTGATATATACTGTAGTTATTCGCATGACTGTATAGTATCTGCATTATTTCTCTAATAATAATAATATAATTTTTCTGTTCTAACCTAGATGTGGCCATATATAGCTTTCAATCGTGTGACCCGCAGCCTGGTGTTCTCCACATGTCCTTTTCTATATCCTTTTGCAGTATGGCTATGTGACAAACCAGCCAGTATGCCGTTTCAAGATATTGGGCTGTACAAAATTGTTTATTTTTATTATTTATAATTTTTTGTTTTTTATCCAGCATCTGGTGTGCGCACCGTTTCTTCCAATTGGGGGTCCTGGATGGAAGGTTGGGTTGCGCTATTCACTGCAGACTGTCCTTTCCTTTTGGCATCCATGGTGTTGATTCACCGTGGGGCTATTGGCCACGCCGGTGAGACATCAGCGCGCCACACACTTCCGCGGCGCTCTCGCGTGACATCACTGCGTGTGCGCCGATGGATTCACTGGATATTCTGTGTGGTCCATTCGGCGCATGCGCGTGGTGGTGTTCGCGCTTGCACCATTGGGGTGCACGGCACGCTGGCGTCACAAGGAGTCCTTGGATATGGCTTTGCGGGGAAGATTATTGCGTCCAGTTGATCGGGTAAATGCGGCTCAGCTGGATGCTGCTATGATACTTAAGCTTCGGCTCAGTTTAGGGTAGGCAGGGTGAGGGGAAGGATGTACTGTGAAGAGCTGTTGGAACCACTCTTTAGGATCTTCCTGCTTAGGTAAATCCATTCTGTTATTTATTTTTTTGACCATTTGGCCTGTCCTTGTTTTGTAGTCATCATTGCTTATTATTTACTCCATTTAGTTTTTATACGCCTCATTTGTTTTTTTTTGGGTGTTTCTTCAAGATGCTGCTAGCAGGACTTTTTGTTACCGTCCTGCTAGAGCACTGCTCCAGTGTGAAGGCTTTCACACTGGAGACACAGCAGCGGCTGTTTCAGGTCGGTTTGCAGGCGCTATTTTTAGCGCAATAGCGCTTGCAAAATTACCCAGTATGAAAGGGGTCTTAGGTATTTACTGGCAGAAAATGTGTTTTTTACTATTAAAAGTTAAAATAACAAGGGAACAAGATTTAATAGAGGGAAATTAAAAAAAAAGACTAATGTTCCACTTTCAGTAGCACCATAACACTGTATTATTTACACTACACTGTGTTATATACACCGCACTACACTGTATTATATACACAGCACTACACTGTGTTATAAACACTGCACCACACTGTGTTATATACACCACACTACACTGTGTTATATACACCATATTACACTGTATTATATACACTACACTGTGTTATATACACTAAACTGACTGAGCGCACAATACACTAACTAACCTGCCTAATCTCCACTAATACACAGCACTATACATGGCTGCCGTATAAGCAGCCTTATATAGTGTGGGGTGTGGACTACCTTTGGCCAGTCATGGCTCTCACAGTACATCGCTCTCTGATTGGCCAAAGCATACTGGTCAGGTGCATGCTTTGGACAATCAGCAGCAATCAATGAACTGCAATCACGCAGGTGCTCGGCGGAGGCCGAACTTCCCCTGAGCACCTCATTTGTTCAACGAACAAACGAAAACACACGATCCACTGATTGCTGGCATCAGCTGGTCTCCCAATCTCTGCTGTATTTCACAAACAACTTACTCTCTGTACAAGCCCACTAGCTGTGATCTCCCCAGAGGCTTCACGTGAGTGATGACGCCACACTGACACATTTCCTTAGCCAATCAAGGCAAACTTCCTCAAAGCCCTGAGATACCTGAGGATTCATGCAACTTCTACCTGCTGGACTGTGTCTATATGAACATTTCATAAGAGTGATTAGCTGAGTGTATGGGTGTTTGCGCAGCTGAGTTCCCTGATATTAGACAACATTAACGGTTGCTATTTTTTTACAGTATTATTTTTCAAATTAAAGCTGTGTTTTTTTATTCAACCAGAGTGTCCCACTTTGTGACTGTCTTGGTAGATGTTGTCTTCCCTTTTGTACAACTTCAGATTCAGCCTGCCCAACCTTGACATTCAAACCGTCTATGGCCGGCATAAGTAAAGTGCAAGTTAACTTATTAGTACAACTAGATTATATAAATAAATCAATAAAAATAGAAACACACAGAAATTGTGAGTCATGTGGTGATTGTAATTCAAAAATTGAAAAAAATAAAAACTGGGAGGGGGGTCTCACAAGGAGACCCCACAGTATTGGAAAAAGTAGTCTGTACCTAGTGTACAGTAGTCTGTAGTAGTAGTAGTACCTCATCCTGAATTTAATTGCACAAAAGATTCCCTAACTACTAGACTAGAAGGACTATAGTGGTACCAAAAGATAAAATGTAAAAGATTTTTTATTATACATATTAAACATTGTGAAAAAACATGGAAATATACATTACAGTATCTCACAAAAGTGAGTATCCCCCTGACATTTTTTAAAACTTTTTATCATATCTCTTCATGTGGCAACACTGAAGAAATTACATTTTGCAACAATGTAAAGTAGTGAGTGTACAGCTTATATAACAATGCAAATTTGCTGTCCCCTCAAAATAAGTCAACACACAGCCTTTAATGTCTAAACTGCTGGCAGCAAAAGTGAGTACACCCTTAAGTAAAGATGTTCAAATTGGGCCCAATTAGTCATTTTCCCTCCCTGGTGTCATGTGACTTGTTAGTGTTACAAGGTCTCAGGTGTAAATGGGGAGCAGGTGTATTAAATATGGTTTTATCGCTCTCACTCTCTCATACTGGTCACTGGAAGTTCAACATGGCACCTCATGGCAAAGAACTCTCTGAGGACCTGAAAAAAAGAATTGTTGCTCATAGATTAAATAGATTCATATGGAACGGCATGATATTGCCATCATCCCTTAATTTACATAATAATTCAATACCTCAAAAGGTGGGATTTTAAAGGCAATATCAACAAAAGTTTTTTCCCATATGTTTATATAAAAAGAAATATTTATTAATACAAAAAAGACTAAAAAGATACATTGATATAGTTGTACAAAATATTTATACAATACAATATGCAGTTTGTGTAAATATGAAGCGACAAAGAGTGGCTTTTCCAATGCTTTTCGAATAATGCATACAGTTTCTTCTTCAGGGATGCCACTCTCTGAAAACACAAAATATCCAATCAATATATTGAAAACAATTAAAGAATGTGTATATAAAAAATGCCCATACTGAACTACTCACATATCAACCCACTGGTCCAATACATAGATATTCCTCACCCGGCCAGACAACTTTCACAGGGTCACAATTTAATTCACCGCAAAAAGAGCCCACAAGTCAAAAGACTCTACGACCAATGTATAAAATAGCTCCACTCAAAATGTCTCCGATCCCCGATATATAAGAATATCTGGGCAGAAAAGGGTGTAAGAAACCTATAACAACAATTAAGAAAGAGTGTCAACCACCTCCATTAAATATCAGTCATATACATAAAAAAGTGCAAATAAATATATGCACATATGAGCCTCAATCCTTTAAACCACAAAGGTGGAGGTGGTTTGTTGTCATTCTCCGACTCTCCTCCCTTTTAGCCTATCACGTCTAGGCCCCGCCTCTGCTCCTCTCATCGCTTTCTGTGGTTCACAGCTGATCTGGCTGTGATGGGGCAGATTGTGGCGCCTATTCTCCTCCATGGGGTTATTTAAGGCAGACGCCAGGAGCCCAGGAGGTGTCAGCTCCACACTTGTCTCCGTGGTTTAGGGGTGTTTACCTGGGACTTAAAAAGGAATCCACTACCTGCATGGGATCAGATTTGCCGGTAGTGTGGAGGATTCCACGTTTTATACCTCTTTTTCTGTAAGTATATTTTGGGATATAGCATTTTACATTGCCATATACATCTGTGCATTTATTTGCACTTTTTTTAATGTATATGACTGATATTTAATGGAGGTGGTTGACACTCGTTCTTAATTGTTGTTATAGGTTTCTTATACCCTTATTCTTATATATCGGGGATCGGAGAAATTTCGAGTGGAGCTATTTTATATATCGCTCGTAGAGTCTTTTGACTTGTGGGCTCTTTTTGCGGTGAATTAAATTGTGACCCTGTGAAAGTTGTCTAGTCAGGGTGAGGAATATCTATGTCTTGGACCAGTGGGTTGATATGTGAGTAGTTCAGTATGGGCATTTTGTATATACACATTCTTTAACCACTTTCAGACCAGACCAGTTTGCTGGCTTAAGACCAGACCACTTTTTGCGATTCGGCACTGCATTGCTTAAACTGAAAATTGCGCGGTCGTGTGACGTGGCTCCCAAACAAAATTTACGTCCTTTTTTCCCCACAAATAGAGCTTTCTTTTGGTGGTATTTGATCATCCCTGCGGTTTTTATTTTTTGCGCTATAAACAAAAATAGAGCGACAATTATTTTTTACTTTTTGCTATAATAAATATCCCCCAAAAATATATAAAAACATTTTTATTTCCTCAGTTTAGGCTGATACATATTCTTCTACATATTTTTGGTAAAAAAATCTCAATAAGCGATTATTGATTGGTTTGCGCAAAATGTATAGCATTTACAAATTAGGGGATAGTTTTATGGCATTTTTATTAATATTTTTTTTTTACTAGTAATGGCGGCGATCAGCAATTTTTATTTTGACTGTGACATTATGGCAGACACTTCGGACATTTTTGACACATTTTTGGGACCATTGTCATTTATACAGCAATCAGTGCTACATAAATGCACTGATTCCTGTGTAAATGACACTGGCAGTGAAGGGATTAACCAGGGGGTGGCAGTGTAGGGGTTAAGTGTGTCCTAGGGGCGTGTTACTTACTGTGGGGGACTGGGCTGTGTGTTAGTGAACAATGATCTCTGCTCCAATCACAGGGAGCAGAGATCAGTGTCCCTTGTTGCTAGGCAGAACGGGGAGATGCTGTTTACATCGGCATCTCCCCGTTTAGCTTCCCCATGAGACGATTGCAGGTATCCCTGTGGCCATCAAGTCTGCGGGACCCGCAACCGGAATCATGGGGGTCCCGGCAGCGCGCACGCGACGGCAGGGCGGCAATTACAAATGGACGTACCTGTACGCCAATTTGCCTGCCCGTGCCATTCTGCTGACATACATCATCATGGGGCGGTCGGGAAGTGGTTAATTGTTTTCAATATATTGATTGGATATTTTGTGTTTTCAGAGAGTGGCTTCCCTGAAGAAGAAACTGTATGCATTATTCGAAACGCGTTGGAAAAGCCGTTCTTTGACGCTTTATACTTACACAAACTGCATATTGTATTAGATCAGAAATCTGTACAAACGATTGGACAAAGTCCGATCGGATCATGTTGTTGGAAAATGTTTATTTCCAGCTTTCAAACTTTGTTGGTCGGACATTCCGACGGAAAAAGTCAGATTAAGCCCACACACGGTTGCATTATCCGACAACACGGTCTGATCGGACATTTTCCGTCGGAATATCCGACCGTGTGTACAAGGGCTTAGAGTGTAACTGCCTGCCCATATCAGAGGTACAAGCAGACAGCTACACAGACTGTCTACAGGATCGTGGCAATACACCCATGATCTGCTGATCGTGGGTGCAATGCTTTACAGGCTCCTAACAAAAAAGTAATAAATGCATTTTTTTACCTGCAAAAAAGATGAAAAGTAAAGATGAACATATCCTTTAAAGTCATTACAAACCCATTTTTTTTAAAATAATAAGCATGTCATACTTACTTGCTCTGTGCAATGGTTTTGCACAGAGCAGCCCCGATCCTCCTCCTCAAGCCGCTTGCTATGTGGGCACTTGTGTGGGCTCACTCCCAATGAGCACTCTATGTGCTCATTGATACATAGAGCATGTCTCAGCCCCAACTCCCACTCCCTTCTCAATGGCTGTGATTGACAGCAGTGGGAGCCAATGACTTATGAGCCTATGAGGAGGGAGAGAGTAAGAGAGGTGCTAGTCTCGTGCATGATTGCTGGATGGAGATCAGGCTCGGGTAAGTATAAGGGGGGGGGGCTGAACTCAGCAAGTTTTTTTACCTTAATGCAGAGAATGTATTAAAGTAAAAAAAAAAAAAAAACCTTCAGACTTTAGAGCCACTTTAAGTCTGTTTTAACTTTGAGGCCACTAGGGACAAGTTTCTCTTCTGGATAATATTCTATAAAAATTGCCTCCTCTTTAATGTTTAGTAGTTTCTTCTATCCCCCAAAATGTCAGGCCCCATGGGCCCCTATTACGAAGAAGGAAAACATGTCTGGATACATTATGACCTTTGTAGCCACTTTCAACATTGTAAACATGCTTTCTTAAGTGGGTGGCTATTCTCCTAGTGTATGTTAATATGTAGGTGGAACACTGAATGGGATGAGTGCATCCCCAGAACTGACGTGGTTTCTTTTTGGGGACAGAGCAGTGCCAGTTTAGAAAGGGGGTAGCACCAGGTTAGGAAAGAGTCAGTGTCAAGTTAGAGGAGGGGCAGTGTTAGGTTAGGGAGAGGACAATTCAATGTTAATCGACATTCCTGGAGGAATGTGTAATATGGTACATGATTTAGCATTGTTGGAAGATTGGTCAGACCAGTGGAAAATCCAGTTCAATGTTTGTAAATAATGTCCATAGAGAAAAAGTATTCTCTGATCGAGTACAACATTGAGTGTATAGTGTTGGCCAAAACAAAAGAGGAAAGTTGGATAAGTGGGTTAGTTATTTCAGATGACTATTAAATAGGCAAACAATCTGGAATTAGTAGTAGGGGAAAGAGAAAATCATTATTCCCCTATATAGATCTATAGACCTACTTTAGAATACTGTGTGCAGTTCTGGACATCTCACCTAAAAAGATTTTGATTAAGCGCAGAGAAGGGGAAACAAAAACAGTGGAAGATTTGAGGGATAAAAGATACTAGGAGAGATATTTACAAAAATATTCTGACAGGGGTCCGTTCGGCTAATATACAATAGTAGTACCAACATCCCAGAAAGAGATATATGCACAAAAAGTTTGGAGGTAAGGGACTTTTGCGGTACAAAATATTGAAAATAAAGAGAAATATAATGAAAAAATATACAAATTTATTTAACACATACTCCACATATATATGTCTTTATGACCTGGAAAGTAGGTTTGTGTAATTGTTTATTTAGGTTTTACTGTGTATACTTTTCAGAGACATTTGTAACAATCACAACCCTCTCTGTGGGTCTCCTGGGCCATACATGGAGGTAGACCGGCATCACCTGCGGTGTTGATGAATTACATATTTTGTGAGGAGGATTAACCCCTTCCTGTGTAGATGTTTTTTCCCCTTCTTTGGAGGTAAAGGGACCATCTAATATCTGGGCTATGAGAGGGGTTTTTTTTTCACGTACCTGCAATCTTTGAACTGTAATATTGTGACATCATGGCTGTTGCTAAGCTATTTACATTCTAAAATTTTGTGTTTTGATGCAATGTCTTTATTAATTGATCTCTTTTTCTTTAGTTTTTTTATGCATATTTTAGAGAGTAACACATTGTCTTTTTGTGATATGAACACTTCTACTCCCTTGTTCCTGAAGAAGCCAATCAAGGCGAAACATGTTGAACGTATTGGGATGGAACCTCTGTCGGTCTCTAATAGAATGTCACCTATGTTTATGCATTAGATGCCTGTTATAGACCATAGGGAATTGTAGTAAATGTTGGATATGTGTTAAATAAATTTGTATATTTTTTCATTATATTTCTATTTATTTTCAATATTTGGTACCGCAAAAGTCCCTTACCTCCAAACTTTTTGTGCATATACTAGGAGAGACTATATGAACTTAAAATGTACAATCTTGAGGAAAGAAGAGGAAAGGGGGGCATGACTGAAACTTGCAATAGATGTATGAATAAGATTCAGAAAGGCAGTATTTTTCAAAAACAAAATAAAAATAATAACATTAATAATAAATAAATAACAATAAACTATGTGTACAGAGTTGCTCGTACTTTCTCATAAATAGTTAACGTCTTAAAAAGTGTGCGTTAAATCTGTAACATTTGTCCTTTATTCTTTGAAAAAGGAAGCCCATTTATTTTTTATTATGGTTACTCTTTCCCTCATAAATATGGCAATGAAGGCTTTAATAGTGTGTTGCAAAGATGTATGCTGTTTCCATCTTCAGAGTCAAAACAAAGGCAATGATATACAATTTCCAGGAGTAAAATAGTAAAATGCCTGCCTCTTTATCCCCTTAATATAAGATAAGGATAAGGATAAGAAATGGAGCTAGCTGGACAGACTGGTGAGACAACTCCCATCTATTTTGACTACTAAGCGGTGGAGATCTGAAGGCTGGACTTGCTAGGAGTCCAGGGTGAAAGATTATCCCGGTCACCTAGACATCCATGGTCTCAATTTTAACACTCTACTCCACAATATGGAGATCCAGATCTACTGGAGTAGTACAAAGATCGCCAGCGAAAGTCCATTTCGATGGAGAAAAAAACAGAAAGAGATTGTTTATTTATTGGACCCCTAGCGTTATGAAATAGGGGCTGTACTGCCACTTTGATGCCATGGACTATTAGTGAATGTAGCCCAAGGATCCCAGATTAAATCAAACTTATGGGTTTTGTCTTGGAGAATGCTTACTATCTTCTCCTGGGCCATGATCCAGGAGATTTTGCGTTTTACTGCAGAGAGCGGTACCGCTGGCCTCTTCCAGTTTCTGGCTGTAGTAATTTTGGCTCCCAGGAGCATGTAGAAGATCAAAGATTGGGTATTTTGGGGTATTTCCTCAACTTTGTGGTTAAGGAGAGCTATTTCGGGAATTTGTGGGACTGAAACCTCTGTGACCCTCCATAGCAAGTGGACAAATCTGTTCCAAAAAGCTCCATATTCGTGGGCAATACCACAAGATGTGGAATAGAGATCCCAAATGATGGTAGCCCCTAAAGCACATAGGAGAAGCGTCTGGATATATTTTAGCAAGGCTTCCATCATCCTTGTTCAAGATGCCTTTAAATGAACATTGGAAGCATTGATACCACTTGTCCAGGTCCCATTCTTCCTTCAGATCCTGTTCTCAGAGTCTGGAATAAAGAGGTTTAATCACTTAAGCCCCGGACCATTTTCCAGCTAAAGGACCAAGCCCCTTTTTGCGATTCGGGACTGTGTTGCTTTAACTGACAATTGTGCGGTCCTGCAACATGGCTCCCAAACAAAATTAGTATCCTTTTATTCTCACAAATAGAGCTTTCTTTTGGTGGTATTTGATCACCTCTGCGGTTTTTATTTTTTGCGCTATGAACATAAATAGAGCGACAATTTTGAAAAAAAATCAATATTTTTTACTTTTTGCTATAATAAATATCCCCAAAAATATATAAAAAACATTTTATTCCTCAATTTAGGCCAATACGTATTCTTCTACATTTTTTGGTAAAAAAATTTCAATAAGCGTGTACTGATTGGTTTGCACAAAAGCATCTACAAAATAGGGGATAGTTTTATGGCATTTTTATTAATAATTTTTTTTTACTAGTAATGGTGGCAATCAGTGATTTTTATTGTGACTGCGACATTATGGCGGCCTCGTCGGACAATTTTAACACATTTTTGGGACCATTGGCATTAATACAGCAATCAGTGCAATTAAAAATTCACTGATTACAGTAAAAATATCACTGGCAGTGAAGGGGTTTACCACTAGGGGGCAGTGTAGGGGTTAAGTGTGTGTGTTTTTGTAGGGGGGCGTGGCTTGGCATCTGACGTCAGTGATTGTCTTTCCCTATTACAGGGAACAGACAAACAGTGACAGCCTCACTTGGAAGCATGAGGAGGGGTTTGTTTACACTTACCTCTCCTCGTTCTTCAGCTCTGTGACCCAATCACGGAGCTCAGGACTGGGTCGCAAGTGCGCTGGCGGCGGCGTGCGCATGACCCACGGCTGCGCACTTAAAGGGAACATACAGGTACGTGATTGTGCCCAGCCATGTCATTCTGCCGACGTACATCGGCGCGAGGAGGTCCTGAAGCGGTTAACTAAGGCCTTGTCAAGAGAGGAATGGATGATGGATATAACCCCCCTCTGATCATTGATGTTGAAGCACCAGGTTTCATAATCAGTCTGTATAGGGGGTTCAGGTTTATTATGCCATATGGATTGTAGAAAGTGTGAGATTTGTGCTAGTCTATACCTCTCCAAGTTTGGCATCTCTAGTTTGCTAATACAGTATCTGACTGAGAGGGACCCCATAGAATTGAGAAAGTGTCCTATCCTATATAGACCTTTATTGGGCCATCATTTGAATGCCAGGATGTTTTGGCCTGGGGGGAAATCTGGGTTATGGAACAGGTGGGCAAGCAGTTGGTAGGTAGAGATCAATGGGGGATACTTCTGCAGCCCCAGAGTGCCAATGAGTGGGAGAGGGTGGGAGCTAGTATTGCCGTTCTAAGGCGAGAAGGGGACCAAATTAGAAAATCAATAGTATATTGAGATACTGCTTGTCTCTCCATTAGGAGCCAGTCTGGTGTAGGGCCATGTGTGCATGCAATGGAGATCTGTGCTATTTGTGCTGCCCGGTGAGACCATCACATATTAGGAAGGGATAGGCCTCCCTGGGATTTAAGTCTAAAGAGTATATCTTTGGAACAGTGATTACCTTTAGACCCCCATATAAATTTCAGGATTGAAGACTGGAATTGTAATAGATTAGGTTTTATAATCGGGATCGCAAGGGATCTAAGGAGGTACAGGAGACAGTGTATTTTAATTGAGTTCACTCGACTAAGCCAGGAAAGCTCATGCTTGGACCATGTGGCCATATCTGCTACTAGCTTTTTTTTTATTATTTATTTATTTATTTATTTTTTGGTTTTCAAAAAGCTTTATTGAAAAGAAGAAATGGAGTACAAAGTAGGGCATGAGAAAAAAAGAATAGAAGGAAACATATAAAAGGGATTACAGACATATCCCAGGTAAGCTACAATGTCAATAAGCCACAGTGACAGGGAGCATAATATTCAGATAAGTGCTTATAATTAAAGGTACATTCCAGTTCCCCATTCCAGTTCCCTATGTAGAAAGGGAACTGCAGGGGGGGAGGGAGGGGGAGGAGGAAGCGAGAAGAGGTAGAGGGAAGTAAGAAAGGTGGATCGCAGTAGAGGAGCAGAGTTAGTACATAGTTAGTAAACATTGTTGTCTGTCATCGTGTCAATCACATCACAGTGGGTTTAGGTTATTCTAGAAGAGTGTAATTCAGTAAGGGTACTTCAGCATGGGGGTTATCACCAGGGGGGAAGATTACAATTCAATCAGGTGCAGGGTTTAGCTCTAGGGTCAGAGAGCCAGGGCTTCCAGTAGGTATGGAATTTACCCAGGGACATTTGCGATTTTGCAAAAAGGTGTTCCATCAGCAGGTGTTCATTTAAAATAACAATGACATTGCGGATATCGGGAACAACGGGTTGCTTCCATTGGCGGGTTATAGCAAGGCGAGCTGCTATGAGAATTTGTGTAACAATAGGTCGGAAGGGTGGAGGCCAGGCCAAGATGTCAAGGCCAAATAAGGCCATCTGCGGGGTGATGACACGAGACAAACCAGTTAATCCATTGATGAAATTGGTGATGTCCGTCCAAAAGCGTTTTATGAAGGGACATCCCCACCAAATATGAAGTAAATGTCCGTCTGCATTGCAATTTCTCCAACATTTGCTGGAGTGAGTAGGGAAAATGCGGGCGAGTTTTACAGGCGTATGATACCAATTGTACAGAATTTTAAGGACAGTCTACCGGTGGGATATATTTCTTGAGTATCTGGTTGTGAAGTGGATTGCTCGATACCAATCTGTTGATGGAAGATGAAAGTTCAATTTGGCCTCCCAGTGGGTAATAGCCGGAGGGTTGGCGGGTTGGGACTGCTGGACCAGAAGGGTATAAAAGCAGGAGATGCCTCGGAGTTTGATGTTGGACGAGGAAAGAAGCTGTATGATGGACTTGGTGGAGGTGCAGGTGGACGTTGGTATTGAGGCGAGAATGTGACGTACTCTCAGGTATATGTAGAAGTCTTTGTGAGGAAGAGAGAATCTACTAGTGAGTTGTTGAAAGGAGAGGAGCTGGGAGGCCTGAAATAGGTCTCCTAAAGTCCGGATGCCATGCGTTATCCATCTTTGTACAGGTAAATCTGGTGAGAGGAAGGAAATCGCTGCGAGGGGTAACTGGCGGAGAGCATGAGGGTGAATTTCCCCTGCTTTTTGTAGCAGGGATTTCCAATTAGTCAGAGTTGCGTTCAAAGTGGGTAGCGAGGATTTATTGGGGTGATAGCCCAACCATACAGCAGCCAGAAGATGTGAAGGCGCTTGTGAAAGGTCCGTTGCTTCAATGAGAGTCCAAGGCAGTAGTGAGGACATATCCCAGAGTCTCCTGGATTGGTCGAGCAATGTTGCTTTATAATACAGTTTAAGGTTGGGCACTCCCATGCCGGCAGTCTTCGTCGGTGTGTAGAGCGAGGAGGCTTTAACTCGTGGTTTGCGGCCTGACCATATGAATTTGTTGATCAGTCGTTGTAGACCAGCTATGTCAGATTGAAGCATTGGTATCGGTAAAGTTCTGAACATATAGAGAATATGTGGTAATAGAAACATTTTAGTAAGAGCTATTTTGCCTGCCCAGGAGGTCTGTACCTGTAGGAGCGAAGTGGTAAGATCCTGTAGTTTCTGGGTGAGCCCAGCTAAGTTAGTACGCAGTATTAGAGAGGCGGAGGAGGTCACCTGTATGCCCAAGTAGGTCAGAGAGGAGTTGGGAGCCCAGGAAAACGGGGATATTGAGGAGATATTGAATTTGAGCTGCGGGGGTAAAGATATCCCTAGCATGGCAGATTTAGAGTGGTTTAGTTTGTATAGGGAGATAAGACTGAATTGCTGTAAAAGATCACATAGCGGGGGCAGAGAGCACAGGGGATCAGTGAGCCAAATGATGATATCGTCGGGGTATAGTCCAATTTTGTGTGCAGTGGGACCTATCTGTAGACCGGCTATGCTTGGGTGTGTTCTGATTGCTTGCGCTAGTGGTTCAATGACCAGCGCGAAAATGAGTGGGGAGAGGGGGCAGCCCTGACGGGTCCCATTTGTGATGGGGAATGGGGAAGACAATAGTCCTGATGTTAAAACTCTTGCGCTTGGGGAGGAGTATAGGCCTAGGATGGCTTGCTTGAAGGAACCATGAATGCCAAATTTTTGTAGGACAAGGTCTAGGCAGAGCCAGCTAACCCAATCGAATGCCTTCTCTGCATCAAGAGAGATCAGCAGAGAAGGCACTCGACGGTGCTCCGCCCAATGTATCATGTCTATGAACCTGCGGGTGCCATCTGAGGCTTGGCGTAGGGGGATAAAGCCCACCTGGTCAGGGTGTATCAGGTTGGGGATAAACGAGGCCAGACGGGAGGCTAGTAATTTGGCATAGAGTTTCGTGTCCGGATTCAGGAGCGAGATGGGGCGATAACTCGCTGGATCATGGGAGGGTTTACCGGGTTTGTGAATGGTGGTTATAGTTGCTTCAAGGGATTCTGATGGGATCTGTCCAGTGGATAGGAAGCTATTAAAAGTATTGCAAAGGTGGGGTGAAATTTGATCCCTATAAGTTTTGTAGCATTCATTAATGAAACCATCTGGACCAGGGGCTTTATGCAAGGGAAGCTCGTTGATCACTTTAAGAATTTCTAGGTGAGAGAATGGTTTGGCTAGATCTTCAAGTTGGGAGGGGGTTATCGAGGGGAGTTGTAGGGGGGTAAGGAATGTCTGGATTAATTGTGCGGAGGGCTGCGGTTCAGAAGTAGATTGAGAGAGGTTATACAGTTTGGAGTAAAAGGTTCCGAATTCATTTGCAATGTCTTTGGGATTGGATAATTTGTGGCCCTGCTGATTTAGTAGGAATGGGATTTTATTCTGAGCTGCCTTTTTCTTGTACTGTTGGGCTAAGTGTTTCCCCGCTCTGTTACCTTGAGAGTACCAGGTTAAACGAAGCCGCCTGAGATAGAAGTCATGACTTCTTTGAAGCAGCGAACTTAGTTCATTCCTCAGAGAGCTAAGGTTGCTTGCATGGACCGTGGTAGGCTGTTGTTTGTTTAGTTTTTCCAGATTCTGGATGCGTTGCAGTAGGGCATTGATCGCAAGTGACCTTTTTTTCTTTTCCTGGGCTCCCAGCTTGAGGAAAATACCCCGAATGACCGCCTTGTGCGCGTTCCAAAGAGTGGCTGAATCAGAGACAGAGCCTTCATTAGAGGTAAAGTAAGAGGTTATTTCGAACCCAACCTGTTCCTTGATCTCTTTTACATTGAGTAATGCTGCGTTCAGACGCCAGATTGTGTGTCTAGAGGTAGGGGGCGACAGGGAGATGGAAATAGAGATTGGTGCGTGGTCTGACCAGGTAATAAGGCCAATGGTTGCTTTATTAATTTTTTGTAGCAGGATCTTAGAGACCAGGAACATATCGATCCGAGAATAAGATCTTTGTGTGTGGGAATAGAAGTAGTAGTCCCTCTCCGTACCATGCAGACATCGCCACGGGTCATGAAGGTCCTTTGGAAACTAAGGACGATAGTGCGGAGGATGATTTACGGTTTGGATTGGAAGAGTCTACTTGGTGGTCTAAGATTTCATTGAAATCTCCACAGAGTACAATTTCATTCTTTTGGGCTGAAGCTTATGAAGAAGTGTTTTAAGGAAGGATTTCTGGTGGGTATTAGGCGCATATACGTTAACAATGACCAGTGGTTGGTCGTTGAAAGTAGCCGACAGAATGAGAAATCTGCCCCCAGGGTCGACTTCTACGTGACTCAGGGCAAAAGCCACCGAGGAGCGGACCGCGATCATCACCCCCCTCGTTTTAGTTTCAGCGCCGGCATGGAAATAGTGGGGGAATAATCTGTGAGTGCACTTGGGGGGATTAGGTTCTGAGAAGTGGGTCTCCTGTACGCATAAAATATCTGCTTTCTGATTTAGGGCTTCGTGCCATAGGAGAGATCTTTTAAAGGGGCTATTGAGGCCCTTAGCATTAAGGGAGACGATCGTAAGCGACATTTCAGTGGGGTGGCAAGGTTAAATAGCGATGGTCTGCACAGTACCAGGGGGGGACAGTCTCCAAGAGAAAGAGGAGAGAAGGAGCAAAGAGTAAGAGAAGGAAGAGAGAAAACAGGAGGGGGAGGGACGGGGTGAAGAGGGGGGGGGGAATAAGCGTTGCACGAGTTATTGCAATACACAGTAGTGAATAGGCAGTAAGCTGGATCAGAGCGGGCAAACGGGCCCGATCTGAGCCAGTAGAGTTATAGCTATGCAAGCAAAGCAGTAATAAAATGACGTATCTTATATAGCAAAATCAGGTAGAACTGCAAGATATTCAAAAAATAGAAACCAATAAATGTGCTTAGCACATCAACAATTGTGGAGCGTGGAAGGGACAAAACATCTGCTTCCACTCCTCCACACCCTGACGAAAACTGCAAAACTTATTATAAGTAAGGAGCCATCTATAAAAAGTAAGAACATGTAACAAGTAACAGAGTGCTGCACGGTACAGGCAAGCGACTTGCGATTAGGCCAGAGCGTGGTGCTCCCACAGATTAGCAATCTTTGAGGGTGGCCTTGCAGGTGGAGTGCGGGGAGGCGCCTGAGTTATCAGGCCCCAGTTAAGAAGCTGCTTGAGGCCCTCCTTAGGCGATAGCATAGCAACTTGTTGATTGCAATGAGAGACAATGAGTTTAACAGGATATCCCCATTTGTAGGGAATTTTTTGTTCGTTGAGAACAGAGGTAACCGAGGAGAAGGCCTTGTGGGCTTGGGAAGTAGTCGCCGAAATGTCATTAAAGAGAGACACTCCATGGAAGGGGTCTGGAAGTGAGCGCAGGGCCCTAGCTGCTCGCATGATCTCCTCCTTGACATGGAAAAAATGCACCCTGGCTAGGATGTCTCTGGGGACAGAGTCCGGGAGGTGCTGCGGTTTGTGGATCCTGTGTGCTCTGTCTATAAGCATGTCTTGTGTTGTCAGCGTAGGCACTAGTTTGCGGAACAATTGATGTAAATAAGGCACGATTTCTGAGGCTGCAAGCGATTCAGATACCCCCCTCACCTTAATATTGTTCCTCCTCGAGCGGTCCTCGAGGTCCGTGATTTTAAGACGGAGCTGGGTGACCATGGCAGCTTGCTCATCCTGCACGTTCACCATACTATTGTGAGCTTTAGTGGCTTCTGACAGATGATGTTCTATGCGGTCAGTGCGTTGCTCTAGTGTGGTGACTTTTTCCTGCATATGGTTGAGAGAAATTTTTAAGTCTCTGTGCAGCTCAGTTTGTAGCGACAGCAGCATTGCTTTTAGTGAGTGCTCAGAGGCTGGGTTGTCTGAGGTGGGGTACTCAGCGAGAGACTGTGTAGCCGGGTTGTCAGGGCCTGTGGTACTACAGGTCCCAGCGCCATGCTGCTTCTTAGTGGGAGGCTGTTTGTCAGGGGAGAGTGATGGAAACTCTGCTAGCCTCTTACCTCTGTCCCCAGGGGAGATGGAGTGCTCTGTGGTCTGATCCATCCCTTCTTCCAGGGCCTGGAACGATGGAGGAGCTTCCGCAGGGCTGCCATGAGGGAGCCTCAGGTTTCCCGGGTCCCGGTCGGCGCCATTTTGAGAGTCCTGCTGCGAGGGCCTCATGTAGAAATCCAGGAGTCTGCGGGGTCCTTTGAGCTTGCCCTTCTTCTTGGACATAATCCGGAGACTTTCCGGTGTCTGTCGGGCCGGGCAGCAGTCCGTTCGGGCAGCGGGAGATGGCTATTATCGCTGTAATGCGGTGTGGAGGAGCGGAGCTGAGCGTTCAAGCGGCCATCTCTCTCAGCGGCCAGGCCACGCCCCCTGCTACTAGCTTTTTAAATGTTGGGGGGTAGTTACAGGAGTACAAGAGATCAAAATTAGAAGTTAGATTAACCCCCAAGTAGGGTATAGACTTCGGGTTCCAGGAGAATGGAAAATGTACGTTCCAACAAGTCAGGGGCGACGCATATGTTCAGAGCTGAGGATTTCGAGACATTGACCTGGAGACCAGAGGCAGCACCAAACTGTTGAAGGAGGCTAAGAATATTGGGGGTGCAGATAATGGGAGATGAAACAAAGAGAAGCAGATCATTTGCAAATAAGGCACATTTATGCTCCTGAGGACTGCACAAAACTCTCGAAAATGCCTAGATGCTATGATTTTAATTACATTTTTGAAATAAAGATGAATAATTCGGAGTGTGGCTATCCAGCTACATCTTTTCTGCTTTGGTTTCTGATAACAATTGGCAATGTTTCTATGATAATGGTGAATATTAGTGGTGGAAGTGGGCAGCCCTGTCTGGTGTCATTTTCCATGTCAAAGTAAGCTGAGTATCTGCTGAGAATTCTTCCAGTCAGGTGTGGGAGTGGGAATTATTGGCTTTATAGAGGGTAGCGTAGAATTCTGGAACATACTGTCTAGTTGCTCATCAGTTCACTTTTTCTGGATAGTGGCTCTGAAAAAGCACACTATAATTTATATTTTAGGAGGATCAAAGCTGCCTAGTCTCTCTGTCTTGCATTGTGGCCTAGTAAAAACACGTATATGGTGTGTTGTGTGTCTGTAAATATTTCTGGCTCTTGACTGTTACATAATAAACAGAATTTTTTTTTTATCTAAATAAAATATGCTTAATTTCTTCCTCTGACACAGTGGCCAAAAATGTGCTTGCTTAGAGGGCAGCCAGTCTCTACAACATTAAGGGCTGCTGGGTTTGTAATATCATGCCCTTAATGTTGTTTGTTGGAAAAAAAATGACTCACTTCTCTCTCTCTCTTTCTCTCCTACATTGCTGACTTGGGCCCAAATCAAACTGCTTGCTTGCTCTCCAGCTACTGTGTGAAAATGTTTGTTTTTTATCTCGTAAAGGATGGCATTGTGATTATTTTTTCTTGTTATGCATAACTGCCTCATCTGTGCAGTGTGGGTTTATGGATTGTGGTTTGTAGTTTGTACACAGTATAGTATATTACTGAATAGATGATTATAACAAGCTATGCACTGTAACTGGTTTTGCCCCTGTTTGGCAATTATATGACATTGATAGCTTTGTTATGTTATACTGTTAGATTGTTAGCTTTTTTGTTTTAAAAAGTATACCTTATGATAGTTTTTGAATGTATTGCCTCTGCTGCTTTTAATACTCAATTATTAATAATTATTTTGGCAAAAGCTACAAATTACAAATATCTTTTTGGAGTGGAAATAAATCATATTGGGTCGAAGCTGCTGTATTTAAGCCAAGCAGTTGTTTATAAGTAAACTATTAGACATGCAATTTATGTGCTGGCAGATTATGGTGTCACTGATGCTGTCCCTGTCATAATGTTCTGTAATGCCACATCCAACTTTAAGGCATCTACCAAGATGTTAATTAAAGAAATTGCCTATTTTTATGTTGCCCTTCGAACTGCTCCAAAATCTCCACAATTTTTTTTCATTTAAGACCTCAGGCCAGTGCCCCTCATTCACTTTCTTAGTCAATCCCTTGACTTTTAGCTTTGAATATGTCCATTACTGAAAATAAACATTCTGTTCCCATTGATTTCAATGGGGTTCAGATTCTAGATAACATTCTTTAAATGTTTGCTGAACTGAGCCTCAATACATTTGGCTCATCACTAGTTAGGACATCAGACCCTTAAATATAGCATTTAGGTAGGGTGGATTCATTACTTTGTAAAGGGAGGGGGTGGTGGCTTTGCTAAAATATACTTATATCTAAACACATACATAAAGCCTCATTTGCTATACCATTCTTTTATCAGGTAAAAATCATATAATATGGCAGCACCTGGTTCTTTCTAGTGGAACTGGGTGGTAAAATAACTTTCTGAATGGAAAATGCAGACTTTGATCAAAGAAGCCTAAATAAGTGAAACTTTAGTACAAACAAAAATTTACAAATAGAGATTTTACACAAGAAACACACTTTGTTATTTGACATTAGAAAACCTTTAATATCTACTTACAATTTTCACATTACATTGAAAACAGAACACTCATAAAGTAAAAGATTGCCATCTCAGCTTGAACACTACAAATTTATATACCCTGTCCCAAAACTTCATTTTCTCCTTTTTTTCACGCTTACATTTACCCATAATTTTGGACTTGTCTCAGCTGGATCAGCTGCATTTCCCCGGGAAGATTGAGAACACATCAGTCTTAACTCAGTCACAATCCAGAAGGAATTCAGTTACATCAGTAAGTCTCATTACGTGAGATTCTTCTATTGCTTTTTGTTATTTGTCGGCCTGTAAAATACTTGTCTTCTTTCCTGATTCAAATTAAAAGAGTCCAGCAGAGAATGAATTTTCAGTTTCTTTGAAATATCTCTTGAAAGAGTGAAAGCCATCAAAAAATCCCAGTAAAATGGTTAATAAACCCTTTTCTTCCATGCCATAGTAGGCAGTGACACTGTGAATTTTCATGTAATTTGCAGACGGCATCTCATAAAATATGAGCAAAATTTATTCAGTTCAAATTAAATAGATGTAGCACAGAGTAATCTTTCTCTATTAAATATGTCACTTTTTGCAATTGTTTCTTAATATCCCTCACAGCTTCCATCTAAGATTAGCACTTTCTTTGCTGCTACAGTTTCACTAACCTACTGAATTATTCACTGAAGCATAACCTTCAGATATCAGGTTAGAAAGACCTTGATTATAGCAGGAAGTGAACTGTATAAACCATTTTCTTTAAAAGAAATTTCCTTGGTATAGAAAATCCTACACTCGATTGGTATAACCTGCCTAGAAATTAGGGACGTAATTGATAGAACCTGGTCAAGTGCAACATTGCTCCTTTTTGTTTACAATAAATTACTTGAAATAAAGTAAAAGTGATCTGTACATGTAATGGTGAAGGTACAAATATTTTTTACTTTACTAGTTCAGATTAAGTAAGAATAGTATGGAAAAGCTGTGTTAACACTCCTTTCTTACAAATGACTTGGGATTCAGAATCACAGTCTGGCCATGACACTTGAGAGATGAAACATTTAAACATTAATATGTAAACACAAATCACAATACAGAGCTCAACAGTTCTGGCTACCTGGGTTGCTAATGTTTATAATCTGGAGAAGAGTTTTTTTATTCTTGCCATCAAACATATTTTTAAATTCCTTTGTCATTATATAATATTATAAAATATTAGGAAGACTTGCAACATGGTTTAAGAAACTGCCACTGAATTAAGGACACTCTCACAAGATTTAGGAAATATTTCAATGACTAGCTCAGTATAGCTCATCATGATTCTTTCTTTTAAAACATTTGCTGCTGTGTGTCTATGCTTAATATATTACATTTCTAGGTAAAGAAATCAAATTAGGATATCCAGTTTATTGCATTATACTTTCAACTATTAAGTCCCAATATTAAACAGAAAATATTAAGCAAAAGCTAAAAAGCAAAAGGGTATGTAAGTTGGCACAAAATGACCTTGCATGTTAAATGGATAGGATGCTATCAGAGAGTCTTTATTAGTCACAGGAACAGTAAACTGATTTTATTTTTATTTTTTAGAAAAGCTAAAACCTATGTATGCAGCTTGCCATAGGGGGTGATTAAAACACCCTATCACAACCTGAATCACCTGCTGGTGGCACCGTGGTTTCCAGAGCTGAAGGGTGCAGTTCTAGTAGCTCCCAGCAGGTGTTTCCCAGATCCCAGTAATTCCATCTGATGGTGGCTGCTGAGAAGGTATATAACCCCTCCCTTGATTTGCAACTTTTGCCTGCTAGCCAGATCCCTGCTTGATATTACCTAACCCTGATTCCTACCATGATCCTGTACCCTGCCACCTCTTATCTACTCTCCTTGTTCCTGATCCCAGTCCTAGTTCACTCTTTCTGGAGTTGGTCTATAAAGTGTTTGTTACCCTAACATTTCATATTCCTGATGTGCAGCTTCTCTTTGTATTGCTTACTTTGTGTGAAATCCCTGGTGTTCCTGCCAGCCCCTCTGCTTTCCTATTAAAAAAATACCATGCTAAGCAGGAGAGCACAGCATGGTCAGTTCTCTAGCTGTGCTGCCTGCTCTACTCCAATGGTGATACTTGTCCTGACATGTCTCCCCTGCACAGCCATTCACTGAAGAGTTCAGTGTGTTGTTGCTGCTCCTCCCGCAGCTCTTATGTAACTGACAACAGAGGGAATGCGATCACTTATAAAAAAGAGAAAAAAGGTATTGATGTTTTTTAATATCTATACACAGATGTTTTGCCTTTCTATCTTAAACTAAATGGATTGTTTTACAAGGTTATTGCTTACAATCACAAATACTTGAAAAATATGGATATAATTAATAAGGACCATGTGGAACAGGAGTTTCCCTTACATCGGGAATGTTTTAATAATCGTTTATTACAGTGTTTCTCTATGAATTCTGCCAATGGTTCGGGTTTTCTAGCTCTCCATGTACAATAATAAATGAGCAACATGTTAAATTGCATTAACAATTTATTTAAATTGTGACCTTGCTAGAGTCACCAAGAGTTCAGAAACACTACTCTAATATCATTATATGAACCTGTATGTTAAAAATAATATATTTTACAATTGTACATGGAAAAATATGTAAAGAATGTAATTTAATTTTGTGTAACAAAATGGTACATTGTGAACCAAATTATATTTCTTTAAAATAAATATTTAATAAAGGAGATGGAGAGGCTGCCACCCCTAGCCTTGCCTTTAGAAACTGCTAATTGTCAGGATATCATGCTGATTAAATGGTTTTGCTATTTTATTGGCCACACAAAAGGCAGCTCAGGAAGGTTTGACCTTCCTCTGACATCACTGGCTGCGTGATTCTTGCAGCTCAGGCTTAGAAGTTTCTAAAGCCATTGAATCGACATGACAGCCAGATAATAGGAAATAATTCTATCTATCTATCTATCTATCTATCTATCTATCTATCTATCTATCTATCTATCTATCTATCTATCTATCTATCTATCTATCTATCTTAGTTTTTACACAGCTAATGAATTATTGTGTATGTTGATCATAAAAGCAGACAGCATGTTTAAGTCAATATGGCAAAGTCAGAAAGGTATGTAACACTTTTTATTTTCTGTTCATTTTTATTCTTTTTATAGTAAATAAATACACTGAATAGAGTTTAAAAAATAACTGACATACTAAGGTAATAACAATGCTAACCCTCTTCTATCATCTTCAAAGTAAAGTCTTGGATGGGCCAACTGCGCACAGCTTCCACTTGGGTTTAATGACTGTCTAATTTGGCTTTCCTTTTGTTCTTTGTTAGTGAGGGTCAAGCTCAGTGTGTGAATTATGTCATTGTTTGTATGTCCCTAAAATCATTTATTATTCTCTGTATTATTCTCAGTGCAGAAAGAAAATGATGAAGGTGACTTCCCTACCTTGCTTTTCTTCTGCTTCAAAGTACCAGGTCATCTTTGCTGGAAAGTGAAAAAGTGAAAACAATTCCAAATATACTATATTCCAGTCTCAGTACTCCATTACAATGCTGAAAATACTAATGTAAATTTTATTTGTAGCATGATGCTGCTTTGCTTACTTGCACTACAAGTTTAAAACAGAGGTAGGAAAGCTTTGTATACCTGTGCATCCCCAAAAAATATTTGTTGGTTTGGCTTTTTTTTCTTACTAACTTATCTTATTGTAAATCTCTTATTCAACATGATGTATGTTTAAGAATCCTATTTAAAGAGGGGTTTTGCCTTGTTTTTTTTTTCTTCTTTTTTTAAGTCAGCAGCTACAAATACTGCATCTACTGACTTTTAATATATAGACACTTACCTGTTCATGGAGACCCTGATGTTGGCACCACAGCTAATCTTCGGATCGGCTCTCAGGGGCAACTGCCACCATTCCTGGTAAGGGAATCTGACAGGGAAGCCTTTTTGCTTCACAACCGGTTCCCTACCGTGTATGTGCGAAGAGCGCTGCACTTTCTAATTGGTCCGGCAGTGGAGGAAGGAGACCGGGAGACCGGGCTGCGGTACCTGTTCCCCCCTCCCCCCTGAAAGGTGCTAAATGTGGCATGGAGGGGGGGAGGAGACAGATAAGCGGAGGTTCCACTTTGACTGGAACTCCGCTTTAAGTTAAAACATACAACATTTAGAAGAATTAAAATTTCCCCATTAAATATTTGAAATACCTTTGACTTGGGATACTGACTGTTGGTGATCACTTTGCACCTGGCAGACACTTGCAACTGGAGTAAAGGAAAGGGCACCCTTTAAGCAATGAAACCTGAGAAAGGTACAGCTGAATTTGAAGAATATCATATGAGCTAGACAGATCAGGGCCATAGACCAAATGCAATACTTAAATAAACAACTTGGAAGGCAAGCACTAGAGTATTGGATTTCACATGTAAAAGATGAAAGAAATTGGTCTGGGTAGGGAAAACATTTAACCAGACTAAATGTTTGTGTTGTGCCCCAGTGTCTTCTCAATATTTCATTGGTAGAGAAGATGAGTTCAACTACATAATGTTAAACTGTTTGAACGCTTCATATTGAGAATTACCCCACATTCCTTCTAATTCAATTTGGAGTTATTAAGTACAACATATGTTCTTATGTAAGCAAGTCCTTGTCTTCGCCATTGCCCATGATGGTAGAAATTAAACTTTCCTGCAAGGTTACCCTAGGTTTTTGGAATCCTCACGGCTGACCCATGACTAAACAACACAACACAATCTCCTGTGCTTGGGGGCTTAGACTATGAGTAGGTGGTGTAGTCAACCCTTTGGATAGAGTATGGAATGTCAAAGGTCTTTCTGCCCTCCTCAGAACAATGGGTATCCTTAGAACTGAAACATATAGGAAGAAAAGGAGGGCGCACCAACCTTATGCATTACTAAAGATAACATTTATTTAAAAATGTAACAACAAGAGTAGTACTCACAAATTAACATTATTAAAAGGCTTGTCAGTGCTCCAGCAAGTGGAACCGTGACTCTAGACACCTGCAACCTGAACCAGGTGTTAGAGGGAACCAGATGGCATCGCAAGTGGCTTACGCATTATGAGGGAGAAACCTCTTCATCAGAGCCACAGCAGTAGTAGACTGACCTCCTCCAATTTCCTCTGTATATATCCACATGCAAATGTCCAAGTGAACACCCACCAGAGCTTGCCGCACCCATCTGAGTGGGCACCACCCACCATGTCAATCTATCCTAGGATGTGTACTGCTAATCACCATCTAAAATCTTTCTGCATAAAGTTGTTCATTAGCCCACGAACAAGGAGCCATAGCCCTGCACCAACAAATGGATGCAACATTGGCATGCACAAAGGCTGTCATCCCATACAGCATTTTAGCCAAAGCATAGTACTGATTGGTTTGGCATAAGATACACCTACCCTTTGCTGTATTTTTCCTCCCTGGTATATACCATTCAGGGTGTAGGTGCTCTCACATATTGCTGGTAGATTCTCATGCAGGGCAAGGAGAAGCCTGGGGGGAGGAGACGAAAGGGGGATTTTGGTGGTTTAGGGGGTTAGGAGAGATTAGATGTCCTCAGGCACAGGAGTGGGCATTGTGTTAAAAAGTGCTTGGCTCCACCACTTCTTAGATAGTGTGGTACGCACCCCGCACTATAACCAGGAAGTGCGAGTGGATTTGCGTTCCACCCGTCACTTCCTGTTGCGGTGAATGTCAGTTCTGCCCCACTGGAACTTCTAGATTGTTGTAATTTCCAGCACAATGGTTTGGCATAGGTGAGCTTGCACTGACTAGCTCACAGAACCCTTCTCCCTATAGTGGTTCAGTGGCCTATTGAACAAGCTAGTGGTTTGGCTGACTATTGAATGCGCACACACGCGCAACGTCCTATTATTGGCTGGGGAAAAAAATTATATTCCCTAAAGTGCAAGGGACAGTAAGACCCACCCTCACCCCCGAGTGCAAAGCATAAGGAATTGTTGGTGGTAATAGCTCAAATGTAGGCAAATGAACATAAATATAGGTATAAGTATAAATGGATAGGCATCAAACAGCTCATAGTGGGTGTTCTTTGGACATGCGAACCTACACAGGACCATTATAATGGTACAAAATAGAAACTAATGGACATGCATGCATAAGCCTGTGAAGCTTTAGTCGGTACACAGGACTGAATTAGCTAAAGTGCATTAATATATAAACACATAATGAAAACATTATGGAAAATCTATATTGTTTTTCTAGACCATTTCAACCATATATATGTTGTCACCAGCATATTCTATATTAGTATACAGAGCTATTTCCAGACGATGAGCCAGAGGAGTAAAATTGAACTTAAAAATACAAGCCAAAATTAATATTAACATAATCATAATATTTATCATAGTTAAAATCAATCGAAAATGTGTGAAGTTGTATACCCACTCTTCCTGGGAAAAACCAATACCACGCTTTAGTCCACGCTTTAGTCCACATAGTACTTATGCATATTCATAGAAAAATTACAGTGTATATATATAAAAAAAAAATGAATTTAATTTCATTTCATTTAAACAAAAACATTAATTGTTGATTATTGATTAGAGGGTGTTTTTATTGTAAATTATCCTACCTATGACCCCAGCATTTTTTGTGGAGCCACCCTACTTGATCATAACAATTGAACAATGCGCATGCACATAGGTATACCATAGGGGCACAAATGCACATAACGCTATATTTGACCTTATGCCTAATACTTGATTAAAGATTACAAATGAAAAATTGGTAAACAACAATAACTTAATTAGTAATAATTGATAATTAACATACACGTGCAGGCTCATATTGGGCATTTCTCCTAAGGGTAGTAGTTTTATCAACAAGGACAGGGAAGGGATAAACCCGGATTTTAAGTCCAATACACAATGGGATGGGAGGGGAGGGAGTCAGAAGGGAATAGCAGGACCAGGCTATCCAAATTGGCAGAAGCCCAAACGAGGTTAGACTAAATTATACAGTTCAATCCCCTTGTTGAGGCCTTGACAGGCCAGGGATCCTAGAGTGAATATCCAGAAGGCCTCTCTTGTACATAATATTTGGTGTTTATCACTATCAATATCATGTTATAGCCATTAACAGAGCTATTTAAACAGGCCTCTAACAGGCCTCATTAAAGTGTTGTGGTACTGAGTAGTTCTCTTTTTCTGTTGTGATACTACACCTATGCTCCCCCATTCTTGTCCTCGTAGGTTGTGAAGTGCGACCAACATATAATAGTCCACAGGGACAGAGGAGGCCATATATCACAGATGTGGTACCACAGTTGATAGACGGTTTAATTTTGTGACTTTTACCGTCCACTCCGATTACCTTTTTTTTCCGATTATACATATGAATACAATTTCCACATTTGCTAATCCCGCACTATTAACTACCCTTTTGATCGAACACAGTGGTCCAGAGTTTGTTCAGGTCTTTATTCCTAATTTTTCTTTATTCTACTTGGAGCAATGATGCTTCTTAAATTTTTAGGTCTCCTAAAGACCAAGTTTGGGTATAAAGATAGACTGGTTTTCAAGATTGGATCAGATATGAGTATTTTCCAATTTTTTCTAAAGATTTTTTGTATCATGGGAACTTTATTGTTGTACCTTGTGCAGGATCTCACTTGTGGTTGCTCATTGCTGGCATCACCCTTTACAGATTTTTATACATATAGCTGTAAGTATTTCTGGAAGGCTTCATCAATGTGTATATAGTATAGTCATTCTTATACCCCATACACAGGGTCAGACATTCCGACCACAAAATCCGTCTGATTTTTTCCGACGGATTTTGGCCGAAACTAGTCTTGCATACACACGGTCGCACAAAGTTATCGGAAAATCTGAAGGTTTCGGAAGGAGTTGACATTCGTAACGCATGACTGTGTGTATGGGGCATAAAAAGTGCATGTCCATCGAAGCCTGCAGAATTGGCCAAAGGGAACGTTCCTTATCCACCTGGGATGGTGGTGGCTGCGGGCATGGAGATAGGTGTTCCCTGCACTCGGTTTGAAGTGCGTTTTTAAAAGGAAACTTTTCTTTATATAGTTTTCTTTCTATATGACCCATGACTGAGCCACTGGCAACAGACAAAAACTCTGAAACACAAAAAGTTGGACTGGGGGTTTGACAGAAAAGGTAACTAGATGAAGATCCAAATCAAAGATCAGAAATTCAACTGGAAACTCGTAGGAGAGTAGTTGAATCAAAACTGACTCAGAATAAGAATCTTAACCAATAACATAAATTCAACATGAACCTGTGGTCAGGCTGTGAACATTTGCAGCAAGTATTTACATATACTTAGCATACAATAACTAAGCTTTATAACATGCACCTCACTGATTGTAAAGCAAAGATTTCTGATGGCTGCACTTCCAAAAATCCTCTTTATTGAAGCTTTATGTGACAGGTGGTTAACAGATGGAGCAGGGGGCAAAGCGGTAGATGTGGTTTGCACAAATGGTATCGCTTAGTCATTACCTATTGGAACTAGTCAGCACAATCACCTATATACCGCTATAATGTTTCATCAATAGGTTACAGGTGAACTAACCAATTAAAAACAGTACTCAGCCGGTATAACAAGGAAAACTTTGCTGCAATACACAGTACATACACTAATAAATGTCACTGGCTGTATAAAGCTGCAGGAGATCAATTGAGACACAACACAGGATATGTGCACTAATAGGTTGCAAGAGATCTGCAAAGGGAAGTCTATTAGGGCACATTACCCACCCTGTGTCTCAGTTGGGCTCCTGCAGCTTTATACAGACAGCGACATTTATCTGAGGCTATACACATATATACATAATTTGAGAATTTGTCAGTATTGATCCTGTTCAACACTTTGCTTTTAAAATAATTTGTCCTTACATCAGTTTGATTGTATATATATATCAAAAGTGTGGCTTGCATTTGTATTTAGCCCCCTTTACTTTTATACCTGTAACTAAAATCTAGTGGAACCAATTGCATTCAGAAGTCACCTAATTAGTAAATAGAGTCCACCTGTGTGTAATTTAATCTCAATATAAATAAAGCTGTTCTGTGAAGCCCTCACAGCTCTCACCCTGTTAGAAAACCTTAAAGGACAAACAGCATCATGAAGGCCAAGGAACACACCAGTTCAGCGATAAAGTTGTGTAGAAGTTTAAAGCAGGGTTATGTTCTAAAAAAAAATCTCAAGCTTTCAAAATCTCGTGGAGCACTGTTCACTCCATCAACTGAAAACGGAAAGGGCATGGCACAACTGCAAACCTACCAAGACATGGCCTTCCACCTAGACTGAAAGGCCACGCAAGGAGAGCATTAATCGGAAAAGAAGCCAAGAGGCTCATGGTAACTCTGGAGGAGCTGCAGAGATCCACAGCTCAGGTGGAAGAATTTGTCCACAGAACAACTATTAGTCGTGCACTCCACAAATATGGCCTTTATGGAAGAGTGGCAAGGAGGAAGAAAGGAAGCCATTAAAAGTCCTGTTTGCAGTTTGCAAGAAGCCATGTAGGTGACACAGCAAACATGTGGAAGAAGGTGCTCTGGCCAGATGAGACTGAAATTGAAACGATATGTGTGGAGAAAACTAACACTGCATATCACCCTGAACACACCATTCCCACTGTGAAGCATGGTGGTTGGAGCATCATATTGTGGGAATGTTTTTCTTCAGCAGGGACAGGGAAGCTGGTCAGAGTTGATGGGAAGATAGATGGAGCCAAATACAGGGCAATTGTAGAAGACAACCTATTAGAGTCTGCAAAAGACTAGAGACTGGGGTGGAGATTTACCTTCCAACAGGAAAATAACCCTAAACATACTGCCAGAGCTACAATTGAATGATTTAGATCAAAGCATATTAATGTGTTAGAATGGCCCAGTCAAAGTCCAGACCTAAATCCAATTGAGAATTTGTGGCAAGACTTGAAAATTGCTGTTCACAGGGGGGCGTGGCTTGCTGGGAACGAAGATGGACGCCTAACTCCTCAGCTCGTCACCCGGGAGCTATCACCTCATGACATAGGCCGACATCACAGACCCATCCGCGGCTATCCCACTCGGCAAAGACCGGATAATAAGATGAGCTCATCTCGGAAGAGACTCACCGATCGTAAACCTCAGAAACTTACTGAGTTTGCGTACAAGCCGGTGGAGTGAAGTCAAGATGGCGCTGACCAGGCCGCACAACGCGCGACATATACAGACTTACCTGACGCTCCGGCGGAGGATCTCATGGACACAGGTACCCCCTCTTCTCCTTCCCTGGATCAGGCACCTGATCCCTTACTGGACAGCCCGGCCAAAGTGAAAATGCGGCTAGACACACCTCCGCAGCGGCCTCTCCACCCCCAAATCGAGGCCCTCCATGGCTGCCTTCCCCACAGCGGGACAGCCAGTGCTAGACACGACCCTAAAAGAGATGCTCCTCTCCCTCCAGTCTTCCTTAATGACTGATCTATCATCATTGTTCTCCAGAATAACCTCTGATCTACACTCCTTATCTGATAGAGTGACCAACACAGAAATAAGATTAGCTGACTGCACCACTACAGTCAATGACATAATCGATACCTGTGAGGACCTTAAAGAAGAACACTCCTGGATGAAGGCCAAGCTGGCCGACCTCGAAGACAGGTCCCGCAGGAACAACCTCAAACTGAGAGGGGTCCCTGAAAATGTTCCCCCTAATGATTTACCACGATACTCCAAAGAGCTTATCTGTATTATTTTACCGGAAATACCCCCACGCGACCTGATCATTGATCGCATTCACAGAATCGCCAAGCCACCTCACTTAGCAGCCTCGGTCCCTAGAGACGTGCTGATGCGGATTAATTTCTACCATGGCTGTCCAGTAAGGGATCAGGTGCCTTATCCAGGGAAGGAGAAGAGGGGGTACCTGAGTCCACGAGATCCTCCGCCGGGGAGTCAGGTAGGTCTGCATATACGCTCTCTCCCTAATATCTCCGGTATTACAATTGGGTCAACTTCCCACAAAATTTGCTTGTTTGCAGATGATGTCATTCTGAGTCTTACAAACCCGACTTCTTCCCTGGCTGAGGTACAAAGATTACTTAAATGGTTTAGTTCGGTCTCACTCTACAAAGTTAATGCATCGAAATCCCTTATACTGGATATTAATATTGATGCCACCACAAAAAATCTCCTACAAATGCAATATCCCTTTAAATGGGCAACTGATCACATTCCGTATCTTGGCATCCAACTACCAAGATCCCTTAAACTTCTTTATGCGGTCAATTTCCCTTCACTTTTACACAATATCCAGCAGACTTCGCAGCCACTAGCAAAACATGAACTTTCATGGTCCGGAAAACTCGCTGCCTTTAAAATAATTTGCCTTCCCCAAATCCTCTATTATTTCCAAACGCTCCCTATCCCTCTCCCTACTGCATTCTTCCAGTCCCTACAAACAATCTACAACCAATACCTCTGGAAGGGGAAAAAACCCTGTTGTGCACACTCCAATCTCATTAAGCACAAAACAGTGGGCGATATAGGCTCCATAGACTTCAAAGACTACCATTCAGCGGCTATCCTAGCCCAACTCCCCCACTAGATCTGTCCACACTTGACAACTCCTTGGGCCCGGATAGAACAACATACGCTTACCAAACCTGACTTGAAAAATTGGATTCTCAGTATACCATTGGGCACCCCTATCCCGACCTACATCTCCCCGACACTAAAGGCGTCGGCCCTCGCCTGGCGCAGACTGGTTAACCGTCTCCCCCCGTCAAACCTTCCCCTAACTTTAGCATCCCCTTAGAGACACTAACTCATTTAACCCCTGACTTACCAACTTCATTCTGGTTCCTCAAAGGAATTCAAAATCTTCAACAATTGTATCACAACCATCACCTCAAACCCTTCTCCCAATTACAAGCCGAATATAATCTTCCCAACTCAGAGTATTTTACTTACCTGCGCATCGGCCACTGCTTATCCAATGTACCCTCCCCGTTGTATACAATAACCCCCAAAACTTGGGAGTTTCTCACCAATGCAAACTCGAATATTAAAGGCATAACCCACTTTTATAACCAACTGCAACAAAAAAAACACCTTCCTTAAGCTGCCCCCCATCATAAATGGGAAACTGACCTTGCACAACATATACGGATGCCCAGTGGCAATCAGTAATAAATATAACCTACAAATCTACAAAGTGCGCAGCACTATGGGAACTCATGCAAAAAATATAATTACGGTACTACCTTACACCATCTAGAATAGCGTCCTTTGATTCCCATTCCACAAACATCTGTTGGCGCTGTAAATCAGAAGCCGGAAACTTGCTCCACATCCTTTGGGCATGCCCTAATCTAAAACAGTACTGGTCTGATGTTTTCAACCTCATTTACTTAATTTCCAACCAAAATCTGCCCCAGACACCTGCATTAGTCATACTCAATTTGACCATAGAACAACTTCCACAGGCCATGAGATATATCATTACACATATACTGCTAGCTGCCAGGCTCAATATCACTAGACACTGGAGGTCGGACACCCCCCCTTAATGTAGCTCAAGTTACTGATAACGTGGCCTTACATTACAGCTACAAACCTGTGTTGACAATGGGGGGTGGTCAGACCTCTAAAAGCAATGCACATTGGCAACCCTGGATAGAGTGGACCTCAGCTGTGACCAGCACGCTACACTGTTAACCACTGGACCAAGTCCTGAAGTCTTGACCGAGCAGTACTAGACACCAAACTTTCTTTGTTCATATGATTATCCTCCTTACCTATATCTCTTAACTGACAGAACTCATAAGTCTAATGAAGCCAGGAACGGGACCCCCACCGGTGTGGCACTAATGATCCCATACGGGGTGCTACACGGGTGGGAATTCCGTATACACATTCTCGGGATCCCTTGATTACCCCTTTCTCTTTTTTTTTGTTACCCTTTTTGAATTTTTGAATTTTACTATTTACTGCTGTATACATGTGATAGTTCAAGATATCTAAACCTTGTACATGTTCATATCGACGTCACTGTTCGACGTACAATGTTAATTGTACATGTAATTCTCTGTAAAACTCAATAAAGAATATAAAGTTGGAAGAAAATTGCTGTTCACAGATGCTCTCCATCCAATCTGACAGAGCTTGAGCTATTTTTCAAAGAATTGCCAGAGACATACCCAAAAAGACTTGCAGCTGTAATTGCAGCGAAAGGTGGTTCTACAAAGTTTTGGATCAGGGGGCTGAATACAAATGCACGCTACACTTTTCAGATATTTATTTCAAAAAAATAAATAAAATACATTTATCATTTTCCTTCCACTTCACAATTATTTGCCACTCTGTATTGGTCTATAACATTAACCACTTTCAGACCAGACCATTTTGCTGGCTTAAGACCAGACCACTTTTTGCGATTCGGCACTGCATCGCTTTAACTGACAATTGCACAGTCATGCGATGTGGCTCCCAAACAAAATTGATGTCCTTTTTTTCCCACAAATAGAGCTTTCTTTTGGTGATATTTCATCACCCCTGCGGTTTTTATTTTTTGCGCTATAAACAAAAAAACACATTATTTTTTACTTTTTGCTATAATAAATATCCCCCAAAAACATATAAAAAAAAACTTTTTTTTCCTCAGTTTAGGCTGATACGTATTCTTCTAAATATTTTTGGCAAAAAAAAATGCAATAAGTGATTACTGGTTGGCTTGCACAAAATGTATAGAGTTTACAAAATAGGGGCAAAATAGTTTTATGGCATTTTTATTATTTTTTTTATTTTTTTACTAGTAATGGCAGAGATCAGCAATTTTTGTTGTGTCTGTGACATTATGGTGGACATTTTTGACACATTTTTGGGACTATTGTCATTTATACAGCAATCAGTGCTATACAAATGCACTGATTCCTGTGTAAATGACACTGGCAGTAAAGGGGTTAACCAGGGGGTGGCAGTGTAGGGGTTAAGTTTGTCCTAGGGGCGTGTTACTAACTGTGGAGGGAGTGGCTGTGTGTTAGTGAACACTGATCTCTGCTCCAATCACAGGGAGCAGAGATCAGTGTCACTTGTTGCTAGGCAGAAGGAGGAGATGCTGTTTACTTCCGCATCTCCCCGTTCAGCCTCCCCGTGAGATGATCGCGGGTATCCCCACGGGGATCGAGTCCGCGGGACCTGTGACCGGACTCACAGGGGTCTTGACCGGCACACACATGTTCCGCTGCCGGCGCGCATGCGCTGGCATGGCGGCAATTTCAAATGGACATACCTGTACACCAATTTGCATGCTGGTGCCATTCAGCTGACGTACATCGTCGTACGCTGGTCAGGAAGTGGTTAAATCACATTTACATTTTTGGTTGTAACATGAGAAAATGTGTAAAATTTCAAGCGGTATGAATACTTTTTAAAGGCACTGTGTGTGTGTGTGTGTGTGTATATATATATATATATATATATATATATTTTTTTTTTTTTTTTTCTGTATTATTTTGAATATGTTGATGCTACTATACAATGATTTTGAATAATGTGTCAAGCTTGATCCGAGTTCAATTGGTGAATCAGATTCTTTTTGGCAGTGGATCTAGACCTAACTCTTCACATAAGATTTGAGTGTATGTAACCTGTACTGCAGCTGGGTTTTCTTTGTGATACTGGCTGTTTTTAATTGGTTAGTTCACCTGTAACCTTATGATGGGACATTAGAGCAGTATATAGCTGAAGCGTCAATAAAGAGGATTTTTGGAAATGCAGCCGTCCAGAATCTTTGCTTTATGATAAACAGCATGCAAGTACCTGACTAGTGCATGTGGGAAATAATTGGAGACTCACTCATCTGGAGGGGCATTCTGTGTTTCATTGATGCACTTCACTGACCTCTGTATCTGTAGACACAGTGGAGAAATGCATCCTCAAAGTTCACAAGAGAAACACTGATGACATTTGAGCTGCTTCTCTCTTCCTGAGTATCTTGCTTCACTGCTTTATGTTTGCATTAGTGATTATGAGTACGGATGGTCAGCAAGTCAATGTAGACAATAGAGAGCAAAGCATGCTGAACTAGCTTAGACAAGCTCTTCAGTAGTTCTCTTGTGATTTTTAAGCTTTACCTATATACTGTATGTATGTTAGGGTCCCATTTACTTGGAGAATTTCACACCACAACATGGAAATGGTGTTATGTTATAAATTCTATTCATGCATACAGATAAATGAATACATTAAAAAAACTAAACATAAACCTGTTACATTATGGTAGCAGTGTCTTTACCAGTACAACACATTTAGTATGCATTATTTGTTGTAAGATTTTTCTGACAAAATGGGAAAACAGGAGCCAACATTCTTTTTTGTTGGGATGTAAAGCCACAAGGGAAATTTTCATTGAAAGAAACTACCCAACCAGGTCAGGTTTCCAAGTGTAAATGATAGAAACCATATTTTGACATTGACATGGACAGCAGGTTAAAATGGCAAATTCAAGGCAGTACTGTATCCTACACTAATACTCCACTAGTGTGTGGTAGCGTTAAAAACATTCACTGATGCAGAGACCAGGTTGGTTAGGACAGGAGGGACAATAATAGCGGGTGTCACGCCTATGTCCATGTTTTCTACAGACACGGCATCTTCTTCAGGTGATCGTTGGGTAGGGGGTACCAGCGAGAACATACAGAAAATGGCTCTCATACAGCTGGCTCACTGCGTTTGCATTGGGAAGTTGGCCCCCAGCACCGCCTGGAAACAAAAGGGCTGTGATAATCTCTTCTTGGAATTTAAAGAAGGATCCAGTTCATCCTGATGCTTTGTATAGCACATAAGCGTTCAGCAGAGCCAATTGGAAAAAGTATACAGACACTTTTTTGTACCAGTGTCTGGCTTTATGGGCAATTAACCACTTTCAGACCGGACCATTTTGCTGGTAAATGACCAGAGGTCTTTTTACACTTTGGCACTGCGCTGCTTTAACTGGTAATTGCGCGGTCATGCAATGTTGTACCCAAACAAAATTTGCGTCCTTTTCTTCCCACAAATAGAGCTTTCTTTTGATGGTATTTGATTGCCTCTGCGATTTTTATTTTTTGCGATATAAACGTAAAAAGACCGCAAATTTTGAAAAAAAATGATATTTTCTACTTTTTGTTATTAGAAAAATCCAATAAACTCAATTTTAGTCATACATTTAGGCCAAAATGTATTCAGCCACATGTCTTTGGTAAAAAAAAAGTCAATAATTGTATATTTATTGGTTTGCGCAAAAGTTGTCACATCTACAAACTAAGGTACGTTTTCTGGAATTTACGCAGCTTTTAGTTTACGACTGTCTATCTCATTTCTTGAGGTGCTAAAATGACAGGGCAGTACAAAACCCCCCCAAATGACCCCATTTTGGAAAGTAGACCCCCTAAGGAAATTGATAAGAGGCATGTTGAGCCCATTGAATATTTTATTTTTTTGCCTCAAGCGATTGAATAATGACAAAAAAAAAATTTTTTTTTTTTTTTTACACAAAGTTGTCACTAAATGATATATTGCTCACACATGCTATGGGCGTATGTGAAATGACACCCCAAAATAAATTCTGCTGCTTCTCCTGAGTACGGGGATACCACATATGTGGGACTTTTTGGGAGCCTAGCCGCGTACAGGGCCCCGAAAACCAAGCACCGCCTTCAGGCTTTCTAAGGGCGTAAATTTTTGATTTCACGCCTCACTACCTATTACAGTTTTGAAGGCCATAAAATGCCAAGATGGCACAAAACCCCCACAAATGACCCCATTTTAGAAAGTAGACACCCCAAGCTATTTGCTGAGAGGCATGTTGAGTCCATGGAATATTTTATATTTTGCCACAAGTTGCGGGAAAATTACAAACTTTTTTTTTTTTTTTTTTTTTTTCACAAAGTTGTCACTAAATGATATATTGCTCATGCATGCCATGGGCATATGTGAAATGACACCCCAAAATAAATTCTGCTGCTTCTCCTGAGTACGGGGATACCACATATGTGGGACTTTTTGGGAGCCTAGCCGCGTACGGGGCCCCGAAAACCAAGCACCGCCTTCAGGCTTTCTAAGGGCGTAATTTTTTGAGTTCACTTCTCACTACCTATTACAGTTTTGAAGGCCATAAAATGCCAAGATGGCACAAAACCCCCACAAATGACCCCATTTTAGAAAGTAGACACCCCAAGCTATTTGCTGAGAGGCATGTTGAGTCCATGGAATATTTTATATTTTGCCACAAGTTGCGGGAAAATTACAAACTTTTTTTTTTTTTCACAAAGTTGTCACTAAATGATATATTGCTCACGCATGCCATGGGCATATGTGAAATGACACCCCAAAATAAATTCTGCTGCTTCTCCTGAGTACGGGGATACCACATATGTGGGACTTTTTGGGAGCCTAGCCGCGTACAGGGCCCCAAAAACCAAGCACCGCCTTCAGGCTTTCTAAGGGCGTTACAGTTTTGAAGGCCATAAAATGCCAAGATGGCACAAACCCCCCCCCCCAAATGACCCCATTTTAGAAAGTAGACACCCCTAAATTTAGGGGTACACTAGTGAGACTAGGTAATAAATGGCGGGTGCCCTGAAACTATAAAAAAATAACTAACCAACCAGCGTCACCTGTAACAGTTATATGGTGATCACTGGTGAAAGGGTTAACTAGGGGGCAATCAGGGGGCTTTATGCGGTAGTATATGGGGGTCCCTGGCGCTATAAAAAGCTGCGGCGAACCTAAATACCTACCTGCCTAACTAGCGTCACCTGTGACACTAATACAGCGATCAGAAAAACGATCGCTTATTAGGCTGGGTTCACACTGGAGCGATGCGGGAACGCCACGAATGCGCGGCGGGTTCCCGCATCGCATGCCTCCCGGCGGCAGTTCACACTGCCCTATGCGAACTGCTGGGAGTGTCAGTGAAATGTTAATGACACCCCCAGATCAGTTCGCATATCGCAGTGCGATCTGCAAACTTGGATCGCATGGTGTGAACACCCATGCGATCCGATTCTGCTGCGGACCAAAAAAAGGGTCCCGTGCGAGTTTGCGGCGGGTGCGGCGGGTGCGACACGAATTCAGCCATACTATCTGTATAGCTGAACTCGAATCGCACAGAGATCGGATGTGATTTGCACTGCAGTGCGGTGCGAATCACATCCGTTCTCATAAACCGCTGCAATGTGAACCCAGCCTTAGTGACACTGGCGACGGGGGGTGATCACGGGGTTAAACCTTTATTGGGGGGGTTAGGGGGGTACCTTAGAACTAAAGGGGGCTAACCCTAACTGCCCTAACAGTTATTAGTCACAAATGACACCTGCCGGGTGATCAGGGGGTTAAACCTTTATTAGGTAATAAATGGCGGGTGCCCTGAAACTATAAAAAAATAACTAACCAACCAGCGTCACCTGTAACAGTTATATGGTGATCACTGGTGAAAGGGTTAACTAGGGGGCAATCAGGGGGCTTTATGCGGTAGTATATGGGGGTTCCCTAGCGCTATAAAAAGCTGCGGCGAACCTAAATACCTACCTGCCTAACTAGCGTCACCTGTGACACTAATACGGCGATCAGAAAAATGATCGCTTATTAGGCTGGGTTCACACTGGAGCGATGCGGAAACGCCGCGAATCCGCGGCGGGTTCCCGCATCGCATGCCTCCCGGCGGCAGTTCACACTGCCCTATGCGAACTGCTGGGAGTGTCAGTGAAATGTTACTGACACCCCCAGATCAGTTCGCATATCGCAGTGCGATCTGCAAACTCGGATCGCATGGTGTGAACACCCATGCGATCCGATTCTGCTGCGGGCCAAAAAAAGGGTCCCGTGCGAATTTGCGGCGGGTGCGGCGGGTGTGGCGGGTGCGGCGGGTGCGGCGAATGGCTGAACTCGAATCGCACAGAGATCGGATGTGATTTGCACTGCAGTGCGGTGCGAATCACATTCGTTCTCATAAACCGCTGCAATGTGAACCCAGCCTTAGTGACACT
Source organism: Lithobates pipiens (assembly GCF_037356315.1). NCBI lineage: Eukaryota > Metazoa > Chordata > Amphibia > Anura > Ranidae > Lithobates > Lithobates pipiens. The sequence goes on from NW_027507764.1 coordinate 475,042,622, forward strand.
GGCGACGGGGGGTGATCACGGGGTTAAACCTTTATTGGGGGGGTTAGGGGGGTACATTAGAACTAAAGGGGGCTAACCCTAACTGCCCTAACAGTTATTACAGTCACAAATGACACCAATGCAAAAAAAAAAAAAAAAAAATGACATTGGTGTCACTGTGACTGGGGGGCAGGGGTAATTGGGGGGGGTGATCGGGGGGTAAAGGGGGGGTGTGAGTGTGCCTGGCATGTTCTACTGTGTGTGGGATGTGTTGGTGCAACTCACTGATCCGCTCTCCTCCGTGTCGGAACGAAAAATACCGACACGGAGGAGAGAATACATCACTTCCTCTCCTGTGTTTACATTACAGGAGAGGAAGTGATGTCACCGGGGATTTCCATTCGTCGGGAGCGATCGCGAGGGGGTGGCCATGAATGAATGGCCGTCCCCTCGTCCGGGATCGCTCCCGAACGAAAACCGACCGCCGCAGGCACCGGGCGGGGGCCCGATCGGGCCCCCGACCCGCGGGAGGCAAAGCACGTACATGTACGTGCTTATGCCTGCCCGTGCCATTCTGCCGACGTACATCGGCGTGAGGCGGTCGGCAAGTGGTTAAGTACCATCAACTGGTCATTGAGGTCCACCCCTCCCATATTAAGGTTGTATTTGTGGACACAAAGGAGTTTCTCCACAACACTAGTCGCAGTTGGAATTTGGACTGTCGTATCTGTGTGAATGGAGGACAGAACGAAAACATTCCAATTATCCCTCCACTTCATTGCGAACAAATTGTTACTTCTTAAGCAGGCTCTCTCCCCCCGTATAAGCTGGGACTCTACAAGCTGCTGGGGTAAGCCCCGGTGATTAGATTGCACGGTGCCAGATGCACCAATTCCATGGTCAAACAAGTGACTAAAAAGTGGCACGCTTGTGTATTAATTTGTCCACATACAAGTTGTACCCCTTTCTGAATAAGGGTGACACCAAGTCCCATACAATCTTACCAGCGCTCCCTATGTAGTTTGGGCAGTTCTCGGGCTCCCTTGTAAATCATAAACAATATGTATAGCTTGTTGTTATGTCACAGAGCTGATACATCTTGACCCCATATCTGGCACGCTTGCTGGGAAGATACTGTTTGAATGACAAGCAGCCAGAAAACGTAATCAGGGACTTATCAATGCAGATAACTTGATCGGGAGTAAACAAGGCTAAAAAGTGGTTTATGAGGGGCCAGATTTTGTGGAGCTGATTGTATGCAGGGTCACCCTGAGGACAACAGAGTTCCTTGTCATTAAAATGAATTTACTGCAAGATCTGCTCCTATCATGTCCTGGTCATGCAAGTAGAGAACATGGGCATATGATAAATTGGGTCAGTGGACCAATATGAAAGTAACTCACTTTTTTAACTATGCCCATGAGGAGGAATAGGCCCAGAAAGTCTTAAAATCAGAAACCAGAATAGGTTTCCGTTCTATGACAAGTGTCAAATGGGGATTAGCGGCGATGAATTTACCAGCATACAAATTGCTTTGGTCCACAATAGATCTATAGAGATCTGTGAAAAACAGCAAATAAAAATCAAGTGACGTAAAATCAACTGTTTCCACCTGAATTCCAGGTTGGCCAGTGAATGGGGGAAGTACGGGTGCTGCAGAAGTGGTGGTCTCCCAATTAGGATTGGCAAATGCAGCAGGAAGGGCACCATGGGCTGGACGGGCCTTTGTTTGTCTGCGGGATACTACTTGTGCTAGCCACCACACCAGCTTGAACTGCACTTATGGGCCTCACCACTAGTGATGGACGAACTTCCGACGGGAGGCGAACTTTGCAAACCTACAGGTCAAATTTGCAGCCACAAAATAATTAATAGCTGTGCAAACATAGTCCCACCACATGGCCAATGATATAACACATGTATGAGGTGAATCTGGGATCGACAACTACAAGCATTCTTTTTTTTATATGTGAAATTGTTGTGACAATTCAGGACTGTGGAGCACATGAAGGCAATGGAGGAGAGGGAAGGTCTGGGTAGGCAAAGAAGAGGGTGCAGGAGATGATCACCAGCAGCGTGACATACAGCAATGACACCTGCACCGTGATAGAGTGATCTGACACCAGCACCGTGATAGAGAGCACTGACATCAGCAGCGTGACATAAAGCACTAACACCAGCACCGTGACATACAGCACTGACAGCAGCACCGTGATAGAGAGCACTGACATCAGCAGCGTGACATAAAGCACTGACACCAGCACCGTGATATACAGCACTAACACCAGCACCGTGATATACAGCACTGACACCTGCACCGTAAGCAGTCCCAGGAGGAAGTCAGCATAGCACAGGGATGGTGGGAGCCCCTCATAATATGCATAGCAGAGGTACAGCCCCAGGAGGAAGTCAGCACAGCACAGCACAGGGATGGTGGGAACCCCTCATAATAAGCAGCCCCAGGAGGAAGTCAGCACAGCACAGGGATGGTGGGAGCCCCTCATAATGAGCATAGCACAGGGATGGTGGGAGCCCCTCATAATATGCACAGCAGAGGTACAGCCCCAGGAGGAAGTCAGCACAGCACATGGATGGTGGGATCCCCTCATAATAAGCAGCCCCAGGAGGATGTCAGCATAGCACAGGGATGGTGGGAGCCCCTCATAATAAGCAGCCCCAGGAGGAAGTCAGCACAGCACAGGGATGGTGGGAGCCCCTCATAATGAGCATAGCACAGGGATGGTGGGAGCCCCTCATAATATGCACAGCAGAGGTACAGCCCCAGGAGGAAGTCAGCACAGCACAGGGATGGTGGGAGCCCGTCATAATAAGCAGCCCCAGGAGGAAGTCAGCACAGCACAGGCATGGTGGGAGCCCCTCATAATAAGCAGCCCCAGGAGGAAGTCAGCACAGCACAGGGATGGTGGGAGCCCCTCATAATAAGCAGCCCCAGTATAAATAGGACACCGCTCAACCTCTTCAAAGAGGAGGGTACGGGCATATAGTACGGTGTGCTTTTTTTGGACAAGGAATGGAGCCAAATGAAGAAAGAAGTTCTGTGTGGTCGATTAAAAAAATTGTTTATAGACATATACATGGTCTACTGGTCACATGTATTAAATTCCTCCAAGATCCATGCCTCCATTAATTTTTAGAAATGTGAGGAAGTTAACACTGGTGTGAGCTAGGCGAGTACGCTTATCGGTCACGATCCCCTCTGCTGCGCTGAACGTCCTTTCGGACAGGACACTGGACGAGGGGCAAGCCAACAGTTCGATTGCAAATTGGGCAAGCTCTGGCCAGAGGTCAAGCCTGCCCACCCAGTAGTCCAGGGGTTCATCACTCCTCAGAGCGTCCACATCGGCCGTTAACCCGATGTAGTCGGACCCCTGACGGTCTAGGCGTTCCCTGATGCTGGATCCGGATGACACCTGTCGATGGGTCGGCTGAAAGAATGACCTCCTATCCGAAGTCACCAACACATCTTCAAACCGGCCTTTTCTTGCAGGCGCTGTTGGATTGGTACCCGCAACTCCTTCTCTGGGAGTGGGAATTGCTCCTATGCCAGCGCACGCAAAAGCAGAATGCAGCATTTCTCGAAGCAAGGCCTGGAAGTGCTGCATTCTGACAGCCCTCTGTGACGGCGGTAACATTTCTGCCATTTTGTGTTTGTACCGGGGGTCTAAGTACGTTGCCAACCAGTACTGGTCCTTGACCCATATGCTTTTTATACGGGGGTCCCTATTAAAACACTGGAGCATGAAGGCCCCCATTTGCACTAAACTGGAAGCGGTGTGGTGGCCTGGCTCCTGCTCATCATCCAGGATAATGTCGTCCTCTTCATTCTCCTCTCCCCATCCACGCACAACAACAGGGGTCCCAGAAAGGTTTAAAGCATGCTCTTCTTGCTCCTCCTCATCCGCCCCGGCACCATCCTCCTCTGACTCCTGTTGTTGACTTGTCTCAGATAGAGTAGCCCCCCCTTGGAATTCATCCAGCATTGCGACTTCCTCATCTTCCCGCTCCTGCTCCTCCACAGCTTGATCAATGACACCACGCAATGCACGCTCCATAAAGAAGGCATAACATACCATGTCACTGATGGTGCCATGGCTGCGACTGACCAGTTGGTGATCTCCTCAAATGGCCGCAGAAGTCTGCATGCGTCGCACATGAGCAGTCACTGGCGCGGTGAAAAAAAACCCAGCTCCCCAGAACCTGTTCTGCCGCAGAGTTCATACAGGTAGACGTTAACTGCACGTTTCTGCTGGAGCAGCCTTTCAAGCATATAGGAGGTTGAGTTCCTTCGCGTCGGGCAATTGTAAATAAGACGTCTGACCGGCAGATTGTGTCGCCGCTGAATGTCAGCAAGGCGAGCCATGGCCGTGTAAGATCTTCTGAAATGGGCCAAGATTTTCCTTGCCTGCCGCAAGATGTCCTGGACCCCAGGGTATTTGACAACGAATCGCTGCACGACCAAGTTTAAGACGTGTGCCATGCATGGCACGTGCGTGATTTTGCCCTGTTTCAATGCGCTAAGCAGATTGGCACCGTTGTCACACACCACTTTACCAACTGTCAAAATGAGCGGTGTTAGCCACTGATCTGCCTATGAACGCAAAGCTGAAAGGAGTGCCGGGCCAGTGTGGCTCTTCGCTTCCAGGCACAACAGACGCAGCACAGCATGGCAACGTCTCACCTGGCATGTCGAATAGGTTCTGGGGAGCTTGGGCGGCGCAGCAGAAGAGACGCTAGCAGCGGAAAAGGAGGAGTCAGCCGAGGAGGAGAGGGAGGAGGATGGAGTAGGAGGAGGAGGAGAAGAAGAGCCAGGCCTGCATGCAATCCATGGTGGTAAAACCAAATCTACACGGGTGCCACGGGTTACATGCTTGACGGCCATCAGAAGGTTCACCCAGTGGGCAGTAAAAGTGATATACCTTCCCTGCCCGTGTTTGCTAGACCACGTGTCTGTGGTCAGATGTATCTTGGCACCGACACTGTGTGCCAGAGATACATTCACTTGCCGCTGAACATGGCCATATAGCTCTGGGATGCCCTTCTCTGAGAAATATTTCCTTCCTGGGACCTTCCATTGTGGTGTTCCAATGGGCACAAATTTTCAAAAGGCCTCTGAGTCCACCAGTTTATATGGCAGTAGTTGGCGGGCTATCAGTTCTGACAAGCCAGCTGTCAACCGTTGGGCAAGAGGGTTATCCGACGTCATTTTTTACGCTCGAACATTAGGCCCATGGAAGCCTGCCTTTTTGCAGAAAAACTTGAGCTTGGCGTGATGGAAGGTGGAGTGGAGGACAATTGTGAGGAGAGAGGAGAAGGAGAAGTAGAAGACGAGGCTGGACGGTGAGAGCCTGGAGTGTGGCTTTGTGTGTTCTGTTGCTCCCACTGGGCTCGGTGATGGCTGCTCCTGTGCCTTCTTAAGGCGGTCGTCCCTAGGTGAGTGTTGGGCTTACCGCGACTAATGCGTTTACTGCAAAGATTGCAGATGGCAACGCTATTGTCAGCAGCGGACACGTTAAAAAAAGCCCACACCGCGGAGCCATGTGCCGGTGTCCTGGGAGCGCCAGATGTGACTGTACATGGTCGATGACTCGCTCCTGATACATTTGCAGTCTGCTTTGTTCCTCCTGTGCAATGTAAGTTATTCCTGATTCTCCTCCCTATCTGCTGGTCCATATCTCCCTCTGAACTCCCCTCCTCTTCCTCTCTTGTGGGCACCCACGTGACATCACTAGACACATCATCATCGACGTCACCTTCCCCACCGCTATAAGTAGAGATCTCGGAGTAGGCAGCAACACCGGGGACCGACCTCCTCCTTGGGCTGATCTGGGTACTGTCGTCAGACTGCTGAGTAGCGGTTGTTGCTACCTCCTCTTCCTGATCCAATACCAAGAGTGGTTGCGCATCAGAAATGTCTTGATATGGATTGGAAAATAATTCCTGTGACTCAAGCGGAAGGTATGTGGTGGTGGTGGTGGTGTTGGTGGTAGTGTCTTTGGGGGTGCACATAGCAGAGAGTGAAGAAGAGGGTGCAGATCGAGAGGATGAGGAGGGTGCAGAAGAGTAAGGCTGAGTGAGCCACTCAACCAAGTCTGGTGCATCCTTTAAAGTAATTGAACGCACCTTCTGCAACTTCCCACTTTGGCTCAAGCCTGTTGCTCCTGCCCTACCCCTACCACCCCTGCGGAAGGGTCTGCCTCTTCCTCTGCCTGTCATTTTTTAAATGACCCTTTGTGGAACAAGTAGGTTGTGACTGATTAGCAGACTGTACGTCAGTCCCTATACTGATGAAGGACTGCTGCAGTATAGGGCAGCGGTCAGCAGTAGTGCACCTCAACCCTATGTATTGTGGACCTATACCAGTCCTTACGGAATAGCAGACTGTACCTCACTCAAACCTATGTACTGTAGCACCCTAGACCAAGTTACCAGTCCTTATAAGGACCTTTGTGGAACAAGTAGGTTGTGACTGATTAGCAGACTGTACGTCAGTCCCTATACTGATGAAGGACTGCTGCAGTATAGGGCAGCGGTCAGCAGTAGTGCACCTCAACCCTATGTATTGTGGACCTATACCAGTCCTTACGGAATAGCAGACTGTACCTCACTCAACCCTATGTACTGTAGCACCCTAGACCAAGTTACCAGTCCTTATAAGGACCTTTGTGGAACAAGTAGGTTGTGACTGATTAGCAGACTGTACATCAGTCCCTATACTGATGAAGGACTGCTGCAGTATAGGGCAGCGGTCAGCAGTAGTGCACCTCAACCCTATGTATTGTGGACCTATACCAGTCCTTACGGAATAGCAGACTGTACCTCACACAACCCTATGTACTGTAGCACCCTAGACCAAGTTACCAGTCCTTATAAGGACCTTTGTGGAACAAGTAGGTTGTGACTGATTAGCAGACTGTACGTCAGTCCCTATAATGATGAAGGACTGCTGCAGTATAGGGCAGCAGTCAGCAGTAGTGCACCTCAACCCTATGTATTGTGGACCTATACCAGTCCTTATGGAATAGCAGACTGTACCTCACTCAACCCTATGTACTGTAGCACCCTAGACCAAGTTACCAGTCCTTATAAGGACCTTTGTGGAACATGTAGGTTGTGAATGATTAGCAGACTGCAGCAGAAGGGTAGCAGTCAAGTATAATATTCTTTCTATATTTGGAAGAAAGAATATTATACGTGTACAAGCCTATTACCATACCAGTCCTGAAAAGAACCTTTGTGGACCTAATAGTAACAGCTACTGATTAAACTGACCCTCACTGCCTCACACACAGCTTCCTGCCTGTCCCTATATAAACTGACAAAACAGAGGCTGCTGGAACAATAACTTGAATAGCACTTTTGTGGACCTAATAGTAACAGCTAATGATTAAACTGACTGTCCCTGCAGCACACAGCATCCTGTCCCTTTCTCTACACTGACAAAAGACACTCAGGCTACTGCAACAATCACTAGCACAGCACTGCCTCAAACCTTTATCCTGAACTACACCTAACACCTATACCAGTCCTGAAAATAACTTTTGTGTACCAAAAAGCTAGCGAATTGGGTCACTGCAATCTCTCCCTGCTCCACACAGCAACCTCTCCCTATAGTGACAGAAGAAAGAATGTAAAATGGCCGCCGGATCGGGTCTATTTATAAGTTAGGGGAAATGTCCAAGTGTCCATGTGCTGTAATGTCTCAATTGGCTGTCCTGTACCCCATGATGGATGTGTCATCATAGGTCAAAGTTCTTTTACACAGTAAACATGGAAGTCCGCCGGGCGAACGGCGCCAATAGTCCACCGATCGGGCGGACGGCGAACGGCCGAAATTCGCCGCAAAACGACCGCCGGGCGAACCGTTCGGCCATCCCTACTCACCACGTCATACTGCAGTTCTGGATGTACGACCAGGATGTACTAGGCCGCTGGTGCTTGCCAGTTCACCAGAAGGATGAGCAGCACTAGTACTGACTCTCTGCTCCATACAAGAGCCCTGCGGTTCTTGCACCTCAACAAGATTGGGTACGCTTGAACTTAGCAGGGACCACTACTCCATTGTCAGAGCTGTCAGCGTGCCTCTGCTGTCCCCTGGATTGTATTCTGAGCCTGAATCTGACTGATGGGTGACTTCCTCTTCACTCTCATCTGTCATGCTCAGAAACACGTAGTCCTCTTCACTAGTGTACCTTTAATTGGACATTGTGGCCTCTAAATTTACTGGAACTAGTGCGATTCACAGTCAAAAAGAGCACCTGATTGTCAAAGCCTGCTTCATTCGCTACCAAAAACCTGTTAGAGTTCGCAGGGATTAGGACAGACTCTGCGAAGGCTGCAGTTATGTGTTTTGTGCTTTGTAAGTGACAGTGATCGATTGATACTGAACTTGGGTGGGCTGGGCTGGGCTGGGCAGGGCTGGGCAGAGAGAGGCTAAACATAGGTGCTAGCAGGTATCTGGGATGATCCCACTAATGTCACGTTTTTTGGAAACCCTAAACTACTGGGGATGCTAATATAGAGCTAATCAGATCAAAGATATTGATCCATTCAGACACTATACTACTAAGGGAGGTGTATGGAGTGTGCATGGGTGTTAGCACTACTGGCACTAATGTGACGCTACCTGGGGCTGACATGGACTCTAACTGATGCTAAAACCGTTGGGTGATCAGGGAGTTAAATCTTTATTAGATAATATACGTCGGGTACCCTGACACTATAAGAAAACAAACTAACTAACCAGCATCACTCGGTGATCATTGCTCACAGGGGGTGATCAAGGGGTTAAACCTTTATTAGGGGGGGTAGGGGGGTACCCTAAAGCTACCTGGGCCTACTACTAACTGCTCTAATGCTGATTAGTGTCACAAATGACACCAGTACAGTGATCAGTGAAAAATCTATAAACTGCACTTGGTGACACTGTGACAGGGAGTGAAGGGGTTTTCTGGGGGGGGGGGGCAATCGGGAGGTGATCGAGAGTGACAAGTGTGCCTACGTGTCCTGGTGTTTGTTTACATTGACAGATCCCTGTTCTGGCTCTCTGTGGAGTGATCACAGGTGTCCAGCAGACATCATAGCCGCTGGCCATGTACATCGGCTACAGCAACGTGTCTGCTATAGCTATAGGAAACGCCATACCAGTACAGTGATTCACACAGCTGAGTCAACCTGTCGCAGTATAACTGTGGTTAAGTAAGTTGCTCTCTTTAAATACTTATTAGTATGCTTATGTTCCTCGATTAACTATCATATGCACTAATTTTGATATACTCTATACTCGCCTTCAAGTGTCTACCCTTGAGTTCGCCGACTTCAACCACTGTGTCTGACCCCCCCAGACTGTTATATCGGGGATTAGGAAACTACAGCCAAATGCAAGCCATATATATCATGTTATATGATCTTATAGATGTAATTATGTGAAATGAAAAAATTAGATTTTTCAGAATGTGCTGTACCACAATGGCAGGTTCTTAGTCCCTATTTATTTGCACATAGTCCTCAGAGCCCATGGCTGTCAGGTTCAACATCCCATCAGTGGCGTCTGCATCATGGTGGAAAATTATCTAAGGATGAAAAAAACAGACACGGAGAGCTTTCCAGTAGACAATCCACTGGGTTAATGGGTCATGAGAATAGACCAGAACTTGCCCAGTATGCAATTCCATCCAGTGTGCTTTCTGAACAGGCAATCAATCCTGCCGGAGGTTTATTGACAGGTAAAAGTGTCTTGTCAATATTTCTATCGCACACGTTCCTGGAAAGTATTGCTCTTAAAATGATGGATGCTGTAGCGTTTGCCAGATGGGTCCTGGAAACATCAAGCAAGTTAACATATTCGCCAGCACACCATGATCAACACTTCCATCCAAGGATTTATTTTATTGTGCAATGTCTCGGAGCAACGCAGGGCCCCTTCGCCACATGCCTGATGTGATGTGATCTCTATCAATAAAAAAAATCCTTGGACAGAAGTGTTGGTCCATGGTGTGCTGGCGAATATGTTCACTTAGGTAAAAGAGTGTGTCTGTCCACAGACTCCGATGACCAGCTGACTTTTCTAAAAATGAATCAGTCCTGGATTAGCAGCAGCTATCAAATCCCTGATGCCGATGTTGCTTATTAAATGTGTTTGGGATCTGGAATCTCTTCAAGACTGTCTAAGCTGCCTAGCTTTGTGTTATAGGTTTCATGGGCACAATTAACACCCAAGGCCCAATTTTTCCGTATATGTTTGACAGGTGCATATAATTAAATTTTTTTGACAGCAAGGGCAATTCCAGCTTTTATAAAGAGTACCTCTATAGGGTTACGTTGTGAAGCCACCACCAATACCCAAAGCCCATTTTTTTTACACCTGTTACTTCTATTCAAAGTCTGCAAAAAATACACCATACCCAGTCTAAAAAAAAATCCTTAAAGGGATTGTAAAGTCAAATTTTTTATTTTTTTAAAATAACAAACATGTTATACTTACCTCCACTGTGCCACTCATTTTGCACAGAGTGGCCCCGAACCTGCTCTTCTGGGGTCCCTCGGCGGCTGTCTCTGCTTCTTCCCACAGGTGCTTCTCACGTTCATGCGAGCTCCCTCGCATTGGTGAGAAGCACCTGCGGGCGCGCTCCCGTGATACAGCCGGTGGCTATAGCCGCTCGCTGTATCACAAGGCCCCGCCCCCGGCGCGCTGTGTCATTGGATGTGATTGACAGCAGCGCGAGCCAATGGCTGCGCTGCTTTCAATCCATCCACTCCAGCCAATCAGCGGCCAGGCTGAGCGGCGAAGAGGACGGCGGGGGCGAGCGCGGGATTTTCGAGGGGTCAGGTAAGTAAAACGGGGGGGACTGGGAGCGCCTTAATGCATAGAATGCATTAAGGTGAAAAAACATTTACCTTTACAACCCCTTTAATCTTGGCCTGAGTGTTCTATTATTTAAATTCTTCACATAAGGCTTGCTCACTGTGGTGCAAAACTTTGTTATTTCCATTCAAAGTCTGCCAAAGAGACAACAGAATTTATCCTAAAAATCTCTAATCTTGTTCTGAGTGTACTAAAATATAGCCTCATCATACAGACTGGCTCCACAAGCCTTTGTTTACAAAATAAAGAAAGCTTGCAGGAAAAACTATTTAAATGTAATTTTTTTCTTTATATGTGTCAGTTTTGCTACAGCAGGTTCAATACACAGTACAAATGCGCCTCTTTACAGGCAGCCTAAGGGAACCCCCCAGACACTATCTTTAAAGGAATATTTGATTTTTATTGTTTCACTTTAACCACTTCAGCCCCGGAAGAATTTACCCCCTTCCTGACCAGAGCACTTTTTGCAATTCAGCACTGCGTCAATTTAACTGATAATTGCACAGTCATGCGACATGGCTCCCAAACAAAATTGACATCCTATTTTTTCCAATAAATAGAACTTTCTTTTGGTGGTATTTGATCACCCCTGCGGTTATTATTTTTTGTGCTATAAACAAAAAAAAGCGTCAATTTGGAAAAAAACGCATTCTTTTTTACATTTTGCTATAATAAATATTCCCCGAAAATATCTAAAAAAAAATGTTTTCCTCAGTTTAGGCCAATACATATTCTTCTACATGTTTTTGGTAAAAAAATGGTGCAGCCAGCTACAGTGTTCCTGATCGATGTTACATGACGACACTTTAGGTGATTTTTTTTGTGTCATTTTTTTTCTTCAGAATAGTAACATAAAAATTTCAGGTTACAGGGTAGATAAATATAAAAAGGGAAAACACTGCGCTATAATTTGTGAAAAAATGGCCACAACGGCCACAACAGCAGCCAACACCAAAAACAAACAAAGTTCAACAGGTAAAATAAAAAATATAGTGTAGCGCTTCAATAATAAGTGTAATCAACACAAATTCTATAAAAATAATAGTAGCAAAACAGAGATCACACAGAACCAAATGCCTAGAAATCAAAGTCCAACATAAAACAGTCATTCAACTGTGTTGATGGCGTAGAAGTGACCAAACCGTCACCTAGAAGGACAATGATGTACTGGACGAATGAGTTCATGCGGGTAAACTTGATTGTAAGCATCAAACTGAAAAGTGAATAAATACTTCTTACCGGAACGGTTGGACTCACACAGTCATATGACGGTTGAGTCTAGAAGGCTTGGGGTCACACTCTGGGACCAAAGACTGTAAGGAGAGAGGTCAGTTGGGCTGGTGCAGAAACTCCTGACGGTTGTAGGCTCGAAGGTGGATCCTTTCAGATGAAACCTCAAAGGTCAAGCCCAGACGCAGCTCACTGTACCAACAATCCTGCCACCCCCGAATGTACTGGGGTACATGCCCCAGTTGAAGACACATATGTCGAAACGCGTCGGGCGAGCTGTTGGTACCCCACATTGCTTTTAGTTCATTTTGCTTTTTATGTGATCACTAAGTCAATTTATTATCTCTTTGACTTTAATAAATCAACTTTTTTATATTGTTTGACCCGCACCATGTGGAGCCTTTTTTTCTTTTTTCCCCTCTCCGCTGCTTTGGTGTAAAATTTTACGAGTACCTCCCTCTCCATTCGGGGGTGGCAGGATTGTTGGTACAGTGAGCTGCGTCTGGGCTTGACCTTTGAGGTTTCATCTGAAAGGATCCACCTTCGAGCCTACAACCGTCAGGAGTTTCTGCACCAGCCCAACTGACCTCTCTCCTTACAGTCTTTGGTCCCAGAGTGTGACCCCAAGCCTTCTAGACTCAACCGTCATATGACTGTGTGAGTCCAACCGTTCCGGTAAGAAGTATTTATTCACTTTTCAGTTTGATGCTTACAATCAAGTTTACCCGCATGAACTCATTCGTCCAGTACATCATTGTCCTTCTAGGTGACGGTTTGGTCACTTCTACGCCATCAACACAGTTGAATGACTGTTTTATGTTGGACTTTGATTTCTAGGCATTTGGTTCTGTGTGATCTCTGTTTTGCTACTATTATTTTTATAGAATTTGTGTTGATTACACTTATTATTGAAGCGCTACACTATATTTTTTATTTTACAGGGTAGATAAGACATCCAAGAATGTCATTGACATAGAAACATACAAGTTAAAATCAAATTTACAGGGGGGTGTGGCCTGCGCGCGAGGCGGATGGCAGCTTGAGACCAGAGCTCCTGAACATATCGGGGAAATAGCGGCACAAACCGACCCGTCGGGGTTCTTTTGATCGCCCCACACAGCGAGCCACCCGAGGACTACCTCCACGGCATGTCTAGAAAGCGCAATGAACTCCACAAGCCACAGCGCTTGACGGATTTTTATCCAAACAAATTACAGGACGGTAAGAAAATTGGCCACCGGCCATCTTCCACACGACAAACAATGCGGCCGGTTCTCTCCCCAAATCTGTTAGAGGACATCACAATCATAGCTCCCCGGTTAGTTCCCAGTCCTGCTCTCCCTCCCCTATATCAGGCAGCCCTGCTAAGGCAAAATTTAAACAGGATGGCAACGGATGCAATCGCCAGGCCGGCCCTGCTTCAGACTCAGGGGAAGAGACACATGAACTTCCAGGTTCCATCGAATCTTTCCCAACCCTGCACCAGCCTGTCATGGACACTGTGCTGAAAGATATGCTTTTATCTTTGAGAAGTTCACTTCAATCTGAAATGGCGCAATGCATGTATAAGTTTCATACAGACATACAGGGAGTGGAGACCCGTGTAGAGCATATAAATGTGAAAAAAATAAGAGTCAATGAAAATATTTCAAAATAAACACACCAATAGTGTAAGTGTGTAGTGAAAAAACACTGGAGGAAGAACAGGACCAAATGTTCCAAAAAATCAGGCTCCCAGAACTCTCACCTCAGAGATGGAATAATAAGGCAAAAGAAATTAATTCCAATGGACTTCTCCTTCACTTCTCTGTGCACAATCATCAAATGGTATAAACTTCTACCACTAGAGGGCCGATTCAACCTCTTATGAGTAATGCTGCAGCATATGTATCCTCGTGGTGTGAAACTTAAAGAAAACACAGAGGGGAAGGGAGAGAGAAAGGGGACTCCAATGGTGTAGTGGTTTCCAAAACTGAATAAATTTATTTAAGAGAAAGCAATGGACTCTCACATTTAAAAAGAAAATATCAAACAGAAAGAGATCTGGCGTATACAGCCAGTCTTACGCTTGTTCCGGTATTCCTACGGCCACTCCCTACGCGTTACGTCACCACGTGACTTCTTCATGGGGATGACGCTAGACCGTTCGTAATATGCTTATATACGAGAAAACCGGAAACGATCGGACCGGAAACGTCCGAACGACCATTTTGAAAGAGGTAAAAAACGTCCGAACGACCATTTTGAAAGAGGTAAAAACAATCATGTTGGCCGGATGTAGAAACTCCGCCATCTTGCTCCTCCAAAATGATGAAAGGGAAGTGTATGTACACCACCATTTTAGACCGGAAATGATTCTTCGGCCATTTTAATACAATATGGTGTACAGAAAAATATACATTCTCCCTTTAAGGAGCAAAATAGATCCGAACAAAATATGGAATCCGAACGAAATGTAAATACTAAAGATAAAAAATAAAGCCTAAAAATTGAAAAATAGTATATATCTAACAATTTATATTAAAATCATCAAAAATTATATATAAAAACCGCAATAGACATGAATGTATAAATATCATGATATACAAATAAGAATATATAAACAATGTGGATAAGGAATAAAATATCCTAGCGATTTAAAATATTATGTCACTATATAGAAAATGTATATAAAATATAAATAGCGACAATAGATAAAATATATAAAAATATTAAAATATATGTAAAAATAGTAGATATAGTGAAATATAACTCAAACTGTTCACCAAATAAAATGCCAAAAAATGATAATGATAATGATGGCATACCGGAAATAGAGCAAGACTTTACATGAAATATCCTATCATAATAATACTACAAGAGAATAAAATGTATACAGTATAATGCATAAAATTAAAAATTGTTTAAAAAACAGTTAAGATCAAAATCGACATTTAAACCATCAGGATAAAAAGATCTCATAGTAAAAATCCACCTAGATTCCTTCTGACTGATGGTTCTAATTTTATGGCTACCCCTCCATGAAGAATTAAATCTTTCAATACCCCAAAATTCTAAATGGGAAGGGTCCCTATTGTGAACTTGATCAAAATGTCTGGAGACACTGTGTTGTGGAAAGCCCTTTATAATATTCTGTATGTGTTCTTTTAGTCTTACTTTAAGTGCTCTTTTTGTTCTTCCAATGTATTGTAATTTACAACTACATTGTAAACAATATACCACGCCTTCTGTATGGCATCCAATAAAATCACGTATCGTATGTGTTTCTCCGGTAATAGTACTAGTAAAATCAGATCTTTTATTTTGAAATTTCTTGGCATATCGACATGTGAAGCAATTCTTGCAAGGATAAAAGCCTTTTCCAGTAAAAAAAGTAAAATCTCTTTTAGGGGTGGATCAACCACGGATTTAGCTATGATATCTCTCAACGTGGGAGCCCTTTTAAAAATAATATTAGGTTTTTGCGGCAAGAGATTGCCCAAATCTTTATCTTTCTTCAATATGTGCCAATGTCGACTTAACAAACGGGAGATTTCTTTGTGTTGTACATTATAATCCAATATAATCGAAGGGACTTCTGAATTACATTTATTTTTGTCCTTACTGTTGTTTTCAAGCATCTTGAACCTATCCATACTTTTAACATGTTCAATTTCTTTTCTTATAAAGGCGTCATCATATCCTTTTTCTTTGAATCTGGTAGCAATTAAATCAGCTTGTTCTAGATAATCCTCAATTTTGCTACAGTTTCTTCTAATCCGAACCAATTGTCCTTTGGGTATATTAAACAACCATGGCTTAAAGTGGCAGCTATTGATGGAAATATAACTATTGGCATCAACGTTTTTAAAATGCGTTTTCGTGATAATCTTATTTTTATCCAGGGAAATATCCAAGTCTAGAAAATTAATTCTATTATTGTGTATTTTCCATTCTAAATGGATGTTTTTGTCATTCACATTTAGTTTTGTTAAATATTTCTCTAGAGCATCATGGTTACCATTCCATACTATGATGATGTCATCGATATACCTTTGATAAAAAGTTAGCTCTGCTGGTGTGTTTTTATATATGGCATCTTCTTCCCAATGGGCCATAAAGGCATTTGCAACGCTGGGCGCAAATTTAGCGCCCATGGCTATCCCTATAACCTGTCTATAATAAGTTTGATTATGCCAGAAAAAATTGTGTTTTAGGCAAAAATCCAAACATTTGATCAGGAACTTCCGTTGTTGACAGCTTAATGTAGTGAAGGTTCTCAAAAGCCATTTGATAGCAGAACATGCTTCATGATGCGCAACAATAGTATATAAGGAAGAGACATCTGCGGTGGCAAGCAAAGTTCTTCCTTCTAAAACAGTTACAGTTTCTAGTAATTGAAGTGTATGTTTTGTATCTTTAAGGTATGCTTTAGTCTTCTGTATGGCTGGTTGAATAAAAAAATCTAGATATTCTCCCAATCTGGAAGTGAGAGAGTCGATGCTATTCACGATCGGTCTGCCGGGTGGGTTATCTCTATTTTTATGTATCTTTGGAATCATATATATAATAGGTACTCTGCATGATTCAGGAAGAAGATATTTGCTTTCTCTTTTACTTAAAATAGCTTTCTTACTTCCTAAATGAATTAACTGTTCCAATTCCTTTTTATATTTCGTGGTAGGGTTACCCAAAAGTTTGGTATATGTATTGCTGTCTTGCAGTTGTCGATCCATCTCATCTAAGTAGGATTTTTTTGATTGTATAACGACAGCGCCTCCCTTGTCAGCCGGCCGAACAACAATATCTTTCCTTTGTGTCAATGTTTTAATACCTTTTTTGATATATCCTGGATCGGAAACTTTTTTGATTTTCATGGTATATATATCATCCAACACGAGTTTTTTGAAAACTTCGATATGTTGATTACTACTGACTTGTGGATTAAACACTGAATTATTGCGTAAAGTGCTGAATTGTGCAGGATTAGGTTTATTTACTGTAATAGTTTTGGATTTAATAGGGTTATTCATAATGTACTTTTTGATATTGATTTTTCTAATGTATTTTTGGATGCCAATGTACGTGTCAAATTTATTCAAATTTTTTGTGGGGGCAAATTTAAGACCTTTATCAAGAACGGATAGTTCTTCTGGGGAAATGGGAGTATCGCTCAAATTGATAACTCCTTCTCCAATCATTCTCTTTTTCGTTTGGATTCTCTTTCCCGCTCTGCAGCCTCTCTTCGTTCTGGGCTGTTTCGTATTCTTTCGTTTTCTGTTCTTCTTGTGGGGGAGTGATACGGTTCCTGTGGTGGTCTTCTTCCAGGCGAATCCCTCCTCCAAAGTGTCTCCTGAGGTCTCCTTGGGGAGTAGTCTCTCCTGTCCCGATCTAAAAAATGATCCTGTGTATCTCGAGGATACTGATGATAAGAGTGCTCATAGTGGTTTTGTTCCGGATAATTTCTAATGGGTTCATATCGGTTGGACGTTGGTATGGGGCTTCTATCCCTTCTTCCCTGATAGTCATTTTGATATGAAGGCCTTCTGTTATTTCTTTGGTGCCAGTTATTATAATACGGTTTCTTAAATTTTTTAAAAGGTTTTTTCCACCCTTTTTTAGGGGTCTGTTGTGTATAATTTCCCCCATATGCATGATTGTCATATGGGACTGGGGTGGCATATTGGTTATTATACGATGAATCATGTCTTCTCGGCGTCTCAGGATAACCCTCAGGAAAGACCTGATTGCTAAAGATTTAGAGGTCCAACAACGAAAAATGAAAAAATATCACCGTGATACTACAGATTATAAAGCCAATAAAATATTTAAATGGCAAAGCAAACTAGAACCAACTATTCCGGAGTCTACACAATCTACTCCAGAAAGAGAAGTAAGAATACAAGATCAAAGCAAACTAGAACCAACTATTCCAGAGTCTACACAATCTACTCCAGAAAGAGAAGTAAGAATACAAGATCCCACATCTTCTCATGTTGCCAATGATCTTATATGGGAAAAACATAATAGTAGATTTGGAACAGAGAAACCTCCTGTTACACATTATAACAGGGGTTATCCTGAGACGCCGAGAAGACATGATTCATCGTATAATAACCAATATGCCACCCCAGTCCCATATGACAATCATGCATATGGGGGAAATTATACACAACAGACCCCTAAAAAAGGGTGGAAAAAACCTTTTCAAAAATTTAAGAAACCGTATTATAATAACTGGCACCAAAGAAATAACAGAAGGCCTTCATATCAAAATGACTATCAGGGAAGAAGGGATAGAAGCCCCATACCAACGTCCAACCGATATGAACCCATTAGAAATTATCCGGAACAAAACCACTATGAGCACTCTTATCATCAGTATCCTCGAGATACACAGGATCATTTTTTAGATCGGGACAGGAGAGACTACTCCCCAAGGAGACCTCAGGAGACACATTGGAGGAGGGATTCGCCTGGAAGAAGACCACCACAGGAACCGTATCACTCCCCCACAAGAAGAACAGAAAACGAAAGAATACGAAACAGCCCAGAACGAAGAGAGGCTGCAGAGCGGGAAAGAGAATCCAAACGAAAAAGAGAATGATTGGAGAAGGAGTTATCAATTTGAGCGATACTCCCATTTCCCCAGAAGAACTAGCCGTTCTTGATAAAGGTCTTAAATTTGCCCCCACAAAAAATTTGAATAAATTTGACACGTACATTGGCATCCAAAAATACATTAGAAAAATCAATATCAAAAAGTACATTATGAATAACCCTATTAAATCCAATACTATTACAGTAAATGAACCTAATCCTGCACAATTCAGCACTTTACGCAATAATTCAGTGTTTAATCCACAAGTCAGTAGTAATCAACATATCGAAGTTTTCAAAAAACTCGTGTTGGATGATATATATACCATGAAAATCAAAAAAGTTTCCGATCCAGGATATATCAAAAAAGGTATTAAAACATTGACACAAAGGAAAGATATTGTTGTTCGGCCGGCTGACAAGGGAGGCGCTGTCGTTATACAATCAAAAAAATCCTACTTAGATGAGATGGATCGACAACTGCAAGACAGCAATACATATACCAAACTTTTGGGTAACCCTACCACGAAATATAAAAAGGAATTGGAACAGTTAATTCATTTAGGAAGTAAGAAAGCTATTTTAAGTAAAAGAGAAAGCAAATATCTTCTTCCTGAATCATGCAGAGTACCTATTATATATATGATTCCAAAGATACATAAAAATAGAGATAACCCACCCGGCAGACCGATCGTGAATAGCATCGACTCTCTCACTTCCAGATTGGGAGAATATCTAGATTTTTTTATTCAACCAGCCATACAGAAGACTAAAGCATACCTTAAAGATACAAAACATACACTTCAATTACTAGAAACTGTAACTGTTTTAGAAGGAAGAACTTTGCTTGCCACCGCAGATGTCTCTTCCTTATATACTATTGTTGCGCATCATGAAGCATGTTCTGCTATCAAATGGCTTTTGAGAACCTTCACTACATTAAGCTGTCAACAACGGAAGTTCCTGATCAAATGTTTGGATTTTTGCCTAAAACACAATTTTTTCTGGCATAATCAAACTTATTATAGACAGGTTATAGGGATAGCCATGGGCGCTAAATTTGCGCCCAGCGTTGCAAATGCCTTTATGGCCCATTGGGAAGAAGATGCCATATATAAAAACACACCAGCAGAGCTAACTTTTTATCAAAGGTATATCGATGACATCATCATAGTATGGAATGGTAACCATGATGCTCTAGAGAAATATTTAACAAAACTAAATGTGAATGACAAAAACATCCATTTAGAATGGAAAATACACAATAATAGAATTAATTTTCTAGACTTGGATATTTCCCTGGATAAAAATAAGATTATCACGAAAACGCATTTTAAAAACGTTGATGCCAATAGTTATATTTCCATCAATAGCTGCCACTTTAAGCCATGGTTGTTTAATATACCCAAAGGACAATTGGTTCGGATTAGAAGAAACTGTAGCAAAATTGAGGATTATCTAGAACAAGCTGATTTAATTGCTACCAGATTCAAAGAAAAAGGATATGATGACGCCTTTATAAGAAAAGAAATTGAACATGTTAAAAGTATGGATAGGTTCAAGATGCTTGAAAACAACAGTAAGGACAAAAATAAATGTAATTCAGAAGTCCCTTCGATTATATTGGATTATAATGTACAACACAAAGAAATCTCCCGTTTGTTAAGTCGACATTGGCACATATTGAAGAAAGATAAAGATTTGGGCAATCTCTTGCCGCAAAAACCTAATATTATTTTTAAAAGGGCTCCCACGTTGAGAGATATCATAGCTAAATCCGTGGTTGATCCACCCCCTAAAAGAGATTTTACTTTTTTTACTGGAAAAGGCTTTTATCCTTGCAAGAATTGCTTCACATGTCGACATGCCAAGAAATTTCAAAATAAAAGATTTGATTTTACTAGTACTATTACCGGAGAAACACATACGATACGTGGTTTTATTGGATGCCATACAGAAGGCGTGGTATATTGTTTACAATGTAGTTGTAAATTACAATACATTGGAAGAACAAAAAGAGCACTTAAAGTAAGACTAAAAGAACACATACAGAATATTATAAAGGGCTTTCCACAACACAGTGTCTCCAGACATTTTGATCAAGTTCACAATAGGGACCCTTCCCATTTAGAATTTTGGGGTATTGAAAGATTTAATTCTTCATGGAGGGGTAGCCATAAAATTAGAACCATCAGTCAGAAGGAATCTAGGTGGATTTTTACTATGAGATCTTTTTATCCTGATGGTTTAAATGTCGATTTTGATCTTAACTGTTTTTTAAACAATTTTTAATTTTATGCATTATACTGTATACATTTTATTCTCTTGTAGTATTATTATGATAGGATATTTCATGTAAAGTCTTGCTCTATTTCCGGTATGCCATCATTATCATTTTTTGGCATTTTATTTGGTGAACAGTTTGAGTTATATTTCACTATATCTACTATTTTTACATATATTTTAATATTTTTATATATTTTATCTATTGTCGCTATTTATATTTTATATACATTTTCTATATAGTGACATCATATTTTAAATCGCTAGGATATTTTATTCCTTATCCACATTGTTTATATATTCTTATTTGTATATCATGATATTTATACATTCATGTCTATTGCGGTTTTTATATATAATTTTTGATGATTTTAATATAAATTGTTAGATATATACTATTTTTCAATTTTTAGGCTTTATTTTTTATCTTTAGTATTTACATTTCGTTCGGATTCCATATTTTGTTCGGATCTATTTTGCTCCTTAAAGGGAGAATGTATATTTTTCTGTACACCATATTGTATTAAAATGGCCGAAGAATCATTTCCGGTCTAAAATGGTGGTGTACATACACTTCCCTTTCATCATTTTGGAGGAGCAAGATGGCGGAGTTTCTACATCCGGCCAACATGATTGTTTTTACCTCTTTCAAAATGGTCGTTCGGACGTTTTTTACCTCTTTCAAAATGGTCGTTCGGACGTTTCCGGTCCGATCGTTTCCGGTTTTCTCGTATATAAGCATATTACGAACGGTCTAGCGTCATCCCCATTAAGAAGTCACGTGGTGACGTAACGCGTAGGGAGTGGCCGTAGGAATACCGGAACAAGCGTAAGACTGGCTGTATACGCCAGATCTCTTTCTGTTTGATATTTTCTTTTTAAATGTGAGAGTCCATTGCTTTCTCTTAAATAAATGTATTCAGTTTTGGAAACCACTACACCATTGGAGTCCCCTTTCTCTCTCCCTTCCCCCTTCCCCTCTGTGTTTTCTTTAAGTTTCACACCACGAGGATACATATGCTGCAGCATTACTCATAAGAGGTTGAATCGGCCCTCTAGTGGTAGAAGTTTATACCATTTGATGATTGTGCACAGAGAAGTGAAGGAGAAGTCCATTGGAATTAATTTCTTTTGCCTTATTATTCCATCTCTGAGGTGAGAGTTCTGGGAGCCTGATTTTTTGGAACATTTGGTCCTGTTCTTCCTCCAGTGTTTTTTCACTACACACTTACACTATTGGTGTGTTTATTTTGAAATATTTTCATTGACTCTTGTTTTTTTCACATTTATATACATTATTCATTTTTTGTGGTAATATTTGCGCAGGACTCTTTTTTATTTAATTTTGGTGATAGTTTGTGTTTACTATTTTGTCCCGCTGCATTTTTTGTTTTATTTAGCAGCACTTGCACTTTTGTTATTCCACAGATTGTTACATTATACTTTGTTATATATTTTATTTTGATGCACGTAGATCCATTTCACGTCTAGCACATAGTGGCGCGAGGGTCCATTTTACACACCGTGTAGAGCATATTGAACAAAAAAATGGGCGAGTTTGCTGACACTATTAATGACCTGGTGGATTCACATGAGGAGAGGGATGGGGACACTGAATGGATAAAAGCGAAGCTCGCAGACATTAAGGACAGGAACAGGAGGAACAACCTGAAAATCAGAGGGATCCCTGAGTCGATCCAACAAAATGATCTGCGCACCTATGTTACCTCCATGTTTAAAGCACTTAACCCTAATCTCTCTGATCTTGAATTAACCAAAACCATCTTTCTTGTCAGACCAGGTTCCGAGAGATGCAATCCTACGCCTCCATTTCTACCATGTGCAGGAACAACTGATGCTGATAATGCGCAAAGGTGAGCAAATTCCTGCACAATATCATAACCTGCAATTCTATGCGGACCTGTCTCAGTACACGCTACAAAAAAGAAAGAATTTGAACACCATAACAAAGGTGCTCAGGAACTACAAAATCATTTACAGATGGGGGTACCCCACCAAACTGTCAATCCTGAAAGATGGCCGCACACACATCATTGACTCTTTGGAGAAGGGGTTATCTCTCTTGGAGCAGTGGAAGATACTGCCAGCTCAAGTGGAGGATGATGCTATGATTAACCCAAGACGCGCACCTGATTGGAAAACTGTCACTCATGGGGACGCCCAATCACATATCTAGCCTGGATGTATACTGTACTTACCACGATATCCCCGAAGGATGTCTCAGGATTGCCTGTAGGCTAAAAAACGTCCCCCCCCCCCAAAATCTGAGCAGCGTTTTGCTGCATACGGGTACTATACGTTTTTTTTTCTGCCCTTGTTGGGGTAGGAAAATTATGTGGCTTTACTATAAGTCACCCGGTTCTACAGTTTACATATTTCTCTTTTGTTGTTATGTTTTTTCTTACTTTTTTCCTTTAAAGGTTGTAATAAATCGGAATTTGAAAATAACAGGAATGGACTGCTATACAGGACTACCTCTATGCACAAACTGCTGAACTAAACAAGCTGGACAAGCATACTACCTTGCATAGTGAGTATATGTTAACCTTTGGCAGAGTTTTCACATTTATTCAAATGTCATACCACACACGTCCTCAGGATGGAGACGCCCCGTCAAATAGAAATAAGGCCCACAACTACAGCACAACTTCCTCCAACAGTTAGCCATGGGCATCAAAATGATCTCACTTAATGCGAAGGGTCTCAATGACCCAGTTAAAAGGAAATCTCTGTGGACAGAAGCAATTTCCAACCAGGCTGATATCCTGTGCGCCCAGGAGACTCACTTTGCCGCATCAGCAGCACCACCAAATTGCTCACACAAACATTTCCTACATGTATACGCTGCAAATGCTTCCAATAAAACGAAAGGAGTTCTAACAGCGATCAAGGAGTCGGTAGCCTTCACGCCACTCGAGGTTATTAAAGATGTTAAGGGTCGTTATCTCATTCTAGTATGTGATCTCAATTCAGCTACCTAATTATCTTATTATTATCTTATTATATTATTTCAACTAATTATCTGTGGCAACTTTAACGCAACTCCAGATCCGAATATATACTCCACCTCTGGAGCCAGGCACACAAGCCCATCCTTACTACCCTCAATTCACAAGCAAGAGTTGTTTGATGTTTGGAGGTGCTTTCATGCTGACGAAAGGGACTTCACATTCTTCTCAGCACCACACAGATCGTACTCCCGCATCGATCTCTTTCTGGTGGACCAGGCTACTTTAGCGGATGTGACATATACGACCATTAATACTATTACGTGGTCTGACTACGCATCTGTCACATTGACTGGGGTGATGACGGGTGGACCACCTCCACTATGAAAGCTTAACTCATTTCTTTTGCAAAAAAAGGACTTTAAAGAAAGTATTGAATCGCAGTTGAAGGAATTTTTGTGAACTCAATGCTTCTTCTGTGCATGATCAATTTGTACTCTGGAATGCGCATAAAGCATTCATTCGAGGTATTTTCATCCAATTAGGGGAGATTAGGGGGGTTAAGAGGCAGCAGCTTAAACAAATCCTAGACCTGACAGAGAAAATTTCTAGGTTAGAAATATGCAACAAACACAACTCATCCCACAAGTTCTCCAACCAGCTTAGTCAGTTGAGATATGAGCTTCGGATGCTCCTAATGGGAAATTTTGAGAAATCTTCCCGAAAACTCAAAATGTCCTATTATGCCACGGGGAATAAGGCAGGCAAAAAATTATCAAACAGAGTAAAGGGGTTGAGACAAAAATCTAAAATCCCATATATAATTCATCCCACCACCCACAGCAAGCTTTACCACCCCCAGGAGATAGCGGACGCTTTCAGTCAGTATTACAGCTCTTTATACAATTTAAAAAGTGATCCGAATACTGTACAGCCCAACAATGAGGCAATTCAATCGTTTTTGGACAATCTATACATCCCTAATATTTCACAGAAACAATTATTGACTCTAAACTGACCATTCAGTGAGGCTGAAGTGCATAGGGCCATTGATTCCCTACCACATAATAAATCCCCAGGTCCGGATGTTTTTTCTGGGGACTATTATAAGACCTTCAAACTCTTACTGACTCCGTATTTGGAACAGATTTTTAATACTGCTGCTGCCTCTGCCTCCTTCCCCCCTAAGATGTTGACTGCTGTCATTGTGACATTGCCGAAGCCAGGGAAGGATCCCAACACACCTCCAAACTTTAGGCCTATATCGCTTCTCAACATCGACCTAAAGATTTATGCTAAAATTGTTGCCTTCCGCTTACTGGACCTTCTTCCGTCTCTCATACATCCTGACCAGACAGGATTCACTAAGGGGCGTCAGACATCCGATGCCACACGTAGATGTACGAATATCATTCATTTGGCCAAATTGCAAGGGAGGCCTTCTCTGCTGCTTGCTTTGGTCGCAGAGAAGGCCTTTGATCGCATCCACTGGCAGTATCTTATCCAGGTGTTGCAGAGATTTGGTTTCTCTGGTAGTATACTACATGCTATCTTGGCCCTATATTCTAAGCCCTCGGCCCGTGTCTATACATCTGGAGTACTGTCTAGGCTGTTTTATATTACAAACGGCACTAGACAGGGTTGTCCTCTAGCCCTCATAATCTTTAATCTTTTGATGGAGCCTATGGCTATCCATATCCGGTCTCATCCAGGCATCCCAGGCTTTCCCACACCAAATTCAACTCACACAATCAGTCTATTCACGGGCGACATTATAATGATTCTAACAGACGTGGAAACTTCCCTGGCTTCGGTTCACTCAACCCTCAATATGTTTAATAAGCTATCCTATTATAAGGTCAATGAGAGTAAATCCTACATAATGGGTCTTGGTGTGGACCCACTGGTCCAAGCGAAACTTATGACAGATTTTCCTTACACATGGAAACAGGATGGTATTAAATACTTGAGAATAATCCTCACGGCATCCACAGCTGATCATTATGCAGCCAATTATTCTCCCTTTTTGGCCATACTTAGTAACAAACTGCAGGAATTATCAAAAGTAGTATTGTCTTGGACGGGCCGATTGGCAGCCTTTAAGATGCTTGTGCTCCCGCAGCTTTTGTACCTCTACCGAGCATTGCCAATCGTACTTCTCAACTCCTTTTTTACCAAAGCACAGTCTATGCTAAACAAATATTTATGGCAAGGTAAAAGAGCACAATGTGCTTTTAAAAAACTGATTAAGGCTAAAAATGCAGGAGGTATAGGACATGTTTTATTGAAGGATTACCACTCTGCTGCTATTTTATCACAAACCAGGGCCTGGTTTTCCCACTCACAAGGCCCTAGATGGATGGAGTTGGAGAAGTCCCAGATTCCTGGGAATGAACTGGTAGACTTACTTTTGTCTTACAAACTTCTCCAGCAGGCCCACACACATATGTCTATCACCATGGAGGCCACCTTAAGTATTTGGAAGCAGTTCTCATCTTTAGATTTCTCAGAGCAGGTTTTAAAAGCTATACCATTTCCAATCTCATGTATCCCATTGTTAATTCCGGACCTAAATGTGAATAAATGGGTGGCCAGGGGTATCAAAAACATAACTGACTTAATGGCAGGCCCATATCCTAAAACATTTGCTGCACTACAGGTATGGCCTAGAAGATAACGACCACTATAGATACCTGCAAGTAACCCACTTTCTTACAAAAAATCCCAAACTTACCATACATTTACCGTGGCGAGCAGTTCTTTATCTTTCCAACCACCACACTACTATAAGGGGTATATCCCTATTCTACTGCCTTTTGCACTCTAAGACAAATTTTGAAAAATCCACTAACATCAAGGCATGGGAGCGGGATCTAAGTGCAGAGTACCCCGCAGCCCAATGGGTTAAGGCCCTACAAAATACTTTTAAGGCAACCAAAAGTGCTAACCTTTGGGAAATAACCCATAAATTAATGTTGAGGTGGTACTTAACACCTTATAGAATATTCCTCTCAGAATTCCCACCTTTGTTGGAGGAACTGCGGAGGAACTGGCACATTGTACCACGTTCTATGGAAATGCCCTGCTTTACTTCAGATATGGTCTAAAACATTTCACCTAATCTCTACCCTTACTGGATCGATAATCACACCAAACGCAGCTATGGCGGTCTTATCCCTAGGTATTGAACAGATTGCACCACAAACCAGAACCATAGCCACACATATTCTCCTCAGCACTAGATTAGTACCGTATATACTCGAGTATAAGCCGAGATTTTCAGCCTCTTTTTTGAGGCTGAAAGTGCCCCCTCGGCTTATACTCGAGTCACCGCTGTCTGACTGCTCGATCAGCGTATCGAGCTGACAGACGGCGGACATTAAAATTTAAAAGCCGCGCCTCCTTCTCCGCCTCCGCCTGTGATAGGCGGAACACTGAATTTCCCAGCAGTCAGTGTTCCACCTATCACGGACATCCGCTCATTCTCATACTACGGACGAGTATGAGAGGATGTCCGTGATAGGTGGAACACAGGCTGCTGGGAAATTGAGTGTTCCGCCTATCACAGGCGGAGGCGGAATTTTGAATTGTAGAATGGCCGCCGAGAAGAGCGGCGATCCATCGGCACGGCACGGGACGGAGGAGGCACGGGACGGAGGAGGCACGGCACGGGACGGAGGAGGCACGGGACGGAGGAGGCACGGCACGGGACGGAGGAGGCACGGGACGGAGGAGGCACGGCACGGGTCGGAGGAGGCTCGGGACGACGGCGGCTCGGGACGGAGGCTTGGGACACAGGTAGGCTGGACACACACACAAGGCTGCACGGACACACACACACACACACACACACACACACACACACACACACACACACACACACACACAAGGCTGCACGGACACACACACACACACACACACACACACACACACACACAGGGATGGATGGATGGATGGATACACACACACACACACAGGGATGGATGGATGGATGGATACACACACACACACACACAGGGATGGATGGATGGATGAATACACACACACACACACACACACACAGGGATGGATGGATGGATGGATGGATACACACACAGGGATGGATGGACGGACACACACACAGGGATGGATGGACACACAGGGATGGACGGACACACACACACAGGGATGGACAGCCATGTCTCACCCTCGGCTTATACACGAGTCAATAAGTTTTCCAGTTTTTTGGGGGTAAATTGGGGGCCTCGGCTTATATTCGGGTCGGCCTATACTCGAGTATATACGGTAATACTGCGTCATTGGAGGGAGGTAAATCCCCCATCTTTTCAGGAAGTCATAGAGACAACGAATACACATGCTACATACAAAACACTTTTTGCAGCAACCCAGGGTAACTATCAAATGATGAGCATAAAATGGTCAAAGTAGAATATATGGTATACATCTCACTGCACTCTAGTCAGCAGAATTCTTCCATAGCCTAGTGAAATTGTTTAATGGATTAACAACCCTCTAGAGGTTGCACAAGTTACTAACCGTCCCCTATCTGTTTTGTTCTTTTTGTGGATGTTGCTCAATATAATATACAGTGACTTTTATATGTTTACTGATGTTCAAATTTTTGTTGCTAAACGATTGTTCCAATAAACATTTATTGAAATTAAAAAAATCAAATTTACTTTGTGAAGATCTGAAAAAAGAGCATACATTCTTCAAAAAACGACCATCAAATACCTGTTTATATTAAGTCTCCAAACGTAATGATCCTTTACTCTGTTGAGTTAAATTTTTTAAATCTTTAAATATACAGTGAATCTGAGGCGTAAGACAGTTAAAAGGTTTATGTCAACTGAGTAAAAGGAGGGGGGAAGTTTATTAGAAAGAGACAAGAAAAAAGGGGGTCCAACTCCACCCACCCCATGGCACTGCACAGATTGGGAGAAAAGCAACTCACGTAGAGTTCCAATATACAGTGTCTTGAAAAAGTATTCACACCCCTTGACATTTTCCAAATTTTTGTAATGTTACAACCAAAAACGTACATATATTTTATTGGGATTTTATGTGATAGACCAACACAAAGTGGCAGATAATTGTGAAGTGGAAGGAAAATGATGAATGGTTTGCAACATGTTTTACAAATAAAGATGTGAAAAGTGTTCAGCCCCCTTTACTCTAATACCCCTAACTAAAATCTAGGGGAACCAGTTGCCTTCAGAAGTCACCTAATTAGTAAATAGAGTCCACTTGTGTGTAATTTAATCTCAGTATAGATACAGCTGTTCGGCAAAGCACTCAGAGGTATCAGAGAACCTTAGTAAAAAAACAGCATCATAAAGGTCAAGGAACACACTAGACAGGTCAGAGATAAAGTTGTGAAGAAGTTTAAAGTAGGGTTAGGTTATAAAAAAAATCCCAAGTTTTAAACTTCTGACAGGGCACTGTTCAATCCATCATCCAAAAATGGAAAGAGTATGGCACAACTGTAAACCTACCAAGAGACCAGAGATCCACAGCTCAAGTGCGAGAATCTGTCCACAGGACAACTATTAGTTGTGCACTCCACAAATCTGGCCTTTATGGAAGAATGGCAAGAAGAAAACCATTGTTGAAAGAAAGCCATAAGAAGACAACAGTTTGCGAGAAGCAATGTGGGGGACACAGCAAACATGCGGAAGAAGGTGCCGTGGTCAGATGAGACCAAAATTGAACTTTTTGGCCTTAAAGCAAAATGCTATGTGTGGTGGAAAACTAACACTGTACTTCACCCTGAACACACCATGCCCACCGTGAAACATGGTGGTAGCAGCATCATATTGTGGGGATGCTTTTTTTCAGCAGGGACAGGGAAGCTGGTCAGAGTTGATGGGTAGATAAATGGAGCCAAATACAGGGCAATCTTAGAAGAAAACCTGTTAGAGTCTGCAAAAGAATAGATACTGGGGCAAAGCCCCCTCCCCCCCACCAGCAGGACAATGACCTTAAACATACAGCCTGAGCTACAAAGGAATGGTTTAGATAAAATAAAATGTATGTGTTAGAATGGCCCAGTCAAAATCCAGAATTAAATCCAATTGAGAATCTGTGGCAAAACTTGAAAATTGCTGTTCACAGAGGCTCCCCATTCAATCTGACAGAGCTTCAGCTATTTATCAAAGAAGAATGGGCAAAAATGTATTTCACTCTCTAGATGTGAAAAGCTAGAAGAGACATACCCAAAAAGACTTGGTGGTTCTACAAATTATTGACTCGGGGGGCTGAATACAAATGCACACCACACTTTTCACATATGTATTTGTAAAAAAATGTAAAAAACATTTATAATTGTCCTTCCACTTCACAATTATGTGCCACTTTGTCTTGATCTAACACAAAAAATCCCAATAAAATACATTTACATTGTTGGCGATAACATGACAGAAGTGTGGGAAATTTCAAGGGGTGTGAATACTTTTTGAAGGCACTGTAGCAACCATGGTGTCCAGATTTTAAAATGTTTTTCAGATTTCTTTTGGTGGTATTTAATCACCACTGAGTTTTTTCTTTTTTGCGAAATAAGTGAAAAAAGAGCGAACATTTTGAAAAAAAAACACTTTTTTTTAGTTTCTATGATACAATTTTGCAAATAATTTTTTGTTCATAAATTTGGACCACAATTTATACTGCTACATTTCTTTGGTAAACAATAGCCCAAATGAGTGGATATTATTTGGTCTCTGTGAAAGTTATAGAGTCTACAAGCTATGGTGCAAATCATTGAAAATTGATCACACCTGATCACACCTGACACACTGATGGCCTATTTTATTTCTTGAGGACCTGAAATGTCAGGAAAGTACAAATACCCCCCAAATGGCCCCTTTTTGAAACTCAGACAGTCAAAAGTATTTAGTATGAGGCATGGTGAGTTTTTTGAAGTTGTAATTTTTTCCCACAATTCTTGGGAAAATTAAGATTTTTTTTTTTTCACAAAATTGTCATAATAACAAGTTATATCTCACACACAGCATACAGTATGCATACTTTCAATTACACTCCAAAATAAATTTTGCTACTCCTCCCGAGTATGGCAATACCACATGTGTGTGACTTTTACACAGCCTGCCACACAGAGAGGTCCAACATGCAGGGAGCACCATCAGGGGTTCTAGGAGCATAAATTACACCTCTAATTTCCTAACTACCTATTACATTTGTAAAGGCCCTGGAGAACCAGGACATTTCTAACTCAAAGCATGTATAAAGTGAAAATGACACCCCAAAACACATTCCGTTACTCCTCCGGAGCATGGCAATACCACTTGTATGACACTTTTACACAGCCTGGCCAGATACAGAGGCCCAACATGCAGGGAACACTGTCAGGCATTCCTGGAGCATAAATTACACCTCTAAGTTCCTAACGGCCTATTAAACTTTTGAAGGCCCTGGAGCACCAGGACAATGGAATTACCCACAAAATGAACCCATTTTAGAAAAAAAACACCCCAACGTATATTCTATGAGGTGTAATGAGTCTTTTGAATGGTTAATGGTTTTACACAAGTCTTCAGAACACGTGGAAAGAAAATTAAATATATATATTTTTTTTTACACAAAGTTGTCAATTTATGATATTTCTAACACATAGCATTTATGTAGCAAAAATTACATCCCAAAATACATTCTGTTACTCCTCCTGAGTATGGCAATACCACGCCTCTGAGACTTTTACACAGCCTGGCCACATACAGAGGCCCAACATTGAAGTAGTACCTTCAGGTGTTCTAGGAGCATATATTACACATCTCATTTCATTCCTACCCATCACACTTTTGAAGGTCCTTGAGCACCAGGACAGTGGAATTACCCACAAAATGACCCAATTTTGGAAAGCAAACACCCCAATGTATATTCTATATTGCATGAGCTGCAGATAAGTACTCGGGTACTCTGATGGGCTGGAGATAGATGCTTGGGTACTCTGATGGCCTGGTGACAGGTACTCGGGTACTCTGATGGGCTGGAGATAGATGCTTGGGTACTCTAATGGCCTGGTGACAGGTACTCGGGTACTCTGATGGGCTGGAGATAGATGCTTGGGTACTCTGATGGCCTGGTGACAGGTACTCGGGTACTCTGATGGCCTGGTGACAGGTACTCGGGTACTCTGATGGGCTGGAGATAGATGCTTGGGTACTCTAATGGCCTGGTGACAGGTACTCGGGTACTCTGATGGGCTGGATATAGATGCTTGGGTACTCTGATGGCCTGGTGACAGGTACTCGGGTACTCTAATGGCCTGGGGACATTTACTCGGTATTCTGATGGGCTACAGACAGGTACTCGGGTACTCTTATGGGCTGGTGACTGGTAGTCGGGTACTCTGATGGGTGCTGATAGGTACTTAGATGGGCAGTGACAGGTAGTCAGATGGGCTGTGACAGGTAATCGGGTATTCGTGTACTCAGATGAACTGTGACAGATACTCAGGTACTCAGGTACTCAGGTGGACTGTGACAGGTACTGAGGTAGTTAGATGAACTGTGACAGGTACTCAGGTACTCAAGTACTCAGATGGGCTGTGACAGGTACTCGGGTACTCAGATATACTGCGAAAGGTACTCAGGTACTCAGTTGGGCTGTGACAGGTACTCAGGTACTCGAGTAATCAGATATACTGTGACAGGTACTCAGGTACTCGGGCTGTGACAGATACTCGGGTACTCAGATGGGCTGTGACAGGTACTTTGATGGATGGTTACAGGTACTCTGATGGCTGGTGATAGTTACTTTGATGGGTGTGACAGGTACTCCGATGGGTGATGACAGGTCCTCTTTGTTAGGGGGGCAGTCAGTTTGTTTGGTGTGTACTGTAAGTGGTAACGAGATGTTACCGCAATCTCCTTCTCACACACAACCAGTGTGTGAGGAGAAGAACACAGTGACATCTCGTTACCGTGGTTTGTTGACATTCTGTGACCTGCTGTGATTGGACACAGCCAGTCACATGGTAAAGAGCCAATTTCATTGGCTCTTTACTGTGATTGGGGTTGGGCTGTGTCAGGATGACAAGCCTCGTCCCCGATCGTCGCTTTGTGTGTGCCCTAGGGGTGTGCATGAGAGCCATGCATGTGGGCAATACATGTAACATGACCAGCTGTGATACTTTACCATGTGACCGACTGTGTCCAATCACAGCTGGTCACATGGTAAAGAGACATTTTTTATTGGCTCTTAACATGGATTTGGGGTGGGCTGTGTCTGAGGGACACATCTCACCCCAATCGCCACGCTGCGGGCCCCTGGGGGCCCGCAGGAGTGGCGAGAAGCCAAGGACATCATACGATGCCCTCTCAGGATGGGAGATCCCATCTGCAGATGTCATATGACCAGTAATAAAGTAGTTAATAAAAGCAGTTATTTGTACCATAAGTTTGATATCAGAGGCATGTCAGGGTTCTAAAGTTAGGGGATCGGTTTTCCCAGAGTGCCAGTATGCACTCTTTGGTGGTGTTTCAGAAGTGATTTTTTTATATTGTTTATAAAATATTTGCGTATTATGTAAAAGATAGAGGGCTAGTGAGTCTGCAAGGCACCATCCAGTTACAATTTTAATGGAGGACTTGACTTCAGACCAGAAGGCAGCAAGCATTGGGCAAACCCAGTAAATGTGTAGAAGGGAACTTCCGCTTTCAGGTAATGAAACTTAAGGGTTGATCTTGTGTAGAAGTTGAGGAATTTTGTACCACCTAATGAGTATTTTGTAACCATTTTCTTGGTATGTGTTTGCCAATAAGGCTTTGTGAGCAAAAAGAAGAATTTCATCTTTTTGGGCGGGAGAGAACGTCATATTCAGAACTTGTTCCCATTTCATCAGAAGCTCAGAACTTGTTGGTATTCACCAGCGACCAACATAGAATAAGATTGTGATAACGCATGACTGATCAGTACAGCATCCTTGCAAATCCTTTCAAATGATGTTAGAGTGCAGCTAATTTGGTACCCCAGAGGTAGAATATCAAGCAAGCAAATTGAAGGCAAAAAAGTAGTTTAGGTCTGAGCCAAATGAAGCTTGGATGTTTGTGGTGGAAATAGCTTTGTTTTGAGAATAGAAATGACACAATCTAAATGTGCCCTTGGCCCTAGGGGTGTGAATGAATGCCATGCATGTGGGCAATACATGTAACGTGACCAGCTACCCAGAGGTAGAATATCAAGCAAGCAAATTGAAGACAAACAAAGTAGTTTTAGGTCTGAGCCAAATGAAGCTTGGATGTTTGTAGTAGATATAGCTTTGTTTTGAGAATAGAAATGACACAATCTAAATGTGCCCTTGGCATAGAGATTACATTGCACGTCTGTAGAGATATGCGGTAAAATAGAGGAGTCAAAAATGTGAAAAAGTGGGTTGGTTGCAATGAAAGAGAAGTAGACTTGAAGATAGATTTAACGATTCAGAAAGTAGAACCTATTAGAGGGTGGGTCAGGATTGATCCAATTGGGCTTTCCGAGACCAAGCCTTCCAAATGTACAGATAAAGCAGCCTGTTGTATCTCTAATATGGTTTAACATTCTTCTGATTACACCAGTCTATCACTCTCATCAAGAGGACTGGTACATGATACTTAACCGAGTCAGGAAGCCCAATACCACCCCATGGCTTGGGTAGTGTCAAGACAGCTCTACTGATTTTGGTCTTCTCCCCCCTTCCAGATATAGCGAAGGAAGTGGCATCAGCACCAGAAGGGTCTGTAACAAATATAGAGTACAAGGCAGAATATTTATTTGAGGATGCAATTTTGTCCAAACCATGTAAAGTCTGCTGTACCTGGATTCAGAAAATTGGCTTTTATTTTTTAGATAACGGTTGAGAATTCAATAAATTATTGCATCTGAATTTGCCCAGGATCAGTGTTCCTAGATACGTAAAATGAAAGGAGTACCACCTAAATGTAAACTGCTGCTGCAAGCATGCCAGTTGGAATGGGGTATGGTAACATTTAGGGCTTCACTTTTCTGGACATTGATTTCATAATTGGATAATGTCCCATATGTCTTTAGTTCCTGTAAATAGGTCAGGACTGTAGTTTGGGGGAAATAAATAAAAAATATCAAATCATCAGCATATGATGCAACCTTATGGGTGCTTTTAGCACTGTTAAGACCTGTGAAGGCAGTATTCACTTGAATAGTTCTTAAAAATAGTTCCAGAAATAATATAAAAATAAAGGGGAGCCCTGATGGGTTTCACTGCTTATTGCAAAAGATGTGGAGAAGGATTTATTGGCTCTCACAGTGGCAGTTGAGTGTGAATATGAGTCTCCAATCCATGCCATCATATTAGTCGACAAGCCTATATTGGATAAGGTGTCAAAGATGAAATCCCAGCTCTCCCTGTCAAAAGCTTTTTCTACATTATTAGGTAAGCTTTTTCTACATTAGTAAGTAGAAGAGAAAATCGTATGTTTTTCTCCTTGGTTAAATGGAGTATTAGGTATTTTCCCTTGCCTGTTGTCTCCTGTTTGGGCATAAATCTGGATTGGTCAGGGTGCATGCGGAAGGCAATGTGGGGCAGTAATCGACTGGCCAACATTCTAGTAACATATTTTAGGTTGACATTTAAGAGGGATATGGGTCTATAACTTTGACACAACTGGGGATCTTTGCCCTTCTTGGGCGTGACAGTAATTATAGCTTGAAGGATGTCTTGTGGAATGATATGACCTTTTAAAATGGAATTGTAGGTCTCTACGAATTTCAGATCTAGAGTGTCTTGGAAATATTTATAATATGTGACTGTAAACCCTTCTGGTCCAGGAGCTTTACCAGCACTAATAACCTTAAGGGCCGTATAGAATTACTCTGTAGTGAGTGGCCATTCCAAGTCCTGAATCGATTCCTCGGACAGGCAAGGCATACCGGAGTCCTGCAAGTAGTGAAGAATTTTGTCCTGTTTGGGATGGGACTTGACATACCAGTAGAGTGGCGATTGTACAGGCAAGCGTAGTGAGACCTAAAAGTAGCAGCTATAGACAGTGAGTCCTCCACCACAGTCCCTCCTTTACTTTTGATTTGCGGGACATAGTTTCTAGTTCGCACTTCTCAAGGGGCCCATGCTAACAATTTATTCGTAGAAGGCCCGTCTGCATCTAAGTAGTTTTCGATCTGTAAGACATTAATTGAATTTAGTTGTTAGAGAGAGCAATTCGTCCTTAATTTGCTGGGCGAGGGACTGTTTATGAGTAGGGATGAGCTTCGAGTTTGATTCGAACTCATGTTCGACTCGAACATTGCCTGTTCGCCTGTTCAGCGAACAGTGAACAATTTGGGCTGTTCGCGGCAAATTCGAAAAGCCGGAACACCCTATACAAGTCTATGGGAGAAATCTAAAGTGCTAATTTTAAAGGGTAATATGCAGGTTACGGTCCTAAAAAGTGTTTGGGGACCTGGGTCCTGCCCCAGGGGACATGGATCAATGCAAAAAAAAAGTTTTAAAAACTGACGTTTTTTCAGGAGCAGTGATGTTAATAATGATTAAAGTGAAACAATAAAGGTGTAATATTCCTTTAAATGTGGTACCTGGGGGGTGTCTATAGTATGCCTGTGAAGGGGCGCATGCTTAGAACTGTCCCTGCACAAAGTGTAATTTGTGCAGGAAAAAAAGTCTTTTAAAATCACTTGCGGCTATATTGTCGGCTCCCGTAATACAGAGAACACTCAAAAAACTGTCATACAACTCCACAATGGGAGACAGAAATTTAAATAGAGACACCAGAAATTTGACAAAAAACAACCAGAAACACCAGCATCAAAAAGTGTCTCTGGTTATGACCACTAACAGTACAAGGCACAAGACGAGACACACGACAATGGGGTACAAATAAACTATCGTCCGGACGTCACAGATCTGTAAATTGGTGTGCATGTCAATTGCCATGTAATGTGTATATAAATCTATAAGAATATAATCTATCCAAGAATATTTATTGTGGGGGGTGGGGGGGGGGGGGTGGAGAAATAGTTATAGTCCTGATCTTGGACATCTGTGGTTCACTGGGAGTCCATCAGTTGGTAAGAGAGGAAAAGATTTTTAACTGTTATCAAGGCCGCATAGGAGAGATGGAAAGCACCCCCTGAGACATCCCATAGGGAGTCGAGAACAGAACAGAGAACAGAAAGTTGACATCGCCACCATTGATGAGTGTGCAAACCCTATGCTGGGCAATGCATTCTAGGAATGATTCTAAGGTGGGAATTTGGTTATCGTTTGGAAAGTACATGTTTACTGGGGTGACTTAATGGTCATACAAAGTGCCTTTCTGCTATGATCAGGGATCAGGCTCGAAGTCCAGTCGCTATAGAATTAACGGAACTACCACCGACCAGCAGGAAAGGTACACAGGCAATCATGTGCAATGTCTAAGTACTTAACGGTGTTCACCAGAGCTCCTGATGTTGGAGATGTATTTTTCTGCATGTTAGCACCAGGTCCTCAGGATCACTCCACCAGGAGGTAAGCAAGCTGGGTTCCAGTAGCAGATAAACAGGTAAGGATCAAACAGAAACGTATTCAGTAAACAAGCCAGTCAGTAATGAGTAGTCACAGGTTGGGATCAGACAGAAGCATAGCCGAGGAACAAGCCAAGGGTCGATAATGAGCGGTAGCAAAATATGGATGGCAGCAGGGAAAACAGGAGTGAGAGAGAGCACAATATTCTGGCAATATTCTGGCAAACAGGACATGCAGCATGGCTTAAATCAGGAAGTTCATGGGAGGAGCAAAGAGTTCAGGGTTCAAGACAAACAAGTTTCAAGACAGGATCATTCAAAATATTGTCCCAAGAACTGCCTAGTGTTCCAGGTAGCTCAGCAAGAAGGGACATTGCCTGACACAGCAGAGGTTCCAGGTTCAATTCCAGGCCCTGGCACCTTCCCACTCAGACAGCGACCCACTGTCAGGGTTGGGCCTTCCTTCTCTGAGCTGGCCACTTAGCAGTTACTCAGCTGTTTATGATATCCTGCTTGTCATTCCTGCCTACTTAAGCCATCCAGCCCAGAGGCTCTCTGCTTTTGCCATGGTCAACATCACAGAGACGCTGTCATGAACTAGAAGTGACCAGAACTATGTGACTGCGACAGAGTGAAGCAGACGTAAATAGGTGAAAGTAAGTTTATTAGAGTAAATGCATATAAATGTGAACACACCACCAATACAAACTGAGTGAACAAATCAAACAACCAAATAGTGAAGATAAACGAACAAACCAGCATATGTAGCAAAAGGGAGTACCAGAATCGTAGTCAAGCCAGGCCAGGGTCATATATAGGAGGTCAGCAGATGGGGGGACAAGGAGAAAGGGATCAGGTTGTAACAGGTTCAGGAGGCAGGATGCAGGTAACAAGGATCGGTATCAGGTATCAGGTAAACAGGCTGCAGGTCAGGGCACAAGGACAATACCAGGGCAAGGTGTGTGTGCACTTGCCGGGTATTTATACAATGGCTGCTATCAGTCATGTGACGCCTGACTGCAGAAGGTAATACCTGCTCCACACTGCCAGAATCCCTCCGCTGGTGGACGCCAGTACTGCGGACCAAAGATTATATAATTCCAGCAGGGAAAAGCTCTTCTGACAGCTCCAAACTGTCAGGAGACACCTGCTGGTGGATCTCAGTACTGAACGCCAAATGATCGATATTACCAGCGGAGGGAACCTTTCCTGGCAGAGGCTCTCCTGCATTCCTGTTAAAATACTTGCTTGGTTGCATATTTATTAAACAAGTGGATGGGGTGTAAGATGCATGCACCAAGAGATGATTAGAGCCTCTCTGGCTATGTCATAGGCGGCTTCATATTGGCTTAAACAGTTAACCAAGGATAACAATAGGACCAAGGAACTTCCTGCAGTATTATAACATCACCTAAGCATATCTGAGCAAGCAACAAGCCATATACTGTATCTCCAGCCCCATGCCGGCCAAGCCCAACCATGAAAGCAGTGCACCCATGCAAAGATAATCAACAGATATGATCTATTGACTGTATATATCTGGGGTGGCACCAACAGCTTTTACAGTTGATGATGGTGAGATATAAATACAGCACACTTGACAGTCAGACCGGCCAATATAGTCTAGGTAGCTCCACTCCAGTCCACAATAAGGGTTGCATAATCAAGGGATAGTGTGAGAGGCTCTGAACATGCCTGAAATGACTCCTTTGGCAGCCAGGAACAATAAATTGGTAAGAATCAGCTTAAACATAGTCCAATGCGTATGCAATAGGTAGGGATGAAATGGTGTGGGCAAGCGTCCTGTCAGCCTCCTAACTTATACCGGCTATAGTGCATAATAACATTATGGAAAAGCAGAACAATAACAAAAAAACATTAGAGGAGCAACTCGGAGTACCACTACTGCTGGAGCCTGAAAAGCCGAGTATTTGGGGGGGGGGGGGTGCGGGGCAGGACATCACTGACACTGACTTTTAATAATCAACAAAAATTTGATTTAAAACACAATTTAAAACCATTAAAATGGTGTTTTAAACCAAATTTTTGTTGAATATTAAAATGTATTATTATGTGGTAAAGCGCTGAACAACATGAAGTTTAAAGTAAGATACTATAGTCACTATGGCAACCGGCACGCTGTTTGCGATCTATATAAGCAGCACGAGCGATCACATGGCTACCCTTGATAAAGTCACATGACGTGATGCAACGTGTCGGGAGGAGCCAGTGACATCATTTGTTGTAGTGTCTCTGTGAACACAGAGGGCGGACAAGTCTGTGTTGGGAACGCCTTTGACCAGCTGATTGTTTTACATCCGCTATTCGGTCCAGGTTATGTGAGTGAAGCAGCTTGTGTTTACTATACAGGAGCTTTAATCATTGCGCCATCAAAGTTTTCACTGTTTAATTTCTATGTTAATGAGAAATATGATCGTGAACAACAGTGTCTGAAACAGTGTTTGAAGATAGAAGTGGCACCTTTTTTGTCGTGGTGTGATCGCGATGCAACTGTGCTTAAAGTCATGCATGTGGAAATGGACTGAGCTTTTTTGAATATTGCTATTTACTCCAATTTGTGGTATTATTACTTTAGGAATATGATGAGTAGTAATATTTTAACTTACTCCAGGCACATTGCACTTTAATTATAAGTAGAAGTAATATATTCAGTATTTTTTTCTTGGTTTATGTATGATACAATCAAGTAATTCGCACAGCTAATCTCTGCACATTAATATTTTAGTTCATTCTTGGCATTAATAAGGAGCTAATTTGCACATTCATTTTGCACTTTATTACATAAGGATTAATGAGGAGTATATAATCATATGTAGGTTTATGAATTTAGTCTGCACAGCAACTTTTCGCACATTATTTAGGATAAGTATTTTTGCATAATACTTTTTACATTATGAAGCACTTTTGATGTAGGTTTGAACATATTGAGTATTTTTTGCACAGTAATTATTTGGATAATACTGAGTGCAATTATTTTTGGACATTTTTGCATAGTAATTAACACTGCCTGGTGTATGTTTGGAGGTTGTATTATTGCACTTAAGCACTTTAAATGCATGAGGAGTACCTACAGTATACCTCTTTAGAGCAGTAAATTAAGGGAAAATTGATTTGAGCGCACCATCATCTAGATTATTAACCTTAAGAGTGACAGAACACTTTATATGGTTGCAGCCTAACCATTTAGGTTTTTTCTATTTTTTATTCCTACGTCATATCAGCGCTTAGGCCCTCTATAATTTACATGCAGACTATCCATTCAGAGTTAATTTTTCTAGGGCGAGTTTGACTGCCTCAACAGTTTCAAAATCATGGACATCTATGGCTTTGTGGTATTGGAGACAGCAAGATGAAGGGAAGTCCTCTAGTGATCTCAGCTAATCTGATAAGTGTAAATCCTCATGTTTAAGAAAGCCGTACATAGCAGATAAAAAAGAGAATAGACTCCAGGTGATGACCACACATTCACACCATCCGTGCTAGCTTAGGAGACTAAGGGTGCTGGCTCAGCATAGGCAGTCAATAGAATAAAACAAGATGGACGGTGTGCGTATGCTCGAGAGTTCCGAGATGGCTGCTTGAACTTTGAGCTCCGCTCCATCCCAGACCAGCAGCTCCGACAGCAACCACTCCCGCCATGCATGGACATCGGAGAAATGGGATTCACCCTCCCACTACACCAGGGATCACACCGATCAGGTGCCAGGCGCAATTTAGAGTCTGAGTTCACCGTCTCCACCCCACCAGGATGTACCAAGATGGCCACCGTGGCTGCAGCGTCCTCTCAACCTCAGGCCTTAGCTTCTGAAGGAACACCAGAAAACAGGCAAGTCCTGGCCCCCGCTCATCTAACTTTCACCCCTGGAATACAGGGTTATGAGCTACAAGCATTTACACCCTCTCCTGCATCCACAGAATCCCTCCTGAAACACTCTTTCGGGGAACAGGCCTACTCCCAAGCACGGCCTGCAGATTCTCCTCACACAAGATTCTCACCTCATGGCCCTGACCAATCCTTTAATGCAGCAGATCTATATCTAAAACTGTCTAACCTTCTGGAGAAAGGGCTAGCCTCCACAGCTGCCAAAATAACAGGGGATATTAAAGCGGACCTCCAAAATATAGGATCAAGGATGGATGCCATTGAATGCAAGCTGGATCGGACTGCTGCAGTCTCACATCAGAACTCTGATCTCATTCACACCCACCAGGGCCAACTGGATACAGCCTTATCCCACATAGATGACCTGGAGAACAGGTCCAGGAGATATAATTTCAGGATTAGAGGTCTGCCTGAATCAATTCTGGATGTCGAGATGGCCATGCAAGACCTTATGAAGTCTCTGATCCCCAACATCCCATTACCCCGTCTGTAGCTGAACAGAGCTCATAGAGCACTGGGACCCCCCAGAAAAGATGGGTCCCCCAGGCACATAATTGCAAAGCCTCACTTCTACGCAGTCAAGGAAACGGTCATGAGACAAGCCTGCACAATGCCCCAAGTGATTTGCCATGGACACCCAGTGCAAATTTTCGTGGATCTTTCCCCTTCACCATACAGCACAGATGGACCCTGAAACCACTACTGAATGCTCTGACCCAGAAAGAAGTCAAATACAGATGGGCCTTCTCTTTTGCAGTGAAATTCACCTACAAAGGACAAAACCAAGCATTCTCCAACTTTTCCATGGGAGAAAAGTTACTTCTCAATCTGAAGATTATTTCCCAAGAGATGGAAATGGAGACTTCGACATCGTCCACGGGACCAAACAAATGTCCGCCTCCTAATAGCCCCTAAGATCCCCTGTGGAACAAGCCCAAGGACCGAAGATCGTCGCACAAAGGACCCACATGAGCCTCTGAATATCGCTTAGTTTGGATCCCAAATAGTTCTTTATCTGTTTGTTAACAGTGTTTGTTTTGTTTGATACACTTGCCCATGTTGCCTCTAGTGAAGGTTTCCCTAATTGCCTATCCAGAAAGCAAGGGAAGAACTGTACTATCTTTCCTGTGGTGAAAGGGCTTGGGTCTACCTCATATATGCTGGAAGATCTACTGGTCTCCCCCTCACTCCAGCCCATATGGGGGGTCGGGGGGCATCACTAAGGAATGGTCAGAGGGTTTTCTGACCCATTTTATTTACATATTTACCAAATGTTCTTGATTAAATTTTTGCTCATGTTGCTCAAGGAGCTTATTTGTCCGAATTTACAGGGCGCCCTGGTCTGGGGTTGCTCCCATGTGCCTCCTCCTATCCCTTGAACTCTGACTGGTCTCTGATAGGATAGGAATTCCACTGCATTTTGCCTGGAGTTTCGAATTGCTTATTTTATCTCATGATTTTTCGTGAGATCTTTTCTCTCCCACAGGGATTGTTAACCCGTCAGTGGGGAAAATCTCCTCCTGTACTGTCTTTTCTATCTCCCTTTCTATCTATTCTATACTATTTCAAGCATCACCTGACAGTTTTATCTCTTGCAGATACTACCTTTTGCCTGCTTCTCTGACCTGTAAGGTCATGTCGTTGTTATGGGGTGGCAGAAAGGTAAGTGATTGTGGATATTGCAGCGCACTTCACCGATGGTTCCATGGCTGATCACACTCTAAAGACCCTAAAAGTCACCACACATAATGTCCAGGGTCTGAATTCCCCCCTCAAACGTAGGAAAATCTTTAACGCATACAAATCCTCTACTTCGGACATAGTACTGATATAAGAAACCCACAAGAAACAAACTTCCCGATTCGGTAGGTCTCAAATTCCTCCACCCACATTTCCCTAACTTCCATATGGCCAGTGCGGTCAATAAGTCCAAGGGGATGACTATTTTATTTGCAAAAACATGCAAATTCACCTGGATAGCTGAAAAAAAAGACCCAGAGGGAAGATTCATCCTAGTGAAGAGTGCGATCGAGGGCCACCTATACTCCCAAATATCTTACTATGCTCCCAACAAAGGTCAAGTTCCTTTTTTAAAAATCTATTCAAAACACTCGCCCCTATGTTGGAGGGCACGGTCATCTTTGGGGGAGACTCTAACACAGCATTTGACCAGGGACTAGAGAGAACTAAACCTCCCTCAACCCAACTGACAAAGCCAACCAAGGAGAGCTTGAAAATAGCGAAACTCATACATGACCAGGGTTTGACCAATGTTTGGAGAGAACTAAATCCCACTAAGCGTGACTACACACACTTCTCTCATCCTCACAATTCCCATCTATTGGTCCCGAACCATACTATCCCACTAGTTGTAAAATGCCACATCAGAGACATGGTCTTATCAGATCACTCCCTAGTGATCATGTCTATTCAGACACATGACTCGAGGCCGGGTCAGAGACACTGGAGACTGAACGAATCTATTCTCTCTGACCCCGTCCGTGTTACCATGCTGGACAAAGCTTTGAAGGAATACTTCCTATTCAACAATGTAGATGGAATAGCAACTGAAACCCCGTGGGTGGCTCACAAGACATTTATGAGAGGGGAAATCATAAGGATGGCAGCCCAGATTAAGAGGGAGAGAGAAGCAGACATAGAGGGGCTGGAAGGGATATATACACAGCTAAGAGCCCAACACAAACTGAACCCCTCCCCCACTACGGTGACCCAACTTGATAAGACCAGTCTGGAGCTCAATCTAGCTTTCACAGCCAAAGCAGAAAAACAAATCAGATGGAGCAGGAATAGATTTTACACCCATGGAGATAATATGGGCTCCATGTTGGCCGTTAAGCTATCACCCCGATTCAGATCAT
This sequence comes from Lithobates pipiens, assembly GCF_037356315.1. Classification (NCBI taxonomy): domain Eukaryota; kingdom Metazoa; phylum Chordata; class Amphibia; order Anura; family Ranidae; genus Lithobates; species Lithobates pipiens. The sequence continues at coordinate 475,086,818 of NW_027507764.1, forward strand.
ACACCATGCCAAAAATTAGGATCCCTGGGCAAGGTACCACCTCCAACCCCTCCAAGATATTGGAAGATTTCCAGTTGTTCTATGCAAATCTCTACAGTCCACACACAACTGGCAATGATGCTTTCTTACACAAATTCCTAGATGGTCTTCCCATTCCTTCTCTCTCACCGGAGCACAAAGGGGAGCTTGAAGCTCCCTTTACTGAGGGAGAGATACTGGGGGGGATTAAAGATGTAAAAACAGGATTGACCCCAGGGCAAGATGGGCTCTCAAACTGCTATTATAAAACATTTGCCGAAACCTTAGTGCCACATCTAACGAAATTCCTAAATGCAAAGACATAGGGAAATCCTCTTGATCCCCAGCTTAACACGGCGTATATTGCAGTGATCCCCAAGCCGGACAAGAATCCAGAAGTGATTGCCAACTACCAGCCCATTTCTCTTATTAATAGTGATTTAAAATTTTTAACTAAAGTACTAGTGAACCGCTTGGCTGCATTCATCAGCTCATATATACACAAGGATCAAGTTGGGTTTATCCCAGGAAGGCAGGGCCCCAAACAGATAAGGCGGGCGATAGATATTGATTCTATTCTCCAAACAAATTGGGTGGGGGGCCCAAACATTTGGGAATGCTCCTTTCTCTGGACCTACACAAGGCCTTTGACTCGGTGTCCTGGCCTTATCTCTTTGCAATTTTAGAACACTGGGGTTTCGGCACACGTTTCTTAGGATTGATGCGTGCATTATACTCTAACCTGACAGCACATATCAGACTCCAAGGCTGTTACTCCAAGCCCATTCCTATACAGAGAGGGACTAGACAAGGTTGCCCTTTATCCCCCCTCATTTTTGCGATAGCCATTGAGACACTGGCCATCGCAATTTGCCAAAATCCGAACATATAGGGGATCTCTTGTGGACCCCAAACGCATAAATATGGCCTCTATGCGGACGACATTTTACTATTTGTCACCTCTCCCATTACCTCCCTTCTGAACATATGTAAGACATTGGATGACTTTGCAACAATATCTGGACTACAGGTGAATTACACCAAATCCCAAGCCCTGAACATCTCACTACAGAATGACATGGTAGCTCTCTTAAAACAATCCTTCAAGTTCACTTGGAGTGATTCTTCTGTCAAGTATTTGGGCATTAACCTGACATCTAGGACAGAAACCCTCTACGCAAATAACTACCCCCTCTGTACCGAAAACTAGAAGCAGATCTAACGGCCTGGTCTAAAAATAACCTGTCATGGTTAGGGAGGGTGAACTCCATAAAAATGACATTACTCCCACGATTATTATACCTTTTTCGCTCTCTCCCCATACCCATACGGAAAGATCACATTAAATAATTCCAAAGTAAACTACTGAGATTCACCTGGGGACAGGCAGGGTATAGGATACCACAAAAAGTACTATACCTACATAGAAGGAAGGGAGGTCTAGGCTTACCCCACCTCCACAGGTACTACCAGGCAGCAAGGCTGGCTCAGCTGTCCGTAGTTTATTCTAGACTTGAAAAAACATATTGGGTAACTATAGCAAAACGAGCTGTTCCATGATTCACACTAGATTTCCTACTTTGGAATCTCCCGAAAGACATGTCCCTGATTTTAGCCCCAACCCTGTCCTACTCCTTCGCCCTCTGGGATACGCTACACACCTTGACTGCTTTAGTCTCCTCATACAGACCCCTAACTCATCTCTTTAACAATCCGAACTTTCCACCTGGGAAAAATTTTTGGCATTCAAATGGTGGTTGGAGAAGGGATTGTACCAAATTGGTAATTTCTTTACAGCAGCAGGCCCCTTCACCCTTAGTCACTGTATCAAAAAAAAATGGATCTACCTAACTCAGAATTATTCAAGTATAGCCAAATTATGCACTTTTAAAATTCTCTCTGGAAGAAAAAAACACTCCTACCAAAGTTTACCGATTACAAGTTGTGGTGTGGACAAGCCATGGACCAGAGGGGGGGATCTTGGTGATCTACTCGTCACTTTTCTCTACGATCTCCAAGGAAGCTTTTATGAGAATCTGACTTCCAATTCCAGTGGGATCAGGACAACTGGCAGAATTCCTATTTCAAGTCCTTTAAAGGAATCCTCAGCACTGCACTGATGGAAGCCAGCCTCAAAGTGATTTCAAGGTGGTACTACACCCCCTCCGGACTGGCCTTGATCTACCCAGCTGCTGATCCTCTATGTTTCAGAGGTTGCAAACATATAGGCACGATGGCCCATATATGGTGGGAATGATCTAGAATCTTCTCCTTTTGGAAGAACATTTTTAACCTAATTGAGAAGCTGATTGGAGGTCAGATTTCCAGAACCCCCGATGATTGCCCTTTTAAATGCACAGATCCCAATGCTTTCCAAATCCTCTCGGAGGTTAATATTACTAGGCGCTAAGCTCACAGTGGCTAAAGCCTAGAAACAACCAACAGTTTCTTTTCCTGCGCTTAAAAAGAAAATATCCTGGATAATGTCGCAAGAAAAGCTCTCAAGTATGCTGCTAAACACAACTGACAACTCTAAAAAAGTATGGGAACCATGGGCCCAACAGGTGGGAGTTCCCTTGGGGCCCCCTTCACAGCCAGAGTAGTGCACTCTCGGCGTATCAGGTGATGTTCCTCTTTTATGCTCTTCTTTCTTTCTTCTTTATGCTCGTTCTGAGCCTCCCTGCTTTTCCTTCTGCTCTTCTTGTCTCTTACCTAGTTTATATCACTCTTGAGGTCTAACGTTTAAAGTCACAGGTAGAGTTTGAGTTTTTTTTTTCTTTTTTTAAGTTTATTATGGTCTGTTGTTCAAGATCCAGTATAAGCCTGTTCCTGGAAAAAGGGGTGCGGAATAGAGGAAGGGACAGGGGTCCCCCTCCGACACAGTTAGATCCTACTCAGGGTGTCGGTGGGTGTGGACCCCACCTCCAGCTTTATTCAGTTCTCCTAAATAAATACTGACAGTCGATCTTCTTCAAAGATCCAGACTTGACCTACGGTCTCTGTTCTTGTCTCTATCTGTCACAACCATTAAAAGTTTCAAGGCCTCAAATACTAATGTTTACTTTTGTATGTTTTTTTGACATAAAACAAGATGGACGCTGACACTCAAATATAACATCTTTAGTCACATAAAATGTGATCCATACGCCTAGAGAGGCACAGGTTACAGATGCAATACTTGACGCGTTTCACATTACAGGTGCTAACCTATATTAGTAAGCACCTGTAATGGTGTGAAACACGTCAGTCAATTGCATCTGTAACCCGTGCTTCTGTCGGTGTATGGATCACATTTTATGTAAATAAACGAGTTATATTGGAGTGCAGCCCTCCATCCTGTTTTCTTCTACTGACTGTCCATAGCAGGTAGTTGGGCCTGGGAGTATAATGTAAAATACCATCTGTCTTTATATGCCGTGAGAGTGAGAGGATATCTTTAATGATATGACACCCCCATAGCCTGCATGCAATCAAAGAAAGGCTTGAGTATGTAGAGTGTTTGCAGGCAGAGGTCCAGAAGAATTTGTTACCGTTACGCCATACCTGGCAGAGGATCTTTTCCTTCACGTTAAAAAAGTAGACCTGATGTCTCTGAGGGTAGAGTCTGCTGCAGGTCTCGGTGGCTGCAGTCTGTGTACCCAATTCAATTTGATACGTTTCATGGGTAATTTGCCAAGAGCCATGTTCAGGATAGTATTGTGTCATGCATGTTTCTTCCATTTGTTCTTCATAAATACATTTATGAAGAAATTTGATTTTTTCCATTTTTTATTGGATATGTTTTATAACAGAAAGTATAATTTTTTTAATTTTTTTGTAATAAATGAATAAATAATAATAAAAACGCTGTGGTGGTCAAATACCATCAAAAGAAAGTTCTATTTGTGTGAAAAAATGACATAAACTTCAATTGCATTCAGTGTTCCATAGCCGCGTAATTGCCAGTTAAAGTAGCGCAGTGCTAAATAGCAAAAACATTCCCTGGTCATGAAAGGGGTAAAACCTTGCAGAGGTCAGGTGGTTAAAACACCTTAAGTAACAATAAACTGCATAAAAAAAAAGAACAATCAGAACATAACTATAAGATACTCAATAACAATTTAAACCCATTACAGCCTTAAAGACAACATTAACTACCCCAATTCCAGCTTATTTTCTCTTCTTTTTTTACCTCAGTGCAGTCTGCAGAAATTGCACATTTCATTAATTTGTCTATATAAGTAATTGTAAGCAGTCACACAGAGTTAATTACATTTCTAAAAATAATTGGGTGTTCATTATGTAATAATCCCAGCAGAGGTCAACATGCCAACATTGCAGTACCTTTTTCCATTTTTTAGAGTATTTTGTAATGTTGTGTTGGGGAATATGTCTTCCATATGCACAGCCATGTGGTGGGGGAGCATCTGTTTTTCAACCCCTTCCTGTTTGAAACTGATTGGCCTTCTAAGGCCCTACCGGAACAAGATCCTCACTTGAGAACCAACATAAAGGCACTTTTGTACGACTCCAAGCCAGACCTAACCAGAACCACCCAGTAGCCTATTCCATACCTTCCTCAGGCCATACAACATTGGATCCCAATAGCTGCTTCACCTAGCACAAGTTTTGTTTCCAGAATACAGTACCAGCTTAAGGGTTAGGAGAAGGAAGTATTTCACTGAAACACAGTTGATTTACATATTCAACTCCTTTTAGTCACACCCATAATGATACACATATAGAAAATACTTGAGCGCTATTTGCCTATATCAATAGTGTTGCAACTGTGAAAAATCTTTCTTATTTCTCTTCCCCCTGAGCAGATAGGCATCAGTGGTCTTCTGACCATGGCTTGTCTCCAGTTCTGTGCCACTAGCCTGGCTCAGGTGCATCAAGTCCACTGGTCACACGTTATGGATTCTTCATACCTCTTGAGCTGATCTCGATTTGTGCTCCCCCTGTAGATATGTGCAGTTAGTTTCGTACAAATTTCTGAAAATTCTTACATTTGGAAGCATCCGAAATATGAATTTCTGTGCTTCTGAATTGTATATGAAATACAAAATTTTGTTGACGAATTTTGGATCCAAATTCCGTTACAACAGAAACGTGACTGGTGTTTTGTTGACCAATCAGAGGTTTTCATCTGCTGCTGAGTGAGGGTTGGGAAAATTACCTTTTTTAATATGGGAGTGGGAGACTGGTACTGGTAGTCTATGGGAGATTCAGAATCGGACAAAATAAGAAGGTTCGTTAATATTGTTTTATTATTGTCATAATAATTACAATTATTCATTATGATGAAGTTAAAAACCCAGGAGGAAGTCAGCACAGCACAGGGATTGTGGGAGCCTCTCATAATGAGCATAATGAGTTGACGACTGCCATATTGAGAAAGGTATGTTTGCTTTTTAAATTCATCATAACGAACGTTCCTAATTGTTACAAAAAGTTAAAGAAACTAACAAAAATTCGTATTTTGTACGAATCCAAATTGAATTTCAGACACAAATTACGAAATACAAATTAACGGCTAATACGAAACGGAACGGAACAAAACAAATTTATTGATGCCGCACATGTCTACCCCCCCGCCCCGGAGCTGTGGGCATCCTCTCTTGATCCCTCCAGCACTGATGTGGCCTCCTTAGCATCCTTCAGACTTGTCCTTGAACATCCAGCACTTTGCTTACATGGTGGTGTCAGATTGTATACTTTGTAGACTCTCTGGACCAGTTCTGCATAGATGTTTGATGTCTCCTGTAGCTTGACTTAGGTGGCAGTACCATGTAGTGGATCTCAACACTGGTGGGTTCAGGGGGGACTTTCACAGCCCTCTTGTTCTCTCTACAGTGCAGTTCCATCTGCCCTGGGTCTGCAACTACAGCTCCCATGGGTCTTACTGATCCAGTGACTGCTTGAAGATGCATGTACAGAAGTTGGGGCAGCATACCTATGGAGTCACATTGGTGATGGCCACATGCAGACTGGGCATACTGGCCAACCCCCTTAAGCAGTAGACAAATCCTCCTTCTGGGGTAAAAACAAGGCCCAGTATCATAGTAACATCCCCTGGGGCAGACACCATATTGCAGCATGTGCTTTTGGTAATTATGGGCTTGTGTAATGGTAGACAAGTGTTGGGGAGAAAGTCATCTACGTGCAGAGACATGTGGATGGGGGAGACTTGTACTCTCCAACTATTCCTGTTGGTGCACTTAGGATGACTGAGGTGCTATCAGCAGGGGATCCTTCTGAGCACCAATACAGGAGCACCCCACAGGTGGCTCCTGACCTGGCCTAACCAGCTTAACCCAGCAGTTTTTTTTCTGTACATTCTCCAGGCCTTACAGCAAGAAACCCCAACAGTAGCCTCAACCAGCACAAGTTTCAGTTCCAGAAGATGTTCTCTTCTTCAGGCTAGGAGAAGGAAGAGACCACACAATGACAGCCTTTAACTTATTTAATAACATGCAGTGGATTTACATATTTACACTTTCAGTCATCCCCATGGTGATGCCACATTTCTTACCCACACAGGAAAATGACAGAGATGAGAACGTGTTTAAGGAGTAGAATTTACCTTCAGGGTGCCAAAGGATCATGAGAGGTCCCAGTAGTCTTTCATATCTCTTTCCTTGCTTCATCTCTAAGTGGAAGCTCACAGACATTTGAGCCTCAAAGATTACATATTTGAATGCCTTGGCCTTTGCCCTGCTTCCTATCACAAATCTCCTAGCTGGACTCAAGCCAAACTATTTAGTAAAGTAAACTTAAACAGAAAGCAGAGGTGGCACTTGCTTACCATCTAGATTTCAGTCCATTCACGACTTCTAGAAGCTAAAAGTACATCAGGTCATTATATACCCCTACTTTACAGTAATGAATTGACTTAAATGGGTCTGGTAATTCACCTAGAACATAATGCTGAAAACTTGTGGCATTGTTTAGCTGTAAGTTCTTTTCTCACAGCGACCATGCATATGAAGGTACCCATGAAGAAATTCAAAGTGTCCCATAAACCCTAGTTTTTAGCATGCAGAACATAATATCATATAGACCTCTTTCTGATTTAAAATGTTGTCATACAGAGAATTGTCAGTATATTTGAATTTTATGACTGTTGCCAGAAAACCAATTTCTTTAGGTACCCAGTTCATGTACAACCTGTTTACTGTCTGACTGGAAGTAACTGTGAAATTCCTCTTCCTGAATGACTGGAAGGTTAAGATTTTGAAAAAATGCAATGCTGTCAGGAGTCTTGCCTTACTAAAATCTCTTCAAGTTTCCAGATAGTATTTAACGTATTCACATTGCCTCACAAATTGGCAAACCCTAGTGGTTCTGAAATATTTTTCTCTTTCTCTCTCTTTCTGTTCTGCAATGTCAATGCAACTGCAGCAGCTGACAATATCTAGACATCTGTCAATCAAATAAACTACTCCTAAGGTGTGCCAGAGGAAGCAATAATGGCAAGACTAGGAACAGAAAGCTGACATCACTCTATCTATCATGACAATCCAAGATGGGCCTAAACTCAAAGTTTAGGTAAAGTTTTAAACAATTAAAGGATGAATAACTGCATATTCCAGAGGGTCAGTAGGAATAACCAAAATTAAGCAGATCTCCTGCTGCCCCAGCTTTGCTTTGTAAACCCTAAACACGACATTACATCATGTTATCGCAGCGCTGCATTGGGTATGACTGCATTGGGTAGGATTAGCTAAGACTGAAAACTCTACTCACATCACAGCATTGCAAGTGAGGCTTTAGTCCATGTGACCACGCATAATACTGATGACAATAAATTGGTAAATGTATTCACATTCCGGCATCCCTTATCACCCTATGTAATGCTTCTTTAATGGTTCTATAAATATCTGCAAAAGATCTAGATTTCCTAAGCATGTCCTGAGCACTTTGGCACCAGGACCTGATGCCTCTGAAAAGGTTCTATTGTGGGAGATGTTTTATGGAAAATCTCTATTCGCTTAAAGGACTCTGCAGTACCCCAGTGCCACAGAGAAATCTAAATCCAGAAATCTAAAACCAGAATGCCATGTTTAAAACTTAACCTGCTTAATACCATATTAGTATGCTTTTGCATATTTTAAAGCAATATTTCCTTATGTTTCCCTAAATATTTACAGCACCCCTAAACCTTTGAACTGGTCCCCATTTTTAACAGTTATTTTAGGTTTATGATTTCAGAACAGCATGCATATGCATTTATTTCCCAAATTTATAAATATAAAATACCTTTTGCATATTTTGCAAGCATTAAATGTAGGGCGTGTTCCAATTACATAAGAGCATAATTTTAAAGGAACTGATTATTTGAAACAGTTTTCTCTATTTCAAAATAGCAGCATTGACAGCACAGCTGCTGGTGTGTGCCTACAACCAGCAACAACAAAAAAAAAACTTCTTGGCAGCACATGGTTGTGATGGGTTAACAATTGTATAAATGTTACTGTTGTAAAATTACAGCTTGTTGTTCAGATGAATACTCTCAACTTCTCATATAGCTCTAAATTATGGACAAATGCTTGCAATTGTGAACTACCTACATTGTGGTTGCCTGTTCCCAGGCTTCATCAACCCGAGCTGTCCAATGGGATTACTGTAAGCCTTCACGGCAGTCTGCCAGCCACTGATCAGAAATTCATATCCCTGGATGTTAGATTGCTCTCTTTATTCCATCCATGTGACAGTGGTGATTGCTGGTGTTCGGTTAGAAATTAAAATTTTGTGGCCAAGCTTCTGCTCTTCTGGAGAGAATACAAATTAAAATTACATAGTTTTTTAAAATGAAAACACAAAAACAAAATAAAAATTAAAAAAGTATTGCATTAATCTTGTATACTTCTGTAATATTGGTTCTAGACATCATTAAGGTATTGATGGCCCTTCTGAGTGGTGTTCAGGCAGTTGGCTTCTTTCAGTTACCACATATCAGTCTTCATAGATTAATGGTTTTTCTATGATAAAAAAACGAAAAACAGAGTGAAACTATAGGTGGGCTTCAAGAACTCCTAAATTAAAAAACCAATGCTCTCAAGCAGATACTTTCAAGGACATGCTGAATTAATCACAAGAGGCTGGTTAGCAGGAGGTCAGAGCAAGACTTCTTAGCATCATTTTGGGTCATGTCTAGAGGCGATAGCTATGTATGTGCTGTAGTGCAGAATATCCCTTCTAGTTTAGTTCCCACTCAAAAAAGGATGAAGGCACATTGCATAGATGTAGAGAAAAAAGAAAATCAATGGTAACTATGATTTATTTTTATTACTAGATTAGTAAAACACTCACACAAACACACACACCTATACAGTATATTGTATATAACACATATAATATTTGTTTTCATTGTATTCATGTGGGTGTGCAAGAAATTGTATTTATGTGAGTGTGTGTTTTTTTTTGCTCATTGAATTTTCAAATCCTGTTTATTTTCCTTATGCGTATTCATACACATGCTAATAGTATCTTGTCATTAGTACTTGTATGCCAAGCTTTTGACATATGACTTATGTACAATGAGCTAGTAGGTGCTTTTGCATCCAAGCTTATCCATCATTTTTATCTATGCAAATGCAAACTTAATTATTGTGTTTTTATTAAAAAAGGAGGGTGATTTCTGGTAAAATGGTTATAAATATCTGTAAATTAATATAAAAAAAAAGATGGCAAAGGATTTTTTTGACACAGAAGAAAGCTCCACTGATCTTGTGATGCTCATGTCGGACAATGATGTTGCTTACAAAATGATTTTATAAAATGCATTTTGATTCAGCTTTGTACAGTGTTTTAAAAAATCTGATTAAGTTTTATGGTAAAAAATATTGTGCTTGTGTGGTATTTAACTGAAACAAAAATATTACAGATGCAGTTAATAAGACAGATAAATCTTTATAAACAATGTCTATTTTTACTATGATACATAGCTTTTGTGTGTGTTTTTTTCTTTCTTTGGTATTACATTTTTTTTCTCTTTTTTGCAGACCTATCTACTGCGAATCATCCTGATAATCATAACTTCTAACTCATAGTGTATCTGATTCAGCAACCTAACAAAAATGTACTTATTTATACACTGGTTCATCCAATCATCAATGATTTAAATATGTCATAGTGTTCACCCTATTTACATATATGAATGTCTACTTTTTTAAAGACTACAAGCAGTATAAGCACTGCTTAAAGATGATAAACACATGTAAATAATTTTATACAAATCCAAATCTGTTTTAATATTCTTTAAAATTGCGTTAAGTTTCAACATGTAACTCATTAAGTAATAATACAAATTAACTAGTTGAGGCATTTTTTTTTATTTACAAAGCATCTCTTATATGAACAGACACTATTTTAACCCTTTCATCTGTAAAGGTCATTTGGCAAATAGTTAAAACTAACACACTGATCTATATATATATATATATATATATATATATATATATATATATATATATATATATATATATATATATATATATATATATATATATATATATATATCATTTAACGTAATTAAGCATGCTGCACAAAAATAATACAGTTATTGACTGTTTTGTTTAGTACTGTAAACTAATAACATTAAAATTATTACCACTGATGAAATATTACCATAAAATATTTAATGTGAAAACGATATAATGCAGCTTATGCTTATGAAGAGTAATAGTCATAATTATTTAAATGCTCTTTGCAGCTTAAGTAGGGATGGGTAATTGCCATATATAAAATCCCTTTTTAGGGATTTTTATTTTTAAAAGAGTGTTTTTTAAGCAGTAGCGTGTCAAGGTGCAAATATATATGAGCTACATTTTTACTTCAATTCTAAAGGACAGAAACTTAAATTTGATTATAATTCCTAATGTTATTGTAAAGTATTTGACTCTTTGGCTACTGAAAAAAGTCAGCAAGATGTATGTTTTGATTTAGTAATTCATTGCTTCATATATCCCAGGGCACAGTTTGCATTATTTATATTGTGACCTCAGAAACATTAAAAAGGAGAACACATTCATCTTTGGCATTAGTTTTCCAGATATGCTGTATATTACATTTTAAATGGCAAAATGTGTCATTTTGAATATTTTCTTTCTTTCTTTCTTTCTTTCTTTCTTTCTTTCTTTCTTTCTTTCTTTCTTTCTTTCTTTCTTTCTTTCTTTCTTTCTTTCTTTCCTTCCTTTGTCCATATGTGTGTGTGTGTGTGTGTGTTTTTGTGTGTAAAGAAAATATAGTTACACTTAAAATTGACACATGAAATTCACAGTCAAAAACAATAAACACGATTGCAAAGAATATACTGTGATGCTCAACTAAGAACAATAGGTGGCAGCATAACCTAATAACAATCCCTATATTGTTTAAATAATGCATAACATTCATTTTGCATTTCAGCGCAGCTTTGCAAGAAAATACACAAACATATTTATGTTTGTCTGTACACATGCAAATATTTAAAGCGTCTAGAACTGATTTTAATACAGTTAAACTTATACAGATTATACATTATTTAATATGAAGTAAATTAGCTATATAGTTGTTTATCTAAAATAATTATAGTCATGTTTTCGTAAGTATTTTGATTGGTATTTAAATTGAATTTACTTATTTTATAGGAATAGGACATAGAAAATGTTTTTTTCTAAACTTAAAAAAATAAATGTTGCAGAAATTTTATTAAAATTAATTTGTATTTTGTAACCTACTTCTACACTTTAGTGAACACCATTAACATTTATTTTAATGATTTTAATTTTGTTTATGTGTTTTTTCTTTTAAATAATATGCTGTAAAAAAATGAACGTGTGATGATTAAACCTTTTATACCAACTAAACTTCTAAATTATAATTATACAATTTAAATGCCATATTAATATATTAATACAAATAACTTTGTTTTTTTAACCTGCAATATTAAAACAACTATATAACTGTACACATTAGGTATTACATTATTTATAAATTGATATACTCATCAGCTATTAGATGTGTCAAAATGAAAATGTATTTTAAAATACCATGTCATATTGTTTTCTGTTCCAACACTTACTACCCCCCAACAACACTGAAGTCCCATCTGGTAGATTAAGGCCAAATGCGTTATTGTTAAAGCATTATTACAAAACAGCTTTCATCATATAGACAAATTAATGCGTTATCTATGCACATAATAAATTACATAGACATTAATATGTCCATCACTACTAACAATTACAATAACTTAAATTATAGGTGACTAATTTGAGGCCGCAACCTCTATTAAAGTTTTCTTCTAATACAAACTCCAGTTTTATCTTTGCATAAAAGATATTGGAAACAACAGGCAAAGGGGTTAATTTTTTATTATGCTTGTGTATAGAATTTGCCCAAAAAAGAGAATTTTTTTATGTGAAATAGCTTAAGTTGTCCACAATAACAAACCACAAAACTGTAGCATGAGGCTATTTTACTTCAAGCAACTATAGGATAACATTTACATGTTAATCACATCAAACACATTATCATGCTTCCACTTTTTAAAATAAAATGCAAAATAAAAAGACAAAGCAAAAAATATATATAACACATATAGTTTATCTGAAATTCAGCTTACAGAATCATGAATCAACAAATTCACACTTAGGTCCTTTAAATAGAATTTTTGAAACAGCATCTATTGCCATGTCATTAAATATTTTCCTCATTTATAAACATAGTTGCCTTCAGAAGTGATCTCTAGTGATAGATATGAATACAGTAAAAGTTAGCAGTAAAGGGAATTCCTTAAATGACAATTCTTTTGTTGTGGTTCCACTTTTGTTGTAACAGAGGGAATGCAGTAAAATGGTGTCTATTATTTTTTATGTTAAATGGAAATATGCTTTTGCCACGTGACCAATGTTTTTGTAGCTGCAACTGAATGTGTTTTCAGTGCTTTCAATATGAATGCAGACATGAATTTTACAGAAACCTTGATAACTGATTTAATACTTCAACAAAACCAGCAAAATTGAATTAATGATTATTTTTCTCAAGACTAAAAGCAAAGCATGTTTGATTTATTCTTATTTTGAATTAAAAACTTTCTGTTTAAGTTTACTTTACCAAATTGAATTCACTCACTTCCTACTCTGGCTAAACTAAAATACAGCTCAACAAATGAAATAGAATACATTGTTACAGTAGTATACTTCCTAAAGTTAGATATATGAGAATATACATATATAATGTAGTTATTTCTTGTTGTTTCAAAGACAATTTAAATGTGTGAAAACTTTAAATATTGATTCCTGTACTATTCCTATAGCATGTGTATACTGTAAGTGGCAAACGGAACAATTCAAAACTTTATAAATATTCTTAATTATGGTTCATTAATTGACAAATAAGAAAATTATCCTTTGTAAACTCCAGTTATCCAATAGAGTTGATTTACTAAGGGAGTAGAGTACATTCACTGAGAAAATTAGTAAATCGGGTAAACTGCATTTACTTTTAATACCTAATCATTTCCAGAACTGCACGAAAACTAGATTTCACCTTGCATATGATTGGATGATTCACATGAACATACCTTTACTTTCTTCACAAAGCAAAGTGAACATTTTCATAGGCTGTCAGCATGGTGCAGGGTCTTTCTGTACTCACAGGGGAGAGCAGTAAAAATTTGGAGCAGCATTTTTGACAAGTCTGTTTGCCTTTTCACCCAAGGTATTCCATTTTATCTTCACTCCGTTACATTACCTAGACTGCCCATATTTGTCAAAAGTTTAATATAGCATTTAAATATTTATTAAGAGAAGGCCCTGTTGAGTTGTTGATGTAAAAATGATTTACCAAAATCCCACATGTAACAGATTCAAGCATTGTTAGTCAACTTCTTTACTTCAAATGTTTTTATACATTTATGTAATACAAAAAAATAAGCTCCAACTCTTACTAAAACATTTCACACACAAACATAAAACACAAAACATAACACATAATGGGAGACAGACTGACAAGGGTACAAATCCAACTTCTGAAAAATGCAAAGGGCAATAGAACAGAAACTGTCTGATGGCACATATTGGCACATATTGGTATATGAGCAGCTGCCAGCGTTTGAACTAAGTTTCTGACTACTAATATCTGAGTGAATACTAATTGTAAAGTACATTTCTGCAACCTGTTTTACATATTTAGAGCCAGTGTCTCACAACTTCATTAGCAAATATTGTTTAGAGTCGTCTATATTTAGCTTCTGTAATGTATATGATGCCTTCAAAATGGATGGGCCCACTGTAAAATTGGTTACCAACCCTTCCCTTCCATCTTGATGCAAATATAATAATTCCATAATGCATAGCCCCATAGCTCTTTGTACTGTTCAGTTAGAAGTAATATAACTGAAGCAAAGATGAATAACTTTATTTTATCTAAATACATGCTATCAAATACATGCATTGAAATTCACTGAAATAAGTGATGCATTTATCTGTAATCATAGTGAGTATGATGTAATTATTTACACTATAAGGAGGACATGTCTGAATTTTTTTAGAGGCTAAATATTCCCCTTATTTTACAGAATAACAAAATACCTTTCTAAACAGAGTCTTTGTTCAAAAGCTTGTTGCTATATGGGCTATTTCTCTTAATGAGATTGAATTTGTCAAAGTGCTGTTGATCCTCCTATTGGTTTGAAAGGTCAGCACATGATAAATATTGTGCTGGAAATGTCAATTCAAATTCAACACTATTTGTAAAAAAAAACAAAAAAAAAAAACAACTTGCTCCTGAGTCCCTCACCTACCCACCAACTGACACCTAACCACTGTATACCTTTATATGCTTTAATGAATGAATTCAATGAAAATTAATGACCTATTGTACCACTACACTAACAGATTGAAAAGAGAGAACTCCCTTAGTTAGATCTTCCCTATGGTGGCATAGGTTATTACGGTATGGTGAACTTCCTTTCTGTTGGAGAGGGAAAAATTATATTTAATTTATCCCATTTTCTGAAGGTGGGGTAACAATAAATTCTCTTTCATGGTTATAGAATGTTTCAAGTCCCCTCTCCTTGATGGACCCACAAATGAACCTTCTCTCTGCAACAGGTGGAGTTCTACAAATATTCTAGTCACAACGTATAGGGAATTACCTAATTTTATTTTTATTTTCTATTATAAAAATAATGTAAGTAACTGCATCATTGCGTGTGCTGCTGCAAGAACATAGAGTGAGGGTGAGAATGGGAAGCATTAGAAGAATTGTTGCATCTGCAGCACACCAGTCTATAATTTCAGTAATTCCTTGAATGTTGTCTTGTTTTATTTGGTATAAACTTTGAAACTCTTTTTTAAGTTTTAGAGGTTGCACTCTGTGAGGGAATTTTCCCCAGAGCGTAATAAAATGTGGGGAAACTTCCCTTGGCAAACAATACCCAATCAGGAGCAAGGAAAATAGCTTTTTGTCTTGCACATGATTGGATGATTGAAGTCAGTAAAGATTTAACTCATTCACAAGGCTCTGGTGAAAATTTCCTTGCAGAGTGCAACTGCACTTGCAAAAGGGAACAGCATAGCTGTCTTTAGTGACTCAACCCAATGCAATAAGAAGCCTATACGTAGAGAGAGCAACATTTTCTATTTAGCAAGTGCTAAGTGATAACAGTGCCTGGTATAAAGTAAAAAAAAAAGCTTTATCTGCCACTTGGACCGTGTGACATGCCACCACATCCAGAAAAATCAACCTGTAATTACACAATTAGCTGAATATTACAGATGTCAGTTGTTCTCTCATTTTAAATTTCCTACAGTTCAGTAAGTTCAAAGCAGAGATGTTGGAAGTTTATGTTGGAAAGTCCCATTCAAATTACAGACTTCTTACTCCTAAAACAATCTATATTTGGCTTTGTTGTCTGCATTATCAGGAGGAAAACAGTCTGTAAACATACCCTACAGTAAATCATCAAAGGAACAATCTCCATTCATTCTGTACAGCTCAGCTGCCTCTGCCCCTTCCACATACTGGGGGGGGGGGGGGGGATTTACTAAAACTGGTGCAGGCAGAATCTGGTGCAGCTGTGCATAGTAACAAATCAGCTTCCAGGTTTTATTGTTAAAGCTTAATTGAACAAGCTGAAGTTATAAGCTGATTGGTTAATATGCACAGCTGCATCAGATTTTGATTGCACCTGTTTTAGGAAATCCCCCACTACGTTCCATCCAGTAACAAAAAGTTTAGAAATTAACTAACATCTAAAAAAAAAAACACTAAGCATTATGGGGTTAATTTACTACCGGTACTTGCACTTTGCAAATGTACTTGCATTCTGCAGAGTAAATTTCTAGTGTTTAGTAAATGAGATAAAGCTTCATTTTGCAAAACATACCCAATGACAAGGAAAAAAAAGCATTTTAGCTTGCACATGATTTGATGATGGAAGTCATCAGAACTTGCAAAGTTCACAGTCTATTTGTCTTAGGTTAATCAACTGCAATGTAATTTACTAATTAATACCTATCTTGTCAAATTGCTTTGAACTTCTTGTTAAACCCCCTACCTGTAGTAATCTATGGAAAGCAATTGTCTTTTGTTCTTTTTTCTTCTCTAACATGTCAACTTAGACCATGGATACATACATGCCATAAATAGATGGAAATATACAGCACACTGCTTGATTTAATGCTGAAACTCTTGCATTTCGTTGTTAACAGCAAAATGTTGTTAAATAAGGAACAAATACTTTGCACTTGCAAATTCAACCTTTAGCCTTCAACCTTTTAACTTTATGTTGCCTTTTGCAGTGAAAGCACACATCATTTAAAAACTAACCTACAACTTTAGTTGGTTTCTGAATGGCAACGCCAAAAAAAGTTGTTTATCTCATAAAAAATACCATTTATATGTAAGCTGAAAGAATATATGTCATGCTAGGATCTATGTTTTGCTAGTTTTGCAAGTAGCATTGACAAGAGCATATTTTATAAACCTAATGCTGAATTTTACCCATAACAGCTTGATGAAAAATAATGTTCTTTAGCAAGGAACATACAATCCACAATAATAATTATGCTACCAAAATGGGTGTGTGTTGTAAATTGACTACAGCATTGCTCCTAATTTTTCTTGCCAGAGGCTGCCATTTTGCTGAAGCCCGTAGCCCCTGAGCAGCAGTAAATCTTTAGGCTGTCAGCAGATCAGTTTCTACAGTGTCGGCACAGTACCGAAAAACATGGAGTAACTGTGCATGTGCAGAGCAGGGTTAGACAGTGTATTACTGGATTGTAAACAGTATAGGAACTTATATTTAATGCTTTACATAGCTAGACCTGCGAAAGGGGCAGCATGAAGTGATCTAGCAGAACTTAATTTGCTGACTAAAGTTCCACTTTAAGAACATCCCAGTTGTTTTTTTTGTACAATCTTGAGTGGCAATGAGAGAAAAGAAAGAAAGGTAACCCAAAAAAACTATAGAACGTGTGACATGGGGAAACAACATTCAACTAGATCAAAGCATTGGACTTGTTATCTCATTTTGTAGACAATAAAGAAAATAGAACAATTTGATATGACTCTGCCATTATGAAAAAAGAATTTGGTTAGGGGTTGTTCACCTCGCACAAGCTATTTCAATACAATAAGTTTAATTACATACCGTTTATGTTAATTAGACAAGAAAAAGCGGCTCCCGCTGTGTCAGAAACAGCAGTGTGGTGGACCCATGCCTAAATATAGAACAAGAAAAAAACACAGTGTGGGACTTTGGCAGACCACCGACACATGCAATGAAACTGTTAAAATATAAAGTTTATTCATACAAAAAAGTAAAAACAGGTGACTAGCATCTGAACAAATACATAGTGCAATGCAAGAAAAAATTATTATTGGAACATCACAACAACACTTGTGCTCTCATGAGGATATGACACCCCAAAACCAGACACTTTTCCAGTTTTGCTTGAAAACTTTCATCAGGGGTAGAGAGTAAGATGAGACGCAGTGTAATTAAAGCTCATGATAGAGCCAATCCTCAATAGGATGTGGTCATGTAAAATGCAGCTGCAGCTGGACCCCAAGGACACGGTCCCTAATGAGGAAGTTAGTGCGCCCCTCCACAAAGTATACAGTCTGATGTGAATTCTAAGTTAAGAATCCACCACCTCCCAGTCAATTATAGGGGGTAAAGTAAAAATCCCCACCAACATGGATCCGAACCACAAAAATGGATCCTAGGAAGTCCCCTGTTTGGATCCCTAGTTGGAAACACCATCAAGGAGGTCCTGTAAAGCGTGACGCCTAGATCAGATACAGCAGATGCAGTTTATGTTAATTACATTTCAGAGTCCAGCTTTGTCATTGTATAGACAAGAGGGCATTCCAGCCTTACTGTAATAGTGACAAAGTATACAAAGCTATTTTCCTTCAATTCTTGTTGTGGTGACACAGCAGGAAGTTAGAAGAGATCTCTTTGTAGTGTGTGTGTGTGTGTGTGGGGGGGGGGGGGGGCAGCAGTGAAGGACACAGATATCAATAAAAAAAGAAAAGGTGTCACGTAGCTGGTAGTTTTGAGCCTGAATTGCAGAGATAGACCTCCCCTATGGCTCCCACTCATGGCCCCCTGGAATGGGGACAGAGGGCACAGGAGTAAGGAGTGGTTTGGGTGCCTGGCAGGATCAACAGTTAGTGTCAGCAGTCCGAGAAGCACTTACAGAAGCAGGAGACTGGAACTGGTGAGCAGACTGGAACTAAGGTGCTGGGCTGGAAGCAGAAACAGCAGCGGGCAGCAAATCTGGAACTGGAGTGCTGGACTGGAACCAGGAATCAGCACCAGGGAGGATCACCCAAGAGAAGTCAGGCAGGTCGGTGGTCAGGTATCAGGTGGATGGCTGAGGTACCAGGGATCAGGCAGGAGAATAGTCAGGCAGGCCAGTGGTCAGGTATCAGGTGGACAGCAAAGGTACCAGGAATCAGGCAGGAGAATAGTCAGGCAGGCCGATGGTCAGATGCAGGCAGATGGCAGGAAGGGTCGTAACAGGTAGCCGGGTCTTTAAACAGGTAACACAGGTCAGATCAGGTTTAGGCACACAGAACTCTGTAGAGCAGACAGCGGGGATGGTCTGTGACAAACATGCCTAAATAGCCCGTCTGCTGCCAACAGAGATGCCTTATCAGTGTCCATCTGCAGCCTTGTCCATCATTGCTCCCTGGTCAGTGTCATTTGCAGCCTTGTCATGCAGCCTTGTCCATCATTTGCAGCCTTGTCAGTGTCATATGCAGCTTTGTCATGCAGCCTTGTCCATCATGGCACCCTTGTCAGTGTTACATGCAGCTTTGTCAGTATTGTATGCAGCTTTGTCATGCAGCCTTGTCCATTGTTGCACCCTTGTCAGTGTCATTTGCAGGCTTGTCCATCATTTGCAGCCTTGTCAGTTTCCCTTTTAAGCTTTGCCTTATAAAACTGTCACCGCCAAGATACAGAGCCGGATGTCCTGTGTATGTCGGCGGCACTCGGTAGCTCTTGGAGGCTTTTGGCAGCTCTCGGCCGTACTTGGCGGCTTTCGGCCACTTTCGGCAGCGTCCGAGAGTGGCCGAAAGCTGCTGTGAATGGGCGAGAGCGGATGAAAGCTGCTGAGAATGGCCGAGAGCAGCCGAAAGATGCCAAGAATGGCCGAAGGCAGCCGAAAGCCGAGAACTCACAATCCGCTCACAATCGGTGGGGGATCGGCATATAACACGCACCCACACTTTTCCCCTGATTTTAAGGGGAAAAAAGTGTGTGTTATACGCCGATAAATATGGCACTCTTTGAAGCACTATTGTCAGCACTATAGTATATAGGTCATTTGACTGTGCTTTTGACAAATAGATTCAAAAAGGACGCTATTATTTTATTTATTTTTTTAACATTTTACAATTATTTGAACAGAGTTTCATAGGTGTAAACCAATATACAAACAAGTTGCATAATCATATTTCAACATTTTGTTTTTAATGAATACTTAAACATTTCTGCATTGCTGATTTCTGCCAAATACCAGGCACCGTGGAATTAAAAGATATATTTATGTTGAAATAAATCCAGACTTCCATGGTCTTCTTCTCAGATCCTTAAGAAGACATCATATACTGTATACTTTATACCAAATATATATTATACCTAAAAATTAGAAATATGATGAGAGGAAACAAGTTAAAACACAATACATAATGAAAAATGGCATATGTATGCCATAGGCAAGGTTTACCCTCTGAAATAAAACGTATAGTGAAAAGCTTTTGCCCTGTGGTTTTAATGTCTACTTTAGTTTTCCTTGGACTTGTGTTTTCCAGAAGTGAAGGGGGTTTCATCCTATATATACAGGTGTTGCTTCAGCTGTATTATGTTTTTATATACTGCAGCCAACACTGACAGTTTCTATAGAAGGCTATGGTTCAGGTTATTTTCAAACTGTGTGAAAAGTGATCAAAGATTTTAGGTCTGTATTGAGCACAGAAGCTAAAAGGTTAGAATCCCTGCCTTGCAGCTATCTTCAACCAGAAACAATATATTCATGGTGTTTTCAGATGTTCCCAATGTTTGAATGTATTTGCTCAGGGTGTGGTAATGTTATGCATAATTCACAAAGGTATTGATATTATAGGGTCATTTGTTTTATAGCCAAATCCAGAATGTTTGTTTTTATTGCTTGGTATGGACATTTGATTATAAGCTGCATCGTAGACTGATATCCCTGTATATTACTGTAGACTTTAAACATTTTATACCTTAAAGCGGAGCTCCACCCTAAAGTGGAGCTTCCGCTCATTGGAACCCTCCCCCCCCTCCGGCGCCACAATTGGCACCTTTCAGGGGGGAGGGGGGTGCATGTACCTGTACAGTACAGGTATCTGCACCCACTTCTGGCATAGATATCCGCAGAATCTACGCCCCTTTCTGAAGGTCCCCCGCTGTCTGCTGGGAAACACACGGATCCCAGAGACAGCGGGGACCATCCTTATTGCGCAGCGCGACTCACGCATGCGCAGTAGGGAACTGGGAAATGAAGCCGCAAGGCTCCACTTCCTGATTCCCATACCCAAGATGGCGGCGGCAGCACCCGAGAGATGATCGAGAGATCGGCTTCGGCGGGTAAGTGTCATTATTTTAAAAGTCAGCAGCTGCAGTATTTGTAGCTGCTGGAAATGTTTAGAAATAACTGAGATGTTATTGGAAATGTTGAAGTTGGTAAAAAAAAACTTTTTCTGTACATCTGAGTGTGTCCACCACAGACGGACGGCCTGGTACTGAGTAGTACCAATTAGTGGAGACAGGCAGTACAAGCGATGTTAAACAATGTTGGTCAAAGTTGGCATTGGTTACTTGTGTGGAAAGTGGTCTGTTAAAATGGGGGTTTACACCAGACTTTCTAAGAAGCAAGCACACTAATGGCACAGGTGTGTGCTGGCTTCATATGAGAGCAAGAGTTAGAGCTCAGGGCCTCTGCCCCACCCTCCCAAGGGGGTCAGTGTGTGAAGGGAGCGCTGGTGAGAGCCTGAGAGAGAGTCCATGAGTGACAGAACAGCTAGGAAGCTGTAAAGAAGATGCCGAGCTGAAGTGCAGCATCTGTGCATAAACACTGTTCATGGTCAGAAGGATAAAAGAGGTACTCAGAGCAGTAAATCTGCCACAAAAGAGAGCCAGGAGGCTGAATGTTTTGTTTGATTCTTAGTGATGGTGAGAACCCCCGGGGTGGGAAGACATACAGTACCTGTATGAATTCTGATTTTAAATATAAGTGGGCAGGCAAACCCTGAAAACTATATCTGCCGTGGAATAAACTCACTGTTTTGGCACTACCATTGAAAAAAAAAAAAAAGGCGTGTCACAATATGTACTGTATATTTTTGACATTTTTGGTATGTTGAGTAAATGGGAATGGGGTTTTCTCAAATTTGACTGCAAAAGTAAAAATACACTTTTAATTTGTTTGCAAAGCAAAATGAGTTTCTCAGTCTGCAGGAAAATGAAAAATCAATTGAGGTAATTAACAACACAAGATCAATACATGTGATCAGCACATACAATTAGCCTCTCCACCACCAGGATCTGAACTACTCTAAGCCCTTGTACACACGGTCAGAGAATCCGTCGGAATGTGTCCTATCGGACCGTGTCGTCGGATAATCCGACTGTGTGTGGTATGCATCGGACTGATTCCGTCGGGAATATCCGTTGGACCCAATTTTCCAACATGTTGGAAATATTTCCCGACCAACTGGGCCGATCGGACATACTCCGATCATGTGTACAGAATTTTGATCGGACCAAGTGCCACGCATGCTCAGATCAAATTCCTACATCAAAGCTATTGGCTACTAGCCTGAATGTAGTCCCATCGTAACGAAATTACGTCATCACGTTCTGAAAGATTGGATTTTTTCGCCAACTTTGTCAGACCATGTGTATGCAACAGTTTCGGACAAGATCCGACGGACAAAATCCGACGGGCAAAATCCGACAGATTTGGTTGTGGAAATCTCCGACCGTGTGTACAGGGGCTTACATGTTAACAGACCCTTTGTTCAATGTTTACATGATGTCTCCAACTTGCAAGCCAACCTCAATGCACTGTTTATTTTGGCAAATGAGGTTTAATGTTGATAAATGTAAAGTTATCTACTTGGGGGCTAAGAATATTCATGCATCATACATAGTAAAGGGATCACACCTGGGGTAATCAATGGTGGAGAAGGATCTGTGTGTTTTGGTAGAGCATGAATGTAATAATAGCATGCAATGCCAATCTGTGGTTTCCAAAGCGAGCAAAGTCCTTTCTTGTATTAGGAGAGATATAGACTCCAGAGCGAAAAATATCATTTTGCCCCTGTACAAACCAGTAGTAAGACCTCATCTGGAATATGCAGTACAGTTTTGAGCGCCAATTCACAAAAAAGGATATTGGGGAACTGAAGAAAATGCAGAGATATAGATGAGCTCAGCTACAAGGATAGATTAGAGGAACATAATTTTTTCTCTCTTGATAAGAGAAGATTAACCACTTAAGCCCCAGACCATTTGGCTGGCCAAAGACCGACCACTTTTTGCGATTCAGCACTGCGTCACTTTAACTGACAATTGTGCGGTCGTGCAACGTGGTGCTCAAACAAAATTGACTTCCTTTTTTCCCACAAATAGAGCTTTCTTTTGGTGGTATTTGATCACCTCTGCGGATTTTATTTTTTGCGCTATAAACAAAAAAGTGTGCCAATTTAGAAAAAAACGCATTATTTTTTCTACATATTTTTGGTAAAAAAATTGCAATAAGCGTTTATTGATTGGTTTGCGCAAAAGTTTTAGCATCTACAAAATAGGGGATAGATTTATGGCATTTTTATTAATATTTTTTTTTAGTAATGGCGGGGAACAGCAATTTTTATCATGGCCACAACATTATGGTGGACACGTCGGACAATTTTGACACATTTTTGGGACCATTGGCATTAATACAGTGATCAGTGCAATTAAAATTGCATTGATTACTGTAAAAATGTCACTGGCAGTGAAGGGGTTAACACTAGGGGGCAAGGGAGGGGTTAATATGTATCCTATTTTGTGTTCTAACTGAAGGGGGATGGGACTGTGCAGGGAAACTAACAGATCGCTCTCCATACTCTGTATGGACAGACAATCTGTCAGTTCCCTGGTTAGAAAACCGCAAACACACAGCTCCCAGTTCTCCGTGCGCCCCAAGCGATTGCGGGAGCCTGGCAGTGATCGAGACCGCCGGGCACTCGCATCGGCTCAGGGAGCAACCGGGGGCGCTTATGATGTAACATAACGGCGATTTGTGCAGCCGAGCCATGCTGCCGCAGTTCAACTGCAGCGGCTGGTCGGCATGCGGTTAAGGGGGGTTATAGATCAACATGTATAAATAAATACATAAGTGGTCCGTACCGTATAGTGAACTTGGTGTTCAGTTATTCACTTTAAGGTCAACAAAGAGGACAAGGGGGCACTCTTTACGTCTAGTGGAGAATAAATGTAATCTCCAAATACGGAAAGGTTTCCTCACAGTTAAGCCCCATACACACTATCAGATTTTCTGCAAATTTTTTTCTTCTGATTTACCAAAACCATGTAGTGCAAGGGCCTGCCTGATTGCATACAAATTTAAACTCCTAAAGTTTGACCTCATATTATATGGTTTTGGTAAATATGAAGGAAAAAAAATCAGCAGAAAAACTGATAGTGTGTATGGGGCTTAAGGGTTGGTTTTGGCTAGCCCATAGCTAAAAGGCCTTGATTCTTTCCTAAATGTACACAATATAACTGGATACTAACATTTATAGGCAAAGTTGATCCGGGGTATTTCTGATTGCCTCTCGGGGGATCAAGAAGAATTTTTTTCTCCTGCAAATTGAATCATACTTTGCTGGAGTTTTTGCCTCCCTCTGGATCAACTGTGGGTATATTGCAACAAGGCAAAAAGTTGGGACTTTACATGAAGCACAGCTTAAAGGCATAAAAAATTTGAATCACATGATCATGGACTACGGGAGCATAAACATTAATTCAAAAAGATGACATAATATAGTTGGATATAGTATGGACAATTTATTTACATGATGTTGGCATAATTCATAACAAAAATATGCAAAATAAATATATTAATAAAAATTTATAAAAATATATATATATGAATTCATAAACAATATAAAATTAGTAATGGTATAATTAAAAACCAATCTATGGGTAATAGAAACATTGGTACTATTCATAAATAACAACAATCATGTAAAAATAAAAATAAATATACATTAATAATCAATAATATTGGAAATCATGTCACTTATTACAGAGTCTCAAGACCACATGATTTAAAGATGGAGCATAAGGCTACAGCTCTACGTGTTTCGTGGGAACCCCCACTCATCAGGAGCAATTGCAGATACAGCAATCTATAGTAAAAAATTGTAATAAAGGATTACAAGGTTAGACAATTGCTGAACACAGGCAGGGAAAGAAAAGAGCGAAAAAGCAAGGGTATTGCTAGACGCTCTTACCTATAATTACACCAAGGTATAGAAAAAATACTATTGAAAGTAGAGGAGGGAGGGAAACAAGTCTCCCCCGGAGCTGAGGCCGCACAGATATGGCCACATCGAGGTCCAGGAACACAGTATGTGGAGCACCATAAATGGATATTTGCTGGTGATCAGTGAATGCTGGTGATGGTGAATGTACTGTAAATAAATAAAATAAAAATATATATAATAATAGTAATTTATTGTTATGTATGTGTTGTGAAGTGTAAAACCAATCCATGTGCAACAACCAACGAAAAATCAACACCAACCAACAAAAGTGTCTAATACTAGGAGCAGGAAAAAAAGAAAAGAAAAGTTTTTCGCCTTGTTGCAATTTGCTCCAGATAATAGGGATGGAGGCGGATGGACCTATCCATTCGCTGCCTCATGTAAAGTCCCAAATACCCCGCCCCTCTTTTTGTTTTTCAACTGTGGGTATAGGATTGTGTATATGAGATTGTATGACTTTTTTCTCTTTTATTGGTTGAACTAGATGGACTTTTTTCAACATGACTAACTATATGTAACTTTATGTTTTAGCAAGGCTTGATCTGACAGCAATTTGCACCCTAGGATTTATGAGAAGACCATAAAATAAGTATATTAGGGTTTATACAGGATATACTGTAAAAAGTAAAGTAATGTAAACCTGAACAGGGTTGCTTAAGTAACCTACCTTAGCCCACATCTGATACATTTGGACTTATTGGGCATTCTATACATTCACTACTGTGAAGCTGGCTTCCTCAACACATCTGTAAGGAAATAAGAAACAGATACATATAACAAACTGATTATCCCACCTTGAAACAAATTAAACAATTACAGAGACAGGGCATTTCATTTATTACTGTATTCAGTAAACATGCTGCATATTATTTTGTACAAGGTGTTTCAATGATTTGCTAGAGAATTTGAAAGTATCTTGGGTCTTTGCTTACCTCATGTGGGGTAAATAAAATAAATAAATAAATAGTAAAGTTTATTAAGCGTTTTAAGTAGACATGCTTATGAACTTTAAAAAAACGACAATTAATTAATTCTTCCAAAGTTAACAAAGTCTTTGTTTTCTGAAATCAGAAAAATTATTTAGCTATACCCTACAGTGTACCCCAACCATGGGCGTCCGCAGAACTTTTTTCGGGGGGGCATCATCTTAGGGTCACCCATGAGCCGCCCCTTTTTGACAGTGTCATTATCACATTATCATGGTCAGAGACTGCAGACGTAGTACAGTCCCTAGGATAAGTAATGGATAATGGCCGACAGGCCCTCTTACCAGACCCAGCGAGACTACAGCAGTCATCCCTCTGGCTGGATGATCACTCACTCTGGGTTTCCCTGGAGCGACTCTGGTCAGTAGTCTAGCATGTCTGTGCCCTGCCAGTGGCTTAGCCTATCTGTCTCTGGTAGCGCTGGGCAGCGTGTCTCCCTCTCTGGTGACGTTTGGTAGCATGGCACTCACTCTGGTGGTGCTGGGCAGCGTGGCTCACTCTCTGGTGGAGCTGGGCAGCGTGGCTCTCTCTCTGGTGGAGCTGGGCAGCGTGGCTCTCTCTCTGATAGCACTGAACAGTGTGTCTCGCTCTCTGCTGGCGCTGGGCAGCGTGACTCTCTCTCTCTCTGGCTTCTGCCAAGCACACTCCTCGTTCTTTGTCCTGTAGCACTCTCTCCCTCAGCTTTTTTCCAGACAATCTCTCAGTCGCTCTCTTGATCAAGCGGTAGCCTCCTCCCTGTGGAAAATGGGGCCACAAATCTTTGGGATTACATGTTCCATGATGCTGTCCTCTCCTTGTCTCCTTTGATTGACCCTCAGTTATGGCCAATGGGGAAGGAACGGAGGGGGCAGGAAGTTGGGCGGGGAACCTAGTGAGAGCCACTGTCTCTTCTCCTTAACTGGAGAAAGGGGGGTGAGCAGGGGAAATCTCTGACAGCCCGCAGCTCACCTTTCTCCTGTGACAGCACCACAGATTTCTCTGCTGGACTGAGCAGGGAAAAGAGCCTGCAGTCACACTACACTGATCGGGGGCTTGACAGCACCTTGATGGTGTCACCTGACTGGCAGGTGGTACCCGGGTGCGGGCTGCCCAGACCCATATAGCGACGCCACTGTACTGAATTTAACAGTGCTGATTCCAGGGGGCAGAGTTGGCAATCGTCCGAGGCAAAATTTACTGGCAGGATGCTGCAGCAATTCTACCCATGACAGTTCACTATTGTTGAGGATCTAAGGAAAGTGTCACATTACATGCCTTTATTGACCACTTGTAGTGGATGGTCAACACTATCTGGTAAGCCTTGTGTTGATCACTGGGAAAAGTTCTGGACACAGCACATCTTTCTTTTGGAAGTCATTATCACACTATTGATTCATAGCACTTATCACGGAGTGAGATCAGATCATTGGGACTGTTGTGGGCTATCATTTTTTCACTATTTCATTTACTCCTATTAGTATATGATAGGTGGTCATATGTGTTTAGCACAACATTATTTATTTTTTTACACTATGTTTTTATATGACACGTATTTGAATTACTACCATTTTTCGACTGGATAGAGTCTAGAAACTCAGTTAACATTTTGCAGAACAAATTGAAAGTGGTCATGCTACACTGTACCCAAACATTTTATTACCACAAATAGAGCTTTCTGTTGGGGGTATTTGATCACCTCTGTGTTTTTTATTTTTTGATAAATAAATAAAAAAAGACCTACAATTTAAAAAAAAAAATCTTTTGTTTCTGCTATAAAATGTTGTATTTAAGTAAGTTTTTTTCCTTTACTGATGGGCACTGATAAGGCAGCACTGACGGGCACTGATAAGGCGGCACCAATGAGGTGGCAGTGATGGACACTGACAATAGGCACTGATAGGTGGCACTGATGGGCACTGGTATGTGGCATTGATGGATGACACTGACATACAGCACTGATGGGCATTAATAAGCGGCACTGATGGGAACTAATGGGTGGCACTGGTGGGCACTGATGGGCATTGTAGGCAACATTAATGGGCACTTAAAGGCTGAACTGATGGGTACTTATGGGTGGCACTGAAAGGCAGCATTGATGGACACTTATGTGCACTGATAGGCAGCATGGCTGGGCATTGCTGGGCACTGATATGTGGTACTGATGGGCACTCATATGCAGCACTGATAGATGGCATTGATAGGCATCACTAATGGCACTGGCACTGGTAGGCATTGGGGATGGGCACTGATTGGCAGCTGCCTGGGCACTGATTGGCATTTCCCTGGTGGTCTAGGGTGGCATACCTGGTGAACCAGTGTGGTGACATACCTGATGCACCTGGCGGGCCCTGGGAGAGGCATCCGAGGGGGGGCTGCGCTGATAAACAATCAGCACAGACACCCCCTGTCAGGAGAGCAGCCGATCAGCTCTCCTCAATATCACAGAAGGTGCACTGTCCCATTTCAAGTTCACTTGGTTTTTCCAGCAGGAACCCGGAGCCGACCCAACGACTACTTCTAGCCCACCCTGGTCGTTGCTGGCAGCAGACTAAAGTTGCACCTCACCAATGCAATCCAGCTCTTTAGCTCTCCTTGGCATGCAACACACCGAAGGCCTATCGCACTGCTTGGAATACTTACCGCAAGTTTTTGGCCTCTTGCCCCAGAGCAGCGATAGGTGACTTTAGACACGTCCTAGCCTTTATATCATATTGCTACATGCATCTGGCCCTTTCTCACAATACATTCAGACTATACCTAGCCAGGGTCCAGCACTTACTGTCCTTACAGGACCCCAGTAAGCCATCAGTATTCATGGCCTATGCGGTCAGGCCCCTCCTACGGGGTATCCAGAAGGACTAGCCCGTAGCCAGCAGCAAACGCCTACCTGCCATGAGTGCCATCTTCAGGTACATGTCTGAAATCCTTACACGTTCTCTGTTTGGGGTTTTGCTCAGCCTAGTCATTCAAGCGGCCATCTAGTTGGCCTTCTACGGTTTCTTACAGCCTAGTGAATTTACCTTTAACAGCACCAGCAGTCAGACACTGCTCTGACGTCACCTGACTCGCTTTCAGAACCATTACACCCTTCATCTTACAGTCTTCAAAACCCAACAAACCGGTCCTGGGGTTGACCTCAACCTGTTTCAAACTAACAACGCCTGAAGCTCAGTGAAGGTGCTCAACCGTCTACTGTGCCATCTACCCAGTCAATCATTTGGTAGCCCATTGCTACCCTTTCTGACTAGCCCCCTGACTGGCAGTCAGTTTATTAGGCATGTCAGGATCCTTCTAGCAACTTGGGCTTTAACCCCAGTCAGTTTTCTGGACATTCCTTCGGATTGGAGCAACTTCAACTGCATCCCAGCATAGAGTACCAGACCACATGGTCAAGAAGTTAGGCAGATGGAAGTCTTTGCCTACATACATCCCAAGCCCTCAGGTGTAATGGCACAGGCTTCACCGAGCTGGCTCAATAACCAATAAATAATTATTCCCCTATCTGAATCTTTTGCCCCCTTTTCTTCTCATACCAACCAGTCCACCAAGGCACATTTCAAGTCTATTGATGTTGTAAGTCTTGTCATGTGTTTATGTGATCCATATCTGTCTTGGTATGGTGGCCTGAATTTATAGGAAGAGCCCGGGGGGTATTTAAGCAGCCCACTAGCCCATGTTCTTCGTCAATTCCAGTGCAAGATACCCTCCCTCCCTTCCCTTTTTCAGGGCATTTCTTAGCACATCCTTCTCCATAACTATCCATTATTTATCTTGGGTGTGCCTCCTTTTTTTCTTGGTATACTGACCAGACCACCAAGGCACACTTCAGCACTTCAGGTCTATTGATGTTATAAGTCTTGTCGCGTTTTTATGTGATCCATATCTGTCTCGGTCATAGAGCCACAACCATAAATATATATATTTTTACAATTAGTTTTTAACACACTTTGACCAGAGCAATATAATGTTACCATAGTAAAAAGAAGAGAAAAGAAAAAAGAAAACCCACCAGGTCAGACTTTGGAAGCAGATTGGAACAATCATATGATTTTAAAAGTTTATTTTTATTAACCACTCAATGACCAGGCCCTTTTTCTTGCGATACGGCACTACGTTGTTTTAACTTACAATTGTGCGGTCGTACCCAAACAAAATTTACGTCCTTTTTTTCCCACAAATTGAGCTTTCTTTGGTGGTATTTGATCATCTGTTCTGTTTTTATTGTTTGCGCTATAAACAAAAAAAGAGCAACAATTTTGAAAAACCACAGTATTTTGTACTTTTTTGCTGTGATAAATAGCCCCAATTTTTTTTGAAAGAGCTAATTTTTTCCTCAGTTTAGGCAAATATGTAGTCTTCTACATATTTTTGGTAATAAAAATTGCAAAAAGCGTATATTGATTGGTTTACCTAAAAGGTATAGCGTCTACAAAATAGGGGATAGATTTATGGCATTTTTATTATTTTTTTTTACTAGTAATGGCGGCGCTCTGTGATTTTTATCAAGACTGCGACATTATGGCAGACACATCTGACATGTTTGACACATTTTTGGGTCGATTGACAATTATACAGCGATCAATGCTATAAAAATGCACTGATTACTGTATAAATGTCACTGTCAGTGAAGGGGTTAACACTAGGGGGCAGTCAAGGGGTTAACTGTGTACCATATGTGTGTGTTCTAACTGTGGGGGATGGGACTGACTATAGGAGATGAGAGATTGTGGTTCCCAACTCGTAGGAACTTACAATCTCTCTCTCCTTTCCTCACAGAACTGAGATGTGTGTATTTACACACACACGTCCCTGTTCTACATCTCGTGCCCGCAATCACTCATGACCAGCATTCATCGTGACCACCGGTCATGAGCATTGGGACACTCCCGCTGTGCAGTGGGCGTGCGCGCACCTGCTATCCCACTTAAAGGGAACGACGTATAGCTACGACGGTTGGCAGGATTGTGCCAACCTGCAGCAGTATCATGACGGTGGCTGGTCAGCAAGTGGTTAAACATTAACATATATACATATACAGTATAAAAATTGTGTAAAAAGATGTTGTCCACTAACAGTCAGGCAGTGGCCAGAAAAAGGGGGACTTTTACATATACCTAGATGGGAAAATTATATTTAACAGTGTGACATCAGAACATGCGTGAGCCCCTGTGCATCAAACGCTGGGGAAGTGATCAGTGTTTTTATTTATTTTTTTACGTATGTTTGCATATAGAATTTCATTCAAGCTTTTTTTGTTAGCTGTAATTGGCCACAGCTGATCACATTGCATACGTGGACCGTGATTGGCCCAGTCTGTACCATGTGATCATTGTGACAAATCACAGCTAGCAACACAATTATATACAATGGATGGCTTGAAAGGAAGCCATCCATTGTTAACAACTGTCATGTGACCTGTTGTGATTGGTTACAACAGTTACATAGTAATGGCAGTGGGCTAGTACAGTGATCAGTAATCGGCTGTGTCCATGGATGCAGCTGGTGACAGATCGCGGCACTGCGTGGCCCCTCGCCCACAAATGGGTCGTAATCTGGTAGGATGTCATACGACATATTTTATGCATTCCAATTTAGAGGCTCTCTGTCTCTCCTCTTATCCCTCTTACTCTCTTTTAAGGGAGCAAGGTGGAGGATTATGAAAATAAAATAGGGATTTAGGAAATACAGCTTGTTATATATTTCTTTGTTGTTGTTTTTTTTTTTCTCTCTTCGTCTGACGAGTATCAGTTTTTAATGTTTGTACAAATCTGTTTTTAGATATCTATTTTTAAACTATTTAAAATAAATTAAAAAGATTTAAAATGTAAAACATTTCCTTCTTTTCATTAATGAGATCACTTTATTAGTAATTATGTTATTATATGACGTATATGAATTACTACCATTTTTCAACTAGATAGATTAGTTCTCTATTTACAGAGTCTGGAAACTCAGTTAACATTTTGCAGAACAAATTGAAAGTGAAGGTCTCTCTTAGGTAAGGGTTATCTGAAAGCAGAAAAATAGGAACCTAAGTAACATCTGAAAGTATTGATTTTGTAATTTCATCAAATTAAGAACATGACAGGAAACCTATTAAGCTTTTTGACTGGGCATTTTTAGGTGATGCCGTAGCTGACATAAAATTGCATACACCTGTCTCTTTAAACACTAACCGTATAGAAATGATAGAGAAGCATTACCAGTGAAGGTACATATAAATTCAATCTCTTAAAATTTCTTTCTAATTATATATCTGACACATAAAACTTTTGATGCCTGATGATACAAATGGCAAATAACACATCTAAAATTTTCATAAATTATATCGCAACTTAGATGTACTATTATTACATTTTAACAAATTAAAATTTTCACAAAGCCAGAAGAGTTTTGTAATAACAGCAAGAAGGGGACTATGGTAATAGTATTATCTGTCAGAACATTATGAGTAATGATTATAAAAAAAATCTATATACCAACCATAAAACGAAGGAGAGATCAAATTATAGGCTTCTGTGTCAAAGTATAACACACAATATTTTATTGCAACAGAGCAAACCAATAGGTATCTTAAAGGGATTTTAAAATTAGTTTTTTTAATCATTTTTCTAATGTAATTTCAAAGAATCATCAAATTTTGCATCCTTTGCATGTTTTGGATTACTGTATACTCATTTTCCAATAAAGCTCAGTGATTATAAATTATTACAGTTGATACTGGGTATTGAATAATGAAGGTAATAGATAACCATTAAAAAAAAAATGTTCTATTTTTTATTTTTTTTTTGGTAAAAAAAGTTATTATCTTTTGCCAAAAGTGTTGCCTGACAATCTTTATATGCCATACTCCAGTCACTAAATGGCAGATCACTGGTGCTACAGTCATCTAGACCGAGAGCTGTAAATTCCAGGTGACCCAGATTTAGTCAATGACAGCATCTGAGATTCCTAGCAATGTGTTTAATGGAGTGTCAGAGATCGGACATTTAGCAACCAGATCGTGGCATATAAAGCTCATTGACAGGTGGGTCATCATAATTATTGGATGTGGATTTACATCACTAATTGCCATAATGGTTTATATTGCTGGAACACATAATTGATGTTGATTTACATTGGTTAATAACATTTTTGTGTGTTTTTCAGTTAAAATGTTTTTTACAAGGTGTATGCTTGTTTATTTCCTTTTAACTGTTTGTGAGAATAGGTAAGAGACATTAATTAACCCTTATAGTCATTCTTTTGGGAGAGGATGGATATTTAGGTACTCTCTTGTTATAAAATGGGGCTTCCCTATACCACATTATGACCCCCATAGTATCCTCATCTTTTTCTTCAGTGGGGTAGAGGCCCTTGTCACTCAACATTGGTAAAAGGAAGACTTGCAAAGGGGAGGCTCTTCCACACTGCATGCCTGTATAAGGGTCTGGGTGAAAATGTAAGGACCTTTTTTTAACATTTTAAAAAAATCAATATGTATTGTCAATTTAAATGAAGGAAAAAAATAATGTGGGGTTACCCTTAAAATTCCACTCAGAACCTTACCCAAGCCTAGGTGGCCAGGAAAGTGTGATCAGAAAACATACATACTTTCCTGTAACAGATAAAGCCACATGCCTTTTAATATGGGGGAGGGACCTTGTCAGGGGGAGTGGCAAAGCCCACCCCCCACTGCAAGGCACCCTTGCTTCAATGTTGAGGGTCAAAGGTATCTTCTTCACCTTCTATGCCCCAGGAAGAAGGTGGGTATAAAATGGTGGGACCTAATGTTGCATTTAGAAGACCCCTTTATATTTAAGGGTGCCAACATATCTGGCCCCTTCCAAGGGAATGGTTACATTGGTACCCTTTACCCATTTCCATGAAAGTTTCAAGTAATTTTGCTAAAGCATTTCACACAGTACCCTATAAAAAAAATAATCCACAAACTGAGTATAGTATATGTACCTGGATAGAAAACTGATTGCAGGGGTGCACCCAAAGGTTGGTGATAAATAACTTTTTTTCTGAATGGTTTGCAGTTATAAGTGGGGTACCCAGGGCTCTGTCCTGGGACCAATTATATTTAACTTGTTCATAAATGAAACAGAGGTTGGTATAACAGATCAATCATCAGTGTTTTCTGCTGATATAAAGTTCAGCAGAGTAAAAACTTCACAGGATATGTAAACACCATAGGAAGGGTTGGCAAATACATGGCAAATGAGGTTCAATGTAGGGAATGTAAAGTAATGCACATGGGAGTTAAAAATGTGAATGCAAGTTACATGCTAGGAGGAGGACCTCTGGGGGAATCAGGGATGGAAAAAGACCTGGGGGTACTAGTTGATGACAGACTCAGCAACAGCATGCTATGCCAAGCTGCAACAAACAAGGCCAGCAGAATATTAGTGTAGCGGTATCCCCATAGGAGCTGCTGAGTATTGTGGTCCGTCTGTCAACCTGCCCCAGCCAGGCACACACTTGTCATTCATCCAGAGACATGAAGCACTTTCACTTAAACGTTTTTTATTGAGTTTTAATAGCATTACAAAATGCAAGGAAATGAACAGCATATATTATTGCATATAATAAATGATGAGTCAACATGTAAGTTGAGTTTTCAAATTTCATGAAAATGTAACTAGGTCTTGCAAAATCGTATAGAAAAGAAGACAATCCCAATTAGTGCTGACCTTATAAAGTTTTTGTACATATGATAACAAATGTAAAACTGTACATAGTTTCAAACTGTAGCAAAGTGGAATATAAAGTTAGACTGGTAAGTGCTAAGGAATCAGAGTTTAGGTGTAAACCCAGCATGAATGAGACCTTTAGGAGCTTTAGGAAAGGCTGGTCATTTAAGCTCGCCAGGACCTTTTGGGTGTAGAAACCAGGATTTCCAATTCTTTGTGAAAGATTAGATTTCTATATTTGCCTTGGCGTAGACATATTCAAGCCGTTAGTTTTCATTCAATATGCGGATTACTTCAACCAATGTTGGAGGTTGGATGCATTTCCATTGTCTTTGCAATGGCTAAGTGAATGAAAATGAACATATGTGTTATTAGGGTATTAAGGTTAGAAGGCCAAAGGTGAGAGTCCATCCTGAGTAACATCATCTGAGGAGTCAAAGAGAAGGAGAGGCCTGTAGAGGAGATGATGAATGTTGCTATGTCTGAACAGAATGTCCTCAGCGCAGGGCAGCTCCACCAGATGTGAACCATTAACCCATGGTGACCACACTGCCTCCAGCAGGCGGGAGAAGCTGCCTGGTACATGTGAGCCAGTTTAGTCAGGGTCAAGTACCAGTTGTGGAAGATTTTATGTGCAGTATCCCAATGGGAGATGCAACATGAGGCTTGACAAGTGGAATTCAGGGCTAAGTGCTATTGTTCCATGGTATAGGTTTGGTTTATACTGTACATTGCTCCCAGTGACACATAGAGGAAGATTTACTGTGGAGTTTGTAGACATATGATATACCTTTGGTGGATGGTCATGCAATGGTAGAAGTGAATTAGATTTAGATTCAAGATGACAGTATAACAAGAAAACTGCAGCCTACAAAGCGCAGACCGTAGTTGGAGGTACATGAAGAATTGCTTGGGGTTGAGTGGATATGACCGACATAGTTGGTGAAATCTCTTTCAATGCAGTTTTACAGCTTCCCCTATCCTTTCCCTGCAAAATCTTCCAATACCTTACACAGTGTCCATAGGTGTGCACAGGGCGTGTGCTGGATGTGCCTGGGCACACCGTAATCACACTGTGCAGTGCAGATTTCCCCAAAGTCCACTGTTCTACTGACTGACAGCATCGACTGCTCTACTGACATGTCCACTGCTCAATTGACACCATCCATGTTTTAAAATGTTTGTTTAGTGTTTGTTAGTGAGTGTTTTGTGCCTGTGTGTATGTGTGTATGTATATATATGTATGTGTATATATATATATATATATATCTATCTATATATATATATATATATATATATATATATATGCAGTATCTCACAAAAGCGAGTACACCCCTCACGCTTTTGTATATATTTTATTATATCTTTTCATGTGACAACACTGAAGAAATTACACTTTGTTACAATGTAAAGTAGTCAGTGTTCAGGTAGTATAACAGTGTACATTTTCTGTCCCCTCAAAATAATAACTCAACACACATCCATGAATGTCTTAACCGATGGCAACAAATGTGAGTACACTCCTAAGTGAAATAGTCCAAATTGGGGTAAAATAGCCATTTTCCCTCCCTGGTGTCATGGGACTCATTAGTGTTACAAGGTCTCAGGTGTGAATAGGGAGTAGATGTGTTATTTTTTTTACATAAAGACGGCCTAGGCTATAAGACCCTGAAACTGAGATGCAGCACAGTGGCCAAGACCATACAATCTCATACAGGACAGGTTCCACTCAGAACAGGCCTCGCCATGGTTGACCAAAGAAATAGAGTGCACATGCTCCACGTCATATTCAGAGGTTGTGTTTGTGAAATAGATGTATTAATGCTGCCAGCATTGCTTCAGAGGTTGAATGGGGTGGGGGGTCAGCCTGTCAGTGCTCAGACCATATGCCACACACTGCATCAAATTGGTCCGCATGGCTGTCATCCCAGAAGGAAGCCTCTTCTAAAGATGATGCATAAGAAAGCCTGCAGTTTGCTGCAGACAAGCTGACTAAGGGCATAGATTACTGCAACCATGTCCTGTGGTCTGATGAGACCAAGATAAATTTATTTGGATCAGATAGTGTCAAGCGTGTGTGGTGGCAACCAGGCGAGGAGCACAAGGACAAGTGTGTCTTGCCTACAGTCAAGCATGGTGGTGGAAGTGTCATGGTCCAGGGCTGCATGAGTGGTGTCGGCACTGGGAAGCTACAGTTCATTGAGGAAAACATGAATGCCAACATGCACTGTGACATACTGAAGCAGAGCGTGATCCCCTCCCTTCGGAGACTGAGCCATAGGGCAGTATTCCAACATCATAATGACCCAAAAGACAACTCCAAGATGACCACTGCCCTGATCAAAAGCTTAGGGTAAAGGTGAGGGACTGGCCAAGCATGTCCCCAGACCTAAACCCTATTGAGCATCTGTGGGGCATCCTCAAATGAAAGGTGGAGGAGTGCAAGGTCTCTAACATCCGCCAGCTCCATGAGGTTGTCATGGAGGAGTGGAAGAGGACTCCAGTGGCAACCTGTGGATCTCTGGTGAACTCCATGCCCAAGAGGAGGCAGTACTGGAAAATAATTGTGGCTACACAAAATATTAACAATTTGGGCCCAATTTGGACATTTTCACTTAGGGGTGTACTCACTTTTGTTGAGAGTGGTTTCCGACATTAATGGCTGTTTGTTGAGTTATTTTGAGGGGACAGCACATTTACACTGTTATACAAGCTGTACACTCTACTTTACATTGTAGCACAGTGTCATTTCTTCAGTGTTGTCACATAAAAAGATATAATAAAATATTTATGAAAATGTGAGGGGTGTACTCCCTTTTGTGAGATACTTTATATATATATATATATATATATATATATATATATATATATACACACATATACACACAGGAATGTGTGTTTGAGCTCAGGGGTACACACCCTAATACAATAGGCTGCGAATACCTATGACAATACCTGTTCTGCGGTCCTCCTTTTATACTGAGGAGGCCAGCACATAACAAAGCCCCTATTATTGTCACTTCATAGACATAAGCAAAGTTCAAAAGCTCTTGCAATAAATGACCATTACAATGAATTTAGGCAGCTGAAATGTCTGCAGAAATAGTCTAGATTCACCCAGCATTGAACCCAGTGTTACCCAAAATCGATTCTTATACCAAGTCATAAAGTGCATCATCACATGTTCCGAGTACTGCTTAGCCACATTAGACTTTACTAGGATTTATTTTTTTATTTTTTTTATAGAACAGAAAATGTTCAGTTTTTGGTATTGGTGCATTTCAAATTTTAAAAAAATATTAAAATGCATATAAAATAGTATTTATTTACCAAAGAAGTAGAAAGCCGTGTTCACTTCAATCATCCAGTCACATGCAAGAGGAATTTCCTATTTTGCTCCTGCACATGTTTAGGCAGTTGAAGTGAAGGTGGGTTCCATGGGTCTAAGGAACTAATGTAATATATCAGCCCCTTTAAGAATATATGCTAGTTCCCCTTATGTTACAAGACATTTAATAATATATTCTTTTATCTTAAGTATGTTCTTATCTAAGGAC
Organism: Lithobates pipiens; assembly: GCF_037356315.1. Classification (NCBI taxonomy): domain Eukaryota; kingdom Metazoa; phylum Chordata; class Amphibia; order Anura; family Ranidae; genus Lithobates; species Lithobates pipiens. Next base: position 475,125,080 of record NW_027507764.1, read on the forward strand.
AATTTGACTAAATCTAAGACTATATAGATACTGCACTGGTTTAAGCATGTTTCACAATGTGGCAATCAATAATACTTGCTAAGGTATGGAGAGATCTGTGGCAAGCTAATGGAATCATTGGATTTGGTGATTCATGGTTCAAACGTCATATTATTTGCTTAAATTCACGTATGCAATTATTTATTTTTACAATAAGTCTTAAGGTAGAAATATAAAAGGATTGAACTTCTTCAGTATAGAAAAGTATTTAAAAAAAAATAATTTGTGTCTTATAAATTCCCATTAGTACAATGCTTATGCTATATCAAATAGTCTTGCTTTGTTTTCAATAGCCTAATTTTAACAAAAAAATCCACTTCAGCTTCATTTGCAGTATTGATGTAGTAGCTGTCTAAAAAAATAATAGATGCTGGTTGACTAAACATACACAACATAGCCACCAAACAATCTCTTTAATTAAAGCTATTTCTACAAACATAGTAGATTCTATTAGGCCAGGGGTGTCAAAATGAATTTATTTGCGGCCCGCATCAGCATTATGGTTGCTGACAAAGGGCCGGTTGTATCTGTAAGACTAGATGTCCAGAGCACCGCACTCCCCTTACATCTGATGTCAAGAGCCCCCCTACCATCAAAAGTCAAGAGTCCCTCACCGTCCCTTACATCACAGTGCACCCCTTTACCTTGTGCTACTGCCAGGAAGAAGTTAGGGGCAGAGCTGAGAAACCAAAAGCGCAGAGTCTGGAGGAGGGCTGGCGTCTGCTGAACACTGAGACCAGGGGAGTTGGAGAGAAGGCGGTTGCTGCAACTGCTCAGAGAGGCACAGGATCTGTAGGAAGAGTTCTGTCCTCTCTGCTTCCGACTGCTGAGACGAGGAAGGGGGGGGGGGGCGGGGCAGATACAACCCTCTATGTGGCTGCATGGAAAAGTGAAGATCTGGTGAAGGAGTTCTGTCTTCCTCTCTGCTGCTGACTGCTAAGACAAGGTGAGGGGGAGGGGTGCGAGGGCCACATGAAATGGCCTGGAGGGCCAGATTCAGCTCCTGGCCTGTGTGACACATATGTATTAGGCAAATTCACTTGTATGTGCCTATGGAGGAAGGAAGTTCACTGTGGGTGAAGACACAGTAATAAGGAAAAGGTCATCCTCACAGGCTTGTCCAGAGTAGAGGAGGGGCATGCAAACACAAAAACGTTCCTTGTTGCAGCCAAATGGAGAAAAGGCTGTTTTAGATCTTTAGGCACCTTTAATTAGCTTTTTTGAAAGCTGGAATCATAACCACAGTGTGGCTCTGGAAAAATCCCCTTGCAAAGTGAACAGCCTATTTTCCTTTATCAAATCAACCCCACTGAATCAATAATTTCAGTCCCTGAAGGATACCCAAACCAAAGCAATACAGCAGAGCTAATTCCTAGGATTTCTTCACTAGACATGGGCCGAACACCCCCCCTGGTTCTGTTTGCTCTAGAACTCTTGAACATTGCAAAAGTGTTGACCCAAACTCAACTCCGATTAAAGCCTTTGAGCTGATATTATATTGACCATAAAAAGGGTATGGGGGCCTGGGTACTGCCCTGGGGGACATGTACCAATGCAAAGAAAAACTTTCAAAAAGATTGTTTTTAAAGGAGAAGTGAGTTTAATGATGTCTAAAGTGAAACAAGAAGAATGAAAAATTCCTTTAAATATACTGCTTGGGGGGTCCCCTTAGTCTGCCTGTAAAGTGGTACATCTGTACTGTGTATAGATCCTACTGCAGCAAAACTGAAATTTATAAAGAAAAAATATATATTTAAAGTCTACAGTACATTTACCTTTTTTTTCTAAATTCCAGCTCCCATATGCACCAATATAGCATTCATGTACTTTTTTTGCAAAAATATCAAAGCTTTCCATAAAATCTACGGACACGTACCTTGCTGTCCTACATGCATGATTAAAAATGTATCTATTGCTTCTAGCTTGCGTCCTTACAGACATAAGGAGAGGTTTACTGACGCCACTGCGTTGCCAGATTTTTAATGTACATGCCTTTTATGTCTTCTCACATGTGAGTATCCATTTTTTATTTAATAAATGTTTTTTATATAAATGGTAATACACTATGTGGCTACATTTCCTCCTTTTTCGGTATATGTAACCTGAGAAAGATTCACAGTGTATACCTGGCCACTATATTTTGGATCCCTTTATAATCCATATATGGAAGAATCCAATTTAAACGTTTGATGTGTATGGAAGTTTGGAGGTACAACATCCCCAGGTGTGATTACATCATCAAGCCTTTATGACTCAGTGGGCATAAGCCTAGTTGGGTCCATCGCTTCCGGTAAGCCTCACTCCATAAGGTGGTGGATATCTTCAGATAAATCACGAATTTTTCCAGTATTTATGGCACTCCTTGGACTCTTTACAAATTCATAGGACCTAATCTTTTTGCACCATTGCTGTTGTTACAGTGGATAGCTTCAGTTTAACCACAGATAGCTTTAGTTTAACCACATTCTCACTATTTGCAGCACACTGCTCCTCTCCATAGACTTTATTTAGTGTTGAATACATTTTTATTGTAATTTTTCAAAAAGTTGTACAACAGGTATAAGACAATATAAGAAAGGACTGAGAGATCAATCCATGGTTCAAAAAAATGTGTCACAAGAAAAAGAATGAATATAATACATAGGCAAAGTCAGAAATTGAAGAAACTGGACCATATTAACAAACACGTTTTTCCATTACCACTTAGAAATCTTGTTACTAGTATGTCAATGTAGAGTGTACATATTTATTGGTAAAGTGGATGCATTCATACATGAAATCATAGAGAGAGATAGTATACAAAAGATAGAGAGAAGAAAAAATGAGAAATGCAGAGAGGCAAGAAGAAGATCAGTCTGGTCTGGAGCCTCCACTACCAAAGGTTAGAATGTAAACTTAGCTAAAAGTTAAACTTAGCAAAGGTAATCTTTGTTGGGGATGGTCCATACACAACTGTGAGATTAGGCATTATAGTCTAAAATAACATTTACATTTGAAGTCTATATTTCAGAACTTCAGAGAAGGAATACCAGATCCACATCTACATGTAGCCATGTACCTAATGTTATTGCTGGGACCCCAACTGTTTTAAACTAGAAGTCATACAATGGAGTTGAATAAATACAAGAGTAAAGAATGTTTAGCAAAGTAAATGCTCGGTTTACTGAATAAGGAAAAGTTGGGTTTGTTTTAAATAACCAATCATGATAAAGCAAAAATCCATTGTTATCATATCACATACATAATTGGGTATTACAAATTATAATAATTTCACTTTATCCACAAAGGAAAGTGAACATTCTCCACTTCTTTAATAAATGAACACCAAAACCAAAGGCTATACCATGGAAAAATGGGAACTGCTTCTTACAAATGTATGATCAGCCATGACAGAAGCCCTTTTAGGATGCAGAAACATATTCTCTAGGTTAATTTGGTAGTTTTAAGTAGAATTCACTTGATAAATGGCATCTAAAACAACTTTCTTTCATATACAAAGAATAACACAGTGCTTAAGTATGCTTTATGTCATTTTTAAAGTATGCTGAGCTGCAACTATACCGTACGAACTTCATTTGAAAACACCTTTCCTGCCTGATTTTCCCTTCATGCATGATTGGCCTTTATAGTCTTTACATATTTAGTGTGAAATTAAATTAAAATTAAATTATCACCTGCCTTTAGATGTCTTGTATGCTTGTTGTCTGAATAGAAACTTGACATTACTAAGAAAATCTTTCTTTTCTGAGAGTGTCTAGCATAGAAGTCTCTTAAACTGAATTACCTGACTGTAAAATTATTGATATAATGCAATATATGCACCATTAATATTTTTCTTGGCCATTAGAAAGCTACAAACTGCATCTTGCAGTTGTCTCTCAATAAATGTTTTAACAGAGCCATAAAGAAGTTTTGAAATTGTGTTCAAAGTTTATTGATAGGTAAAACATAAAATCAGACTATATTCATTGCTCGTTTTAATAGTGGGGTGCTTTAGTTCCTGCAGATCAAAGATTAACATGTACAAATCAAAACCCACCAACTAAAAGAATTTAGATGATTTACAGTGCCTTGCAAAAGTATTCACCCCCTTGGCATTTTACATGTTTTGTTGCCTCACAACCTGAAATTAATATGGATTGTTTGAGGATTTGCATCATTTAATTTACGGAACATGTCCACAACTTTGAAGATTTTTTTATTTTATTGTGACACAAACAACAAATAGGACAAAATAACAGAACATCAATGTGCATAACTATTCACCCCCTAAAGTCAATACTTTATAGAGCCACCTTTTTCAGCTATCACATCTCCAAGTCACTTTGGATAAGTCTCTATGAGCTTGCCACATCTTACAGATGGAGCACACACACAATCGCATTTTCCAACCAAAAGCTCTCATCGGTCTTTTGCTGGCCAAATTTCCGATCGTGTGTACAGGGTATTAGAGAGCTTAGGTAAATTGAAGTGAACATATCACTAAAAAGTAAACAGTGACTGAACAGTCTAAGGAGCTTCTCCATAAATGAAATTACCTGCATACATGCATTAGTTGTCATGTATAAAAGGTGCTTAACCACTTGAGATCCGCGCTATAGCCAAATGACGGCTACAGCGCGGATCTCCTTTTCCGGGACGACGTCAATAGACGTTGTCCCGTGCACGAGCGCCCTGCGCGCCCCCTGAGGGGCGCGCGGGGCGCGCTCTGTGATCGGCGAGTCTACGAGACTCGCCTGATCACCGATCCGTGCAAGGGGTCGATCCCGACCCCTTATCACGTGATCAGCTGTCAGCCAATGATCGTGTGATATAACGGAGCCGATAATCGGCTATTATTCCTCCTCGCGCGCAAGGAGAACAAAAAAGCTGATCACCGGCGGCCGTGATCGGGACATCAGTCCCGATCATGGCCAGCCCTGCTAGTGCCCACCTGCCTCCTGCCAGTGCCCACCTGCCCCCTGCCAGTGCCACATTAAAAAAAGTAAGTGCCCCCCGTCAGTGCCACCCAGCAGTGCCCACAGTGCCACCCAGCAGTGCCCACAATCTGTCTCAACAAAGGTGCTGCACCCCAGTGCCACATATCCGTGCCCATCAGTGTCATCTACCAGTGCCCAGCAGTGCTGCCCATCAGTGCCCAGCAGTGCCACCTATCAGAGCCACCTATCAGTGTCACCTATCAGTGCCCATCAGTCCTATCTATCAGTGGTACCTATCAGTGCCCATCCGTGCCACCCATTTGTGCCACCCATCCATGCCACCTTATCTGTGCCCATATGTGCCCATCAGTGCCGCCTTATCTGTGCCCATTGGTGCCGCCTTATCTGTGCCTATTAGTGCCGCCTTAACTATGCCTATCAGTGCCCACCAGTGCAGCCTATCAGTGCCCACCAATGCAGCCCATCAGTGCCCACCAGTGCAGCCTATCAGTGCCGCCTCATCAGCGCACTTCAATGAAGGAGAAAAATGACCCGTTTGCAAAATTTTATAAAAAACTATTAAACATGATTTTTTAACATACATAAAGGGCAAATATATAAACTGGTGTTTGTGTTGATAGACATTAACACATAGTTAAATAGTTAAACAAGTTAAAAAAAGACTGATGCTTAGGTTTAGTCGCTTACAGCTCTAGAAACACGTTTCGTGTCAGGGTGCATCATCAGGAAAACAGAAGCATCTTATACCTGGAAATATTAACACAGATTATAGAGAGAGATCAAGGTACACAGTCACAACCCTCTTCACAATCAGATACAAACCTAAGTGAATATTCAACTTTCTCAAAGCCAAAAACATTTTTAGTATACAAAAGAACCAACACAAGAAGAGGAGGGGGAAACATCAAAAGTAGAAGCTCCAGTGGGTAGTGCAACTTTAGACAGTACAGACAACTTAGTGGTAAGTCTCATCTTATACCCTCTATTCAGGTAGGTTGGAGAGATTTATGCTATGAGGAACAAGAAATGATGTCCCTCCCAGAAACAGGAATGGGAAGTGATATCACACATGACTGACTGGGTGAAGTAGCTGTTAGCAGCTGTTACTGCATTTCTGGCTCTGCTTTCCTTTTCATTATTCCATTTTACATACTCAATTCCTGTATGCATTTATGAACATCAATTGCTGTTCAGTGGTGCTCACTTCTGTACATGCATGTCTTTTGTTGGTAATATATTGGAATTAAGAGTGGAGCCATTACCTATGCTGTATTATACTTGATGTGATATGAGATACTTGGATATTTGAACCTATTGTATTATTGTTCTTATATCCTTCATAAAACTTCATTGCAAAAGCATTATGTGGTAAGCTTACTCTGTATATTTTAAACAGTTGTTTTGGGAGATTGATACACTATGGGGGGGGGGGGGGGGGTTGTAACACTCTAAAAATAATTTGTTATTGATGATGGGGAAATTGCATATTTCATACTTTTTTTTTATTATTGGTTCACAATATCTAATATATCTAATAATGAATTCTAAACCTAGTTAATTGCTTCAGCCCCAGAAGAATTGACCCCCTTCCTGACCAGAGCACTTTTTGCGATTCAGCACTGCGTCAATTTAACTGACAATTGTGCGGTCATGCGACATGGCTTCCAAACAAAATTGATGTCTTTTTTTTCCGCACAAATAGAGCTTTCTGTTTGTGGTATTTGATCACCCCTGCGGTTTTTATTTTGTGAGCTATAAACAAAAAAGTGTGCCAATTTTGAAAAAAATGCATTCTTTTTTACTTTTTGCTATAATAAATATCCCCCAAAAATATATAAAACACTTTATTTTTCCTCAGTTTAGGCCAATACGTATTATTCTACATATTTTTGGTAAAAAAAATTGCAATAAGTGATTATTGATTGGTTTGAGCGTGATTATTGATTGGTTTGTGAAAAAGTCATAGCGTTTACAATATAGGGGATAGTTTTTATGGCATTTTTATTAATATATATATATTTTTTTAAATGGCGGTGATCAGCGATTTTTATCATGACTGTGACATTATGGCTGACACATCCGACATTTTTGACACATTTTTGGGACCACTGTCTTTTATACAGCAATCAGTGCTACACAAATGCACTGATTTGTGTGTAAATGACATTGGCAGTGAAGAGGTTAAACACTAGGTGGCAGTGTGGGGGTTAAGTGGGTCCTGGGGCGTGTTTCTAACTGTGGGAGGCATGGCTGTGTGTGACAAGTCACTGATCTCTGCTCTGATCACAGGGAGCAGAGATCAATAACACTGTCACTGGGCAGAACGTGGATATGCTTGTTTACATTAGCATCTCCCCGTTCTTCCTCCCCGTGAGGTGATCGCTGGTATCCCCATGGCGATCGAGTCCGCAGGACCTGTGACCTGACTCATGGAGCTTGCCGCAGGTACCCGTGCCCGCTGGTCGCCTCTTAAAGGGCAACGTACAGGTGATTCTGCCTGTACGAGCCCTTCTGCCAACGTATATTGTCATGAGGCGGTCCGCAAGCAGTTAAGGGGCCATACAAGATATATAAGTATGGTCACTTTAGCTGATTTCATACTAAAGGAATGTCAGGAATGTGCTATCTTTCTTAGAAGGTAATGTTGTTAATGATTGGTTAGTGCTAATAATTATATATATATATATATATATATATATATATATATATATATATATATATATACTATAGAAAAAGCTTGGAGTAACAGTCTCATCTCAGAGCATGGGTCTGATCTATGATCATCGGCCACGCCATCATGGGGGGATTCGTTATGACACCAGCCATTGAATGGTTTGATAGTTTGGCTGAGAGCATAGCCAATGTGCAGTTAGCATTCCCGGCATGCCTTTTTTTTAACTGTTTAAATCGATGGGTTTACTTCCTTCTTGTTATATTTTCTAATATTATTATCTGTATCTGTCCTTACTTAATTAAATGTTATACTTATAAGTATTTGTGTGATATCTCTTTGCACATATAGAATACAACCCCCAAAAATATAAATTATCACATATCCGTGATAATATAATTGATTGTAAAATAGTGCAGATAATAGGGGTGTGCAGATCTTTATTGCTAATTACATTATTTATGGGATTTCCCATAGTAAGGTATTATGAGGTTCAGACCAAAGTATAATTCGTTATGAATGTTGCCTCTTTGACCTTCAGCAAGCAAGCTAACTAAATGGAGTGCTTGCCTACCTGCCCACCAAAAGAAAACTTTGCAGTGGGAAGTGATACATTTACAGTATGCCTCCGAAGAAGGGAATGTTTTCTTGAAACATGTCAGGCACTTTGGAGTTCACATATAAGACCACATAAAACATCTTTTGTGTAAAGACTATATGTATATGTGTATGTATCCACGCATTGTTATATGTATGGATTTTTATACTGTTTTGTAAACTTTTGTATTATTTTTGTGAATACATTTGTATATTTTTATACTCATATATGGTTTGCCTTAAAAGTCCCACTGTACCGGGGGGTACTTTGATCTTCCTTTAAGGGTATCTCTCCATTCATGTCTTTTGGGATGTTGGCAACAACAACAGTAGAGACCTTGATGTTCTCTTTTATGGTTCATTCAGGAACAGGAAAGAAAAGAAAGAAAAAAAGGAAAAAGGGAGCAGAAAACAAAGAAAAGAAGGAAAAAAAAAGTATAGGCAGAAAAAGGAGAAAAGAAAAAAGAAAGAAGAGAGAACAAAAACATGGAAAAGAAAAGAAGGCAAAGAGCAGGAAAAAGAAACACATGTGTGTCACTCATATACTCACATGTACAGTAAAACATACATTTTCAAAGAATAATAGGATTTTGATCAATTGGATCATAGAAAAGCCAGGTGGGTGTGACAGAAAAGAAAAAAAAACAGAATATAAAAGCAAAGAGGCTTCCTGCTTGATGGGGCAGATGGACGCAAAGGTCTCCTGGGTGTGAACCGGGATCGCGGCAGCAGGTGGCTGGGGGTGTGGAGAGGAAATAATTATGAAAAACTGTAAATGTAGCTCTGTATATCCTTATTATTTGTTCATAAAGTATCAAACTTAATTGCCTATTGTCCTCACATAAAAGGATAAACTGAGAATAAACTTACGGCTGATGTATTTATATTTCAAAAGTCCAATAAAAAAAGGGGAGAGAGAGTTGTATTTAAAACAGAGCAAAAAAATGTATATACCTCGAGGGAGTGCTTTTCACAACCTCCATATTTTTTGATAACTGGTACCTAACATTAACTTATAAGTGTTCCCATAATGGAGGCACATGCATTCTGATGTATAGGTGAGAGTAGGTGGACTGAAGGGGAGCCACCCCTTCTTAAAGTTACAGGGGCACATTGAACACCCAGAATATAGCACAATGGCTGAAAAGGTGTCAGTACATTGCCGGACCAAGAAAAACACGACAGTGATAAAAAAAATACGCTGCTTGCCCCCATCTATAACTGGCTATCGCAATAAGAAGCAATGGAAGGCTAACAACAGGTATAAACAAGGCCAAGGATGTTGACAGGTGAGTGTGCTTTATCTTTCCACGGCTTGGCGGGCATCATTCACCATGATTAATGATTATGATTCACCATGATGCACTGATGAATGACAGAACTGATTTACATTGTGGGACTCTTTTTTAATAAAGGACTTGACAAAATGTGCTGGTGTATTAATTTATGTTTACATTTTTTGATGAATGAGTAGGGGTAATTCCCTCACCCATGGGGGGTTGTATCCGTGACACCCATATTTATATTCCTAGTTTACAAAATCTAATAAGCACCCTGCCTGCAGACCCCCAAAACCACCAGCCCAGGGTTGTGGGGAAGAGATCCTTGTTCTTATGAACATGGGAACAGGATGCTTTGTCAGGAGAAACCCCCACCCCCATGTTGACGGCATGTAAACATGGTATGATTGAAGAAGGCGAGGGTGCACACTCACTTCCCCTTTTCTGGCCAACCAAGCTGTATGCTCAGATGAGAGTTTTTTTTTTATTAATTTAGTGGAATAATCTACTTTTTTATTTTTTACATGGGGAACCCATAACATTTTTGCTGTAGGATGTACTACAGCAAAAAGGCATATTAGAATGAAAGAAAAAACAAATTGCTGGTAACATTTCTCTACAACCTTGCAATTGGGACCCACAAAAAACATAGCAGACCTGTCTCGTATTTTTGGGGATGCTTATTCTATTCTTAGAAAGAAAACAAGGTTTCAGGGAGATATTCACCACTTTCCATCACTTCACTGGTTTAGGGGATCTACAAAACATGTTTTCAGGTGAATTGTGAACTTTTATTATTTCAATTAAAGTGGTGTTGCCACCAAAAAATAAAAAATAGTTTAAAATTCTTAAAAAAAAAAAAAAAAAAAAAATTTTGAAAAAGCTAAAAAAAATGTACTTACCTCTAAATGCCTGTTGCTAGGTGGTCCCTCGTAGTCTGCCTTCTTCATTGCCCGGGCTGGTGACATCACTTCCCCTTACGCCGCACAGTCATCTGGGACCTGTCACGTGTCCCAGAGGACTGTGTGGCGTATAACGGCACCCTGTGCCGCTCGCGCATGCACAATGAGTGCCCGGCTGTGAAGCCACAGCCGGGTGCCAACAGTAAGAATGACGGCGCCATGAAAGAGGGAGGCTTCGTTCCCCCGCATCTCTGGGGGATCAGGGGGGCTTCGTTCCCCCACATCGCTGGACTCTGGGACAGGTATGTGTCCGATTATTAAAAGTCAGCAGCTGCAGTATTTGCAGCTGCTGACTTTTAATATTTTTTTTTTTTAGGGGGCACCCCACTTTAATACATTATTAAAAGAGTGGCTCCCAACCAAATTTTATTTATTTTTTTCACTTTTTTTCTAGGTTTATTGGTTAAAGCTTAATTGAACAAGCTGAAATTAGAAGCTGATTGTTACTATGCACGGCTGCATAAAATTCTGCATTCACCAGTTTTAGTAAATCTTCCCCTATTTTTCTATGCAAATTGGTTGTTTTGATGAGAAATCTATTGTAAGAAATATACTGATAAAATAACAAAGATGGAGCACAACTACATATTAAAACAGGAATCTTTACATATCATTTCACAAATGCATCGACAATTTCTTAGTGGGCTTTAAGCAGTATTTCATTTTCTCCCTTTGGTCTTACTAATAACAGAAATATGTTCACAAGATTGAAAAGTATCTTCTAAGGGCAACAATATTAATAAGAGGCATGTCAAGAAAAAGCTATAACGAAAGATTGTCTATCCTGCCATAAACATGTTTTGCCTGCAGCAATGGAGACTGAGGGGGATATTAAACAATCTTTAGGTTTCTCCAGGGAACAGACATGGTGATCACAAAACATCCCTCAACCATGTGAGGATTTGATCTGCAGGCCAAGGTTACATCTGAGTAGCCTTGCAATTTAGAAAATAACTAGGAATATTTATTCTTTAACAATTATTTATGTTATTTTAGTTTTTGCGATTTTTTTCATGTGTAGTATATAGGTTATACAATATTTTTAAAAAGACAGTTATTTCCTAAAATATAATGTTACAAAAAAAAATTGTTTGATAAATATATTGCATCATACATACATTCAAGTGTAATAAGGTGCAAGGAGCAATGCGATTGCCTTACAGACTAGTTTCCCAGTTAAAAATATGTTCATATAATTATATATCATAAAATTAAACTGTATAATATGTAATAAAATCATACTAATATATATATTTATCATACACATAATAGAATATTAATAGTGGTACTAGGAATAGTTAATTGCCGTAACAACAGTATATGTTGCAGAGTAAATAGTTGAAGATACTGTATAGTAGTAAATGATCAATACATTGGTTTCAGCAATTGATCCCCAATCTCATAGTTTCCATTACAGGCCATTAAACGGTAACTCCACTTTTGTGGGAAAAAATATTGCAAATAAAAAAAATATATATAGTATATATAATTGAATATGCTATATACAATTGTATATGCAATTGTATAGCACATGTATAATTTCAACACACACCATATTGTAATATATCTATATTAAAATCTACCTTTCCTTTTCAATCTGTAGCGCTGTAATTTTCTGTAAATACAATACAATATGGCAACCTTAGGGAGTTCTTTACACAGATGGTGTATGAAACGCCCCCCCAGAAATGTAATTCTGTGCTTGTGCGATTGGCTCACTGATTTTCCCAGACGTTTGCACTAAGATACAAATCAGATTTTAGGGACCCTCACACCCTCTGCAACAAAAACGGTAAGATATTCCCAAAGGGGTAATCATGTCTACAGGGATTCAGATCCTGCAACTTTCTACATTAAATCCTGCAGCAGTTGATCAATAATAAAAAAAGTCACACCCATTCACACTTGCTGTGGACATGGACACACACATAGGTATGCTCACAGGGTGTGCCTGGGCACACCCTAATCACCCTGTGTGGCACTGACCTGGGCAGCATAGGATGTGCGCAGCAGAGTAGGTGATCGGTGTGGTGGGGGGCTCTTTTAAGAACCAATCCCCTTGTATATCTCTCCCTGCAGGAGGTGAAAGCTGGCTTCTCCTGCTCTACTCTTTGCCATTTTTCAGGGAGAGACATATAATGGGATTGGTTTTTATTCTTTCCCCACCGCCCTGATCACCCCCCGTGTGTCCCCCCCCCACATACATGCACAGCACATCACTGCCAGCTTCCCTCCACACCTCTCCAGCCAGCTACTGCAGACACAAAGGGCAGAGTTCTTCAGAATGGAAAGCGGGGTTGTTAAATATGTAATTTACCTGCCCCTTCCTTTTCTGAATAAAAACAGTGAGTGTACCTATAACTCACTGTGCTTATTCATACCTGAAGCATAGTAAACAATGTTTAGTATGCTTCAGTTTGTGAATGAACAGGAACCACCATACACAACCTTCTGTTTACCTGAGGCTGCAGAGAAAGGGACTGAGCAATAAATATTCTCAGCCCCTTTCTATGTCCCAAAAGTAAGACATCAGGGGTCTGTTTAGACCCTAAGATTTCAACAAAGCCCCTGCCCCAAACAGCATTGCAAAAAAATATATAATAATTTAAAAAAATTAATGAAAGAAAATTAGTAAAAAAAATAATATAATGTAAAACATTTTTTTTAAATTGAGGCCTCATTCTCACGGGTTCTTTAGCCCATACAGTGTGAATGATCAGTTTGTTTGTGCAGCTGGAGCTGCCTGTTATTTTATGGGGAACCAGCAGCTGTATGAACAGTTGCAGATCCTAATTTGATGGGTGTGCAGGTGTGGATGAATGGCCCCAAATGCTGCATCCTCATAGCATAACATATGAATGAGCTCAAAGACCTCATGCACACACAGAAAGATTTATCTATTAACTCAATGCAGTTTTATCTTTTAGATCCAGCAGGAATCTTGTGTGTCTGTGTATATATATATATAAACACACGTGTGTTTGAGCTTTAGGGTGTCTTCCCAAATGTAATACGTTGCGCACACCTATGGAAACTAACACACTTAAATGTAATTTGTTAAAATTCTTGCAATGTACATAGTTCACTCAGAGGGGATTGCTTTTTTCTCACTGAAAGTAGAGTTACTCTTTAACTCATAACTAAACCTGAGAACAAAAATATAATATTTTATACCCCACGAGTCCTAAGATGGGGTGGCTGCATTCATTTTCATCTTTCAGGATAAGAACATTTTAGCAAGTACAGAAAGTACCTGTTGATCTTGTCGGAATGGCAGATTTGTTGTCACCCTGTGAGAATAACTGGAAGCAAAAACAATGTTATCTCTTGGGGGAAACTACTAATCCCAGAATTCCCCATTTAATGAAGGTGAACAAAGGCAGAGAAGTTTGGAGTCCGGCCCAGGTGTTTACTATAGTTTCTTCCATAAAAACACTAAAGGAGTGAGTGTAGCCACCCAAAGACAGGACTGCATATTTGCAGGATTAAAGGAACAAAAACATGAAAAAAGAAAACAAATGCAGCGATCACATGTAATGAGTCATAACTGGTAAGTTACAATATATTACATTATTTTATTTTTTGGTTTAGTAATGCTTTAAAGTGATATTATGCTCTTATGTCTAGGGACAACTTAAACTTCAAATTAAAGGGACATGGTTCAAGGATTCAAATGTCTGTGAAAAAAACAGGGTACACACTATGGAGGATTTGCTATATATGTCAAAAATTGCATAAGGCTAACGTTAATTCAAAAAAAAAAAATGAAACGCTTGAATACCTCTGGGTTTGCCTTCCAACCAGGCAAGGATCTTCCTTTAGAATTGGTGTAGTACACAGACCCCCAGGGCAGTCTAAAGATTATGATAATTTATGAATGAATAGATGCAGGGAGAGGTTTTAATTATGGATGACTTTAACATGTCTAACATTATCTGGAATTTTCAAGCTGCAATTACAAGCAGGATCATGGATGTAATGGAGGTACTAAATGGGGTTTCATTGAAAAGTTAGTAAAAATCCAACTCGAGGAGATCATATTCTTGAGTAGCACTGACAAATAGGGATTAACTGTCAGATGTTGAGGTGGGAGAAAATGTGGGTTCTAGTGATTATCACCAATGTCTTTGGTTTCATATTACAACAAGAACTGAAAAATCATATTTAAAAAATTATATTTTGCTGAAATGGATCAATTTCTAAAAAAAATGGTTTAAACGTTTGCCGTAAAACAACAGTAAGTCAATAATCAGTAGGCAATTGTAACGTCTACCATCCTGGAGACAACTAGATTATATGTCAGGCAGATTAGTAAGAGTAAATTGAAGAAAAAACAATATGGTTCAATAAAGAGGTAATTAGCATAGTAAAGGAGAAAACATCAGCATATAGGAGACTCAAGGAAACAGTAAGACCCCTTTCACACTAGAGGTGTTTTTCAGGGGCTAAAGGGCTAAAAATAGCGCATGTAAGCGCCTGAAAAATGTCTCCCCTGCAGCCCCAGTGTGATAGCCCGAGTGCTTTCACACTGGAGTGGTGCGCTTGCAGGACATTAGAAAAAGTCCTGCAAGCAGCATCTTTGGAGCGGTATAGGAGTTGTGTATATACAGCTCCTCCACTGTCCCTGCCCATTGAAATGAATGGGCACCGCTGCCAAAGTGCCTGCAAAGCGCTTCAGGAGCATTTAACCCTTTCTTCGGCTGCTAGTGGGGGTTAAAAGCACCCCACTAGTGGCTGAAAAACAGATAAAACAATGGTAACACACAGCTAAAACTAGCGGCACTTTATGGCTAAAGCGACCGCTTTGTGAGTGTGAAAGGGGTCTTAGCGTAGTTGATAGAAGAGTGTATAAAAAAAAATTAGGCCAAACACATTATCAGTGCTGCTGAAGCACAGAAAGAGAAGAAAATTGCTAAATCTATTAAGAAAGGAGACAAAACCTTTTTTAGGTATATCAGTGATGAAAGAAAAAACTTCACTGGGTTCACTAACATGAAAAAGGGGCACAACACTTATGTTGAAGGAAACCTGGATGTAGTAAACCATTTAAACAATTATCTCTGTCTACTTAGAAATACATTGCACTAGCAATAACAAGCTTGGGGATTATTTTGATTCTAGTAATCATGGTTAATTTTCAGGGTTTCTAGAGGTAGCGGAGAAACTGGCTCTGCTAAACTTCCAGGCCGCCCACTGTATATATACTAAAAGTGTAATCAGTATCAAAGACATAATGTATTCATGTCTGTGCATATGTTCCAACATAATAAATCCATACATGATATATAAATAAATAAGTAACTGAATTCACTCCATTAGGACATGGACAGTAAAAAGGTGAATAATAATTCCAAAAACTCCAAGTGGGTAAACTGGTTGTAGACGTAGATTGTCCCTTGTTGTTGCATCATTAAAAGGCTTTGCGTGTTTTGTGGACAACTTCTACTTATCAGAAGTAACTGTGAAGTACATGTAGCGGTATCCGAAAAATTACATAACCAGTGTGATTTAAAGCCATGGATACAGGGGAGAAAAGGGGAGGGGAGGAAGAAAAAACACCCATCGTGTTACAACGGAAACCTGCATCACATCAGAGGGGGGCGGGGTCACCCGCACATCATTGGGAAAGCCAGCTTCCCCCTTGCGTCAGAGGGGAGCGGGGTCAGATGAAGGGTGGCCCTGCCCTCCTCATATAAGAAGTGTCAGGCTGCCGGGATCCCCGCAGTGTCTCCGGTGGAGACAGAGGATGAATGCGCTGTGCTGGAGGGAGAGATCACCCATCGCTTGATCAGATCAGCCAGTGCTGGACCCCGGAGAGATGAACATCCATTGCTGGATAGCAAGAGTGGATTACCACCGCTGGAATCTTTTTTTTTTTTAATAAAGGACTTTTGCAACAGTGTGTGTGTCTTTTTTAACAATTGTTTACACTTTCTTTGTGAAATGGTAGGGGTACTTACCATTTCAAACAGGGGGGGGGGCGGGATCTGGGGGTCCCTTTGTTAAAGGGGGCTTCCAGATTCTGATAAGCCCCCCGCCCGCATGACCCCCATGACCACCGGCCAGGGTTGTGGGGATGAGGCCCTTGTCCTCATGAACATGGGGACAAGGTGCTTTGGGGGGAACCCCAAACAAAACATCCTCCCAATGTTGAGGGCATTTGGCCTGGTACGGCTCAGGAGGGGGGCCTCTCTCTCGTCCCCCCTCTTTTCCTGTTGCCTGCCAGGTTGCATGCTCAGATAAAGGGCCTGGTATGGATTTTTAGGGGGAACTCCACGACATTTTTTTAAAAAAAATTGGCGTGGAGTTCTCCTTAAAATCCATACCAGACTGGAAGAGTCTGGTATGGATATTTGGGGGGAATCCCACATCATTTTTTTTTATTTGACGCGGGGTTCCCCTTAATATCCATAACAGACCTGAAGGGCCTGGTAATTGAATTTGGGGGAACCCCACACTTTTCTTTTTTTTTTTTATCAATGACTTTCAATGACTGTTCTCTGTATTATGGGGCGCCAACAATTCATTATAGCTGTGAGTGATTTTAAATTACTTTTTTCCTGCAGAAATTACACTTTGTGCAGGGACAGTTCTAAGCACGGGAAACATACGCCCCTTCACAGGCATACTATACACACCACCCAGGTACGAAATTTAAAGGACTATTACACTTTTATTGTTTCACTTTAAGCATTATTAAAATCACTGCTCCTGAAAAAAAGTCAATTTTTAAAACTTTTTTTGCATTGATACATGTCCCCTGGGGCAGGACCCAGGTCCCCAAACACTTTTTATGACAATAACTTGCATATAAGCCTTTAAAATTAGCACTTTAGATTTCTCCCATAGACTTGTACAGGGTGTTCCTTGGCTTTTTTCGAATTTGCCGCAAACACCCCAAATTGTTCACTGTTCAGTGAACAGGCAAACAGGCAATGTTCGAGTCGAACATGAGTTCGACTCGAACTCGAAGCTCATCCCTAACCCCTACCCATTCATCTGGGGGAAAAAAAATCTCAATAAATAAACACACTAGACAAATTTTTAAAATAGTTTATTATGAAGCTCCGGGGGGCTCTTCCATCTTTGGTGGTCTCTTCCGACTTCTCTGCTCTGTCTGGCCTCTTCTCCCACTCTCCGGCCTTCCCTCCCGTTCTCCGGTTCTTCTCCTGCTCTCCGATTCTTCTCCTGGGCTCCTCTGCTATCTTCTGCTCTTTTGCCGCTCTTTTGCTAGCGGTGGCCTGTGTTTTCCATCCTCTTTTTCCCTTCAGTCTTCTTCTAATGTTGACATGATGCTCTGTTCCACTGCAATGCTGTGTGCACCGTGTGCTAAGACTTGCATAGGCATGGAGCGGGGTCACCGGGTGATGTCATCCGGTGACCCCGCCCCTTATGACATCACATTTCCATCATACCCCGAGACTGTGACATCATTAGGGGCGGGGGTCACTGGATGACATTACCCGGTGACCCCACCCCATGCCTATATAAGTCGTAACGCACCGTGCACACAGCATTACAGCCGGAGATCGGCGTGTCAACATCGCAAGATGATGGAAAACACCGGGCCACTGCTGGGAGAAGAATTGGAGAGCGGGAGAAGAACTGGAGACTGAGAGAGAAGGCCGGAGAGTGGGAGAAGAGGCCAGAGAGAGGAGGAGTCGGAAGAGACCCCCGAAGATGAAAGAGACCCCCGGAGCTGCCTAATAAACTACTTTAAAAACCTAGTCTAGTGTGTTTTTTTATTGACACTTTTCCCCCCAGGTGAATGGGTAGGGGCACCCATCCCCCATGTTGACGGCATGCGGCCTGGTGCAGTTAAGGTGGGGGGTCGCTCGCTTGTCCCCACCCCCTTTCCTGACCGCCAGGCTGCATGCTCAGATAAGGGTCTGGTATGGACCTTGGGGGTCCCTCACGCCTTTTTTTTGCATAGGGGGTTCCCCTTAAAATCGATGGGGCTTGCAAGGTGTCAATCTCGCCAATAAAAGCGGCGAGATTGACTTCCTTTTCTAGTCCTGTCGTAACTCATCACGTTCAAAATGAATGTTCATTTGGAAGTCCGTCGTAACTACGTCGAAGACCGGCAGACCTAGTCTGCCGGAAAGTCCGGTCATGTGTGGGCACGTCCGTTCATTCGGAAAGTCCATCGGAACTCCACCGGAAGTCCGTCTGACCTAGTCTGCTGGAAAGTCCGGTCGTGTGTATGTGGCATAAGTAGTTCTGGAGACCTCACTTATGTAAGGATATTGATAAGATAGAACAAGTCCAAAAAGGGTCAACAAAAATGGTGAAAGGTCTGAGGAATAAAACATATTAGGAGAAACTTCAGGAACTTAATATGTACAGTCTGGAGGAAAGAAAGAAAAGGGGAGACATGACTAAAACCTACATACATCAATGGGGTGAAAAAAGTTCAGAATGACAGTATTGAAACTACAGTAATAGGAGGAAAGTTCAAAACTTAGTTACATAGTTAGTCAGGTTGAAAAAAGACACAAGTCCATCTAGTTCAACCAAAAACTTATCTTAGAAAGTATTTTTTTTTTTGCTGAAAGAGTAATTGATGCTTGGAATAGACTCCCAGCAGAGGTAGTGAGTCAGCAAACAGTTAGCCCTTGTACACACGATCGGAGATTCCGACGGAATGTGTCCGATCGGAGCGTTTTGTCGGATATTCCGACTGTGTGTGGTATGCATCGGACTGTTTCCGTCGGAATATTCGCCGGACCAAATTTTCCAACTTGCCGGAAATATTTTCCGACAAAATGGTCCGATCGGACATACTCCGATCATGTGTAGAGAATTCCCATCGGACAAAGTGCCACACATGCTCAGATTAAATTCCTACATCAAAGCTATTGGCTACTAGCCTGAACGTAGTCCCGTCGTAACGAAATAACGTCATCACGTTCTGAACGATCGGATTTTCCGACAACTTCGTCCGACCGTGTGTATACAACAGTTTCGGAATCTACGACCGTGTGTACAAGGGCTAAGACTTGCGTGTGACAAACTTGTGTGTGACAAATATAGATCTAAACCCCGAAAAAAAATAAAAAAATAACATTGGTTCACTTGATCTTTTGTCTGCTGTCACTCTTCCATTTTTCTATGTTTCTATATTAAACCCTTAGTTTTTTAGCATTTTTAGCAACTTTGGGACTTTACATGTACCTTAACCACTTCCCGACCAGCGCACGACGATGTACGTCGACAGAATGGCACGGGCAGGCATATTGGCGTACAGTTACGTCCAATATTCAATGCCGCCCTGCCATCAGGAGCGTGCCGCCGGCGGCGCGCTCCCGCGCTGGTCGGGGCCCCCGTGAGTCCGGCCGCGGGCATCCCCGCGATCGTCTCACGGAGCGGCCGAATGGAGGAAATGCTGTGTAAACAACATTTCTCCATTCTGCCTAGCAACTAGTGACGCTGATCTCTGCTCCATGTGATTGGAGCAGAGATCAGTGTTCACTAAATGAAAGCCCAACCCCCCCACAGTTAGTAACACACCCCTAGGAACACTTAACCCCTACACTGCCACCCACTGGTTAACCCTTTCACTGCCAGTGTCATTTACACAGGAATCACTGCATTTATATAGCAGTGATTACTGTATAAATGACAATGGTCCCAAAAATGTGTCAAAAATGTCCGATGGGTCCCCCACAATGTCACAGTCACAATAAAAATCGCTGATCGCCGCCATTACAAGTAAAAAAAAAAAATAATGAAAAATTATTAATAAAAATGCTATAAAACTATCCCTATTTTGTAAACGCTATAACTTTTGCGCAAACCAATCAATAATCGCTTATTGCGATTTTTTTTACCAAAAATATGTAGAAGAATACGTATCGGCCTAAACTGAGGGAAAAAAATGTTTTTTTATATATTTTTGGGGGATATTTATTATAACAAAAAGTAAAAAATAATGCGTTTTTTTCAAAATTGTCGCTCTATTTTTGTTTATAGCGCAAAAAATAAAAACCGCAGGGGTGATTAAATACCACCAAAAGAAAGCTCTATTTGTGGGAAAAAAAGGACGTAAATTTTGTTTGGGATCCACGTCGCACGACCGCGCAATTGTCAGTTAAAGCGACGCAGTGCCGAATCGCAAAAAGTGGTCTGGTCTTTGACCAGCAAAATGGTCCGGTCTGCAAGTGGTTAATAGTTGTATTACTTACTAAGTATACCACTTCTTTATCTTAAATTACTTGTCTATGTTTCAGTTTAGGCTGTTGAAATGCTAGCTGCCCCGGGTTTCCTTTTTCAGGGTGGCTAATTTTTCTAGCAGCATTCCATGAAATCACTCTTGCATGCAGGGACTAGAGCTATGTCTCTCTACACTGTATGCATTAATAGAAACATACAACCCTGCAGCCTAGGATGACAAAACACTCCCTCTGTCCTTCCTTTCTCCTCTTCCCACCTTACTCCAAGCTAACTGATTGACTGGAGACTGTACTGCCACTGTTAACTCTTTCCTGTGAAGACCAGATATTCAGGAGAGCAGCAATAAGAGAGTGTGGAATACTGAAAGTTGTAAACTGCAAGTGCTGGGGTAATCATTTTAACAAATAATTTACTGGCAGGGCTCGAGTCCTGCATGAACACATTGCAACGGCATTTCTGTACTTTTTCTACAGCAGGAATTCTGTTCCCATTAGCAGCCACGTCCTGCGGACAGAGGTGGCTCTTTAATTAGGCAAATTAGGCGGGCCAGTCGCCTAATGCCTCTTGGCTGCCTAATTTGCCTATTCAAAGAGGATTCAGGCTCTGACAACAGTGCCACTGCACTCCAGCCTGTGGAAGCTTAACGCTGTGAGCTCCATGGTCAAGCAGTGGAGAGAGAGGACAGATCAATGGCTGTGTGTCTCGGAGAGGAGCCAGCGCCAGCACTGTGTTGTCCGAGGGAGGAGGAGAAGAGGACCAGACTCCTTTCAGCAGCCAGAGAAAAATAATTATGAAATTGAATATCGATGCACCACAGAGCCACAGATAACCCCCCTCTGAAGTGCTCCATGGAGCAGTCTCCGCACACCCAGAGGAGGCAACCCCGCGTCTGGTAAGCAGTGAAAAGGAGAAGAGAAGGGTCTGCGAGAAGAGGCCTCACCAGGGCTGGATGGAGCCGATAGATCCTGTAGTGGGATGGAAGAAGGAGATAGGAGAGAGGGGGTGTCCAAGCCACCCCTCTCCGGGGGGCTGACAATCAGGGTGGGCCAGGCCCCATCTGTCCTCCTCCAGCATCCAGCCTCCCTCAGCCACAGAAACTGGCCTTTATATCCACCGCCCGTCTCATCCCCTCCACTAGTCGCATTCTTTCCTCATGATTATTAGTGCCACAAAGTCAGGACAGCTCGGACCTCTACTAGCATACCCGTTTGCCCACCTGTGATTGATAGCCCCAACCCCTCCCTCTGCCCTTCCCTCATCAACCCCACCCAAACTTTCACTGTGGGGTGTTGGAAGGTCCCAGCCCAGTCCAGTGGTAATCCTTAGCCATGGTGGCCCAGTGATCAGATTACTGGTACCCATCAGATTGTGTAATAGAAGTGATGTTCCCACCAAAAATACTGCGCATACACTATGCATGCCAACATGTGTTCCATGGCGCTATGTATTCCAAACACTTCAAGATCTGACGGGTAGCGGTAATCTGATAGAACACACATGCAAACACCTTCCTACACCCAACTACATCTTGAATTTCAGAGTAATTTTAGCAATAAAGTGAGTGTAAATATAGTGTATTGATATCTATGATTCTGTTTAGATGTTACATTTCGAAAGCCTAAAGGTTTAGTGCTGAGCGGTACGGGGTGTACCAACATGGCCTCTACCACCTTCCTACTGCTAGCGTCCAGCTTCTTTCAAAATGTAACATCAAACCAGCATCACAGATGTCAATATACTATATTTATTTATATATGCTCACTTTATTGCTTAAATTATTCTGAATATCAATGTGTAGCTGGGTATAGTAAGATGTCCGCATGGGTGCTCTATCCGATTACCTCTATCCATCAGATCATGAAGTGTTTGGAACAAATAGTGCTGTGGAAGGCATGTTTTAACACATAGCGCATACGTAGTAAGTATCTTTGGTCGGAACATACTGTAACTTCCTGCACTGGCACTGCCTGCTGATTAGCTTCTGCCAGGAGCTCTTCCCCTTTGGGGATTCCTGGGGGGACCTACTGCTGCCCAACAGTGATGACGAGACCTCTGAGGTGGTGAAACTCACACAGCCCCTTCTCTTCTTTGAGACCAAGTTCAAGGAGCTCTATGAGTACAGCACTGACTGAGACAGAGCACTGACACCAGTACTGACTAAGACAGAGCACTGATACCAGCACTGACCGAGACAGAGGACTGACAGCAGCACTGACCAAGACAGAGGACTGACACCAGAACTGTAACAGAGAGCATTGAGACCAGCACTGATAGAGACAGAACACTGACATCAGCACTGAGAGAGTGCCCCAACACCAGCACTGAGAGCATACTGACACCAGTGCTGAGAGAGAGTGCCCCGACAACAGCGCTGAAAAAGAGAGTGCCTTGACACCAGTGCTGAGAGAGAGTGCCCCGACACCAGTACTGAGATAGAGATCACTGACACCAGCGCTGAGAGCACACTGACACCAACCTGTCACTTTATAATAAAGTACAGTTAAAAAAAGGAGTACGTATTTTATATTTCTCTCTCTCTCTCTCTCTCTCTCTCTCTCTCTCTCTCTCCCTCTCCCTCTCCCTCTCCCTCTCCCTCTCCCTCTCCCTCTCCCCTCTCTCTCTCTCTCTCTCTCTCTATATATATATATATATATATATATATATATATATATATATATATATGTGAAGGGGTTAAGATCTAATAATTCGGATTATAGTGACTAGGTGTTTTGGGTTACACATCTGAGTGGTATACCTGTTGATTGTTGGATTTATAAGGTAATGTGAGTAGTAGGATATTACACAAGCCAGAGATAGCCTGATGAAGAGCGATTGTTTGCTCGGAACTGTACAGTGGCTACTGCGAATACTGCTATGTAATTATTTCTGAAAATTGGATTAAAAGAAGACTTTGCATCATAAGCACGAGTCCCATTGTTTTTCTTATATATATATATATATATATATATATATATATATATATATATATATATATATATATATATATATATATATATATATATATATATATATATATATATATATATATATATATATATAAACACATATAGATTATATCTATAGCTATAGATATAATCTATAGCTATATCTATATCTACATCTATAGATATATATGTATAGATAGATAGGTACTGTACTGTATACACACACTTTTTTATTTTTGAGTTGGGGGGGATCTTGGGAGAGATCCCATACTTTTATTCCCAGGACTTGACCCCTGTTTACTGGGGAATGTTTTTTTGGGTTAAGGTACAAAGCGCTCAGAGTTCATATCACTTTAGTCATTGAGGTTGTAAAGTTTCCCAAACTTGCAAAATCTGCAAAACAAGATAAATCTTTAGCATCCTAAGCTTTCCCAAAATTCAAGCACTTAACCATCTTTCAAGTAAGTCTGACATTTCAAATATTTGTCCAAACAAAACGTTTTGCTTTTTAGTTTTGCACGCTTTACCCATCAGCTATGTTTGCAAAGTATCCCCCGCATCTCTCCACATGTGCATCTGCCTGACTTCAGTGTCTCTCCAGACAGGCTCAGGCTGCATGCTATACTCCCTGGGGCCATATGCAGCTCCTGGAGGAAAGATTTGCCAGATTGGATACAGAGTGATTGAATACATGGTGTGTCCTCCATTAGATAGTATTGGTAAATCTAAAGGAGATTGTACAGAGATTGTACAATCAGATTGTATAGTGTATGGCCACATGTATACACCTAAAATTATACCTAGTTGCTTTCAGTGTCATTAATTATTAACAACACACCAAACACAGGAGCAAACACATTTTTCCACGAAAAAAAAAACGTGACAAATGCAGCAAAATGCGGAGTAAAAAACATGCAACTTGCACCACGACAAAACATCCCATGGGCTCCTTTGTCATGTGTAGCGCAGTCCATTGAAATCGACGGGCTGCCCTATGTGTGTCACTGGAGAAACAAGCCAAAAAACATGCGCTCCCACTACTCGAAGAGTGAATAGGGCCTGGAAGTAAATTTGGTGCATTTACACAAGAACAATGAGGTGCCATTCACATCTGTGTGTTTCCAAATGCATGTAAAACTGCTCAGAAATTCTGCAATTGTGCATTGTGTTTGTATTGTCATTACATGTTAAAGGCTCATCAAGTACAGCAAATGCACCAAAAACTGCGGTAACGCACCATACTCTGCTGCAAAAAAATACTGGAGTTTCTCTGTGGTGATTGCTGTGTGTTGTTGTTCAAGTGAATGGGCTGCCCTATGCATGACGAGTGAAAATGATCCAAAACATCCAAAAAAAAAAACATGCAGGAATGCGAGTTTTCGCTATATGGAGATGTGAACAAGGGCTGACAATGGAGTGTCGGTCCACTCCCTCCTATGTACTTGCACTAGGATGTCTATACACTATGCAATCGAAAACATTGGCTAGAGTGGAACTTTTAGTGGTTGATTTACTAAAAGCAAATAGGCTATTTACTGTGCAAGATAAATATCCCCAGTACTGTTTTTCCTTGCATGTGATTGAGTATTATTTGCAAAGTGAAGTTCTCACTGCGTTCACTAGATTATAGGAAAATTGCCTTACAAACTGAACAGCTTATTTACTTTTAGTAAGTTAAACCTTTTGTCTCAATTTTATAAATATATGATAACTTATATTTTTATGTGAATGTTAATACTAGCTGCAAAACTTATTTTGTTTTTAGTTTACTGTTTTTTTTCAGTACGCTTCTTGGATAGTGCAGAATCTTCTTTTTTGGCAGTACAGCAGTTCTTCTACAAGAAGAATTTTACTTGTGTTTGCCCTTCAGTACACTGTCCAATTCAAATCATGCAGTCAACCTTGATTTTAGACAAAGCCTACATTTGCCTCAAGATGTTCTGCACAGAAACCAATCAATAAACTTTTTCAGTACCAACTGTGTCATAAAACAATTCCTTTTTGCTCACTAGAAGTCAATCTAGTTAATCCATGCTTGGTTAATCCAGACATCTTAGTGTACATGATATCTAAGTGGTTACAAATCTTTCAACGATAAGTAATATTGACAAAATGCTATGGGAAACGCTGTCAATTCATATAAAAATTGATTGTACTGTGTTTTATAGATTTACAAGACCTCTCTGCTGGGATCGTCCTGTTCAAAGTTTTGGCTGAATAGCAAAGAAAGTATCAAAGGATAAAAAGGATTATTTCATTTATCTGAAAGTTTTAAGATATTGAAGAGCCAAATTACTTTTAGACTCCTCTTTTAGGATTTACCTTTTATCTTCCTGGTTTAGGTTTTCCCTGAATTTCACATTATAACACCATCACATTCAACGAGTACACTTAGTGTAACATTTGCCATCAGCATCATTTAGCATTTATTTTCCTTTGTTATTTTGGCATAATTTATTGGAGTTTTTTTTTTTTTCTCGCACACAATAATCACCCCTCATACCAGCACATACACACCCATATATAAATATGGGGTTAGTGGTTCAAGCACACACACTCATTTTAGTTTTTTGTTTTCATATATATATATATATATATATATATATATATATATATATATTTTTTTTTTTTTTTTTACACACAGGTCTGTTTGCACGAGTTGCAAACCATTCATTAAGGAAAAACACTACCCAACAATAATGATGATCATCACAGTGACGATTTTACACCCATTACTTTATTAATAACTGCCCTTGCACAAATGCATAGTACCTAGGCAATTAATTATCTATAAGTATTTATATAATATTATATTTAATTCGTACAATATCACAATACCTATATGTGAAACACTTATTCTTATTATTTCTAGGTGTGGCCACCTATGGTGTGCCACGAACCTTCCCTCCTGTTCCTCTGGTTCCCCTGGGGGAAACTCCAGTAACTGTCATTTCTTGTAAGTCAGTGATTGGTGCCCCCGTGAGGCCTTCCCCTTCTCCCCCCCCATCAATTCTGGTGGGTGGGTGGAGTGGGTTAAAACAGCAGGGCAGCGGACCCAGGATGATCCTTTGAGAGAAGACACAAACTTCTTTACAGATCTTAATAAAAGTCTCTGGTTGAACAGTAATAATTCGGTGGAACGGGTAAATATTACTGTGAATACTAAGACAAGCTATTATAACCAATTAATTTTTTGATATAAAAAAATGTTTTTGAAATTCTTTTTTTTTCCCTTTGATTGTTTGCAGAATACATAATTAAATTTGGCTCTTTGGCTCTGTCCCCCCCTGAAGAAGACCCTGAAGGTCGAAATGTATCGAGGTAGTAGGGGTGTTTTCTGTAGTTTTTGAAAAATTGCTGTATTTGTAAATTGTTCTTGCAATTACTTTTGTATCAAGTGATGCATGTATCTTTTATCCATTGATATGCTGTAACAACATGTACCAGAGTCCTTAATTTAAATCTATGATGGCGATTATGCCCTTTGAACAAACAAAATAAACATACTTTTATATATTCATTTCTGCTTCTTGCCACTGCCTGAAAACCCCAAGGGGAATTCATCTTTTTATTCTCTTTACCTTTTATTGTTTTCCTTTTTAGGACATATATTTGATCTGTGCTTTTACATTTTATGTTTTACCTATCTGTAAACTAGCTTTAAATAAATAAATAAAAAAATACCTAATAATTGTTTTGCAGGCAATATTTTATATGGATTGATAAAGACTGTAGCTTGATAGATAGATGTATAAATAATAGGTCTGAACAAGCAGCCATATTTGGTAATTATATAGCTGGTGACAGCTTGGCTGTGGGTAAGAGGCCAGAAGAGGCACCCCTTCCTTGTGGCTATGTGTCCTGGTATAGTATATGGTGCAGAAAGAGGGGCACATGCTCACCACCCTGCCTTTCATGGCCAGCCAGGGTGCATGCACAGATTAAGGGTCTGGTATGGATTTTGGGGGGGACTATACATAGTATATATAGTAGGTGAGGCTGAAAAAAGACACAATTCCAACCTATATGTGTGATTATATGTCAGTATTACATTGTATATCCCTGTATGTTGCAGTCGTTTAGGTGCTTATCTAATAGTTTCTTGAAACTATCAATGCCCCCCACTGAGACCACCGCCTGTGGAAGGGAATTCCACATAATGGCCGCTCTTACAGTAGTTTAAAGCTAAACATCTTTTCCTTTAATTTTAATGAGTGGGCAACAGTCTTGTTAAACTCCTTTCTGCAAAAAAGTTTTATCCCTATTGTGTTGTCACTACTTTAGTATTTGTATATTGAAATCAAATCCCTTCTCAAGTGTCTCTTTTCCAGAGAGAATAAATTCAGTGCTCGCAACCTTTCCTCACAACTAATATCCTCTAGACCCTTTATTAGCTTTGTTGCCCTTCTTTGTACTCGCAACATTTCCAGTGCATCCTTCCTGAGGACTGATGCCCAGAACTGGACAGCATACTGCAGCCAAACCAGAGTCTTATAGAGCGGGAGAATTATCATTTTATCTCTGGAATGAATCCCCTTTTTACTTTCAACGTATTTTATTTTCAATGAAATACAAACACTAGAAAATTGAGTTGAAATTACAGAATCCCCTTTTTAATGCATGCCAATATTCTGTTTGATTTGTTAGCAGTCTATTATCTACTAGGACCCCCAGCTCCTTTTCCACCCTAGATTCCCCCAGAGGTTCTCCCCCCAGTGTATAGATTGCATTCATACTGTATTTTTGCCACTCAAATGCATTATTTTACATTTTTCTACATTTGCCATGTAGTTGTCCACCCCATTAATTTGTTTTCAAGGTTTCCACATCCTGCAAAGAAGTTATTGCCCTGCTTAGCTTAGTATCTTCCACAAATACAGAGATTGAACTGTTTACTGTTTATGAACAAATTAAACAGGATTGGTCCCAGCACAAAACCCTGGGGGACTCCAATACCCACCCCTGACCATTCCAAGTACTCCCCATTTATCACCACCCTCTGAACTCTCCCTTTTAGCCAGCTTTCAATCCATATACTCACTCTATGGTCAATGCCAACAGACCTTATTTTGTACAGTAAATGTTTGTGGGGAACCGTTTCAAATGCTTTTGCAAAATCCAGATACCCCACGTCTACGGGCCTTTCTTTATCTAGATGACAACTCACCTCCTCATAGAAGGTTAATAGATTGGTTTGGCAAGAATGATTCTTCATGAACCCATGCTGATTACTGCTAATGATACCGTTCTTATTACTAAAATCTTATATATGGTACCTTATCATCCCCTCTAAGAGTTTACATACTATTGATGTTAGGCTAACTGGTCTGTAATTCCCAGGGATGTATTTTGGGCCCTTTTCAAATATTGGTGCTACATTGGCTTTTCTCCAATCAGCTGGTACCATTTCAGTCAGTAGACTGTCAGTAAAATTTAGGAACAATGATCTGGTAATTACTTTACTGAGTCCCCTAAGTACCCTTGGGTGCAAGCCATCTGGTTCCAGTGATTTATTTATGTTAAGTTTCCCAAGTCTAATTTTAATTCTGTCCTCTGTTAACCATGGAGGTGCTTCCACTGATGTGTCATGAGGATAAACACTGCAGTTTTGGTTACTGAAGCCCCCCGATTCCCTCGTGAAGACTGAGGAGAAGAATACATTCAAAACCTTTGCTATCTCCCCATCCTTTGTATCCAGATGCCTTTCCTCATTCTTTATGGGGCCAATATGGTCTGTCCTCCCTTTTTTACTGTTAAACTAAACTTAAATAATTTATTGGGATTTTGTTTGCTCGCCTTAGCTATGTGTCTTTCATGTTCTATCTTAGTCGTTTTTATTGCACTCTTACATTTCTTGTTGCATTCTTGTTGCAAGTCAGAATGCTGATGATGATCCCTCAACCTTGTATTTTTTTAAGGCCTTCTCCTTTGCTTTTATATGTATTTTTACATTGGAGTTAAGCCATTCAGGACTGTTGTTCGCTCTTTTAAATTTATTACCCAACTCTAAGTCATTATTTTTTCATTCTTGCTGTATGATATGCTACAGCAAAAATTTAATTTATAAAGAAAGAAAATTACAGTTTAAATAGGTGGCAAATACAATGTAATTGTTGCTTCCTAAAAAAATAGACAAAAATGGAAATTTAATTTTTTAATGTCTTTGTTTTGCATTGGTACATGTTCCCAAATGCAGCGCCCACCCCCAATTCCATTTTTTGACACCCCTTGTCTACTATCCCAGAAAATGGGCATTTTTATTTTGACAGATTAGGTGACCATTGGTTCCAATAGGGTCCAGCATTTGAAATTCGCCTAAATTGCTTGATCTGAACCCGAGGAAGTTTGACTCATCACTAATAGATAGAAAGACATTGTTCTAAATAATGAGTCTTCTCTATGTGAATAAGAAAGTCTATCTTACATCCAGTGGCGGCTGGTGTTTTTTTGGGGGGGGCAGCAAAAAAACACTCACCCCCCGATCAGCACTCAACACCCCCTAGCTGTTTTCTGGTCAGTCCAGCACTTACTCCATCGCCTCGGGGGTGGGTGGCAAGCAGTGTGGTGCGGCTCTGAGTCCTCTCCTCCATGGTGGCTTCCAGCTTCTCCCCTCCTCCTCCTAGGTGTCCAATAGGATCACCTGTCTTTTCAGCCAATCAGGTGACCGGTGTCAAAACCTGCTTCCTGATTGGCTGGGAGGAGGATCAGTGGTACAACAGCGAATATTTATTTGCTTTTGTAACACACCTGTGTGGGCTCGGAGCACACTCTCTGTGTTCCGACCCCATCCTATACTGAAGCCTATTAGAGCCTCTGGCTCTAATTGGTGCGTCAGAAAAACAGCCCCTCCGCTTAGGAATCCATGTGCCTGTGTCCTGAAAGGGGCCAGACACATGGATAGGGGAAACGGCGATGGACAGAGGGGGCAGCGCCCATGTGCCCTTAATGGACGGGCCGCCCCTGCTTACAAATCTTTGGAAGTCTATGAAGAGCCAAAATCCACTTATATAAGTCACTTATAAGAGCCACGTATCTCCACTTATCTCACAGAAATTGTGTTACCGCCCACAGTCTTCTCTCCCCATACACTACTACACTTTCAATCTGTTAGGCCGCGTACACACGGGCGGACTGTTCGCCCAACTTTGTCCGCTGAACAGTGTTTCAGCGGACAGTCTGCTCGTGTGTGGGCTTCAGCGGACAGTTTCAGCGGACAGTCTGACGAACAAAGTTTTTTGGAATTCCCGTAAGACAGTCCGCTGAAACTTGGTTTGAGCAGACAGTCCGCTCGTGTGTAGGCTTGTTCGACAAACAAAGTTTTGCGCATGCTCAGAAAGGATTTACACGGCGAAGATTGCATTGCAGTGTATTGGACGTCGTATTTTTCGTCCCGTCGTACGTGCCGTTCACGTCATCGCGCACGGTTTCAGCGGACTGTTCGTTCATCGTGTGTGGTCAAGTCCGCTCATGCAAATTTTGAGCGGACTGTTTGTCGGATTGTTTGACAAACTAAGTTGGGCGAACAGTCTGCCCGTGTGTACGCGGCCTAACAGTCAGAAAAAGTCCCACATAATCAGAAGTGATAGCCACTGCATAGTTAATCTGCTGTCTTATTGTAGTCCAGCATGCACTCACAACGGCTCTCATTTTGTGCACAGCAATAGGAGATTAGTACTAGTACCAGGGGAGATGGGTAGGAAGGGGTGGAGAACCTAGTCAAATGAGCTTTCAAAGGCCTCTCCTCCAATCACTTGCTGCTCGCTGAAGAATTCTATAGAGAACATTCCATGGAATGCTGCATGCTTCATAATGCTGCTTTCAGTTTATTAATGTTTTATAAGATGCAGGCACAGTGAGGAGAGAACACTTGAATGTTCAACAAAGAGTAGAGAAAGGTATCTATTTTTCATTGCAAATAGGATCCATAACTAATACATTTTAAGGTTAGTAAGAAAAATTAAGCTAAATGATATCACCCAGCCTAGTGTATATGTTTTGGTTTTGTGTATACATGCGCATTCATCAGTTTTCTTTTTATGACTTTAGCTTGCCAAGATAACTTAATTAAAATAGGTATTAAAGCCTTTTAATTCATTAAT
Source organism: Lithobates pipiens (assembly GCF_037356315.1). Taxonomy (NCBI): domain Eukaryota; kingdom Metazoa; phylum Chordata; class Amphibia; order Anura; family Ranidae; genus Lithobates; species Lithobates pipiens. The sequence continues at coordinate 475,156,786 of NW_027507764.1, forward strand.
GATGTAATCTTGATTTGCAGTTTTCCTGCTAAGGTAACGTTCTAATTTAAAAAGAAAATGAATTTTAAATGCAAAAAATGCCTGTGGCAGAGATTGTCTTTGAGTGTATATGGTTAGCAATACTCAAAGGGATATAATTGAGCCTAATTAGTTAAAGTGCAAATGAATTTTTATTTCATATAAAGAAGTGTCATTGATGAACCATGGTATTGAGTTGGAAAAGCATTCAGATTGACAGTGTAGGCTTAAAGTCGGTGGGAAAATCACAAGCTAATTCATTGATTGCCCCTTGGAAATTTTAGTTGTTAATTGTTAGGTAATTAACATAGAGCTACAATTATATTGGCCTTAGGGGGTGAATAATGTTTCAACATGTCAAATTAGCTCTAACTGGATTCTAAAAGCTTTTCTATACACATGCCTTGCAGACAGATGGCATATTGTGTATGGTGAATTGTTGTTTCTCTTGGATATGCTTGATGATTTTTAAAATAGAATTAAAAAAATGAACCTCTTTTTACACTTAACACATTTTCAAATATAGCTTGATTTGTTTAAACTATTGCAGTAGTTATATGTTTGGAAGAAATAAAAATTTAATAAAATGTTGATTATAGTTATTTAAGATAAATATAATAATAATAATAATACGTCCCTGACATCAAAGTTCATATTGTTTTCAGATAATGTAATGAAGTTTCAATAATGAATTTGGTAAAAAGTCTGAGGCAAAAAAATATGTTAGTATAAAATGCAGAAGATGTGTGATCATTGATAATTAGCCAGAAAGGAGGTAATAAAGAAATGGAAAGAGGCTGTGGCAATATATGGGGGGGGGGGGGGCAGATGATTGGCACTGAGATTTTTGTATTCATCACAGTCAAAATGTAGTCCTTAGCCGGGTTTCAGAGACAAACTGCACACCATTAAAGCATTTTAGGTAGGCCACAATTGAAGAATTGGACAAACAAGGCATTTTATAATCCAGACATACATTTGAGGAGTGAGTGATTAGACACAACATTTTTTAAAAAATCTGTATTTTTATTGTTACCATAAATGTAAGATGATACACACCACATACGTAATAATTCTAAATGATCTTTTAAACCTCATTGGATAAAATACATCCCCATTTGTCTTTGGAGGAACTTAAAAAATGTAAAATATGTGTTTTTTTTCTTAGCTCTCATTGGCCAAACCACACACCATTTGTCTTTAGAGCTTCCAAAAAAGAGTAAAGTAGATTGTTATTACAATGGAAGGAATGGGGTACACACTGCATGAGCAAAAGGTAATACATTTATATCATGCAGCTTTTGAGTGTAAAAAGCAAAATACAGTGTGTTTATTTTTAACTTTGAAATAAAATAAGTAATACTGTACATACTGCATGGAACATCTCTATAAGTATGCATTTTGACAGTATTTAAAGTATTTGTTACCCTAAAAAGCTCTCCTCTCTGCTCTCCCCTGTCCCCTCCCTGCCTGTTATCTTGAAACACTGCCCGCCCCTCCACTCCTGCTGCTATAAAAAACTATATTATATTTATACCATCCGATCTGTTATATAAGATTATGTGTCCCAGTGCCTGTGCTGTATGAAACAAATGCCAATTTCTACCTTATCTCAGAGCATCTCCTGGAGCTCACATGAACCCTCTACTCTCTGCTCCTCCCTTTCCTCTCCTCCCGTCTGATTGCAGCAGATGTTTTTTCGAACCCTCCCACTATAGCTGTTAGCCGGGGAGAGGAGAGAGCCGAGCAGTCACATAAGTGCTAGGAGACGCTCTGAGATAAGGTAGAAATTGGCATAGTTTTTATACAGCACAGGCACTAGGACATATATCATTATATAATGGATGGGATGGTATAAATATAATAAAGTGACTTAACAACCACTTTAAGTTATTTAGCTATGTTGCATGTTGAACAGGGGCGACCACAGTCAGAAAGTTGCCTCCAATAGGAGGCAGCACAAAATGGTAATGTCTGCAGTGGTGGCAGTAGATGGTAATGGTGGCAAAATATGGTAATGGTAAAGAGCCGGCACTGGTTTCCGGAAATGGTATAGGTATCAGAAGATGGTAATGGTGACAGGCCAGCAGCACTGACAGAAGATGGTAATAATGAAAGGAGTTGATAATGGTGATATAACAGCCCTGATGGCAGAATATGGTAATGGTGACAGGCCAGCAGTGGTGCGGGTGTTGGTAATGATGGCAGGAGATGGTAATTATGACAGACCAGCAATGGTGCTAAGAGAAACTGCCTGCCACAGGATTTCTGCCCCAGTGTATCTCCTTTTCCCCAGGCATATCAGCAGCAAACAGCAAATCAGCATTTTTCATAGGTCTTTGGATAGGCTCCTAACCACTTACATGGGACTGGTGGCTGTGATGATTTACCGGAAGAAGCCAATCAAGAGGAGAGGGTAGAGCTAACTGAGCAGTTACCAGCACCAAGTTGCATGATAAGTGGTGGCACCACCAGTCAAGCAGTGTGCCCAGTACTGCGTCCTTCTCAGCTGCCAGAAAAAGAACCCAGTGGGCCATGAAGCAGATGTAAAATCCATGCCCATGCTTGCTGGACCATGTGTCTTATCATGTAGACCTTGGCACTGCTCCAGCAACAAGGAAACATTACCTTCCACATGCTGGTGAATGGTTGGGATGGCCTTCTGAACCAAACAAAGGTGGTTTGTGACTTGCTACTGTTGTAGAACACAGGCTTAAAATTCACATAGGGGCGGACTTCACTTACTGACACATGGGCAGCTGTAAAGCCATCAAATTTTCCAAACTGACACTCAGTCACAGGCCATGGGCATGAGATTAATGCTAATTTCTTCTTTAATTCTAGAAGCTGGGGAAGAAAAACACCCTTGGAATGTAGCTGGAGTTAGATTACAGGTTGGGGTTAAAAGAATTTGAAAGTGATTGAACATTACATGTGTCCCTGATAAGCATGGCCCCATACTGAGCCTCTTCACTGCTTGAGTGCCATAAGCTATGCCTCTCAAACCGCTCATCAGACTTCCAGCCCTATCGCTTGACATTACAGATGTAACAGCAGAAGCAGATGGAGATTTCTGCGGAGTGGTGGAATAGGTGTAAACGGAGCGAACAGAAGTAAGAAGATTACAGGCCTTTAACTGCTGACCAGTATCATTCATGTGCTGTTGCATCATGTGGCAGCTGCTGATGATGCTAAACTAATATGCGCCAGGGAGAGGGAAGAGGATAATGAAGGCTTGGTTATCTACTTTACCACCTCCTCAAAGTCATCTGGCTGCATAGTATGTCATAAAGCAGAAAAGACGAGCAGACATGCCCTGCCTCTCAAAGGCGTGACGTGACGACGGCTTTGACAAGGATACACAGTCTGCTCAATGTCCCAACTACCTACAAGTGAAGAACCTTTTGCTCTCACTTAGACCTTCCAGGCATGATGGCAATAGGACACTTCCTAAGTTTATTAGTATATATGGCAATAGGGGGGTTGAGGATGTGATGCTTCTGTGGACTGCAATAACATATGGTGATGTGCTGCTAACAAAGGGCAGCTTTGCCTTTGACACCTACAAAAAAAAGGATATTTAAAGTCTCTATCAAAATAAAATAACAATAAAATATACAACCCTCCAAAATACAACAGATAAATAAACTAAAACCCCAAACACAAACTTTAAAACAATAGAACCCCAAGCAGTAAACACCATCCCCCACACAGCACACCAGCAAATACTCCTCAGTAAAGATACTCCTCCCCAACACAGAGTCATCAGTACAGACAATCCTCTCCAGCACAGACAGCTAAGCATATATGTCCCTCCCCAGTACACAGCACACAGTATAAACCCCTCTCCTTAGTACAAACCCCTCAGTAAAGACATCCCTCTCAGTACATCCTCCTCAGTATAGACACTATTCCCCAATACAGAACCCTCAGTACAAACACCCAGACTTTCCATTAGTGACAAACCCAACCCCTCCCCACATAGCACATCAATACAGACCCCCAGTACAGATGCTCCCCTTAGTATAGACACCCCAATATAAACATAAACCTCAGTACAGATCCTCAGTACAGACAATCCTCTGCAGCACAGACAGCTAAGCATATACAGTATGTCCCTCCCCAGTACAGAGCATGCAGTATAAACCCCTCTCCTTAGTACAAACCCCTCAGTAAAGACATCCCTCTCAGTACATACCCCTCAGTACAGACGCTATTCCCATATACAGAACCCTCAGTACAAAGACCCAGACTTTCCATTAGTTACCAACCCCCACCACATAGCACATCAGTACAGACCCCCCCCCCCCCCAGTACAGATGCTCCCCTTAGTACAGACACCCCAATACAGACATAAACCCCAGTACAGATCCCTCAGTACAACCACCTGCTTCAGTACAGACCCTTCAGGACAGTAACTCCACAGTACAGACCTCTCAGAATGGTCCCCCCGGGGCGCATGCGTAGCTTTCCAAGATGGCGGACGCATAATCCGTGATCTCAGGTCCCGTCCCACGATCCACGGCCCCTAACAAGCAAACGCTGGCACAGAATGAACCAGGGGTAAGCTTCCAAGTCTCCTCACCCCTCCCAGGCAATTCATGGGAAATATCGGGAACCAACGGTCAGTGTATAGTGCCGCACAACCTCCGTGGCCCTCCTCCATAATGGACTGCTTCCTAACTAGGCCCTCATCCCTGGCCTCGATTACACAGGGGGACCCAGAGGATTACGTCAGTTCGCTTATGGCGGAGGATTCCTCACAGCGGCCTCCCTACCCGCCCCCGTCCCCCTCCTCTCAGCAGGCCCTCACATCAGAGCTGATGGACCTCAAACTCATGGCCTTGGCACAGCAAGTCACCAGGGATATAGCCCAGGAGATGGGGAGGATCTCCAGAGACCTGAGGGGGGAAATAAACGCCCTAGGGGAACGCACAGCAACCCTGGAGATGAAATTTGATGAGACCCTGCATTATGTGCAGGCTCTTGAAGAGGAAAATGCTACTCTTAAAAACTCTGTCGCCCAATTGCAATTACAACAGGAGGACCTCAAGAATAGGAAAAGGCACCAAAACCTCAGGATCCGTGGTGTTTCCCGAAAAGGAGGGAAAACACTGCGCTATAATTAAATGTATATAGAAAAAAAGGCCTCAACAGCCAAAATAGCAGCCAACACCAAAAACAAACAAAGTTCAACAAACAAAAAGAAAAAATATAGTGTAGCGCTTCAATAGTGATAAATCTGTTCGGCCACCCCTGTGCCAGCTACATTGTGAAATTTGTGCCTATCTTATGGACTATTTCTTTAGCCATTTATATTATTTATATGATCTCTGTTACATGATCACTTTTTCAAATTATATTGATTATATTTATCACTATTGAAGCGCTACACTATATTTTTTCTTTTCACCCTGAAATAGTGGACATAGACTGGTGCCTGAATCGGGGCCCACAGGTCCCTGGCTCCTAAACCCCCAGCGCTTCCACTTCTATGAAAGCAAGGAGGCCCTGACAAAGGCTACATGCAACAGATCCAGCATTTCTCCTATCAGGTTGGCCAAGCACCGCTCTCTGAGATCCATCACGTCCCACCTTCAAGAGCATAAGGTACCTTACTATTGGGGCTTTCCCTTCCGCTTGAGTGTCACCATGGAGGGGGTCCAGCACACCCTGTGGGACCCCCAGGAAGGTGAGGCTTTCCTCAAAAACCTGGGCCTTCCCCCGCTCCCTGCAGAGTTTGACCAAGCACCTCCAACCACCCCAGGACACAGCTCTATCCCCTTCAGGATCTGGACCCCAGTGAGAGGAAGAGGATCGAGGGCTTACTCCACACCCCAACGCTCTCAACATTCCAGACCTCCCACCTGTTAACCTGATGGGGCCCCATCAGGTTTGCTTTTCTTCTTTGTTCTCCCACGCAGGGGAACATGACTTTCACACCAACCCCATCCCTGAGGGGTTAGTTTTGCCTCTTCAAATGGCATTTTGCCTTGTTTGGATGCACCGCATTCTCTGAGTTCTCAGTTTGGTTGACTTTTAAGGTTTTGATATCTACTATGACTATGGTTTCCTCCCTCAGCAGCTACTCTTGACATGGAGGTTTTGAGGAGCACCTACAACACCAATGACCTCTCTGGATCCTCGTGGCAGGATGTCACAGACCTCTCCCCATGTTGGAGACCGCCATGCTCCTCACCAAGTCCTTGGGCTGCGGCCAAGGACCCCTGAGTGGTTTGACTCTCTCAGGTTTTTTCTTGTTTCTCGTTTTTGTTTTTTCTAGGCCGAGTCGGCCTTATGGTTGCTTTGCTTCAATATACCCAACGGTCCCTTTTTTGGATCATCATATGTTTTTTTTGGGGGGGGGGGGGGCTGAAATTTGTCTTATTTTTTCATCTTCTTATTTTATTTTATTTTCATTTTTGTTTTTATTTTTCCTTTTTAATCCTATTAGTGTTTTTTTCTCAATTTTTTTTTACCGGTAGCTTTCATGTACATTTTATGTTTATATCTGTTATTAGGTATTTTTCTCAATATCACAACTAACCTCACCATTACTATTGACTGTCTTATTCACAATATGCTGCTAGACAGGTTATGGTCCATTGCCGATCCCCTTTTGAGCCATGTTTTGGGCGGGCCTCCACCCTCTGATTTGCATATTCACTGGCCTGACTGTCCTGACGTGACACGGCTTTGAAACTAGTATCCTATAATGTGAAGGGCCTGAATTCCATAAAGAAGAGATAAAATATCTCAGTACAGCGCAAATACATAAAACTCTTTACAAATGCATAAATAAAAGTCCATATTAGTGAATGATACAATATACAGTGATCAGGAAAGATCAAAAAGAGTCCACTTGTGCAGTGTGTCTTTAATCAATATATCCAGTGACGATGTGATCCCTTCACCAATGAACTAGTTGGACTCTCACCTCATCGAATGGACCCCTGATAAATCAGATAGGTCAAAGACACATGTTCCCATCAAGGGTGAAGTATAAGGCTACAGCAAACCAAACGGAAGTATTTCCAGATAGAATCTCCTCAATGTCATCAGGTCAGGAAAATGTCATATATGAAAAAGAACAAGCAGATCTAGTGCTCTCCGTTTGATAACGATTTATTAAAATAAATAAATAAAAACAAATTTCCACTCACATTTCTAGGCACTGATCTCCAGTGCCGAGTGCAAAGCAGGAAATAACATGCATGGATCAGTGTGTCAGCCAGCGGATGACGTCACGACGCGAGTCACGTGGTCCGTACGCGTTGCGTCCCAGGGAGTGGGCGGGACTTCATCAGCGGTGACGGAATGACGTCGGACGGCCGCTTTATACCAACACACTAAATTTAAACCAATAAACGGCGGAGTTATGCGCAAGGCAAGTGCCGCTACTAGCGTGACACCGGAACATACATCTGTGATCGCTCCATACACAGGGGGAGAGGAAAGGGCATATAGAAAACTTTATGAGCGCCAAAAAAACATATTTAAAACAAAATTAAAATCAACACCAGAGAGAAGCGCACGTCAAGTCCGCTGATTGGCAACATAAAATCACCCACTAAGAGTTCTCGCATAAAACATGCAGAGAAACGAATGAGATGTTGCCCAAACGGACAGCAGAAAGCCTTAAGCGAATCTCCCGGTAGGTCGCATGACCAATGATAAGAACTAACGAATATACCCGCAAATGTCGCTGACGTCATCAGAAAGCTACACTGATCCATACATGAAGAATAAACAAACAAACATAACTATAATTAAACTTAAACATATACCATACATGTAAGAAAAAAATCAAAAAATATTTAAAAAATATATACAAAAAATAAATATAAATAAAAAATATCACAATGAATAATTAAAAAATCAGATACTATAAAGTAAAACAATTATCTGTCCGAAATGAAACAATTTAAATCAAATTCCACATTTAAACCGCCCGGGGCAAGAACCCGTGTTTCATGGATCCAATAGGATTCGCGTTTGCTTAATTGGCGTATGAAGTTACCTCCACGCCAATGCTTGGTGACCTTCTCAATCCCCCAAAAGCTCAAACTCCTGGGATTCTGGGAATGCACCAATTTAAAATGGCGAGACACATTATGAGTCTTCAGGCCCTTTTTAATATTATTTACGTGTTCACCCAATCTCACATGTAGGGGTCTGGAGGTTCTACCGATATATTGGAGACCACATCCACATTGTAACATATATACCACCCCTATAGTGGAACAAGTGATAAGTTTATCGATCTTGTATTCCTTATTATTACTAGTGGCTATGAAGGATTTTCTCCTTTTCATATTGCATCTAGAGTGCCTACATGCCGTACATCTACCACACGCATAAAAGCCGGATAGAAAAGAGAAAAGCCTGCTTTCAGTTTGTACAGGGGGATCAATAACACTCGGTGCTATTTGGTCACGCAATGATGGAGCCTTTTTATATATGAAAGAAGGACGTGCGGGTAACAATGGACCCAGCACTCGATCTTGTTTCAGTATAAACCAGTTTTTGGCCACAACTTTTTCAAATTTTTTATACTGTACGTTATAATCAAGGACCATTCGAAATTTAACCCCTTCCACACCTGATTCTTTTGCCTTATCTTTAATCAGAAGGGACCTATCCATCTGCTGAACCCTAGATATTTCATGTTCAAGAGTAGATGGATCATAACCCTTTTCCCGGAACCTAGAGGACAATGTGTGGGCCTGATCCACAAAATCATCCATATAGGAACAATTACGCCTTAGTCTAACGTACTGTCCCCTGGGGATATTGCACAACCAAGACTTATGGTGGCAACTCCCCAGGGGAATGTACGAATTCCGATCAGTTGGCTTAAAGTGATTTTTCAATACTAGCCCATCATTTACTTTGGTGATCTCTAGGTCAAGAAACACCAACCGTTCTTGGCTGATATTCCACGATAACTGGATGCTTTTGTCGTTAACATTCATAGTACTGACAAATTCATCCAATCCTCGCCGATCACCATCCCATATTAAAATGAGATCATCAATGAATCTATTGTAGCAGATTAATTCCTTGGGGCGATTCCGAAAAACAACTTCCTCCTCCCAGTGGGCCATAAATAGATTGGCCACACTGGGAGCAAACTTAGCCCCCATGGCAACCCCCCTTACTTGTAAATAAAACTGATGATTGAACCAAAAATAATTCCTAGATAAACAGAAATTCAAGCATTTGAGAATATATTTTTTATGACACTCCGATAGATCGGAGTAAGTGGACATAGCCCACTGAACTGAGGCTAGCGCATCACTGTGTCCTATAATAGTATACAGTGAGCCGACATCGGCAGTCGCAAGAAAACAGGAGGCAGTGATATCCAATGACTCAAGAGTTTGAATAATGTGTTTAGTGTCTTTAAGGAATGCTTTGGTTTTAAATACCAGGGGTTGTAGAAAAGTGTCAATGTACTGACCCACTCTAGAGGAGATAGAGTCAATACCGTTAACAATAGGCCTGCCAGGCGGATTAACACAATCCTTATGGATTTTTGGCAGGCTGTATATAATGGGGGTACGGCAAAATAATGGGTCAAGATAAGATCCCTCTTTTTTATTGAGAATATTTTTATGTTTCCCTTCTTCTATTAGCCAATGTAATTCATCCTTATACTGTAACATAGGATCTTTGTTCAAGATATGATATGTGTCAGTATCACTGACAAGTTTATTCATTTCGGACATATAATTAGTTCTATTCAAGATCACCAATCCCCCCCCTTTATCCGCGGGGCGTATGACTATGTCATCCCTGCTCCTAAGGGATTCAATTCCCAATTTAATAAACTGGGGGTCCTTTACTTTGCGTACTTTAAGATTGTCTAGATCATTTATAACAACATTCTTAAAAACCTCCAAAAACTTATTATCGGTGTTTAGGGGGTTAAACGTGGATTTATTACGGAGATTTGAGTGATGATCCTCAAATATTTTCACCTGTCTAGCAGGGTTGGATAGAAAATATTTTTTCATGTTCAAATTCCTAACAAACTTTTGGATGTTAACATATGTATGGAATTTACTAAAATTCCTAACCGGAGCGAATTTTAGACCCCTATCTAAAACTTTTAACTCATTATCGCTTAATGGACATCCACTTAAGTTGTATATGCCTGCCCCTATTGGGGTTTTTGTTTTTTGAATTCTCCTGCCCCCTCTCCTTCCTCTCTCTCTTTTCTTTTTCGGACCTGATTGCCCGACTGGGGGGTTCCGTACGGTTGCTGTCTCCACCACTCCTGATGGGTAGGTGGAGGTGCGAATGGTGGATGGATGGGCTGGTGGATAGGGGGCTGCACATAAGGGCCCCTTCCGGGTCCACTCTGTGCACCCAAAAAATCCCCTCCCTCACCGGCTCCTCCATATTGTAATGGTGCATACCTATTAGACACAGGTAGAGTGTATCTCGGTTGACCACCATAAGGAACCCTCTGATGGGAACCATAATCAGACTGATACCCACCCTGTCTGCTAGGAGAATGGTAACCATAATAGTATTGAGACTCATTAACAGGGCCTGCCCTGGAGTCAGAATTCCTGTCACGGTTACCATTACCTCTACCTCTTTTCTTTCCGTAATTATTACGGGGTCCCCTATTATAAGTACCTCCCCTCGGTGCACTACTCCTAGTATTAACGGGATCTGGCCCCAGATTTTCCGGAATAAAGGGGCCTAAGGAACCAAGTGGTGGTATAGGGGCCATAGCATCAACCTCAATAGGAGTATCATGGTGGATATCTCCCTCGGTTTGATTCATTTTTTGCCATTTAAAGACATTACCTCCATTGAAGTCATCTGAGTCTCTTATGAACTTTTTCTTTTTCTTATTTTGGACCTCAAAGTCCCACTTTGCCATTTTGTCCTTTAGTTCAACAGAGAGTCTAATGAAATCAGGAGTGTCTTTAAATGATTCAATGGAATGTTTAATCTCATTGATCTGACTATCTAGAATGGTCATTTTTCTTTGTTTACGTTTCAGCAAAAATTCCATTAATTCTAGACCTTTATTAAGAAAAAAGTTTTCCCATTCCAACATGGAATCCCTATCCAGGAGTCCATCGTTAGGAGGAACGTCCCATCTTAAACGACGTGGTATTAGTCTAGCTGAAATATATTGCTGGAAAGAGACAATATCCCACCAAGCTTTAACCTTTTTCTCAAAAACATGACCAAGTTTTCTAAAGGCCAAAACCACATCCGGGGTTTGTTCAGAAATAGGGGTACGTGAAAAAACATCACTTAATTTAACCTCTCTATTTTCCAAATATTGAAATACATCCATATTAGCTGCTGAAATTGTAGTAAATTGGTGCAAGAAATATAGTGAAAAAATCAACCAGCGCTAAAAAATTGAAACAGTAAAAGTAAATATAGAAAGAAAAAATGCAGCTGGAATACTGTAGGTCAAATTACCAAATCCCACATATCAAAATAAAATATCTCAGTACAGCGCAAATACATAAAACTCTTTACAAATGCATAAATAAAAGTCCATATTAGTGAATGATACAATATACAGTGATCAGGAAAGATCAAAAAGAGTCCACTTGTGCAGTGTGTCTTTAATCAATATATCCAGTGACGATGTGATCCCTTCACCAATGAACTAGTTGGACTCTCACCTCATCGAATGGACCCCTGATAAATCAGATAGGTCAAAGACACATGTTCCCATCAAGGGTGAAGTATAAGGCTACAGCAAACCAAACGGAAGTATTTCCAGATAGAATCTCCTCAATGTCATCAGGTCAGGAAAATGTCATATATGAAAAAGAACAAGCAGATCTAGTGCTCTCCGTTTGATAACGATTTATTAAAATAAATAAATAAAAACAAATTTCCACTCACATTTCTAGGCACTGATCTCCAGTGCCGAGTGCAAAGCAGGAAATAACATGCATGGATCAGTGTGTCAGCCAGCGGATGACGTCACGACGCGAGTCACGTGGTCCGTACGCGTTGCGTCCCAGGGAGTGGGCGGGACTTCATCAGCGGTGACGGAATGACGTCGGACGGCCGCTTTATACCAACACACTAAATTTAAACCAATAAACGGCGGAGTTATGCGCAAGGCAAGTGCCGCTACTAGCGTGACACCGGAACATACATCTGTGATCGCTCCATACACAGGGGGAGAGGAAAGGGCATATAGAAAACTTTATGAGCGCCAAAAAAACATATTTAAAACAAAATTAAAATCAACACCAGAGAGAAGCGCACGTCAAGTCCGCTGATTGGCAACAGAAAATCACCCACTAAGAGTTCTCGCATAAAACATGCAGAGAAACGAATGAGACGTTGCCCAAACGGACAGCAGAAAGCCTTAAGCGAATCTCCCGGTAGGTCGCATGACCAATGATAAGAACTAACGAATATACCCGCAAATGTCGCTGACGTCATCAGAAAGCTACACTGATCCATACATGAAGAATAAACAAACAAACATAACTATAATTAAACTTAAACATATACCATACATGTAAGAAAAAAATCAAAAAATATTTAAAAAATATATACAAAAAATAAATATAAATAAAAAATATCACAATGAATAATTAAAAAATCAGATACCACCATAAGTCTTGGTTGTGCAATATCCCCAGGGGACAGTACGTTAGACTAAGGCGTAATTGTTCCTATATGGATGATTTTGTGGATCAGGCCCACACATTGTCCTCTAGGTTCCGGGAAAAGGGTTATGATCCATCTACTCTTGAACATGAAATATCTAGGGTTCAGCAGATGGATAGGTCCCTTCTGATTAAAGATAAGGCAAAAGAATCAGGTGTGGAAGGGGTTAAATTTCGAATGGTCCTTGATTATAACGTACAGTATAAAAAATTTGAAAAAGTTGTGGCCAAAAACTGGTTTATACTGAAACAAGATCGAGTGCTGGGTCCATTGTTACCCGCACGTCCTTCTTTCATATATAAAAAGGCTCCATCATTGCGTGACCAAATAGCACCGAGTGTTATTGATCCCCCTGTACAAACTGAAAGCAGGCTTTTCTCTTTTCTATCCGGCTTTTATGCGTGTGGTAGATGTACGGCATGTAGGCACTCTAGATGCAATATGAAAAGGAGAAAATCCTTCATAGCCACTAGTAATAATAAGGAATACAAGATCGATAAACTTATCACTTGTTCCACTATAGGGGTGGTATATATGTTACAATGTGGATGTGGTCTCCAATATATCGGTAGAACCTCCAGACCCCTACATGTGAGATTGGGTGAACACGTAAATAATATTAAAAAGGGCCTGAAGACTCATAATGTGTCTCGCCATTTTAAATTGGTGCATTCCCAGAATCCCAGGAGTTTGAGCTTTTGGGGGATTGAGAAGGTCACCAAGCATTGGCGTGGAGGTAACTTCATACGCCAATTAAGCAAACGCGAATCCTATTGGATCCATGAAACACGGGTTCTTGCCCCGGGCGGTTTAAATGTGGAATTTGATTTAAATTGTTTCATTTCGGACAGATAATTGTTTTACTTTATAGTATCTGATTTTTTAATTATTCATTGTGATATTTTTTATTTATATTTATTTTTTGTATATATTTTTTAAATATTTTTTGATTTTTTTCTTACATGTATGGTATATGTTTAAGTTTAATTATAGTTATGTTTGTTTGTTTATTCTTCATGTATGGATCAGTGTAGCTTTCTGATGACGTCAGCGACATTTGCGGGTATATTCGTTAGTTCTTATCATTGGTCATGCGACCTACCGGGAGATTCGCTTAAGGCTTTCTGCTGTCCGTTTGGGCAACGTCTCATTCGTTTCTCTGCATGTTTTATGCGAGAACTCTTAGTGGGTGATTTTCTGTTGCCAATCAGCGGACTTGACGTGCGCTTCTCTCTGGTGTTGATTTTAATTTTGTTTTAAATATGTTTTTTTGGCGCTCATAAAGTTTTCTATATGCCCTTTCCTCTCCCCCTGTGTATGGAGCGATCACAGATGTATGTTCCGGTGTCACGCTAGTAGCGGCACTTGCCTTGCGCATAACTCCGCCGTTTATTGGTTTAAATTTAGTGTGTTGGTATAAAGCGGCCGTCCGACGTCATTCCGTCACCGCTGATGAAGTCCCGCCCACTCCCTGGGACGCAACGCGTACGGACCACGTGACTCGCGTCGTGACGTCATCCGCTGGCTGACACACTGATCCATGCATGTTATTTCCTGCTTTGCACTCGGCACTGGAGATCAGTGCCTAGAAATGTGAGTGGAAATTTGTTTTTATTTATTTATTTTAATAAATCGTTATCAAACGGAGAGCACTAGATCTGCTTGTTCTTTTTCATATATGACATTTTCCTGACCTGATGACATTGAGGAGATTCTATCTGGAAATACTTCCGTTTGGTTTGCTGTAGCCTTATACTTCACCCTTGATGGGAACATGTGTCTTTGACCTATCTGATTTATCAGGGGTCCATTCGATGAGGTGAGAGTCCAACTAGTTCATTGGTGAAGGGATCACATCGTCACTGGATATATTGATTAAAGACACACTGCACAAGTGGACTCTTTTTGATCTTTCCTGATCACTGTATATTGTATCATTCACTAATATGGACTTTTATTTATGCATTTGTAAAGAGTTTTATGTATTTGCGCTGTACTGAGATATTTTATTTTGATATGTGGGATTTGGTAATTTGACCTACAGTATTCCAGCTGCATTTTTTCTTTCTATATTTACTTTTACTGTTTCAATTTTTTAGCGCTGGTTGATTTTTTCACTACATAAAGAAGAGATGGCTGGCCCTACGAGAGTTCAGGACCTCTGGCGCGGATGTGCTTTTAGTCCAAGAGACACACTTCCGAGCCGGGGGCTCCTTTAAATTCGCATCTAAACATTTCCCATTGTCCTATGTGGCATCGGACCCCTCTGGTAAAGCGGGGGTAACAATTTTAATAAAATGCTCATGTCCTATCCAGGTTAGGTCATCCCACTTGGACCCTCGTGGTCATTATATAATACTGCAGGGAAAATATATTTGTCTAACCCTAAGACGATCATGAACGTCTAAGCTCCCAACTCAGATCAGGCTAAATTTCTCACAGACGCTTTAGAGCGCCTACAGAAGCTCTCCTCCCCCTTTACGGTGATAGGGGGTGACTTTAATGCTGTGCTCTCTCCTGCTCCAGACAGGGCATCTCTATTCAACATCACCTCACCCCTGCCTCGCACTCCCTGGCTACCTCCTTCCGAAAAATGATCCGAACACATCATATGTTTGACGCATGGCGAATAAAGCATCCCTCAGCTAGGCAATTTTTGTTCTACTCCCCCCCTCACAAGATGTTCTCTAGATTGGACTACATTTGTATTACTGCCCCCTTGATATCCCACAAAGTGTCATCCGAACTGGGTGCAATAACCTGGTTGGACCACGCTCCCTTGACCCTAGACTTAAGCCTTTCAGTCGCTTTCCCCAGGAAATGTCATTGGAGACTCAATTAATCCCTGCTCAAGCACCCTGAAACTAACTCTAAACTCAAGGCGGCCCTAACTGAATATTTCCTCCTGAACAAAGGTTCCGTGCCCAGCCTGTCCACCCTCAAGGCCTTTTTTCGAGGGCAATGTATTGCCTTCGGCTCACAAAAAAAGAAGGATGCAGCTCTCTTGAAATCCTCTCTATTGTCAGAGCTTCAAGACGCAGAAAGAGCTTTACTTCGCTCCCCCATGGTGGGCCAGCTGCACACGGTAACTGGTCTAAGACACCGCATAAAATCCCTAGACATGTCAAACATAGATAAATCGCTCCTGTGGGCTAAACAAAAGTTCTATGAGTTTTCGAAATAAGCCCCACAGGATGCTGGTCTCTAGACTCAAGCCAAGGCCCTTTCACACCTTCCCAGAACACATCAAACTCCCTGATGGGACCCCCACTTTCTGCCCACAGACCATGACCCGGGTATTCTGCGAATTCTATAACAAACTCTATAATTGTCTAACCCCCACACATCACCCTCCGTTTGATTAGGCTGCGTTTGAGGAGTTCATGTCAGAATTGAAGCTCCCCAAGCTGTCAGACTCGGAAATGCAAACACTAAATGCGCTCAATATAGAAGTAGCTATCACCGTCAAGTACCTTCCTTCTCACAAAGCTCCAGGCCCAGATGGACTCCCATATTTCTACTATAAGAACTTCCTCCCAATTCTGTCACCTCACCTAGTGTCCTTGTATAATTTGCTTCTTCAAGGAAAACTGCCCCACCACCAATTCCTCCATTCCTACATCACGGTCATACTAAAACAGGACAAAGACCCGACCCTACCAGACAATAACAGGCCTATGGACCTTTTTAAACTTGGATTACAAGTTATTTACAAAAATCCTTGCCAACCGTTTATCCCAATTCCTGATGAAGCTAATAGACAGAGACCAGGTGGGCTTCGTCCCTACCAGACACGCGGGAGACAACACCCGGCGAACTATAGACCTTATTGACATGTTGAACAGAGTCCGACGCCCCGCCCTGATTCTTAGCCTAGATGCCCAAAAGACATTTCACAGATTATGCTGGCCCTACATGTTCGCAACCCTTACTAAATTTGGCCTACACGGATCCTTCCTGTCCGCTATGAAA
The DNA here is from genome assembly GCF_037356315.1 of Lithobates pipiens. Taxonomy (NCBI): domain Eukaryota; kingdom Metazoa; phylum Chordata; class Amphibia; order Anura; family Ranidae; genus Lithobates; species Lithobates pipiens. Next base: position 475,173,451 of record NW_027507764.1, read on the forward strand.
TCCCTATACTCTAACCCCTCCTCTCAGGTCCGCCTAGTTTCCTTCACTTCCCAATCATTCCCTATGACAAGGCAAGGTTGCCCTCTTTCCCCGCTTCTCTTTATATTATGCTTAGAACCCCTGGCAGAGGCTATCAGATCCCACTCTGACATCAAGGGGGTCCCCATGCGGCAAAGAGAGTATAAAATATCCTTATTTGCAGACGATGTCCTCTTCACACTGACAAATCCTCATATTTCCCTCCCTTCCTTGCATGCCCTATTCTCTCAATTTAGTTCCCTATCGGGCTATAAGGTCAACACTGCAAAAACAGAAGCCCTCCCCCTCCATATACCCTCAGATGAACTCCTGAAACTGAAAAGTACTCCTACCGCTGGTGCACATCATCCCACAAATACCTTGGGGTTGACATCTTACTCATCCCTCTATTCGACCAATTATCTCTCACTGTTTAGTTCTATCAATAATATGTTATCCCGATGGACTTCCCTCCCATTGTCATGGCTAGGCAGAATTAATGTACTAAAAATGTCAATCCTGCCGAAATTGCTATATTATTTTGAAACTCTACCAGTTCCTATCCCAATGACACAGATAAAGATACTTAAGCAGTGGTTCCTTAAATTCATTTGGAATGGCAGGGCCCATAGAGTGGCCAGTTCGAGTATTTTTTCCCCCAAGGATCAAGGGGGCATGGGAGCTCCAGGCATCTACGAATATTATCTGGCCTCTCATCTGCGAACGGTGGTGTCTTGATCCTGTTTTAGACCTCCAAATCGCTGGACAGAGATAGAGATGGGCTCCCTCTTTCCGACCCATCCATGCTCCTTAGTGTGGTCCCCTGGGACAACGGTGGACCCCAGGCTTCTGAGCCTATGCCTGGGTCCCATGTTGTTCACACTCAGACTGTGGCGTTTCTGCCTTTCCAAATTAGTCCCCCTGTCCCCCCCTTTCTAACATGCTCTTCAGCCCCTTAATTCCCGACAGTCTCTTACATGTTCGTATGTTCCCCTGGGCAAGAGCTGGACTGTTCCAACTCCGCCATTTCGTTCACCCGGTCACGCGTAAAATGAAAACCTTTCCGGGCCCTTCAATCCAAAAGCCAAATCCCAGAACACTTGAGGTATTCGTACCTCCAGATAACCCATTATTCTTTGACACTCTCCCCCCCTCTCACCCTCACCAAACCGACGCCCTTTGAGCTGCTCTGCTCCCAAGGCCCCTACCAAGCACAGCTCATTTCTAGTATATACCACATACTCCAGGAGAAGTCATCTCTCACTGCTCATTCCCATTCCTACATGTACAAATAGTCGCAGCTCACACAACAACAAATAACAATCCCACGGTGGTCCAGAATTTGGTCCTCGACCTCTAAAATTTCAAGATGCATGGCACAGAGAGAGACAGCATATAACGTTTTAATGTTCTGGTACAAGACCCCTGAGGTTATTCATCGATATGACTCCTCTCTCTCTCCCATGTGCTGGAGATGCGGGAAATTTAAAGGATCACATTATTATATCTTCTGGCAATGTACTTTGCTCATTCCTTTCTGGTCCATGGTATCACAAATGCTCCAACAGATTTTCGCCACCTCCATCCCATTGGATCCTATACACCTTCTCCTAGGTCTTCCCATCCCGGAGTTGGGAAAGGCGGCAAACAAACTAGCCTCATATGTTCTGCTTGCAGCCAAAAGAGCTATACCCTCTAACTGGTTATCTACTCAGCCCCCAACCCAAACTCAGCTGATACAAAACATCAGGGACATACTTGGAATGGAACATATGGCGGCTATGGTGGAGGATAGGATTGACAGGTTTGGTGAGATTTGGGCCCCCTGGCCTATGGGTTACCTCCTTCGACCTCAATGCCCCTCACCATCCTGTCATCAACTTACCCCTAGCATTCCCTGGGATTCCTACACCCCAATGTGCCTTACTTTGTTTGTATTCCATGCTCTCTTCCTGGCCTGGCAGATTTTCAAACCCACCCTCTCTCTTGAGAAAAACTATATAGGTACGAAGCCCTCCTTTGTCAGACAGTCATCATGTTATTGAAGCTATGAGTCCAAACCCCACTTTCTACATTATGTATTACATGATGGCCACTTGCTTTTATTTTTATTTTTTTGTTAATTATTTATTTTTATTTTCAGTCATCCCAATGTCCTACCCTTTTGTTAAACATGCTATATTTTAGACAATAATTATCCATTGTCAGTTATGTATGTTGTGAAAACTTTCCTCACTGAAAATACAATTTATAAAACAAAGAATGGCCCCCCCAGTATACATCCCTTTCCCCAGTATAGACCCCTCAGGATAGTCACCCCCCCCCCCATATGCACTCCACTCAACAATACAGACCCCTCAGGGCAGTCACTCCTCGGTAAAGTTTCCCTCTCTCTAGTACAGACCCCTCGCTGAAGAGACACCACCATCTCCTTCCCCCTTCCCAGTATAGACCTCCAGGAAAGGATTGCAAAACAGATCCTTCCTTATCTTTGTCATTCAGTTGCCTTTTTAAATGCTTGCTCACCATCCTGACACTAGTCAATTTCTAAGAAATATATGTCTGAAGTCAATATTTTGGGAACAATTGGGGACACAGAGATGGTAGGGGGTCAGGGAATGTGGGGTTGTGCTTTGCACACTTTGTTTTGATATTTAACTAAACCTTTAGGATAATACAGTGTGGCGCTGCAAAAAAAGCTTACAAACTACACAGAAAAGAAAACTGCAGAGGGTGATAACTAAGTGCAATATACAGGAAAAGACTTTATTCAAAATCACAATTGATACCTCACAAGGTGCATTAGGATAAGAGCAAGTAATCCACCCAGTGTGGTTTGCTGTTGAACCTCAGTGTGCCTTCAGGAGACAGGAAGCATGCACAACTGTCAGAAGCTGTGAAAGACACCCAAAACAAAACTGGAAATCCTGGAGCCACCCTGGAGCCCATGGACTGTGCAGGACCTGAAGTGGCATCACACCTAGATCCATAATTCTTTTATAGCACACAAGCTAAAAGGAAGATAGAAGAGAAAGAAAGAAAGGGGGAAGAAAGAAAAGAAAAGAATGGATGAGTACATGCTGATCTGTATCCAATTGAAAAAAAGGCGATGAAAAAAAAAGAATAAAAAGTAAAAATAAAAAAATAAAATAAACTACAAGGAATAACGGCCACTGGAAATGAAATAATATGAAGCGACAAATTATTACTATAATAAAAATTGCAGAGATTACAATTAGTCAAACACACATATGTACACATATATACACATGTGCCTGCAAGCACATACTGTACTTATGGAACAATATTGGCAAAGGATGAAGAATAACGTAAGTAATTTCTTATATGGATGATATATAATATGTCCAATGCACGCATATGTATGCATGATCTAGCCCTCACATTTTTGTAAATATTTTATTATATCTTTTCATGTGACAACACTGAAGAAATTACACTTTGCTACAATGTACAGTAGTGATTGTACAGCTTGTATAACAGTGTAAATGTGCTGTCCCCTCAAAAAAACTCAACACACAGCCATTAATGTCTAAATTACTGGCAACAAAAGTGAGCACAACCCTAAGTGAAAATGTCCAAATTGGGCCCAAAGTGTCAATATTTTGTGTGATCACCATTATTTTCCAGCACTGCCTCAACCCTCTTGGTCTAGGAGTTCACCAGAGCTTCACAGATTTCTACTGGAGTCCTCTTCCACTACTCCATGACGACATCACGGAGCTGTTAAATGTTAGAGATCTTGCACTCCTCCACCTTCTGTTTGAGGAGGCCCACAGATGCTCAATAGGGTTTAGGTCTGGAGACTTGCTTGGCCAGTCCATCACCTTTAACCTCAGCTTCTTTAGCAAGGCCGTGGTCGTCTTGGAGTTGTGTTTGTGGTCATTATCATGTTGGAATACAGCCCTGCGGACCAGTCTCTGATCATGCACTGTCACAGTACATGTTGACATTCATGGTTCCCTCAATGAACTGTAGCTCCCCAGGGCTGACAGCACTCATGCAGCCCCAGACCATAACACTCCCACCACAGTGCTTGATTGCAGGCAAGACACACTTGTCTTTGTAATCTTCACCTGGTTACCGCCACACAAGCTTAACACCATCTGAACCAAATAAGTTTATCTTTGTCTCATCAGACCACAGGACATGGTTCCAGTAATCCCTGTCCTTAGTCTGTTTTTCTTCAGCAAACTTTCTTGTGCATCATCTTTAGAAAAGTCTTCCTTCTGGAATGAAGCCATGCAGACCAATTTGATGCAGTATGCAGTGTATGGTCTGAGCACTGACAGACTGACCCCCCCCCCCCACCACTTCAACCTCTGCAGCAATGCTGGCAGTAGTGATGGACGAACTTCCGACGGGACGTTTCGCGAACGCGAAACGCGAACGGACACAAACGTTCGCGAAAACGACCGTTCGCCGCGGGCTCCATTGACTTCAATGGGAGGCGAATTTCGCAAACCTTTAGGTCGAATTTGCGGCCACGGGGTAATTATTAGGGGGTAGCACGTAGTCCCACCACCTGGACAATAGCATAATACATGTATGAGGTGAATTTGGGATCGATAACTACAAGCATTTTTTTTTTATTTGGGAAATTGTTCTGACAATTCAGGACTATGGAGCTAATGAAGGCAATGGAGGAGAGGGAAGGTCAGGGACCAGGGTAGGCAAACAAGAGGGTGCAGGAGATACAGAGCACTGACAGCAGCACCGTAATACAGAGCACTGACATCAGCACCGTGACATACAGCGCTGACAGCAGCTCCGTGACATACAGCGCTGACAGCAGCTCCGTGACATACAGCGCTGACAGCAGCTCCGTGACATACAGCGCTGACAGCAGCTCCGTGACATACAGCGCTGACAGCAGCTCCGTGACATACAGCGCTGACAGCAGCACCGTGACATACAGCGCTGACAGCAGCTCCGTGACATACAGCGCTGACAGCAGCTCCGTGACATACAGCGCTGACAGCAGCTCCGTGACATACAGCACTGACAGCAGCTCCGTGACATACAGCGCTGACAGCAGCTCCGTGACATACAGCGCTGACAGCAGCACCGTGACATACAGCGCTGACAGCAGCTCCGTGACATACAGCGCTGACAGCAGCTCCGTGACATACAGCGCTGACAGCAGCTCCGTGACATACAGCGCTGACAGCAGCTCCGTGACATACAGCGCTGACAGCAGCTCCGTGACATACAGCGCTGACAGCAGCTCCGTGACATACAGCGCTGACAGCAGCTCCGTGACATACAGCGCTGACAGCAGCTCCGTGACATACAGCGCTGACAGCAGCTCCGTGACATACAGCGCTGACAGCAGCTCCGTGACATACAGCGCTGACAGCAGCACCGTAAGCAGCCCCAGGAGGAAGTCAGCACAGCACAGGGATGGTGTGATCCCCTCATAATAAGAACCCCCAGGAGGAAGTCAGCACAGCACAGGGATGGTGGGAGCCCCTCATAATAAGAACACCCAGGAGGAAGTCAGCACAGCACAGGGATGGTGGGAACCCCTCATAATAAGCAGCCCCAGTAGAAATATGACACCGCTCAACCTCTTCAAAGAGGAGGGTAGGGGCATATAGTACGGTGTGCTTTTTTGGGTCAGGGAAGTGAGCCAAATGAATTAAGAAGGTCTGTGTGCTTGATTCCAAAAATTGTTTATAGACATATACATGGTCTACTGATCACATGTGTTGAATTCCTCCGAGATCCATGCCTCATTCATTTTTAGAAATGTGAGGTAGTTAACACTGTGGTGAGCTAGGCGAGTACGCTTATCGGTCACAATCCCCCCTGCTGCGCTGAACGTCCTTTCGGACAGGACACTGGATGAGGGGCAAGCCAACAGTTCGATTGCAAATTGGGCAAGCTCTGGCCAGAGGTCAAGCCTGCCCACCCAGTAGTCTAGGGGTTCATCACTCCTCAGAGCGTCCACATCGGCCGTTAACCCAATGTAGTCGGACACCTGACGGTCTAGGCGTTCCCTGATGCTGGATCCGGATGACACCTGTCGATGGGTCGGCTGAAAGAATGACCTCATATCCGAAGTCACCAACACATCTTCAAACCGGCCTCTTCTTGCAGGCGCTGTTGGATTGGTACCCGCAAATCCTTCTCTGGGAGTGGGAATTGCTCCTCTGCCAGCGCACGCAAAAGCAGAATGCAGCATTTCTCGAAGCAAGGCCTGGAAGTGCTGCATTCTGACAGCCCTCTGCGACGGCGGTAACATTTCCGCCATTTTGTGTTTGTACCGGGGGTCTAAGTACGTTGCCACCCAGTACTGGTCCTTGACCCTCATGCTTTTTATACGGGGGTCCCTATTAAAACACTGGAGCATGAAGGCCCCCATTTGCACTAAAGTGGAAGCGGTGTGGTGGCCTGGCTCCTGCTCATCATCCAGGATAATGTCGTCCTCTTCATTCTCCTCTCCCCATCCTCGCACAACAGGGATCCCAGAAAGGTTTAAAGCATGCTCTTCTTGCTCCTGCTCATCCGCCCCGGCACCATCCTCCTCTGACTCCTCATCAGACTCCTGTTGTTGACTTGTCTCAGATAGAGTAGCCCCCCCTGGGAATTCATCCAGCATTGCGACTTCCTCATCTTCCCGCTCCTGCTCCTCCACAGCCTGATCAATGACACGACGCAATGCACGCTCCAGAAAGAAGGCATAAGGTACCATGTCACTGATGGCGCCATGGCTGCGACTGACCAGTTTGGTGATCTCCTCAAATGGCCGCAGAAGTCTGCATGTGTCGCGCATGAGCAGCCACTGGCGCGGTGAAAAAAAACCCAGCTCCCCAGAACCGTTTCTTTCGCAGAGTTCATACAGGTAGACGTTAACTGCACGTTTCTGCTGGAGCAGCCTATCAAGCATATAGAAGGTTGAGTTCCATCGCGTCGGGCAATCGCAAATAAGACGTCTGACCGGCAGATGGTGTCGCCGCTGAATGTCAGCAAGGCGAGCCATGGCCGTGTAAGATCTTCTGAAATGGGCCGAGATTTTCCTTGCCTGCCGCAAGATGTCCTGGACCCCAGGGTATTTGACAAGGAATCGCTGCACGACCAAGTTTAAGACGTGTGCCATGCACGGCACGTGCGTGATTTTGCCCTGTTTCAATGCGCTAAGCAGATTGGCACCGTTGTCACACACCACTTTACCAACTGTCAAATTGAGCGGTGTTAGCCACTCATCTGCCTGTGAACGCAAAGCTGAAAGGAGTGCCGGGCCAGTGTGGCTCTTTGCTTCCAGGCACAACAGACGCAGCACGGCATGGCAACGTCTCACCTGGCATGTGGAATAGGTTCTGGGGAGCTTGGGCGGTGCAGTGGAAGAGACGCTAGCAGCGGAAAAGGAGGAGGCAGCTGAGGAGGAGAGGGAGGAGGATGGAGTAGGAGGAGGAGAAGAAGAGTCAGGCCTGCATGCAATCCGTGGCGGTAAAACCAAATCTACACGGGTGCCACGGGTTACATGCTTGACGGCCGTCAGAAGGTTCACCCAGTGGGCAGTAAAACTGATATACCTTCCCTGCCCGTGTTTGCTAGACCACGTGTCTGTGGTCAGATGTATCTTGGCACCGACACTGTGTGCCAGAGATACATTCACTTGCCGCTGAACATGGCCATATAGCTCTGGGATGCCCTTCTCTGAGAAATACTTCCTTCCTGGGACCTTCCATTGTGGTGTTCCAATGGCCACAAATTTGCGAAAGGCCTCCGAGTCCACCAGTTTATATGGCAGTAGTTGGCGGGCTATGAGTTCTGACAAGCCAGCCGCCAACCGTTGGGCAAGAGGGTTATCCGGCGTCATCATTTTTTTACGCTCAAACATTAGGCCCACGGAAGCCTGCCTTTTTGCAGAAAAATGTGAGCTTGGCGTGATGGAAGGTGGAGTGGAGGACAATTGTGAGGAGAGAGGAGAAGGAGAAGTAGAAGACGAGGCTGGACGGTGAGAGCCTGCAGTGTGGCTTTGTGTGTTCCGTTGCTCCCACTGGGCTCGGTGATGGCTGCTCATGTGCCTTCTTAAGGCGGTCGTCCCTAGGTGAGTATTGGGCTTACCGCGACTAACGCGTTGACTGCAAAGATTGCAGATGGCAACGCTATTGTCAGCAGCGGACACGTTAAAAAAAGCCCACACTGCGGAGCCATGTGCCGGTGTCCTGGGAGCGCCAGATGTGACCGTACATGGTCGATGACTCGCTCCTGATACATTTGCAGTCTGCTTTGTCCCTGCTGTGCAATGTAAGTCATTGCTGCTTCTCCTCCCTATCTGCTGGTCCATATCTCCCTCTGAACTCCCCTCCTCTTCCTCTCTTGTGGGCACCCACGTGACATCACTAGACACGTCATCATCAACGTCACCTTCCCCACCGCTATAAGTAGAGTAGGCAGCAACACCGGGGACCAACCTCCTCCTTGGGCTGATCTGGGTACTGGCGTCAGACTGCTGAGTAGCGCTTGTTGCTACCTCCTCTTCCTGATCCAATACCAAGAGTGGCTGCGCATCAGAAATGTCCTCTTGATATGGATCGGAAAATAATTCCAGTGACTCAAGCGGAAGGTATGTGGTGGTGGTGGTGGTGGTCGTGTTGTTGGTGGTAGTGTCTTTGGGGGTGCACATAGCAGAGAGTGAAGAAGAGGGTGCAGATCGAGAGGATGAGGAGGGTGCAGAAGAGTAAGGCTGAGCGAGCCACTCAACCAAGTCTGGTGCATCCTTTAAAGTAATTGAACGCACCTTCTGCAACTTCCCACTTTGGCTCAAGCCTGTTGCTCCTGCCCTACCCCTACCACCCCTGCGGAAGGGCCTGCCTCTTCCTCTGCATGTCATTTTTTAAATGACCCTGTGACAAAACTCTTAGTCCCTATACCGCTGAAGGACTGCTGCAGTATAGGTGAGCGGTCAGCAGTGGTGCACGTCAACCCTATCTATTGTGGACCTATAGCGGTCCTTACAGAACAGCAGACTGTACCGCACTCAAGCCTATGTACCGTAGCACCCTATACCAAGTTACCAGTCCTTATAAGAACTTTTGTGGACCAAGCAGGTTGTGTATTAGTGTTTAGCAGACTGTACGTCAGTCCCTATACCGCTGAAGGACTGCTGCAGTATAGGGCAGCGGTCAGCAGTGGTGCACGTCAACCCTATCTATTGTGGACCGATAGCGGTCCTTACAGAACAGCAGACTGTACCGCACTCAAGCCTATGTACCGTAGCACCCTATACCAAGTTACCAGTCCTTATAAGAACTTTTGTGGACCAAGCAGGTTGTGTATTAGTGTTTAGCAGACTGTACGTCAGTCCCTATACCGCTGAAGGACTGCTGCAGTATAGGGCAGCGGTCAGCAGTGGTGCACGTCAACCCTATCTATTGTGGACCGATAGCGGTCCTTACAGAACAGCAGACTGTACCGCACTCAAGCCTATGTACCGTAGCACCCTATACCAAGTTACCAGTCCTTATAAGAACTTTTGTGGAACAAGCAGGTTGTGTGTTAGTGATTAGCAGACTGTACGTCAGTCCCTATACCGCTGAAGGACTGCTGCAGTATAGGTGAGCGGTCAGCAGTGGTGCACGTCAACCCTATCTATTGTGGACCGATAGCGGTCCTTACAGAACAGCAGACTGTACCGCACTCAAGCCTATGTACCGTAGCACCCTATACCAAGTTACCAGTCCTTATAAGAACTTTTGTGGACCAAGCAGGTTGTGTATTAGTGTTTAGCAGACTGTACGTCAGTCCCTATACCGCTGAAGGACTGCTGCAGTATAGGGCAGCGGTCAGCAGTGGTGCACGTCAACCCTATCTATTGTGGACCGATAGCGGTCCTTACAGAACAGCAGACTGTACCGCACTCAAGCCTATGTACCGTAGCACCCTATACCAAGTTACCAGTCCTTATAAGAACTTTTGTGGAACAAGCAGGTTGTGTGTTAGTGATTAGCAGACTGTACGTCAGTCCCTATACCGCTGAAGGACTGCTGCAGTATAGGGCAGCGGTCAGCAGTGGTGCACGTCAACCCTATCTATTGTGGACCGATAGCGGTCCTTACAGAACAGCAGACTGTACCGCACTCAAGCCTATGTACCGTAGCACCCTATACCAAGTTACCAGTCCTTATAAGAACTTTTGTGGAACAAGTGAGTTGTGAATGTTTAGCAGACTGCAGCAGAAGGGCAGCAGTCAAGTATAATATCCTTTCTATATTTGGAAGAAAGAATATTATACATGTACAAGCCTATTACTGTACCACTGATACCAGTCCTGAAAAGAACCTTTGTGGAACTAATAATAACAGCAAGTCTTTAAAATTACCCTCACTGCCTGACAACACTGCTTCCTTCCTGTCCCTATACAAATTGGCAAAAAAAGAGAACGATTAGTGGTTACTGGAACAGCTCTTTTGTGGACCTTGATAGTAACAGCTAATGATGATGATGATGATGATGATGATGAAAGACTAATCTGGCTGTCCCTGTAGCATACACCGTCCTTTCCCTTTCTCTAAACTAACAAAAGACACTCAGGCTGCTGCAAGAATCAGCAGCACAGCAAACCTATCAACACCTAACACCTATACCAGTCCTGAAAAGAACTTTTGTGTACCAAATAGCTAGTGGTTTATCTCTCCCTACTCCACACAGGAACCTGTCCCTATCTTAACAGAAGAAAGAATGTAAAATGGCCACCGGATCGGGTGTATTTATAGGTTAGGGGGAATGTACAAGTGTCCATGTGCTGTCATGTCTCAATTGGCTGTCCTGTATCACATGATAAACGTGTCACCAAAGGTTAAAGTTCTTGTATACATTAAACACGTAAGTCCGCCGCGGCGAACGACGGAAAAAGGCGTTCGAACGTGCGGACCGCGAATGTCGGAAATTCGCCGCGAAACGACCGCCGGGCGAACCGTTCGGCCATCACTAGCTGGCAGCACTCATACGTCTATTTCCCAAAGACAGCTTCTGGATATGACGCTGAGCACATGCACTCAACGTCTTTGGTTGACCATGGAGAGGCCTGTTTATTTGTCATCCATAGTTATCCTGTCCTCCTCTGTCCTCCCCTCCCTGGATATCAGCTCTGCGTGCGAGCCACCCCTCCTCTCCCCTTCTAGCACCATTCTGAGCAGTGCAAAAACTATTGATCAGAATGGATAACGTAGTATATAGTGTATGTCATTTTTTTTAATTCATCTTCTAAATATCTTATTTCTTCTCGCCAATCAGTGGTCACACGCAGAAGGTCATGTGACCACCCGGAACACATCAGAGGGAGATCTGGGCCCCTCCCTCCATAGGAAGGGAGCGACGGGTGGTCACATAACCACTGATCAACAAGAAGAAATAAGGTATTTAGAAGATGAATAAAAAAAAATGACATCTACTATATTCTACATGTTATCCTAGCAGAGGGAATGGCAGTGACTGTGAGCACTGCCTTTACAACCCCTTTAAAGAACACCACTAACAACATTAGACCATTCAGAGTATGAGCCATTAATGGCTACTTTCTGAATATGTTTTTTAATAAGCCACATTTCTATCAATTTATAGGCTGAATTTACGAAGCCCACATACTCCAACTTACACATTAGCTGTTTGTAGGAAACTGTGTCACACACTTTTGAAAAATTCTTTATCCATAGTCCTCATAAAAAGAAAGCAGATTTGTTTGATGACCTTGGTCTTTGGTGAATTCATGCTAACATTTAGAATATTGTTTTCTATCAAAAACTCATCTACTGTATGTGGTAATTTATCAAACTCGCAGGTATCTTTTGGACTACTGGATTTAAACTGGTCTGTAGTTACTTGGTAAAGATCCTCTTTAGTCCTTTGAGTATGGGAACTACACAACTTTGTGCCAATCTATTGCTACCACAGCAGCCATTAAAGGGTCTCTAAAAATTAGAAACATAAAACCTCATACTAGTGAGACTTATGCTTATATGAATAACAATGTTTAATTTGCATGTCCATTAAGATAGCTTTGTTAAATATTCCCTAGTTTAAATGAAATTAGAAAAGGTACTGTAAGTATCTGTGAAGGGAGAGGTGGGCTAGCAAGAGAACCTGTAAAGTTGCCCTTTTAAAGTAAAGCATATAATTTATGACACATTTCTTAATTTGTCAAGTTTGTGTGTTATGTGTTTTTTATTTAGATTCGGTTCCACATTTTAAATCTGCAAATAGTAAACAATCTAAATAATATTTACCCCATTTATGGCATTTTTATTAACAAATACACATTTAATCAACTAATGAATATATTTAGTTTTTTTTTTTCTTATTCAGATTAAAATGTTAAAAGCATCCATAAAACACTGATAATCTGCAGATTATCTAAATCAAGTTAAATGTTTGATGCATTGCCATGCTCATGTTTTTAAATTGTCCAAGTTTTAATTTTCTAAACATCACTTTTTAGCTTTTAGTTCTAATAAAAAGTGATTTCCTATAAATATTTGCATTTTGAGAGATTTATTAGGACATCTGGATTATATAAAGGTGACCTGCTTAATGTTATTGCATGCATTGTACATTTAAAATGTCGTACTAAGGCCATCTCCAATTTGAAATAGAGTTTTAATCATGACTTGCTCCAAAAAAAAAATTAAGAATAAATCAGAATATGCAGAAAGGATTAATTCAAATGCGTATTAGAAGAGTAAAGAAATCTCAGAGGCAAGACTAATCATCATTTAGATTATCAGTAGAAGATGATTAAAAACAATGGATTGTATGACAAGTTATGTTGATGCTGTGTTTCATGTGGCCAAATGTTTTAGCTTCATAAATGAAAAAAGCCTAAGCTGCTTACAATGAGAGAAAGTAATCATTTAAATGAGAAACTTAAGATTTTCAAATTACATACTTCATCAGGTAAAGTCTATTTTACTTAAATATATACAGGGAATGAGTTATTTCAGTAACATTACTACATTTAATATTTTTAATAACAAACCCTAAATGGGAGAATTCTTGTAAAGAGAGGAGATGAAGATGTGCATGTATATTGGTAAATAAATACAATTTTTCTGTTCACTGAGAAAATTAGAAATAATGTACATTGGGAATATTTGAATTGTCAAGATAATGCATGTAGATACTTGATTGTGACTCTGGCTTGTTACTGCTTATTATATTTACTGTTTTGTGCTCTTGTCTGAGGATATGAACTTCAGAAATGACAAGTAAATATGCAAGTAAGCTCTAGAATGAAACAGGCCTGCCTCCTAATTTATTGAATAAAGTTACTTCTAATCCACACGTCATTGTAAAAGGCCACTTTTATGGACCTGATAAGTTACATAGGACTTCACAAAGCAATCAAATGAGCCTATTTGTAATGTACAACAATAATTACAAAATGGGCAGCATGTTGTGCAATGTTCAATAATGGTTTTTTCAAATATAAAACCAAAAAAAAAGTAGCTAAATGCATAGAGCCAATAAGGGATAACTACATCTATGAAACATACGGCAATTCTATAGCTTTCCTCTATACACTGCAAAGTTACTTCACACCGTGGCCTGCATTTTTTTGCTTATTCTTAAAAATCAGGCCATAACGTGGAGTCTGCTTGTTTCAAGGTGTTTTTGCTTTTTTTTTTTTTTTGCTTGGTTGGAGGAGAGTTCTCACACTTTGACAACCCATGTGGCTGGACTGTTCTCCCAAAAAAAAAAAAATGCCAGTCCTTTTTTAAGCAAGTAAAGGGCAAAGTCTTTTTTTAACCACTTCAATACTGGCAACTTTCACCCTCTTCCTGCCAATTGAAAATTGAATGACAGTTGCATGGTCATACAACACTGTACCCATATAAAAACATTTTTTATTTTTTGAGACAGATAGAGCTTTCTTTTGGTGGTATTTAATTAGCACTGCATTTTTTATGTTTTGATAAACAAATGAAACAAGACCAAATTCTTTGAAAAAAACAAAAAAACATGTTTTTCTGTTTCTGTTATAAAATTTTGCAAATAAGTAATGTTTTTTCTTTACTGATTTTTCTGATGAGGCTGCACTTATGAGCACTGATAGGTTACACTGATGAGGCTGTCCTGATAGGCACAGATGATGCTGCATTGATGAGGCAGCACTGATAGGCACTGATGAGGAGGCACTGATGAGGCAGCACTGATTGACACTGATAGCTGATACTGGTGGGCAATGATAAGCTGCACTTATGGGCACCGATAAGCTGCCATGATCTGCACTGATGGGCACTGATTGGCACTGATGGGGCTTCACTGATAATCAGGGCACTAATAATCAACTCCCTGATTATCAGTGTAAACATTGTGCTGACAGCCTTGCCAGTTATCGGCTCTGCTGTTATCTCAGCGTGTGACCAGCAAGTCTGTGTACATGTAATCAGCTATGATTTACATGCGATCAGCAGTAAGAGAGTGTGCCCAATGTATGCCCCAGGGGGTGCACATGGAGCAGGGTTCTGGGAGGATGTCCATGGACACCCACCCAGAACTGAACAACCGCACTGTAGCCAACTTTCGGCTGTAGCGCAGTAATGAAGTGGTTAAATTACACTGCTGTGCTTTGTAAACTTGTGCCCCATTTTTGTTTTAAAAAAGTATAGTTTTAGTAAGGTTATACTGTTGATTTATAAATGAAACACATAGGGGTTCATTTACAAAACCTAGAGAGTGCATCTGTAATCTGGTGTAGCTCTGCATAGAAACAAATCAGATTCCAGGTTTTTTTTTTCTTCTGTCAAAGCTTACTTGAACAAGCTGAAGTTAGAATCGGATTGACTACTATGCACAGCTGTGCCAGATTTGGCACTCTCCAGTTTTAGTAAATCTCCCCCATAATCTAGGGATAGTGTACAGTAAAAGGGTTGAAACATTGTGGTATTTTCAGTTTTTTTCCCACTACTGTCACTAATTTGTCTCATTAGAAGTCTTGCAAAAGCTATACTTACATAGCAAGTCACCATCACACCCACCTCGTTTCAGATTAAAAAAGATGAAAGCCATAACTGAATGACATTTATATTTGCTGTTCTACTTCAGCCTTTTTGCAGCAACTTTCTGCCTATATGCACGCCAATAATGGTTGCATGAGAATTGTTAGAGCGAGTTTTCTGATGGCGACAAGGATGGACTATGCCTGGGCTCTGTGTGATGAAATAATTATTATAGTCTCCATTGGAAGTCTGTTTGACAGGGGTACAATGCAGCAAATGGTAGACAGAGACAGAGTGCTGCCACTCAAAGGAAGTATACAATTTTACTCTGATAATTTGGGGTTTTATTAAAATTTACTGTCCCACATTATACCCTTCTGATGACCCATACACACAGTCGGACATTCCGACCACAAAATCCGTCTAATTTTTTCCGACAGATTTTGGGGCCAAACTTGTGTTGCATGCACACGGTCACACAAAGTTGTCAGAAAATCTGATTGTTCTGAATCTGAATGAGGTTACATCAAACACATGCATCGAGACTATAAAAAGGGCCAGTAGCCAATAGCTTTAGTCTCTTAGTTTATTCTGAGCATGAGTGGCACATTGTCCGTCGGAATTGTGTACACACGATCAGAATTTATGCGATCGGATTTTGTTGTCGGAAAATTTTAGATCCTGCTCTCAAATTTTTTGCGTTGGAAAATCCGATGGAAAAAGTCAGATGGAGCCCACACGTGGTTGGATTTTCGATCCGATCGCATATTTTCTGTCTGAAAATCCAACTGTGTGTATGGGGCATGAGAATGAAGACAAGCTCCACAGGGGCTAGTATTTGAGTGTCAAATGGTATAGCCAGCCTGATTTGGAGCAATGCCCACTCTTTCTTGAGTGTTGTCGCCATATTACATACAGTGCCTTGAAAAAGTATTCATACCCATTTAAATTTTCCACATTTTTATTTGTAAAAAGTTTTAAAAAACATTTATCATTTTCCTTCTACTGTAGTTCACAATTATGTGTCACTTTGTGATGGTCTATCACATAAAATCCCAATAAACTACATTTATGTTTTTGGTTGCAGCATGACAAAATGTGGAAAATTTCAAGGGGGGTATGAATACTTTTTTAAGGCACTGTAAATGATGAAACTGAACAGACCTTCATATCAGAATCACTAGGTATTATTTTAATAAAAGCTGCAGCAAAAACATTGAAAAATACTTTTTAAATGTCATTGACATGCTGAATGTGATTCATGTGAATATGAGATTTTAGTGACTGGGTTTATATATGCTTATTTTATACAGTAGTCATTCATTCAATTGCCACAATTTTGTTCATCGTGTCCCATAAGCTGTAGAAAAAAAAACAACGCTGCTGTGCCTACTAGAGCTAATGTTTTTTCCAGAGTAGACAAAAAGGAGCAGCTGAAATGATGGCGTACTAATGCAGTACCTACTGGGTAAAAGTTGGGCTCAGAGCATAACTTCAATTAATTTATTCCTTTTAGCTTTTTTTCTGAAACTGTTTAACAGAATCTGAAAGCATGTATTCCCAGTAGCAATATCTCTAACACCTCTTAAACCCTTATCTTTCTCCAAATTACCAAACATTCTACTTGCCACAATTTCACCTTGTCACCCTTTTTATAGCCATGGAGTTTTGACCCGCTAATTCCTCTACCTTACTCATTTATGGCAGAGATCCTTGACAGCAACATGGTAGTGAGCCATAAAGTTCATTTTTAAGTAACACTCCATACAGCACTTGACAAGTGGAGTCTGTTGGTGCTAATTTTGACCTTTCCTAAAGTGTTACTATAACCTAAGACCCTCCATTCGCTTCATCCAGTCTCCCACAATACACAGAACTAGTGATGGCCGAACGGTTCGCCCGGCGGTCGTTTCGCGGCGAATTTCCGACTTTCGCCGTCCGCGGGTTCGAACGCCTTTTTCCGTCGTTCGCCCCGGCGGACTTACGTGTTTAATGTATACAAGAACTTTAACCTTTCGTGACACGTTTATCATGTGTTACAGGACAACCAATTGAGACATGACAGCTCATGGACACTTGGACATTCCCCCTAACCTATAAATACACCCGATCCGGTGGCCATTTTACATTCTTTCTTCTGTCACTGTAGGGAAAGGATCCTGTGTGGAGTAGGGACAGAGAAAACGCTAGCTATTTGGTACACAAAAGTTCTTTTCAGGACTGGTATAGGTGTTAGGTCAGCAGCCTGAGTTTCTTTTGTCAGTTTAGATAAAGGGACAGAGCGCTGTATGCTGCTATTTTAGGGACAGCTCAGCCAGATTAGTCTTTCTTCATCATCATCATCATCATCATCATTAGCTGTTACTATCAGGTCCACAAAAGAGCTGTTCCAGCTAATCGTTCCAGCCTACTCTTTTTTGCCAATTTGTATAGGGACAGGCAGGAAGCAGTGTGTCAGGCAGTGAGGATAATTTTAAAGACTTGCTGTTACTATTAGTTCCACAAAGGTTCTTTTCAGGACTGGTATCAGTGGTACGGTAATAGGCTTGTACACGTATAATATTCTTTCTTCCAAATATAGAAAGAATATTATACTTGACTGCTGCCCTTCTGCTGCAGTCTGCTAATCATTCACAACTCACTTGTTCCACAAAGCTCTTTATCAGGACTGGTAACTTGGTCTGTCTAGGGTGCTACGGTACATAGGCTTGGGTGCGGTACAGTCTGCTGTTCTGTAAGGACCGCTATCGGTCCACAATACATAGGGTTGCCGTGCACTACTGCTGACCGCTGCCCTATACTGCAGCAGTCCTTCAGCGGTATAGGGACTGACGCACAGTCTGCTAAACACTAATACACAACCTGCTTGGTCCACAAAAGTTCTTATAAGGACTGGTAACTTGGTATAGGGTGCTACGGTACATAGGCCTGAGTGCAGTACAGTCTGCTGTTCTGTAAGGACCGCTATCGGTCCACAATACATAGGGTTGCCGTGCACTACTGCTGACCGCTGCCCTATACTGCAGCAGTCCTTCATTGGTATAGGGACTGACGTACAGTCTGCTAATCACTAACACACAACCTGCTTGGTCCACAAAAGTTCTTATAAGGACTGGTAACTTGGTATAGGGTGCTACGGTACATAGGCCTGAGTGCAGTACAGTCTGCTGTTCTGTAAGGACCGCTATCGGTCCACAATACATAGGGTTGCCGTGCACTACTGCTGACCGCTGCCCTATACTGCAGCAGTCCTTCATTGGTATAGGGACTGACGTACAGTCTGCTAATCACTAACACACAACCTGCTTGGTCCACAAAAGTTCTTATAAGGACTGGTAACTTGGTATAGGGTGCTACGGTACATAGGCCTGAGTGCGTTACAGTCTGCTGTTCTGTAAGGACCGCTATCGGTCCACAATACATAGGGTTGCCGTGCACTACTGCTGACCGCTGCCCTATACTGCAGCAGTCCTTCAGCGGTATAGGGACTGACGCACAGTCTGCTAAACACTAACACACAACCTGCTTGGTCCACAAAAGTTTTTATAAGGACTGGTAACTTGGTATAGGGTGCTACGGTACATAGGCCTGAGTGCAGTACAGTCTGCTGTTCTGTAAGGACCGCTATCGGTCCACAATACATAGGGTTGCCGTGCACTACTGCTGACCGCTGCCCTATACTGCAGCAGTCCTTCATTGGTATAGGGACTGACGTACAGTCTGCTAATCACTAACACACAACCTGCTTGGTCCACAAAAGTTCTTATAAGGACTGGTAACTTGGTATAGGGTGCTACGGTACATAGGCCTGAGTGCGTTACAGTCTGCTGTTCTGTAAGGACCGCTATCGGTCCACAATACATAGGGTTGCCGTGCACTACTGCTGACCGCTGCCCTATACTGCAGCAGTCCTTCAGCGGTATAGGGACTGACGCACAGTCTGCTAAACACTAACACACAACCTGCTTGGTCCACAAAAGTTCTTATAAGGACTGGTAACTTGGTATAGGGTGCTACGGTACATAGGCTTGAGTGCGGTACAGTCTGCTGTTCTGTAAGGACCGCTATCGGTCCACAATAGATAGGGTTGACGTGCACCACTGCTGACCGCTGCCCTATACTGCAGCAGTCCTTCAGCGGTATAGGGACTGACGTACAGTCTGCTAAACACTAATACACAACCTGCTTGGTCCACAAAAGTTCTTATAAGGACTGGTAACTTGGTATAGGGTGCTACGGTACATAGGCCTGAGTGCGTTACAGTCTGCTGTTCTGTAAGGACCGCTATCGGTCCACAATACATAGGGTTGCCGTGCACTACTGCTGACCGCTGCCCTATACTGCAGCAGTCCTTCAGCGGTATAGGGACTGACGTACAGTCTGCTAATCACTAACACACAACCTGCTTGTTCCACAAAAGTTCTTATAAGGACTGGTAACTTGGTATAGGGTGCTACGGTACATAGGCTTGAGTGCGGTACAGTCTGCTGTTCTGTAAGGACCGCTATCGGTCCACAATAGATAGGGTTGACGTGCACCACTGCTGACCGCTGCCCTATACTGCAGCAGTCCTTCAGCGGTATAGGGACTGACGTACAGTCTGCTAAACACTAATACACAACCTGCTTGGTCCACAAAAGTTCTTATAAGGACTGGTAACTTGGTATAGGGTGCTACGGTACATAGGCTTGAGTGCGGTACAGTCTGCTGTTCTGTAAGGACCGCTATAGGTCCACAATAGATAGGGTTGACGTGCACCACTGCTGACCGCTCACCTATACTGCAGCAGTCCTTCAGCGGTATAGGGACTAAGAGTTTTGTCACAGGGTCATTTAAAAAATGACATGCAGAGGAAGAGGCAGGCCCTTCCGCAGGGGTGGTAGGGGTAGGGCAGGAGCAACAGGCTTGAGCCAAAGTGGGAAGTTGCAGAAGGTGCGTTCAATTACTTTAAAGGATGCACCAGACTTGGTTGAGTGGCTCGCTCAGCCTTACTCTTCTGCACCCTCCTCATCCTCTCGATCTGCACCCTCTTCTTCACTCTCTGCTATGTGCACCCCCAAAGACACTACCACCAACAACACGACCACCACCACCACCACCACATACCTTCCGCTTGAGTCACTGGAATTATTTTCCGATCCATATCAAGAGGACATTTCTGATGCGCAGCCACTCTTGGTATTGGATCAGGAAGAGGAGGTAGCAACAAGCGCTACTCAGCAGTCTGACGCCAGTACCCAGATCAGCCCAAGGAGGAGGTTGGTCCCCGGTGTTGCTGCCTACTCTACTTATAGCGGTGGGGAAGGTGACGTTGATGATGACGTGTCTAGTGATGTCACGTGGGTGCCCACAAGAGAGGAAGAGGAGGGGAGTTCAGAGGGAGATATGGACCAGCAGATAGGGAGGAGAAGCAGCAATGACTTACATTGCACAGCAGGGACAAAGCAGACTGCAAATGTATCAGGAGCGAGTCATCGACCATGTACGGTCACATCTGGCGCTCCCAGGACACCGGCACATGGCTCCGCAGTGTGGGCTTTTTTTAACGTGTCCGCTGCTGACAATAGCGTTGCCATCTGCAATCTTTGCAGTCAACGCGTTAGTCGCGGTAAGCCCAATACTCACCTAGGGACGACCGCCTTAAGAAGGCACATGAGCAGCCATCACCGAGCCCAGTGGGAGCAACGGAACACACAAAGCCACACTGCAGGCTCTCACCGTCCAGCCTCGTCTTCTACTTCTCCTTCTCCTCTCTCCTCACAATTGTCCTCCACTCCACCTTCCATCACGCCAAGCTCACATTTTTCTGCAAAAAGGCAGGCTTCCGTGGGCCTAATGTTTGAGCGTAAAAAAATGATGACGCCGGATAACCCTCTTGCCCAACGGTTGGCGGCTGGCTTGTCAGAACTCATAGCCCGCCAACTACTGCCATATAAACTGGTGGACTCGGAGGCCTTTCGCAAATTTGTGGCCATTGGAACACCACAATGGAAGGTCCCAGGAAGGAAGTATTTCTCAGAGAAGGGCATCCCAGAGCTATATGGCCATGTTCAGCGGCAAGTGAATGTATCTCTGGCACACAGTGTCGGTGCCAAGATACATCTGACCACAGACACGTGGTCTAGCAAACACGGGCAGGGAAGGTATATCAGTTTTACTGCCCACTGGGTGAACCTTCTGACGGCCGTCAAGCATGTAACCCGTGGCACCCGTGTAGATTTGGTTTTACCGCCACGGATTGCATGCAGGCCTGACTCTTCTTCTCCTCCTCCTACTCCATCCTCCTCCCTCTCCTCCTCAGCTGCCTCCTCCTTTTCCGCTGCTAGCGTCTCTTCCACTGCACCGCCCAAGCTCCCCAGAACCTATTCCACATGCCAGGTGAGACGTTGCCATGCCGTGCTGCGTCTGTTGTGCCTGGAAGCAAAGAGCCACACTGGCCCGGCACTCCTTTCAGCTTTGCGTTCACAGGCAGATGAGTGGCTAACACCGCTCAATTTGACAGTTGGTAAAGTGGTGTGTGACAACGGTGCCAATCTGCTTAGCGCATTGAAACAGGGCAAAATCACGCACGTGCCGTGCATGGCACACGTCTTAAACTTGGTCGTGCAGCGATTCCTTGTCAAATACCCTGGGGTCCAGGACATCTTGCGGCAGGCAAGGAAAATCTCGGCCCATTTCAGAAGATCTTACACGGCCATGGCTCGCCTTGCTGACATTCAGCGGCGACACCATCTGCCGGTCAGACGTCTTATTTGCGATTGCCCGACGCGATGGAACTCAACCTTCTATATGCTTGATAGGCTGCTCCAGCAGAAACGTGCAGTTAACGTCTACCTGTATGAACTCTGCGAAAGAAACGGTTCTGGGGAGCTGGGTTTTTTTTCACCGCGCCAGTGGCTGCTCATGCGCGACACATGCAGACTTCTGCGGCCATTTGAGGAGATCACCAAACTGGTCAGTCGCAGCCATGGCGCCATCAGTGACATGGTACCTTATGCCTTCTTTCTGGAGCGTGCATTGCGTCGTGTCATTGATCAGGCTGTGGAGGAGCAGGAGCGGGAAGATGAGGAAGTCGCAATGCTGGATGAATTCCCAGGGGGGGCTACTCTATCTGAGACAAGTCAACAACAGGAGTCTGATGAGGAGTCAGAGGAGGATGGTGCCGGGGCGGATGAGCAGGAGCAAGAAGAGCATGCTTTAAACCTTTCTGGGATCCCTGTTGTGCGAGGATGGGGAGAGGAGAATGAAGAGGACGACATTATCCTGGATGATGAGCAGGAGCCAGGCCACCACACCGCTTCCACTTTAGTGCAAATGGGGGCCTTCATGCTCCAGTGTTTTAATAGGGACCCCCGTATAAAAAGCATGAGGGTCAAGGACCAGTACTGGGTGGCAACGTACTTAGACCCCCGGTACAAACACAAAATGGCGGAAATGTTACCGCCGTCGCAGAGGGCTGTCAGAATGCAGCACTTCCAGGCCTTGCTTCGAGAAATGCTGCATTCTGCTTTTGCGTGCGCTGGCAGAGGAGCAATTCCCACTCCCAGAGAAGGATTTGCGGGTACCAATCCAACAGCGCCTGCAAGAAGAGGCCGGTTTGAAGATGTGTTGGTGACTTCGGATATGAGGTCATTCTTTCAGCCGACCCATCGACAGGTGTCATCCGGATCCAGCATCAGGGAACGCCTAGACCGTCAGGTGTCCGACTACATTGGGTTAACGGCCGATGTGGACGCTCTGAGGAGTGATGAACCCCTAGACTACTGGGTGGGCAGGCTTGACCTCTGGCCAGAGCTTGCCCAATTTGCAATCGAACTGTTGGCTTGCCCCTCATCCAGTGTCCTGTCCGAAAGGACGTTCAGCGCAGCAGGGGGGATTGTGACCGATAAGCGTACTCGCCTAGCTCACCACAGTGTTAACTACCTCACATTTCTAAAAATGAATGAGGCATGGATCTCGGAGGAATTCAACACATGTGATCAGTAGACCATGTATATGTCTATAAACAATTTTTGGAATCAAGCACACAGACCTTCTTAATTCATTTGGCTCACTTCCCTGACCCAAAAAAGCACACCGTACTATATGCCCCTACCCTCCTCTTTGAAGAGGTTGAGCGGTGTCATATTTCTACTGGGGCTGCTTATTATGAGGGGTTCCCACCATCCCTGTGCTGTGCTGACTTCCTCCTGGGTGTTCTTATTATGAGGGGCTCCCACCATCCCTGTGCTGTGCTGACTTCCTCCTGGGGGTTCTTATTATGAGGGGATCACACCATCCCTGTGCTGTGCTGACTTCCTCCTGGGGCTGCTTACGGTGCTGCTGTCAGCGCTGTATGTCACGGAGCTGCTGTCAGCGCTGTATGTCACGGAGCTGCTGTCAGCGCTGTATGTCACGGAGCTGCTGTCAGCGCTGTATGTCACGGAGCTGCTGTCAGCGCTGTATGTCACGGAGCTGCTGTCAGCGCTGTATGTCACGGAGCTGCTGTCAGCGCTGTATGTCACGGAGCTGCTGTCAGCGCTGTATGTCACGGAGCTGCTGTCAGCGCTGTATGTCACGGAGCTGCTGTCAGCGCTGTATGTCACGGTGCTGCTGTCAGCGCTGTATGTCACGGAGCTGCTGTCAGCGCTGTATGTCACGGAGCTGCTGTCAGTGCTGTATGTCACGGAGCTGCTGTCAGCGCTGTATGTCACGGAGCTGCTGTCAGCGCTGTATGTCACGGAGCTGCTGTCAGCGCTGTATGTCACGGTGCTGCTGTCAGCGCTGTATGTCACGGAGCTGCTGTCAGCGCTGTATGTCACGGAGCTGCTGTCAGCGCTGTATGTCACGGAGCTGCTGTCAGCGCTGTATGTCACGGAGCTGCTGTCAGCGCTGTATGTCACGGAGCTGCTGTCAGCGCTGTATGTCACGGTGCTGATGTCAGTGCTCTGTATTACGGTGCTGCTGTCAGTGCTCTGTATCTCCTGCACCCTCTTGTTTGCCTACCCTGGTCCCTGACCTTCCCTCTCCTCCATTGCCTTCATTAGCTCCATAGTCCTGAATTGTCAGAACAATTTCCCAAATAAAAAAAAAATGCTTGTAGTTATCGATCCCAAATTCACCTCATACATGTATTATGCTATTGTCCAGGTGGTGGGACTACGTGCTACCCCCTAATAATTACCCCGTGGCCGCAAATTCGACCTAAAGGTTTGCGAAATTCGCCTCCCATTGAAGTCAATGGAGCCCGCGGCGAACGGTCGTTTTCGCGAACGTTTGTGTCCGTTCGCGTTTCGCGTTCGCGAAACGTCCCGTCGGAAGTTCGTCCATCACTACACAGAACATAGCAATGCAATCATTTTAGTGAATATAAGCTGATAAATACCCTTTCTCAACAGCAGTATATAGCAGTCTTGAGACTTCTATTAGTGTCTGATTAAAGCTTGTAGGAAGAGTTTCCATTCTCCCCTGATTGCCCTATGAGGCTGCAGGACCACTGACCCTTTGTCTGGACAGTGCTGATTGCCCTTGTGCTAATCACATGCACTCTCCCAAGAAAATAAAAACTCTCTAGCAATACACACTGAATTCGGACTTGAAACGGACAAAAAGACGCACCAGATTTTGCACCGGAGAAGCATCAGAGATATGTGAACCAGCTCCATAGAGATTAAGTCACATTCTCCTGCTATTGTGAATTGGATGCGGAGATCCCGCATTTAATTCACAATAGTGTGAACCCACCCTAAAAGTGGTAGTAAACTCTGTTACACCACTCATACCTACAGGTAAGTCTATAATAAGGCTTACCTGTAGGTACTGTGAAAACCCCCTAAACTTGCACTGTTTATGAAATATTCAGAGTGCATGCAGCTGCTGATGTCACCGGCACGGGCGATCTGGCATACAGTGCTGGACCTTCAGAGCCCATGCCGTAAACAGTGGCTACAACATGCATACGAGGGAGTGATGTCATCGTGCCACCAGCCACTCATGTGGCTGGTGGCCACGAACCCGGAAGGAAGACTGGGGGAAGATTGTTTTTAGGTACGTTTCTCATAATGTGCTAGTATGTGATGCATACTAACACATTTATGACATTGCCTTGCAGGGAAATTTATTTTTTTCAACTGCAGTTTACTGCCACTTTAACCCATATGAAAAAAACAAAAGAACTCTGGATAGCCGCACTCCGGATCAGGTAAAATAGATTGTGCCTTTATCTCTAGCTATCAGTAAGCGCTAAATTCAGCGTGAAACGCATCAGAATTCCTTGTTCTACATTCCCTTTGCTGTTAAGACTCGCATGATGTGATTTTTTTTAGTGGAAAGGCGCAATCTATTTTACCTGATCCGGAGTGTGGCTATCCAGAGTTCTTTTGGTTTTTTCATTTGGCTAGTGCAATTAGCCTGCACCTGGGACCCCTATCTGTTTGGAGCGGCCAGTTTCTTGGTGGATCAGCCTGGAGCGGTGGATCCTTCTTTCTATTGTCACTTTAACCCATAGTTGGGACCTAACCAGTTTTCTGTGGTCTCTTTAGCTGCAGATAAGATTTTATAGTTTGGGTAAATGAAATATGGAGAAGATACTGTTAAAATGCTCATTGTGTAATGTTAGATTGCAGATCGAGTATTTAAATGATTCATCTAATACAAAACTATGATCTACTTACAATAATTGAATACATTTATGTAATGTGTAGAGTAGCTATTTTCTAAAGAGAAAATAAAACTCTTTCCATATAAATACATTAAAATAAGATTAGTCATTAAAATATATTATGGAGAAAAGACACCCTTCAGTAGAGATTTATTATTTCAGTCAGCTACCTTTTTACCATGCTGCTCAGGCTAGACTCTATTACTCTGCGAATGTGCTTTAAAAGCAGTTGGTAAGTGAAAGAACTGCAGATAGTAACCTGTGCTGAATAGTTTAGAGAAAGCAGTTATCAATAAGAGGCAAAGAGTTATATTGATCCAGGTCATGACATCCCTCTAGCAATGTCACTACAATGAAAAGAGTCACCAAATTAACCAAAAAAAATAAAGTGTTGTAGCATGTATCATCTTCCTCTTGGGAGTTGTTCGATTATAAGACTGTCACCCTTTTCTTGAGTTTATGAATTCTTGCAGTAAAAACAGCAACATTTATTTTTGTGTACATAAATAGCTACTTCTATACACATAATGAAAATGTATGCATTTTACAAACATGTCAATCATATCTACTTGAAAATCACATATGTCACCAAGAGTTTTCTCTATTTGATTTTTGCCGTTTTGATTGCACAATCAATTCTCGTCATGGGCCACTGACTATTAAGTGTGTCAACTGACTGCATATAATAAAGGGTAAGAGGCATGGACATAGTGGATGCCAGGATCTCTAAAAATCGCTGACCATAAATATTTAATCCACAGTGAAAATCACTGAACACATGTTTGTATTTATTTTGCGTATTATTCAGATTAGATATGAATTCTAGTTAAGTGGCATCTGGCAACAACTTCTTTTTGCATTTTGTCTGGGATTCTAAAATTTGTGTATTATTAAAAGTAAAAAGATGTTGATAAAACTAAGTGATTTTAATTGAACTGGGCATTTTCATTTTTGATATCTGTATTATTTCTGAGTGTTCTCTTACATCGATTACAGACCATGAGTTCATTCATGCACATAAAAAAAAGAGAATAAGAAAATGCATAGTTCCAGGGCATACAGTGATTTCTCTTTACCCTATGCTCAGCAGGCAGCTTTTCTACCCTTTTCCTTGCACACAGTAAACAGGGGACATGGTTTCAACAGCTTCATACTACAGGCAGGTATAGGAGGAGTTACTGTTAGAATATGTTTTGTAGGTTTAACAACCTGATATTTAAGTATTATCCAACCCTTAAAATAAAAAAAATAAAAAAAAACACAACAGTGTTTATTTACTAAATGCGTAGGGCTTGTTCGCTTTACAAAATCAATGAGGTGAAGTTAGGTGAAATTTTATTATGCAGAGAATACCCAATCACGAACAAGGAAAATTGAAATAAACAGGATTTTAGCTTGCATATAATTGGATGAATAAAATGAGCATGATTTCATCTAATTTATTAAGCTAAGTGAAAATTCCCTGTGCAAACTTAAAATTCAGTTATCTTAGTAAATAAGGCCAAACTCTGAGGACATCAATTACATCAGTCAACGTGCAAGCAAAAAATCATGTATTTTCTTTATTTTCCTTGAATAGAATTGAGCACTCTATGCAAAGTTAATTTTACTTGGCTTTCCCTCATTCATTAAACTAATTTAAAATTCACTTTGCAAAGTTCACAAGCTCTAAACCTTTAGTAAATCAGCCCTAAGGATGGATGGTACTCATCTTTTTTTCTTTCATTTTTTTTTTTCCTTTAACCACTTGCTTACTGGGCACTTAAACCCCCCTCAGTCCCAGACCAATTTTCAGCTTTCAGCGCTGATGCACTTTGAGTGAGAATTGCGCGGTCGTACAACACTGTACCCAAATAAAATTTTTATCATTTTTTTCCCACAAATAGAGCTTTCTTTTGGTGGTATTTAGTTACAGCTCGGAGTTTTATTTTTTGCTAAACAAACAAAAAAAGATGCAAAAAAAAAAATCATGTTTTAATAGTTTGTTATAAAATTTTGCAAACGGGTCATTTTTCTCCTTCATTGAAGTGCGCTGATTAGGCGGCACTGATAGGCTGCATTGGTTGGCACTGATGGGCTGCATTGGTGGGCACTGATGGGCTGCATTGGTGGGCACTGATAGGCTGCACTGGTGGGCACTGATAGGCATAGTTAAGGCGGCACTAATAGGCACAGATAAGGCGGCACCGATGGGCACAGATAAGGCGGCACTGATGGGCAAAGATGGGCACAGATAAGATGGCACGGATGGGTGGCACGGATAAGTGGCACGGATGGGTGGCACGGATGGGCACTGATAGGTACCACAGATAGATGGGACTGATGGGCACTGATAGGTGGCACTGATAGGTGGCTCTGATAGGTGGCACTGCTGGGCACTGATGGGCGGCACTGCTGGGCACTGATGGGCGGCACTGCTGGGCACTGATGGGCGGCACTGGGGTGCAGCACCTTTGAGGCAGATTTTGGGTGGCACTGTGGGTGGCACTGCTGGGTGGCACTGTGGGTGGCACTGTGGGCACTGCTGGGTGGCACTGTGGGCACTGCTGGGTGGCACTGTGGGCACTATGGGCACTGCTGGGTGGCACTGACAGGGGGGCACTTACTTTATTTCAGGATGGCACTGCGGGTGGCAGGTGGGCACTGGCAGGGGGCAGGTGTCCGCTGGAATTGCTGGCCGTGATCGGGACTAATGTCCCGAACACGGCCGCCGGCGATCGGCTTTTTTTTTTTCTCCTCGCGCTGTCAGCGCGAGGAGGAATACTAGCCGATTACCGGCTCCGTTTTATCACATGATCAGCTGTCATTGACTGACAGCTGATCACGTGATAAGGGGTCGGGATCGACCCCTTACACGGATCGGTGATCAGGCGAGTCTCACGGACTCGCCGATCACAGAGCGCGCCGCGCGCGCCCCTCAGGGGGCGCGCAGGCCGCTCGTAACCGGGACGACGTCAATAGACGTAGTCCCGGCAATCTAGGTCCGCGCTAATGCCGTCATTCGGCAATAGCGCGGTACCCAAGTGGTTAATATTCTGTGCATGGTTCAGCTGAAGTTTTCCTGTCCCACTTCCTTTTTGAAGTGGGTGGATGTTTCTTCTATAGTCAATCAAAAAGGTGGACAGGATGGATCTCAAACAGACTTATAGAAAGCAATGGTTGCAATGGGAGAATGCATCATGGTCATCATAGTCATATTCATCATAGTCATAAGTCATATTCCGAATCGAATATTCCGATTCCAAATCCGATTGCCTCTCGGGGGATCAGGAAGGAATTTTTTCCCCTGCTTTAGCAAATTGGATCATGCTCTGCTGGGGTTTTTTGCCTTCCTCTGGATCAACCGTGGGTATAGAATTGGGTATATGGGCTGGTATATGTATGTGTGTATATGTGTGTATATATATATATATATATATGTATAGTATATTTTATTTTATTTTTTTTTATTTTATTTTTTTTGGTTGAACTGGATGGACTTGTGTCTTTTTTCAACCTGACTAACTATGTAACTATGTAACTATGTAACTATATATTGCTGCCACTTCAAGCAGGGCTTAGTATAGCAGCATAGTCATCTATATACAGAATGTGCTAGAAGCTGAATTTCTTTTTTAATATATATATTTTTTAAGATAGGGAATGGATGGATGCAGAAAATAACTCCAATGAATACATGACTAATTCAGTATTAGGTGACAGACTAAAGATTAGACAAGAGCAGATGGCTAGGGTAAGGGTCAAAACCATGAAAGAACAAGGTCAGGATAGCTAGCAACATTGTCACTGCTGTCATTATACTAACTCCATACTGTTGGTCCTCTGATAGCCACACCCAGATCTGCCTATAAACATGCCCTCCTGAAAGCTTGCTGTCCCCATGAGCTAATGGAATATGTACAGCACTTGCAACTGTACAAAAATACAAATGACCAAATCAGATAAAAAGTCAAAAAAATATCCAAAAAATAAATTAAGATGCCAATATGGTCTCAATATAAAAACGTGCTTTTGTGCTCCAATCTTTTTGTAAGTTCTGATGCTCTCCAAATAAACCCACTCCATGATGTGGCACAAACCCCTACTATATCCCTACTTACCAAAGGTAATGGACCCCCAGCTTTTCAGTGTGGGGGTCAAACAGGCTTAAATCTGGTACAGGGAATGGCAGGTCCCAAGGGTCCAGCATGGCTCTCAGAAATTCAGGATGCTCATCAAGCTCCGAATAAAAGAGAGAACCAATAATAAAGTACTGTAATGCTAATATTTATTGAGCAGTAGTAGAAATATACTTACAGGACAAAAGATAAAAAAACAGGCATGTGAAGTGCAAGGAGTCTTCCCGGGAACGCCATAACCAGTGTGCGCTCCACGGCAACAGGAAGTGAAATTATTAGGACTCGGAGCCGTAAATTTCTCCAACTTGTTTCACCCTCCCACAGGGCATCATCAAGGAGTCCTAATGATGCCACTTCCGGTTGCTGTGCAAAGCACGCTGGTTACATTATTCCCAGAAAGACTCCTTGCACTTTACATACCCATTTTTATCTTTTGTCTTGTAAGTATATTTCTACTATTGCTCAATAAATATTAGTCTTACAGTACTTCACTATTGGTTCCCTCTTTTATTCTGAGCTTGGTGAGCATCCCAAATGTCTAAAAGCCATGCTGGGGAGAGCCATACAAGACCCTTGTGACCTGCCATTCCCTATACCAGATTTAGACCTGTTTGACCCCCAGACCAAAAGGCTGGGGGTCCATTATCTCTGGTAATTAGGTATATACAAGGGGTTTGTGCCACATCACAGAGTGAGTTTATTTGGAGCACATCAGCACTATAAGAAGATTGGAGCACAAGAGCACTTTATTATATTGAGAAAATATTTGCATATTAATTTCTTTATTGAATGTTTTTTGGACTTTTTATCTGATGTTGCCATTTGTATATTTGCACAGTTGCAAGCGCAGCACTTACCTATTTTTTATGTTTACAAGTGATTAGCACTTTGTGCACAGTAGCTGCAATTGTTTTTTACAATCATTCCAGTTTAACATATCTTTCACTAGTGTATATATATATATAAAATTGTTCAATGGAGTAGGTAGATTTTTCAGGAGTGTGCCCGTCTTGGGCTGCTTCCACACTGCTCCAATTAAAAAATCCATTAAAAATGCATATGTATTTTTAATACCTTTCTGGT
Organism: Lithobates pipiens; assembly: GCF_037356315.1. Taxonomy (NCBI): domain Eukaryota; kingdom Metazoa; phylum Chordata; class Amphibia; order Anura; family Ranidae; genus Lithobates; species Lithobates pipiens. Next base: position 475,204,272 of record NW_027507764.1, read on the forward strand.
GCATTTTCTGTGTGCCTGACTCCCAGCATGCACTTGCGAAACATGGACATGTGACTCGCAAAACTTACCAACTTTTTTGGAAAAGCATGCCAAAGGTATATAGTGCAGGGCTCAAACAGTAAATAAAGGTACTTAAAAGAATAAATAGCTAAAATACATTAATTCACATGGTGAAGAATGCAAAAATATGCTAAAAATATTATTAACCTCCCTAGCGGTAATCCCGAGTCTGGCCCGTGCTGTGTGATCGAGCTGTCCTCCGCTCGATTCACAGTGCCGAGTGCCGCCGAGTGCCGCCGAGCGCCGCCGAGCTCCATTCCCTGCGACGTTACGGCGCACGGGAGCGGAGAACGGTAGCAAATTCAAAAAAGTAAAAAGACACAAATCACACACAGCACTGTAATCTTACAGATTACAGTACTGTATAAAAAAATTACACATCCCCTTTGTCCCTAGTGGTCTGTGCAGTGCCCTGCATGCACTTTTATATTATAAATACTGTTTTTTCTGCCTGGAATTTGGAGATTGTCCATAGCAACAAAAAAGTGTCCCTTTTTCAGTGTTTTAGGATTTGATTACATTATTGAATAATTTTTATTATTCTTTATTACATTATAAACTTTATCATACCCGGGATGTCTGCTAGACTCTGATTTAAGAGCGTTATTCCTAAGAATTACAGGACTACAAAATAAAATGCCAAATTTCCATGCAAAATAATTGTACCACTTTTAGCACCTAATTCCAGACTGAATCATACCGCCAGGGAGGTTAAAGTGCTAGTGCTGAATAAAGTGTATTCATAAATTTATATACCTTTATCATTTAACATTCACCTTTACCATTTACCATTCCAATGCATGGATGCCTTACATGTTTCAGACCTCAAAAGGGTTTGAGGTCTGAAACATGTAAGGTGCCCACACCTGGAATGTACAGTGGTTAGTTAGCCCCACCAACATTGTTTCTTTGGGCAACCACTGTCTATCATCCATGGCGTGCATGTAGGGTACCTTACTGAGTGGTTTTATTTTCTATCATTTTTATACTCTTTTTGTGTGATTATTCATGCTTATTATATATTTCCTAATAAAATATTTTGTACTTTTTTACCTACCCGGTCTGTAGTGATGGACGAACTTCCGACGGGACGTTTCGTGAATGCGGACCGCGAACGCGGCCGATAGTTCGCGAACCGTAACGTTCGCAGCGGGCCCCATTGACTTCAATGGGAGGCGAACTTTGCAAACCTACAGGTCAAATTTGCAGCCACAAAATAATTAATAGCTGTGCAAACATAGTCCCACCACATGGCCAATGACATAACACATGTATGAGGTGAATCTGGGATCGACAACTACAAGCATTCTTTTTTTATATGGGAAATTGTTGTGACAATTCAGGACTGTGGAGCGCATGAAGGCAATGGAGGAGAGGGAAGGTCAGGGTAGGCAAAGAAGAGGATGCAGGAGATGATCACCAGCAGCGTGACATACAGCAATGACACCTGCACCGTGATAGAGTCATCTGACACCAGCACCGTGATAGAGAGCACTGACATCAGCAGCGTGACATACAGCAATGACACCTGTACCGTGATAGAGTGATCTGACAACAGCACCGTGATAGAGAGCACTGACATCAGCAGTGTGACATAAAGCACTAACACCAGCACCGTGATATACAGCACTGACAGCAGCACCGTGATAGAGAGCACTGACATCAGCAGCGTGACATACAGCACTAACACCAGCACCGTGAAATACAGCACTGACAGCAGCACCGTGATAGAGAGCCCTGACATCAGCAGCGTGACATACAGCAATGACACCTGCACTGTGATAGAGTCATCTGACAACAGCACCGTGATAGAGAGCACTGACATCAGCAGCGTGACATAAAGCACTAACGCCAGCACCGTGATATACAGCACCGACAGCAGCACCGTGATAGAGAGCACTGACATCAGCAGCATGACAAAACAGCAATGACACCTGCACCTTGATAGAGTCATCTGACAACAGCACCCTGATAGAGAGCACTGACATCAGCAGCATGACATAAAGCACTAACACCAGCACCGTGATATACAGCACTGACAGCAGCACCGTGATAGAGACTACTGACATCAGCACCGTGATATACAGCACTGACACCTGCACCGTAAGCAGCCACAGGAGGAAGTCAGCATAGCACAGGGGTGATGGAGCCCCTCATAATGAGCATAGCACAGGGATGGTGGGATCCCCTCATAACGAGCATAGCACAGGGATGGTGGGAGCCCCTCATAATGAGCATAGCACAGGGATGGTGGGAGCCCCTCATAATAAGCAGCCCCAGGAGGATGTCAGCATAGCACAGGGATGGTGGGAGCCCCTCATAATAAGCAGCCCCAGGAGGATGTCAGCATAGCACAGGAATGGTGGGAGCCCCTCATAATAAGCAGCCCCAGGAGGAAGTCAGCACAGCACAGGGATGCTGGGAGCCCCTCATAATGAGCATAGCACAGGGATGGTGGGAGCACCTCAAAATATGCACAGCAGAGGTATAGCCCCAGGAGGAAGTCAGAACAGCACAGGGATGGTGGGAGCCCCTCATAATATGCACAGCAGAGGTACAGCCCCAGGAGGATGTCAGCACAACACAGGGATGGTGGGAGCCCCTCATAATAAGCAGCCCCAGTAGAAATATGACACCGCTCAACCTCTTCAAAGAGGAGGGTACGGGCATATAGTACGGTGTGCTTTTTTTAGACAAGGAAGTGAGCCAAATGAAGAAAGTAGGTCTCTGTGCTCGATTAAAAAAATTGTTTATAGACATATACATGGTCTACTGGTCACATGTGTTGAATTCCTCCGAGATCCATGCCTCATTCATTTTTAGAAATGTGAGGTAGTTAACACTGTCGTGAGCTAGGCGAGTACACTTATCGGTCACGATCCCCCCTGCTGGGCTGAACGTCCTTTCGGACAGGACACTGGATGAGGGGCAAGCCAATAGTTCGATTGCAAATTGGACAAGCTCTGGCCAGAGGTCAAGCCTGCCCACCCAGTAGTCCAGGGGTTCATCACTCCTCAGAGCGTCCACATCGGCCGTTAACCCGATGTAGTCGGACACCTGACGGTCTAGGACGTTCCATGATACTGGATCCGGATGACACCTGTCGATGGGTCGGCTATAAGAATGACCTCATATCCGAAGTCACCAACACATCTTCAAACTGGTCTCTTCTTGCAGGCGCTGTTGGATTGGTACCCGCAACTCCTTCTCTGGGAGAGGGAATTGCTCCTCTGCCAGCGCACGCAAAGGCAGAATGCAGCATTTCTCGAAGCAAGGCCTGGAAGTGCTCCATTCTGCCAGCCCTCTGTGACGGCGGTAACATTTCCGCCATTTTGTGTTTGTACAGGGGGTCTAAGTACGTTGCCACCAAGTACTGGTCCTTGACCCGTATGCTTTTTATACGGGGGTCCCTAGTAAAACACTAGAGCATGAAGGCCCCCATTTGCACTAAACTGGAAGCGGTGTGGTGGCCTGGCTCCTGCTCATCATCCAGGATAATGTCGTCCTCTTCATTCTCCTCTCCCCATCCACGCACAACAGGGATCCCAGAAAGGTTTAAAGCATGCTCTTCTTGCTCCTCCTCATCCGCCCCGGCACCATCCTCCTCTGACTCCTCTTCAGACTCCTGTTGTTGACTTGTCTCAGATAGAGTAGCCCCCCCCCTGGGAATTCATCCAGCATTGCGACTTCCTCATCTTCCCGCTCCTGCTCCTCCACAGCTTGATCAATGACACGACACAATGCACGCTCCATAAAGAAGGCATAAGGTACCATGTCACTGATGGCATCATGGCTGCGACTGACCAGTTTGGTGATCTCCTCAAATGGCCGCAGAAGTCTGCATGCATCGCGCATGAGCAGCCACTGGAGCAGTGAAAAAAACCCCAGCTCCCCAGAACCTGTTCTGCCGCAGAGTTCATACAGGTAGACGTTAACTGCACGTTTCTGCTGGAGCAGCCTATCAAGCATATAGAAGGTTGAGTTCCATTGCGTCGGGCCATCGCAAATAAGACGTATGACCGGCAGATTGTGTCGCCGCTGAATGTCAGCAAAGCGAGCCATGGCCGTGTAATATCTTCTGAAATGGGCCGAGATTTTCCTTGCCTGCCGCAAGATGTCCTGGACCCCAGGGTATTTGACAAGGAATCGCTGCATGACCAAGTTTAAGACGTGTGCCATGCATGGCACGTGCGTGATTTTGCCCTGTTTCAATGCGCTAAGCAGATTGGCACCGTTGTCACACACCACTTTACTAACTGTCAAATTGAGCGGTGTTAGCCACTGATCTGCCTGTGAACGCAAAGCTGAAAGGAGTGCCGGGCCAGTGTGGCTCTTGGCTTCCAGGCCCAACAGAGGCAGCACGGCATGGCAACGTCTCACCTGGCATATCGAATAGGTTCTGGGAGCTTGGGCGGCGCAGTGGAAGAGACACTAGCAGCGGAAAAGGAGGAGTCAGCCGAGGAGGAGAGGGAGGAGGATGGAGTAGGAGGAGGAGGAGAAGAAGAGTCAGGCCTGCATGCAATCCGTGGCGGTAAAACCAAATCTACATGGGTGCCACGGGTTACATGCTTGACGGCCGTCAGAAGGTTCACCCAGTGGGCAGTAAAAGTGATATACCTTCCCTGCCCGTGTTTGCTAGACCACGTGTCTGTGGTCAGATGTATCTTGGCACCGACACTGTGTGCCAGAGATACATTCACTTGCCACTGAACATGGCCATATAGCTCTGGGATGCCCTTCTCTGAGAAATACTTCCTTCCTGGGACCTTCCATTGTGGTGTTCCAATGGCCACAAACTTGCGAAAGGCCTCCGAGTCCACCAGTTTATATGGCAGTAGTTGGCGGGCTATGAGTTCTGACAAGCCAGCCGTCAACCGTTGGGCAAGAGGGTTATCCGGCATCATCATTTTTTTACGCTCGAACATTAGGCCCACGGAAGCCTGCCTTTTTGCAGAAAAACGTGAGCTTGGCGTGATGGAAGGTGGAGTGGAGGACAATTGTGAAGAGAGAGGAGAAGGAGAAGTAGAAGACGAGGCTGGATGGTGAGAACCTGGAGTGTGGCTTTGTGGGTTCTGCTGCTCCCACTGGGCTCGGTGATGGCTGCTCATGTGCCTTCTCAAGGCGGTCGTCCCTAGGTGAGTGTTGGGCTTACCACGACTAATGTGTTGACTGCAAAGATTGCAGATGGCAACGCTATTGTCAGCAGCGGACACATTAAAAAAAGCCCACACTGCGGAGCCCTGTGCCGGTGTCCTGGGAGCACCAGATGTGACCGTACATGGTCGATGACTCGCTCCTGATACATTAGCAGTCTGCTTTGTCCCTCCTGTGCAATGTAAGTTATTCCTGCTTCTCCTCCCTATCTGCTGGTCCATATCTCCCACTGAACTCCCCTCCTCTTCCTCTCTTGTGGGCACCCACGTGACATCACTAATCACGTCATCATCGACGTCACCTTCCCCACCGCTATAAGTAGAGATCTCGGAGTAGGCAGCAACACCAGGGACCAACCTCCTCCTTGGGCTGATCTGGGTACTGTCGTCAGACTGCTGAGTAGCGGTTGTTGCTACCTCCTCTTCCTGATCCAATACCAAGAGTGGCTGCGCATCAGAAATGTCTTGATATGGATCGGAAAATAATTCCTGTGACTCAAGTGGAAGGTATGTGGTGGTGGTGGTGGTGGTGTTGTTAGTGGTAGTGTCTTTGGGGGTGCACATAGCAGAGAGTGAAGAAGAGGGTGCAGATCGAGAGGATGAGGAGGGTGCAGAAGAGTAAGGCTGAGTGAGCCACAAAACCAAGTCTGGTGCGTCCTTTAAAGCTCAAGCCTGTTGTTCCTGCCCTACCCCTACCACCCCTGCGGAAGGGCATGCCTCTTCCTCTGCCTGTAATTTTTTTAATGACCCTGTGACAAAACTCTCAGTGCCTATACCGATGAAGGACTGCTGCAGTATAGGGCAGCGGTCAGCAGTAGTGCACCTCAACCCTATGTATTGTGGACCTATACCAGTCCTTATAGAATAGCAGACTGTACCTCACTCAACCCTATGTACTGTAGCACCCTAGACCAAGTTACCAGTCCTTATAAGGACCTTTGTGGAACAAGTAGGTTGTGTGTGACTGATTAGCAGACTATACGTCAGTCCCTAAACTGATAAAGGACTGCTGCAGTATAGGGCAGTGGTCAGCAGTAGTGCACCTCAACCCTATGTATTGTGGACCTATACCAGTCCTTATAGAATAGCAGACTGTACCTCACTCAACCCTATGTACTATAGCACCCTACACCAGGTTATTACCAGTCCTTACAAGGACCTTTGTGGAACAAGTAGGTTGTGTGTGACTGATTAGCAGACTGCAGCAGAAGGGCAGCAGTCAAGTATAATATTCTTTCTATATTTGGAAGAAAGAATATTATACGTGTACAAGCCTATTACCATACCACTGATACCAGTCCTGAAAAGAACCTTTGTGGACCTAATATAGTAACAGCTACAGATTAAACTGACCCTCACTGCCTCACACACTGCTTCCTGCCTGTCCCTATATAAACTGACAAAACAGAGGCTACTGGAACAATAACTGGAATAGCACTTTTGTGGACCTGATAGTAACAGCTAATGACTAAACTGACTGTCCCTACAGCACACACCGTCCTGTCCCTTTCTCTAAATTGACAAAAGACACTCAGGCTGCTGCAACAATCAGTAGCACAGCAAACCTATATCCTGAACTACACCTAACACCTATACCAGTCCTGAAAATAACTTTTGTGTACCAAATAGCTAGCGATTTGGGTCACTGCAATCTCTCCCTGCTCCACACAGCAACCTCTCCCTATAGTGACAGAAGAAAGAATGTAAAATGGCCGCCGAATCGGGTCTATTTATAAGTTAGGGGGAATGTCCAAGTGTCCATGTGCTGTAATGTCTCAATTGGCTGTCCTGTACCCCATGATGGATGTGTCATCACAGGTCAAAGTTCTTTTACACAGTAAACACGGAAGTCCGCCGGGCCAACGGCGCCAATAGTCCGCCGATCAGGCGGACCGCGAACAGCCGAAATTTGCCACGAAACGACCGCCGGGCGAACCGTTCGGCCATCACTACTGGTCTGTCCCTTGCCAAATCCATGAGGGGTATTGGTATGGGCCCTAGGATACTACTAGTTCTATTTTAGTGTGTGTAGTGGAGCAGATGTAATATTTGTGGCAAAGCATACTGTAAAGTCAGTGGGATATACTGTAATATTTGTGGTGAAGCAACTGTAATATTTCTGGTGGTACAACTGTATTACTTTTGGTAGAGCAACTGTAATAATTGTGGTGGAGCAACTGTAATGTTTGTGGTGGAGCAACAGTAATATTTATGGTGGAGCAACTGTAATATTGGTGGAACAACTGTAATATTGGTGGAGCATAGTGTAATATTTGTGTTGGAGCAACTGTAATGTTTGTGGTGGATGAACAGTAATATTCTTGGTGGACCAACTGTAATATTGGTGGAGCCTAGTGTAATGTTTGTGGTGGAGCAATTTTATTGTGTGTGGTGGAGCAGCTGTAATATTTGTGACAAAGCATATTGTGTAATGTGAGTGGGACATACTGTAATATTCATGGTGTAGTAACTGTAATATTTGTGGTAGTGCAACTGTGTTCATTTTGGTGAAGCGACTGTAATATTTGGAGATCATACTGTAATATTTGTGGTGGAGCAACTGTATTATTTGTAATGGAGCAACTGTAACATTTTTGGTGAAACAACTATATATTTTCATTGTAGCAATGGTAATATTTGTACAACAACTGAAATATTTGTGGTGGAACAACTGTAATAGCTTTGGTGGAGCAACTATAATATTTTTGGAGGGGCAGCAGTAATGTTAGTGGAGCTGTGAATAACTCAAAATTGGAATAATTTACCTAGATATAGATATCTGTGTCTATACATGTATGTATCTAAATATGCTGTATGTTCCCATATTGAGAGAATCTTGAGTAGGGGATCAAGATCCATTATCATTAACATTATTAGTATCCTGCCCCATCCCCTAAAAGGCTCCCCTGTAAAAAAAAAAAACATTAAATGCTAAACATTAGATGGACCATATTTGTGTATACATTCAAAGGGAAATTTGTGATTTTAGATGAAGCAGTTGAAATGCAGAGGTAAGAGTAAAAAAGTATTTAATTCATAGCAATATATAGTAGAAGAGTAATTTAATATGTATACAAACACATATAATTTGCACAAGGTATAGGCATGATGGATAAAAATATATAAATGAACACATAATCATAATGAGTACCTGATGGCCAGAGTAGTAATATATAAATCAGTAGTATGGCCTGCAAGTGGTAAGGACAGCATGCCCGGTAGCTGCATTTATAATTGCATGGTGTATAGGTATAATAGTACTAGATTAATATTGGTGACATCATTAAAGCATAATTGGTATATCTGTGGAATCAATATATATCTTGACGCGTTTCGTGGATGTTTCTCCCCTCATCAGGAGTAGATGCGACAGATTCCTGTGAAATATACAAATATAGTAAACCACACTCTGTAAATAGGAGAATAGAAAAACTTAGTACTAACGATTGTTGGCCAAACACACTTACCAACCCTGGCAGTGAGTGCGACATGTGGTAACTGACACAGAGTGAGCCAGAGGCACAAACCTCACCGCTGGAGCTGAGGTGGCGTGATATATACTTGCAGCATCAGGTGGTATTGGAAAGTGCACAGGTAAAGGGACAGTCTCCATATAACAATGGTGGTGGTGTGTGTCTCATTAGACAGGGGTATCTGGGAACAAATATTGGATATATATTAGATATATGTAGTTGGAAACAGTAGTGAATTTTAAAGTGATTAGTAAATAATAGACCCAGTGTACCTCCATGTGAGGTGATGATGAAAGGGGAAGTTGTAGTATATATGAAAGGTGGTAGACAGTTGTCTGGATATGCGCGTACATTAAACTGATAAACAGTGATAAAATTAATGAAACAAAGTGAAAAAGAGGATGGAGTGTACAAACAAACAAAACATGACAACCAAGGTGAAACTAAACCCAGAGACACTTACCCAAATGCTGCATGCCATGCAACACTAGCGGAAAAACAGCTAGTGTGCAGGAGCCCCAGAAGGAGACCAGCTGTGTAAACAGCACGCTCCGACTGGGAGATGTATAAGTACACGCCACCAACGCCACGTGCGTGAGCCGTAAGAGTGAGGGCGTCCTCACCTGAGCTGATGAATCGCTCAGTGATTGGCGCCAAAAAGCTCCTTTGCAGAAACCACGCAGAATGGTATACGTATACAAATATGTCAGCACAGTGACGTCAGGACTGACATTATGCTCATGACATGAAGACCGTGGTGCCAATGCACGAGGCCTCCTAAAACATAAGAAGTGTTAGGGGAAGGGGGGAGGACCCACAAGGTGCATCACAGCTCCCGCAGTGAAGAACAAACCCCCAACAACACCAACAGGCACAATAGTCCATAGGGGCACAAAACACTGTCCGAGCGATGAGTGTGAATTGAATGGAAAAACATTATTCATGTCATGTACAACCATGAGACCGGTTCCGTAAATGCCGTCTATTGGTATAATTTATAAAACTAGTATATGCATACACAGATGAACAAAGTATATGGCTGTCCCAGATGTACAGATCCCGCACAGGGCATACAGACATCCGAGAAAAAACCTCACACATGGATGGCAGGGGAGCACTGCTAATCCAACTTTTCAACTGCTTCCATCCCTGTATATAATCTATAAAAGGGGGAGTTTGGGACTTTAAATGAGGCATGGTTAGGCCCCTCCATCCCTGTATAAGGTACATTCAATGGAAAATTAGGGAATTTAGATGAAGCAGTTGAAATGCGGAGGTAAGAGTAAAAATGTATTTAATTCATATCAATATATAGTAGAAGAGTAATTTCATATATATATACAGTGGCGTAACTAGAACCTTCAGGGCCCCAATGCAAGAAACCATGAAGGGCCCCCCTGAACCCCAGCCAGGGCCCTTCCCTCCGAGTCCGGCGATGGAACTCCAGGGCGTGGTCACAGGTATGTCCTTTGTGAGCCCTGTAGTTCCACCACTGGCATCAGTAGTTTTTTTTTATTATTTTATTTTTTTATTTTTAGGTGCCCCATTGGGGGACTGTCCCAAGGCAGGATGGGGTCCCCGTCCCAAAAAGAGATGAGGTCCTTTTCTCCAGGGCAGATGAAGTTACTGCCCCCAGGTGAGAAGGGGTCCCTGTCCCCAGGGGAGATGGGAGTCCCTGTCCCCATGTGAGAAGGGGCCCCTGTCCCCAGGGGGAGATGGAGGGGGTAAGTAATGGTGTGTGGGGGATGGGGTCCTCTCACTCACCATGACCAAGCTGCAGGCCGCGCACTCATCCATGTTGGCCTGGGCTCCATCCAGTGCGCTGGGCGGGTGATCAGCATATCTCCCAGAAAGACCTTTCATCATCTGTGTATGACGGGGGAGGAGGGGGGCTGGCAGACAAGCCTGCAGTGTCCTCCGGGGAGCCAGCTCTCATAGGGCTGCACTGCATCTGTTTGCTTAAAGTTTGTTTACCCGGGAGAAGTATGCAGTGCAGTGTGGGCCGGACTCGGAGGGCGGGACTCTGGCTGGGGAGAACAGACATCAGACTGAGCGGCAATGCATGGAGCAGGAGAGGGGTACTTTGAGGAGCCAGCCGAGCACATAGGTCATGCGGGGAATGCACAACTGAAGAGCAGCCAGTGCGATAGTCGAGCATGGAGCTCTGCTAGTCACCCTCCACCTCCAGCCACCCGTGTGCATGGTGCATGCACTGGTACCCCTAGCTGCCTATGCTGCTGTCGGCCATATGTAGAGGGGGCCACATGGGCCCCCTGCATCACAGGGCCCAGTTGCGGTCGCGACTGCTGCACCCCTATAGTTACGCCCCGTATATATATATATATATATATATATATATATATATATATATATATATATATATTTATATATATATATATTTATATATTTATATATACAAACACATATAATTTGCACAAGGTTTAGGCATGACAGATAAAAATATATAAATGAACACATAATCATAATGAGTACATGATGGTCAGAGTAATAATATATAAAACAGTAGCATGGCCTGCAAGTGCTAAGGACGGCATGCCTGGTAGCTGTATTTCTAATCGCATGGTGTATAGTTTCACCAATGGTTTCACCAATATTAATCTAGTACTATTATATCTATACACCATGCAATTATAAATACAGCTACCAGGCATGCCATCCTTAGCACTTGCAGGCCATACTACTGTTTTATATATTATTGTACTCATTATGATTATGTGTTCATTTATATATTTTTTATCCATCATGCCTTTACCTTGTGCAAATTATATGTGTTTGTATATATATGAAATTACTCTTCTACTATACATTGCTATGAATTAAATACTTTTTTACTTTTACCTCCCCATTTCAACTGCTTCATCTGAAGTCCCAAATTTCCTTTTGAATGTACCTGATATAGGGATGGAGGCGCCTAACCATGTCACATTTAAAGTCCCAACACCCCCCCCCCCCCCCTTTATAGATAGTTGTGTATACACACTCCATTAAAATAATGAACCTCATGTATGAATTAATATATTAATTCAAATACTATTATCCATAATTCTATGTATATATATATATATATATATATATATATAAATAAATATTTTATATTTTCAACTATTAGATGTATTATAGTTGTGCACACACATTCCATCTAAAATAATGATTCCCATGTATGAATTAATAACCATCTTAAAATTACTTTTTATAACTTTTAAGCTAGCAATAATTAAGTGTTGTTTTTTTTTTACATTTAATCTAGTATGAGCTCAATCCATCCATGCGGACATGATCCCTCTGCATGTATGGACATGTGTGTGTATATATACCCTATCATCCATTTAATTTGCATGGTTATAAATGTTTGTTTACAATGTTTATTTTGTTGTTTTACCATTGGTTAATGCAATATAGAGAGATGCATATGTATATATTTATTTCTATATTTATATGGATTCCATTTCTAGATTATTATGTTAAATGCTTCTATTGTATGTGGAAATAAATTCCAACTCTCTTTGCTAGATGGCAGCATTCATAGGGCACATATAAAGGCTGCATTCAGCCGAACTTCTTTAGCTTCTTTAGTGCATGCGCACTCTCCCCAGTGTGCATGCTCCGAAATGCGCTGTGAGCATGTCCATGGCGCCATCCCACCATGTGCTGTGTTCCAGTCCTCTCCTGTGGTCCCTAGCTGCACTCCAACCCTCGGTCTGGATCCTGCTCGAGCTCCAAAGATTCCTACTGGTCAGGACGCCAGTTCCACCTGGGCTACAGAGACGTGGCTACTGCAGACAGTGTACTGTGCGGTCTCACTTGACTTCATTGTGCCTTCATACAGATACTTCTAATAAGAGTTTTTAATGCATTTTTTTTATTAAATATAATAATTAAAGTCTTTACTCAAAGGTGCCTATTTCTTTCTCTCTCTTCAAATGTTAGTGGAGCAACTGTAATTTTTGTGGTGGAGCAACAGTAATTTTAGTGGAGCATACAGTAACATTTGTGATGGAGTAACTGGAATATTTGTGGTGTGGTAACTGTAAAATTTTTGGTGGCGCAACTATAAAATTTTTGGAGCATACTATAATATCTGTGGTAGAACAAATGTAATGTTTGTGGTGGAGCACATTGAAATATTTGTGGAGCAGCGTACTGTAATATTTGTGGTGGAGCAACTGTGATGTTCGTGGAGAATACTGTAATATTTATGGTGGAACAACTATAATATTTGTGGAGCAGCATACTGTAATATTTGTAGAGCAGCACACTGTAATATTTGTAGAGCAGCACACTGTAATATTTGTGGTGCAAACTGCCAATCAATAGAGAAGGACATACCAGTCAACAATTCAAGGGGGATAGAGGCACAATGCATATTCACTGTCTATACGCTATGTTGTGTGTTATACAATGAAGGGGTCACATTGATCATATAGTCCTGACAACTATACTCCATACGTTCTGTTGTATGTTACATGGTTCTGACCACTGCGCCACATATGTTATTTTGTATGTTACAATGTTCTGACAGTTGCATTATATAGATTGTGTTGTACAATAGATAATATTGATCTCTCCATATTCTATATTGTTTTTTTCATAGTCCACACTGCTATGCTGTGCATGCTAGATGCACAGTCCTGACCATTGCCTTATGTATTATTGCCTTATGTACACCAGGAGTCGGCAACCTGTTGCCCCGCAGGCCAGACCTGATTCGCTGCCACTAAATGTCCGGCCTGCCGTGATGAATTCATGTGCACCTGGCCCATGGACATTTTAGCCCCTTCACGCCAACTGTACACAAATATGCGACCTTCACCTTCAAGGGGTTGTTTGGCTTCAAGGGTCTACAGGCATCACCCCGGCACCGTTTTTTTAGAGCCAACGTTTGGCTTTCTTGGGATAACAACCGTTGCGGCTAAGAAACCATTTGGCTGTTATTCCAAGCAGCGGGATGAAACTCCCCCTCCTGCTGCCTTTTGTGGCTCGCCCAGGCTCTCCCGTCCCAATGGGAGGCCCAAGCGACCAGCTGGCACATCCGTTGGCTGGCCAGAGACCCGGTCAAAGCCAATCTAGTAACCCAGAAGCATACCTCCCAACAGTTCTGGATTGGGTGGGACTTTCCCGTATTCACACCTCTGTCCCGCGGTCCCACCATACAGGGGCTTTGGCTTGCATAATGCTATTGATTACATGTTAGGTTCTGGCTCAATAGGACCCGCAGCAGTATGCACATCCAGCAAAGCCAGTTGGCCAGCAAGCCAGCTGGATGTGCACTGTGCAGCCCTGATGAGAGACTTCAGCTGTCAAATCTAAAGTGTGATGTCGGGTATGGGCGGGACTTCTACCCAAACCCGCCCCTCTGTCAAACCAGTGTATAAGAAAAAAGCTGGCATTCATATATTGCTGGTCAGGACAAAGTTGCAGAGGGTCAGGAATCAGGATTAGTTGTCTATTCCCATCCCCTGGGGTTTTTTCAGCCTCTGTTAGCCCTGCACTCACAGGCAGCTTGCCACTTTTACCTAAACACAGAAGCCTGGCTTCTGTAGTTGAAAGTGAAAGTAACAACTCAGCTTCTTAAATAGCCTCTCTACTCAGCACTAAAGTCAGGACAAGTGTTGGAAAGGCTGACTGCAGTGTGTTCAAGGAGAGAAGGGAGGAAGGGGGTGAGCTCCAACCTAATCCTTATCTCCTTCCTGCTAGGGGAGTTCAGGAGCCAAAAATATCTAGTGCACTGAAAGAATGAGGAAGCTGTGGCTGCAGTGAATAGAAGAGCCATCTACAGAAAGAGACTGCTTCTACAAAAGTATATGTGTGTAGGGAGAGGGGAGGGGTGCAGAGGTTATAGCTGAGGAGGAGGGCAATAGTGAGATGTTGATGGATGACTGCACTCTGTACCTAGTGCTCTTGAATTCTTGCACTCTGTACTTAACGCACTTAAGAACCATGCACTGTGCCTAGCACTCTCCTGCACTCTGTACATAATGCACTCCAGAACTAGCCTCCCTGTACATAACACACTCCAGAACCATGCACTCTGTACGTAACATAGTCCAGAACCTACCTCTCTATACATAATGCACTCCAGAACCACACTGTACGCAACTTCAAAACCCTGCACCCTGTACATAACACACTTCAAAGCCTGCCTCCCTGTACATAACACACTCCAAAACCCTGCACTCTATATGTAAATCCAGAATCACAAACCCAGTGCATAACACACTCCAGAACCTTGCACTCTGTATCTAGCACTCGCCTGAACCCTGAACTCTGTGCGTAACACACTCCAGAACCCAGTTCCCTATGCAAAAGGCACTCCAGAAACCTGCAGTCTATACCTAGTGCTCTCCTGAGCCCTGCATTATGTACATAAAGTACTCCAGAAATCTGCTCCCTGTGCATATCAGACTCCTAAACCATGCACTTTGCACATAGCGCACTCCTGAATCATGCATTCTGTACATAGCACACTCCTGAACACTGCACTCTGTACAAAACACACTCTTGAATCCTTCCAAACTTTGTGTAATGCACACTTCCATAGTTTATGCAAAAAGCAATTTGTATTGGAAGCTTTTTATTTTTTTAAATGATTGTGCTGGGGGTTGTATGTGTCAGTGAGACTCTTTCTTGTGGAACAGCAATCAAAGCATATTTTAAGAGCCGGTTCACACAGGGGCGAAACGACTTCTAGGGCGACTTTGTGAGGCAACTTGGAGACGACTTGAACACAACTTAGACGCGACCTGGGGTGACTTACAACACGACTTTAAGTCGCCCCAGGCCAGGCGACTTTTGCCATGGTCAATCAGAGAATGAGCTCTGAAGAGGGCACTCCACGCCAAATTTATTTTAAAAAAATTGGCGTGGGTTTGCCCTCTGAGAGCATACCAGGCCCTTAGGTCTGGTATGGATTCTAAGGGGAACCCCCTACGTTGAAAAAACGGCATGGGGGTCCCCCCCAGATCCATACCAGACCCTTATCCGAGCACGCTACCCGGCCGGCCAGGAAAGGGGGTAGGGACGAGCAAGCGCCCCCCCTCCTGAGCCATACCAGGCCGCGTGCCCTCAACATTGGGGGTGCCTTGGGGAAGGGGGGCCGTGCGCCCCCCCAAAGCACCTTGTCCCCATGTTGATGAGGAAAAGGGCCTCTTCCCGACAACCCTGGCCGTTGGTTGTCGGGGTCTGCGGGCAAGGGGGCTTATCAGAATCCGGGAACCCCCTTTAATAAGGGGGCCCCCAGATCCCAGCCCCCCACCCTATGTGAATGAGTATGGGGTACAATGTACCCCTACCCATTCACCTGTGAAAAAAATGTACAAAAAAACACAACACACAAGGGTTAAAATAGTTTATTGCACAGCTCCGGGGGGCTTCTGTCTGTCTTCGGGGGTCTTTTCGCTGGACTCCTCCGCTATCTTCTGCTAGCTCTTTTACTAGCGGAGGAGCCCGGCTTTTTTCTTCGCCGCTGCCCTCTTCTTCCGACTTTGGGGGTCTTGTCCCCCTCTTCGGGGGTCTTGTCCCCCTCTTCGGTTCTTCTTGCCGGGCCACCGCGCCTTCTTCTAGCCCGGTCTTCTGTCACCGCTGTCACCGTCTTCTGTTCTTCTGTTCTTCTGTTCTTCTCTTCAGATGTTGCCTCGTCGCTGCCTCCGCTCACAATGGCAGGGACGCGGCGCGCAACGACTTATATAGGGACATCACCGGATGATGTCACAGTCCCAGAGGATAACCGCAGACCCCGACCCGACACGACGCGGCCTGATATGGCTCAGGAGGGGGGGGGGGCGCTTGCTCATCCCTACCCCCTTTCCTGGCCGGCCGGGTAGCGTGCTCGGATAAGGGTCTGTTATGGATCTGGGGGGACCCCCACACCGTTTTTCAGTGTAGGGGTTCCCCCTAAAATCCATACCAGACCTAAGGGCCTGGTATGCTCTCGGAGGGCGAACACACGCCAATTTTTTTTCATAAATTTGACGTGGAATTTCCTCTTGAGAGCTCATTCTCTGATTGGCCGCGGCAAAAGTCACCTGGCCTGGGGCCACTTAAAGTCGTGTTGTAAGTCGCCCCAAGTTGTGTTCAGGTCGTGTCCAAGTTGCCTCCAAAAGTCGTGTTGAAAGTCGTGTTGCCCCTGTGTGAACGGACCCTTAAGGTACAAGGAAACCTGGGTTTTGTTTAACCATGCCCATTAAGCCCCTGCCACTGTTAAGAGTTTGACCACACCCACTTTTCCCGTAATGCACATATCACACCGTCAGTAGTTTCCTCCCTCAAGTGTCCCTCATTCTGAATTTTAAAAGTTGGGAGGTTTACAGAAGACTTAATAATAAAAAAAAAAAAAATCAGTATTCAAAACTTGATGTTTTGAATGCTTTTAAGTGCAAAGGAGGGACTTGGGGTCTTATAGAATACCTGCCACTGCTTATTACTGTCACAAGGAATGTTTACAATATACAATAAAAGTGATCAGTTTTTTTTTTTTAATCACCTCAATACAGGGCACTTACACCCCCTTCCTGCCCAGGCCATTTTTCAGCTTTCAGCGCTTTCACATTTTGAATGACAATTGTGCGGCCATGCTACACTGTAACCACGTGAAATTGTTATAATTTTCTTAACACAAATAGAGATTTCTTTTGGTGGTATTTAATCACTCCTGGGTTTTTTATTTTCTCCTAGAAAAAAAAAAAGACTAAAAATGTTGAAAAAAATTAAGTTTTTCTTAATTCGTAAATCTTGTAAGCAAGTCATTTTTCTTCTTCACTAATGATGGGCGCTGATGAGGTGGCACTGATGGGCACTGATAGGCTGTACTGATGGGCACTGATGAGGAGGCATGAATATGCCGCACTTATGGGCACTGATATGTGGCATTGATGAGCACTGATAGGCGGCACTGATGGGTGGCACTGGGCATAGATAGGCAGCACTGGTGGGCACAGATAAGCAGCACTGGTGGGCACAGATACGTAGCACTGGTGGGCACAGATAGGCGGCAAGGATAGGTGGCACGGATAGGTGGCACTGATGGGCGGCACTGATGGACATTGCTGGGTGGCATTGATGGGCAGCAGTGATGAGCATTGATGGGCAGCAGTGATGGGCATTGGGCATGGGCATGATTGATGGCACTTGTGGGCACAGATTGGTGGCAATTGTGGGCACTGGCTGGTACTGAGTGCTGACAGTGGTGGGCAATCATTGCTGGCACTGGTGGACACTTAATTATAATCAGGTGCATAAAAATTGGTCTTTGGGTGTCGGTGGCACCTTCTCACTGTAACCCTAGGTACTCTTGATGAAAGCAAGAATTGGCCTTACTGTAAAAAGTTGCAATGATATGCACCTTCCAAACAGGTGCAGAAAAATGACTCTTTGTGTGTCGGGGCGCCTTCCTACCCTAACCCTATAGAAGTGCTCTCGATGAAGTAAAAAAGAATTGAAATGATAACTATAGGCACAGAACTATATGGCGTTAAACTGGCAGTAACGCACACAAAAGTAAATGGCGTTAAATTGACAGTAATGCACAAAACTATATGGCATTAAACTGGCAGTAATGCACACAGAATTATATGGCGTTAAACTGGCAGTAATACACACAAATCTATATGGCATTAAACTGGCAGTAACGCACATAAAACTATATGGTGTTAAACTGGGTGTTAAACTGGGGTACTTTGAGGAGCCAGCCGAGCACATAGGTCATGCGGGGAATGCA
Source organism: Lithobates pipiens (assembly GCF_037356315.1). NCBI lineage: Eukaryota > Metazoa > Chordata > Amphibia > Anura > Ranidae > Lithobates > Lithobates pipiens. Next base: position 475,222,691 of record NW_027507764.1, read on the forward strand.
CAACTGAAGAGCAGCCAGTGCGATAGTCGAGCATGGAGCTCTGCTAGTCACCCTCCACCTCCAGCCACCCGTGTGCATGGTGCATGCACTGGTACCCCTAGCTGCCTATGCTGCTGTCGGCCATATGTAGAGGGGGCCACATGGGCCCCCTGCATCACAGGGCCCAGTTGCGGTCGCGACTGCTGCACCCCTATAGTTACGCCCCGTGTATATATATATATATATATATATATATATATATATATATATATATATATATATATATTTATATATATATATATTTATATATTTATATATACAAACACATATAATTTGCACAAGGTTTAGGCATGACAGATAAAAATATATAAATGAACACATAATCATAATGAGTACATGATGGTCAGAGTAATAATATATAAAACAGTAGCATGGCCTGCAAGTGCTAAGGACGGCATGCCTGGTAGCTGTATTTCTAATCGCATGGTGTATAGTTTCACCAATGGTTTCACCAATATTAATCTAGTACTATTATATCTATACACCATGCAATTATAAATACAGCTACCAGGCATGCCATCCTTAGCACTTGCAGGCCATACTACTGTTTTATATATTATTGTACTCATTATGATTATGTGTTCATTTATATATTTTTTATCCATCATGCCTTTACCTTGTGCAAATTATATGTGTTTGTATATATATGAAATTACTCTTCTACTATACATTGCTATGAATTAAATACTTTTTTACTTTTACCTCCCCATTTCAACTGCTTCATCTGAAGTCCCAAATTTCCTTTTGAATGTACCTGATATAGGGATGGAGGCGCCTAACCATGTCACATTTAAAGTCCCAACACCCCCCCCCCCCCTTTATAGATAGTTGTGTATACACACTCCATTAAAATAATGAACCTCATGTATGAATTAATATATTAATTCAAATACTATTATCCATAATTCTATGTATATATATATATATATATATATATATATATATATATATATATATAAATAAATATTTTATATTTTCAACTATTAGATGTATTATAGTTGTGCACACACATTCCATCTAAAATAATGATTCCCATGTATGAATTAATAACCATCTTAAAATTACTTTTTATAACTTTTAAGCTAGCAATAATTAAGTGTTGTTTTTTTTTTACATTTAATCTAGTATGAGCTCAATCCATCCATGCGGACATGATCCCTCTGCATGTATGGACATGTGTGTGTATATATACCCTATCATCCATTTAATTTGCATGGTTATAAATGTTTGTTTACAATGTTTATTTTGTTGTTTTACCATTGGTTAATGCAATATAGAGAGATGCATATGTATATATTTATTTCTATATTTATATGGATTCCATTTCTAGATTATTATGTTAAATGCTTCTATTGTATGTGGAAATAAATTCCAACTCTCTTTGCTAGATGGCAGCATTCATAGGGCACATATAAAGGCTGCATTCAGCCGAACTTCTTTAGCTTCTTTAGTGCATGCGCACTCTCCCCAGTGTGCATGCTCCGAAATGCGCTGTGAGCATGTCCATGGCGCCATCCCACCATGTGCTGTGTTCCAGTCCTCTCCTGTGGTCCCTAGCTGCACTCCAACCCTCGGTCTGGATCCTGCTCGAGCTCCAAAGATTCCTACTGGTCAGGACGCCAGTTCCACCTGGGCTACAGAGACGTGGCTACTGCAGACAGTGTACTGTGCGGTCTCACTTGACTTCATTGTGCCTTCATACAGATACTTCTAATAAGAGTTTTTAATGCATTTTTTTTATTAAATATAATAATTAAAGTCTTTACTCAAAGGTGCCTATTTCTTTCTCTCTCTTCAAATGTTAGTGGAGCAACTGTAATTTTTGTGGTGGAGCAACAGTAATTTTAGTGGAGCATACAGTAACATTTGTGATGGAGTAACTGGAATATTTGTGGTGTGGTAACTGTAAAATTTTTGGTGGCGCAACTATAAAATTTTTGGAGCATACTATAATATCTGTGGTAGAACAAATGTAATGTTTGTGGTGGAGCACATTGAAATATTTGTGGAGCAGCGTACTGTAATATTTGTGGTGGAGCAACTGTGATGTTCGTGGAGAATACTGTAATATTTATGGTGGAACAACTATAATATTTGTGGAGCAGCATACTGTAATATTTGTAGAGCAGCACACTGTAATATTTGTAGAGCAGCACACTGTAATATTTGTGGTGCAAACTGCCAATCAATAGAGAAGGACATACCAGTCAACAATACAAGGGGGATAGAGGCACAATGCATATTCACTGTCTATACGCTATGTTGTGTGTTATACAATGAAGGGGTCACATTGATCATATAGTCCTGACAACTATACTCCATACGTTCTGTTGTATGTTACATGGTTCTGACCACTGCGCCACATATGTTATTTTGTATGTTACAATGTTCTGACAGTTGCATTATATAGATTGTGTTGTACAATAGATAATATTGATCTCTCCATATTCTATATTGTTTTTTTCATAGTCCACACTGCTATGCTGTGCATGCTAGATGCACAGTCCTGACCATTGCCTTATGTATTATTGCCTTATGTACACCAGGAGTCGGCAACCTGTTGCCCCGCAGGCCAGACCTGATTCGCTGCCACTAAATGTCCGGCCTGCCGTGATGAATTCATGTGCACCTGGCCCATGGACATTTTAGCCCCTTCACGCCAACTGTACACAAATATGCGACCTTCACCTTCAAGGGGTTGTTTGGCTTCAAGGGTCTACAGGCATCACCCCGGCACCGTTTTTTTAGAGCCAACGTTTGGCTTTCTTGGGATAACAACCGTTGCGGCTAAGAAACCATTTGGCTGTTATTCCAAGCAGCGGGATGAAACTCCCCCTCCTGCTGCCTTTTGTGGCTCGCCCAGGCTCTCCCGTCCCAATGGGAGGCCCAAGCGACCAGCTGGCACATCCGTTGGCTGGCCAGAGACCCGGTCAAAGCCAATCTAGTAACCCAGAAGCATACCTCCCAACAGTTCTGGATTGGGTGGGACTTTCCCGTATTCACACCTCTGTCCCGCGGTCCCACCATACAGGGGCTTTGGCTTGCATAATGCTATTGATTACATGTTAGGTTCTGGCTCAATAGGACCCGCAGCAGTATGCACATCCAGCAAAGCCAGTTGGCCAGCAAGCCAGCTGGATGTGCACTGTGCAGCCCTGATGAGAGACTTCAGCTGTCAAATCTAAAGTGTGATGTCGGGTATGGGCGGGACTTCTACCCAAACCCGCCCCTCTGTCAAACCAGTGTATAAGAAAAAAGCTGGCATTCATATATTGCTGGTCAGGACAAAGTTGCAGAGGGTCAGGAATCAGGATTAGTTGTCTATTCCCATCCCCTGGGGTTTTTTCAGCCTCTGTTAGCCCTGCACTCACAGGCAGCTTGCCACTTTTACCTAAACACAGAAGCCTGGCTTCTGTAGTTGAAAGTGAAAGTAACAACTCAGCTTCTTAAATAGCCTCTCTACTCAGCACTAAAGTCAGGACAAGTGTTGGAAAGGCTGACTGCAGTGTGTTCAAGGAGAGAAGGGAGGAAGGGGGTGAGCTCCAACCTAATCCTTATCTCCTTCCTGCTAGGGGAGTTCAGGAGCCAAAAATATCTAGTGCACTGAAAGAATGAGGAAGCTGTGGCTGCAGTGAATAGAAGAGCCATCTACAGAAAGAGACTGCTTCTACAAAAGTATATGTGTGTAGGGAGAGGGGAGGGGTGCAGAGGTTATAGCTGAGGAGGAGGGCAATAGTGAGATGTTGATGGATGACTGCACTCTGTACCTAGTGCTCTTGAATTCTTGCACTCTGTACTTAACGCACTTAAGAACCATGCACTGTGCCTAGCACTCTCCTGCACTCTGTACATAATGCACTCCAGAACTAGCCTCCCTGTACATAACACACTCCAGAACCATGCACTCTGTACGTAACATAGTCCAGAACCTACCTCTCTATACATAATGCACTCCAGAACCACACTGTACGCAACTTCAAAACCCTGCACCCTGTACATAACACACTTCAAAGCCTGCCTCCCTGTACATAACACACTCCAAAACCCTGCACTCTATATGTAAATCCAGAATCACAAACCCAGTGCATAACACACTCCAGAACCTTGCACTCTGTATCTAGCACTCGCCTGAACCCTGAACTCTGTGCGTAACACACTCCAGAACCCAGTTCCCTATGCAAAAGGCACTCCAGAAACCTGCAGTCTATACCTAGTGCTCTCCTGAGCCCTGCATTATGTACATAAAGTACTCCAGAAATCTGCTCCCTGTGCATATCAGACTCCTAAACCATGCACTTTGCACATAGCGCACTCCTGAATCATGCATTCTGTACATAGCACACTCCTGAACACTGCACTCTGTACAAAACACACTCTTGAATCCTTCCAAACTTTGTGTAATGCACACTTCCATAGTTTATGCAAAAAGCAATTTGTATTGGAAGCTTTTTATTTTTTTAAATGATTGTGCTGGGGGTTGTATGTGTCAGTGAGACTCTTTCTTGTGGAACAGCAATCAAAGCATATTTTAAGAGCCGGTTCACACAGGGGCGAAACGACTTCTAGGGCGACTTTGTGAGGCAACTTGGAGACGACTTGAACACAACTTAGACGCGACCTGGGGTGACTTACAACACGACTTTAAGTCGCCCCAGGCCAGGCGACTTTTGCCATGGTCAATCAGAGAATGAGCTCTGAAGAGGGCACTCCACGCCAAATTTATTTTAAAAAAATTGGCGTGGGTTTGCCCTCTGAGAGCATACCAGGCCCTTAGGTCTGGTATGGATTCTAAGGGGAACCCCCTACGTTGAAAAAACGGCATGGGGGTCCCCCCCAGATCCATACCAGACCCTTATCCGAGCACGCTACCCGGCCGGCCAGGAAAGGGGGTAGGGACGAGCAAGCGCCCCCCCTCCTGAGCCATACCAGGCCGCGTGCCCTCAACATTGGGGGTGCCTTGGGGAAGGGGGGCCGTGCGCCCCCCCAAAGCACCTTGTCCCCATGTTGATGAGGAAAAGGGCCTCTTCCCGACAACCCTGGCCGTTGGTTGTCGGGGTCTGCGGGCAAGGGGGCTTATCAGAATCCGGGAACCCCCTTTAATAAGGGGGCCCCCAGATCCCAGCCCCCCACCCTATGTGAATGAGTATGGGGTACAATGTACCCCTACCCATTCACCTGTGAAAAAAATGTACAAAAAAACACAACACACAAGGGTTAAAATAGTTTATTGCACAGCTCCGGGGGGCTTCTGTCTGTCTTCGGGGGTCTTTTCGCTGGACTCCTCCGCTATCTTCTGCTAGCTCTTTTACTAGCGGAGGAGCCCGGCTTTTTTCTTCGCCGCTGCCCTCTTCTTCCGACTTTGGGGGTCTTGTCCCCCTCTTCGGGGGTCTTGTCCCCCTCTTCGGTTCTTCTTGCCGGGCCACCGCGCCTTCTTCTAGCCCGGTCTTCTGTCACCGCTGTCACCGTCTTCTGTTCTTCTGTTCTTCTGTTCTTCTCTTCAGATGTTGCCTCGTCGCTGCCTCCGCTCACAATGGCAGGGACGCGGCGCGCAACGACTTATATAGGGACATCACCGGATGATGTCACAGTCCCAGAGGATAACCGCAGACCCCGACCCGACACGACGCGGCCTGATATGGCTCAGGAGGGGGGGGGGGCGCTTGCTCATCCCTACCCCCTTTCCTGGCCGGCCGGGTAGCGTGCTCGGATAAGGGTCTGTTATGGATCTGGGGGGACCCCCACACCGTTTTTCAGTGTAGGGGTTCCCCCTAAAATCCATACCAGACCTAAGGGCCTGGTATGCTCTCGGAGGGCGAACACACGCCAATTTTTTTTCATAAATTTGACGTGGAATTTCCTCTTGAGAGCTCATTCTCTGATTGGCCGCGGCAAAAGTCACCTGGCCTGGGGCCACTTAAAGTCGTGTTGTAAGTCGCCCCAAGTTGTGTTCAGGTCGTGTCCAAGTTGCCTCCAAAAGTCGTGTTGAAAGTCGTGTTGCCCCTGTGTGAACGGACCCTTAAGGTACAAGGAAACCTGGGTTTTGTTTAACCATGCCCATTAAGCCCCTGCCACTGTTAAGAGTTTGACCACACCCACTTTTCCCGTAATGCACATATCACACCGTCAGTAGTTTCCTCCCTCAAGTGTCCCTCATTCTGAATTTTAAAAGTTGGGAGGTTTACAGAAGACTTAATAATAAAAAAAAAAAAAATCAGTATTCAAAACGTGATGTTTTGAATGCTTTTAAGTGCAAAGGAGGGACTTGGGGTCTTATAGAATACCTGCCACTGCTTATTACTGTCACAAGGAATGTTTACAATATACAATAAAAGTGATCAGTTTTTTTTTTTTAATCACCTCAATACAGGGCACTTACACCCCCTTCCTGCCCAGGCCATTTTTCAGCTTTCAGCGCTTTCACATTTTGAATGACAATTGTGCGGCCATGCTACACTGTAACCACGTGAAATTGTTATAATTTTCTTAACACAAATAGAGATTTCTTTTGGTGGTATTTAATCACTCCTGGGTTTTTTATTTTCTCCTAGAAAAAAAAAAAGACTAAAAATGTTGAAAAAAATTAAGTTTTTCTTAATTCGTAAATCTTGTAAGCAAGTCATTTTTCTTCTTCACTAATGATGGGCGCTGATGAGGTGGCACTGATGGGCACTGATAGGCTGTACTGATGGGCACTGATGAGGAGGCATGAATATGCCGCACTTATGGGCACTGATATGTGGCATTGATGAGCACTGATAGGCGGCACTGATGGGTGGCACTGGGCATAGATAGGCAGCACTGGTGGGCACAGATAAGCAGCACTGGTGGGCACAGATACGTAGCACTGGTGGGCACAGATAGGCGGCAAGGATAGGTGGCACGGATAGGTGGCACTGATGGGCGGCACTGATGGACATTGCTGGGTGGCATTGATGGGCAGCAGTGATGAGCATTGATGGGCAGCAGTGATGGGCATTGGGCATGGGCATGATTGATGGCACTTGTGGGCACAGATTGGTGGCAATTGTGGGCACTGGCTGGTACTGAGTGCTGACAGTGGTGGGCAATCATTGCTGGCACTGGTGGACACTTAATTATAATCAGGTGCATAAAAATTGGTCTTTGGGTGTCGGTGGCACCTTCTCACTGTAACCCTAGGTACTCTTGATGAAAGCAAGAATTGGCCTTACTGTAAAAAGTTGCAATGATATGCACCTTCCAAACAGGTGCAGAAAAATGACTCTTTGTGTGTCGGGGCGCCTTCCTACCCTAACCCTATAGAAGTGCTCTCGATGAAGTAAAAAAGAATTGAAATGATAACATATGGTTGGTGTATTTGCCACGTTTGATGTGCCTGAGACACAGTTTGCAGATAGCAACAATGCGATCTGCTACAGATGTGCTGAAAAAGGCCCAGACAGCTGGGCGTTGGGGAGTGGGCCGGGAGATAACAGCTGCAGAATGTGACGGAATAGGGTGACTGCTCTCTACTCTTTCTTGATGTCAGCCTCCTTGGGGTTGTGCCTTCTCACATTCAGTTTCCTCCTCTGTTCTATCTGGCACCCAAGTTGCATCAGTGACCTCATCATCATCATCTCCATCTCCTCCATCTTCATCATTACCACTGAAGACAACTTGGCAATATGCTGCTGCTTGGGGAAAATGAATGCCAATTTGTCTACCAGTATTCCTCGCTCTCTCTGGGCTCATGTTCCTGTCACCCTCAACCTCAGAACCAACAACTGAATCCAGTAATGGCTGGGCATCATCAAGGTGCAAGTGGCTGATACTGTGGTCAAATAACTCAGCTGACTCCTCAATGGCTGATGTTGGCAGGAACATATGTGGACAAGGAGGCAGGTTTATCCACTCTGGCAACTGCAGGTGACTGCCCACTTGTCTCTGCCTCTTGCATGACAGAGGATGAGGAAGGTTTAGTAAGCCAGTCCACCACCTCCTCTGCATGCCGTGGCTGGATAGTATGGGCAAACTCATTAAAACAGAGGAAATGATGCCCTGCCTGAGGACTGACCACCATGTCCACCTTTGCCTGTGGACACATTTGTTGCTGGCCCCCTCACAGTGCCATGGGAACATCTGTCTCTCCTTATTGTTCTCCTAGATATTATTGGGAGAGAGGGGGTGGTGCTTATAAGCAAATGTAAAGAAGTTGAAATCTGTACATGGATACGCTTTGGAAACGTAAAGAGGTGTTTGGTGCACTTTAATTTGAGTACTCACACTACATAGACTCACGCCATGGATTCACTATAATATACTGCAATATAATGCCCCAAACGTACAGTGAGGCACAGAACTATATGGCGTTAAACTGGCAGTAACGCACACAAAAGTAAATGGCGTTAAATTGACAGTAATGCACAAAACTATATGGCATTAAACTGGCAGTAATGCACACAGAATTATATGGCGTTAAACTGGCAGTAATACACACAAATCTATATGGCATTAAACTGGCAGTAACGCACATAAAACTATATGGTGTTAAACTGGCAGTAATGCACACAGAAGTAAACGGCGTTAAACTGGCAGTAATGCACACAGAAGTAAATGGCGTTAAACTGGCAGTAATGTACACAAAAATATATGGTGTTAAACTGGCAGTAACGCAATCAAATAGACGCTGTTCAACAGTCACGACACTAGCACACTAACTAATAGCACTTAACAAAGCCCTGTTCTCTCACACTGGAAATGGCTGCCATTGAACGAATACTTTAATACCGTGGGGCGAGAATGAGTCATGATTGGATAAAGTCATGATGACAGTGTCCAATCATGACACTGACAGTGCTCTGTGCCCTGATTGGCTGAAGCTTTCACTGCTTCAGCCAATTAGGGCTTGCAATGCACTGTTCAGTGCTGTAATGCATTATGGTCAGTTGGGGGGGGGGGCAAACGGGGGGGACAAACGTTTAACGTCCGAACAGCTAAAGTTTGGCCCGAACTTATGCTCGGGCTGAACCATTCGCCTGTCCCTACTCATCACACACACTGAAGCAGGGCGAACTGGACATGCACAAGTAGCTCTTAGATGTTGAAGATAATAAATGTAGCACCAGTCCGACTGATCATGGTTTCATGGTAAAGTTCTGAGGAAAAGGCAGAACAGCAGTGAGGAAAGATTTTGGCCAGGGACGCAGCAGCTTGCAGAGGATTGGAGGGAGTAAATCAGGGTATACATAGACTGAAAATTGGCTGGTTTAGCAGAAGCCAGGGTAATAACCATCTTCTGTCTAATGGTCCTGTAGGAAAAACAGCATCTTGATCAGCATTCACAGCCAATGGCTGCAAGTGCTTTTCTGTGTATCCTGGTGGGGAAGTCCCCTCTGTCAGAATACATTCGTGCGGCAGGGGATATCCCTGCATCACACATCATTTTTGTTGATGCTGGGATCTCTCAGTTATTTTTTTTTGTTTAACCTGTTGGTTGAATGAAAAATCTGAACCTGTGTATTACGCTTTACTGTCTTAATACATCTGGTTGTACTGCCCAATAGGTAATGGCCACTGCTATCCTCAGGATCAGACCACAGAGCTCTGCAATGTGGGTCATTTTTACTATATCTGCTGTCATCGATTCTGTTGTTGTTTGTAGCATCTGTCTGCAGAAAACTAGCTGTTGTGAGCCATTTAGGTACCACATACATGAGGAGAGTCAGGACTCTGCTCTAGAAATCTCAGTAGGAGCACCACCTCAGTAAGACAGCAGTAAAAGTCCAGCACCTCTTTATGTTCCCCATTTTCATATATCCACCCTCTACAAGATCCTCCTGCTGCACCCCAAATATCTGGCCTTTAGTGACATAGAGGGACCACCATTATTTTGCTTCAGCATGTGGAATTTATTGTGTCTGTGCCACTGAACAATGCTGTAAGTATCAGGGGACACATGGCTTCTTGGTCCAGTAAGCATGGGCAGAGACCCCACATAACATTCTTAGCCCAATAGGTCAAACTTTGGGTGGCTGAGAAGTATGCAGGATGGGGCACAATACTAGATCTGGAGGCACCACCACATGCCTTGTATGATGGTGACACTGCAATCACTTGTACTCCCTTCTCCTCACTGGTTCAACCCCCAAGAACCAGTAAGCCCCCCCCCCCAAATTCTCAAGAGCATATGCAACATCCTAGGCTTAATGCTGCCATGCTGTGTTGCAGCTTGTATATCTGAAGGACAGGAGCCACACTAGGTCAAAGCCTCTGGGAGCTCTCCAGGTCCAGGATGAGGAATGACTGAGCCCACACTATCTTCAGCCAAGCAATTCGGTGTGGGATAATGCTAACCTGCTGACCCCCTTAACCATGCAAACATATACATTGCCTGGTACATGTCCCTAGGCTGAAAGTGTAGAAGTTAATTATGTACCCTGGCTCTGAGGAAGTTCTGCATCAGTCCAGAAGGGTTTGTGGCCACTTATGCCAGCCTGTGTTCACCTAGCAGCAACACAAGCTACCCATAACCCACCTCATCTGTGACAACCCCACACACTGGAACTCAACAGTGGCTGTACCAGCAGTGCATCAATAAGTACCTGTGCAAGTATGGTACAAAAATAGCTTCTGTGAAGCTGGAGTTCTTTTCACTGGGTAAATGTTTAATTTATCGCTGTTGTTTCTCAAATAATACACTATATTTTTTCTTGCAAGATCTTCCATCTTCCTTAAGGTGATTGAAAAAGAAACAATGGAGTACTATCCATGATACTTTTTCATTTGCACTAGCATACAATTTTTTAGGACAAGCTTTTGGGGTATGTCCAAGCAGTGCTAATGCACAAAATTTCAGCAGAATGTTAAAAAAATTGCTTGGACCTTGAAGAAGGGGACATACCCCAAAATATGTGTACTGAAAAAATGTACAACCCTACAGTAGTCAATTTTTACTAAACACATACTGTACCAAAAGTCTATATTTTAATATTTTAGAATTAATTGGGGATATAGGGATAGGGGTCAGGCATTGGATTTTAAAGTGTTTCTGTGCATGCTGTTTGTGCATTTTATTAAACTTTTAAGACAATGCAGTGTGATACTACAAAATAAGCTTACAAACTATACATTAAACGGATATGCTACATTACCTGAAGTCAGAGGCTTTAATTGTATTTCTTAAGAAGTAAACTTTCCCATTGCTTTTAGATCTACTGTATTGTTGTTGCTAAATTCACCTTTAAATTTGATGGCACACACAAAACTACTTTTTTAAAGTTGAAATTACTCATATTGCGGTGCTTCTTAACATCAACTACATAGCAAAAATATGTGATGCCAGTTTACAGTGTTACTGGTATTGGCTATGAAAATCATACTGTTCCATAACACCACGTGTATCTTAAAGGCATGTCCTAAGCTGCTAATTTAACCACTTTCAGACCGGACCATTTTGCTGGTCAATGACCAGAGGTCTTTTTACAATTTGGCACTGCGCTGCTTTAACTGGTAATTGCGCGGTCATGCAATGTTGTACCCAAACAAAATTTGCGTCCTTTTCTTCCCACAAATAGAGCTTTCTTTTGATGGTATTTGATTGCCTCTGCGATTTTTATTTTTTGCGATATAAACGTAAAAAGACCGCAAATTTTGAAAAAAAATGATATTTTCTACTTTTTGTTATTAGAAAAATCCAATAAACTCAATTTTAGTCATACATTTAGGCCAAAATGTATTCAGCCACATGTCTTTGGTAAAAAAAAAAGTCAATAACTGTATATTTATTGGTTTGCGCAAAAGTTGTCACATCTACAAACTAAGGTACGTTTTCTGGAATTTACGCAGCTTTTAGTTTACGACTGTCTATCTCATTTCTTGAGGTGCTAAAATGGCAGGGCAGTACAAAACCCCCCCAAATGACCCCATTTTGGAAAGTAGACCCCTAAGGAAATTGATAAGAGGCATGCTGAGCCCATTGAATATTTAATTTTTTTGCCTCAAGCGATTGAATAATGACAAAAACAATTTTTTTTTTTTTACACAAAGTTGTCACTAAATGATATATTGCTCACACATGCTATGGGCATATGTAAAATGACACCCCAAAATAAATTCTGCTGCTTATCCTGAGTACGGGGATACCACATATGTGGGACTTTTTGGGAGCCTAGCCGCGTACGGGGCCCCGAAAACCAAGCACCGCCTTCAGGCTTTCTAAGGGCGTAAATTTTTGATTTTACTTCTCACTACCTAATACAGTTTTGAAGGCCATAAAATGCCAAGATGGCACAAAACCCCCACAAATGACCCCATTTTAGAAAGTAGACACCCCAAGCTATTTGCTGAGAGGCATGTTGAGTCCATGGAATATTTTATATTTTGCCACAAGTTGCGGGAAAATTACAAACTTTTATTTTTATTTTTTCACAAAGTTGTCACTAAATTATATATTGCTCACACATGCTATGGGCATATGTGAAATGACACCCCAAAATAAATTCTGCTGATTCTCCTGAGTACGGGGATACCACATATGTGGGACTTTTTGGGAGCCTAGCCGCGTACGGGGCCCCGAAAACCAAGCACCGCCTTCAGGCTTTCTAAGGGCGTAAATTTTTGATTTCACTTCTCACTACCTATTACAGTTTTGAAGGCCATAAAATGCCAAGATGGCACAAAACCCCCAAAAATTACCCCATTTTAGAAAGTAGACACCCCAAGCTATTTGCTGAGAGGCATGTTGAGTCCATGGAATATTTTACATTTTGCCACAAGTTGCGGGAAAATTATAAACTTTAATTTTTTTTTATTTTTTTTTCACAAAGTTGTCACTAAATGATATATTGCTCACACATGCCATGGGCATATGTGAAATGACACCCCAAAATAAATTCTGCTGCTTCTCCTGAGTATGGGGATACCACATGTGTGGGATTTTTTGGGAGCCTAGCCGCGTACGGGGCCCCGAAAGCCAAGAACTGCCTTCAGGTTTTCTAAGGGCGTAAATATTTGACTTCACTCCTCACTACCTATTACAGTTTTGAAGGCCATAAAATGCCAAAATGGCACAAAACCCCCACAAATGACCCCATTTTAGAAAGTAGACACCCCAAGCTATTTGCTGAGAGGCATGTTGAGTCCATGGAATATTTTATATTTGGCACAAGTTGCGGGAAAATTACAAACTTTTATTTTTTTTTTATTTTTTTTTCACAAAGTTGTCACTAAATGATATATTGCTCACACATGCCATGGGCATATGTGAAATGACACCCCAAAATAAGTTCTGCTGCTTCTCCTGAGTACGGGGATACCACATATGTGGGACTTTTTGGGAGTCTAGCCGCGTACGGGGCCCCAAAAACCAAGCACCGCCTTCAGGCTTTCTAAGGGCGTAAATTTTTGACTTCACTCCTCACTACCTATTACAGTTTAAAATAAAATGCCAAGATGGCACAAACCCCCCCCCCCCCAAATGACCCCATTTTGGAAAGTAGACACCCCTAAATTTAGGGGTACACTAGTGAGACTCACAGGTAAAAAAGCACCTAGGCTGTCAGCGACTGTATCAAAACGCTACAAGAAAAACTGTTAGCGATCGCAGGGATCAGGCCTGACTCTGCGAACGCTGCAGTTATGCGTGTTGTGTTTTGTAAGTGACAGTGATCGATCGATACTGCACTTGGGTGGGCTGGTCTGGGCTTGGCGGAGGGGCTAAACGCAGGTGCAAGCAGGTATCTGGGCTGATCCCGCTAACAATGCGTTTTGGGAAACCTAAACTGCTGGCGACGCTAATATAGATCTGATCAGATACTATATTACTAAGGGAGGTGTATGCTTTGTGCGTGGGTGTCAGCGGTACTGGCACTAACCTGACGCTGCCTGGGGCGACGCAGACCTTATCTGACCCTCAAACTTATATCACCCGCCGGGTGATCAGGGGGTTAAACCTTTATTAGGTAATAAATGGCGGGTGCCCTGAAACTATAAAAAAATAACTAACCAACCAGCGTCACCTGTAACAGTTATATGGTGATCACTGGTGAAAGGGTTAACTAGGGGGCAATCAGGGGGCTTTATGCGGTAGTATATGGGGGTCCCTGGCGCTATAAAAAGCTGCGGCGAACCTAAATACCTACATGCCTAACTAGCGTCACCTGTGACACTAATACAGCGATCAGAAAAATGATCGCTTATTAGGCTGGGTTCACACTGGAGCGATGCAGGAACGCCACGAATCCGCGGCGGGTTCCCGCATCGCATGCCTCCCGGCGGCAGTTCACACTGCCCTATGTGAACTGCTGGGAGTGTCAGTGAAATGTTAATGACACCCCCAGATCAGTTCGCATATCGCAGTGTGATCTGCAAACTCGGATCGCATGGTGTGAACACCCATGCGATCCGATTCTGCTGCGGACCAAAAAAAGGGTCCCGTGCGAGTTTGCGGCGGGTGCGGCGGGTGCGACGCGAATTCAGCCATACTATCTGTATGGCTGCACTCGAATCGCACAGAGATCGGATGTGATTTGCACTGCAGTGCGGTGCGAATCACATCCGTTCTCATAAACCGCTGCAATGTGAACCCAGCCTTAGTGACACTGGCGATGGGGGGTGATCACGGGGTTAAACCTTTATTTGGGGGGTTAGGGGGGTACCTTAGAACTAAAGGGGGCTAGCCCTAACTGCCCTAACAGTTATTACAGTCACAAATGACACCGCCGGGTGATCAGGGGGTTAAACCTTTATTAGGTAATAAATGGCGGGTGCCCTGAAACTATAAAAAAATAACTAACCAACCAGCGTCACCTGTAACAGTTATATGGTGATCACTGGTGAAAGGGTTAACTAGGGGGCAATCAGGGGGCTTTATGCGGTAGTATATGGGGGTCCCTGGCGCTATAAAAAGCTGCGGCGAACCTAAATACCTACCTGCCTAACTAGCGTCACCTGTGACACTAATACAGCGATCAGAAAAATGATCGCTTATTAGGCTGGGTTCACACTGGAGCGATGCAGGAACGCCACGAATCCGCGGCGGGTTCCCGCATCGCATGCCTCCCGGCGGCAGTTCACACTGCCCTATGTGAACTGCTGGGAGTGTCAGTGAAATGTTAATGACACCCCCAGATCAGTTCGCATATCGCAGTGCGATCTGCAAACTCGGGTGCGGCGGGTGCGACGCGAATTCAGCCATACTATCTGTATGGCTGAACTCGAATCGCACAGAGATCGGATGTGATTTGCACTGCAGTGCGGTGCGAATCACATCCGTTCTCATAAACCGCTGCAATGTGAACCCAGCCTTAGTGACACTGGCGACGGGGGGTGATTACGGGGTTAAACCTTTATTTGGGGGGTTAGGGGGTACCTTAGAACTAAAGGGGGCTAACCCTAACTGCCCTAACAGTTATTACAGTCACAAATGACACCAATGCAAAAAAAAATGCAATTGGTGTCACTGTGACTGGGGGGGGGGGCAGGGGTGATTGGGGGGGTGATCGGGGGGTGAAGGGGGGGTGAGAGTGTGCCTGGCATGTTCTACTGTGTAGTGTCGTGTTGGTTCAACTCACCGATCCTCTCTCCTCAGTGCCGGAACGAAAAATACTGACACGGAGGAGAGATTACATCACTTCCTCTGCCTGTGTTTACATTACAGGAGAGGAAGTGATGTCACGCCTCACTTCCATTCGTCAGGAGCGATCGCGAGGGGGTGGCCATGAACGAATGGCCGTCGCCTCATCCTGGATCGCTCCTGAACGGATACCGACTGCCGCTGGCACCGATCGGGCCCCCCACCCGCGGGAAGGCAGGGACGTATATATACGCCCATATGCCTGCCCGTGCCATTCTGTTGACGTATATCGTCGTGCGGCGGTCGGCAAGTGGTTAAAGAATTGTTTTTTTTTATTTTATTTTGTATGCCACTCTTCAACTCACATAAAGGACCCTTTCCCCACGGTATTCCCCATAGGATTTTCATTTTCTTTATCATTGTTAACCACTTGCCGCCCGCCCCCTAGGCAATTGAGGGTGGCAAAGTGGTTGCATAATCCTGATCGGACGTCATATGACGTGATCAGGATTTCGAGCCGCTGTGGGGGCGCGCATCGCGGCGATCGTTGTTGCGGGGTGTCCATTAGTACAGTATAACATAATACAATGCCGCCTGTGAGTGCCCACCTGTGCCGCCTATCAGTGCCCACCTGTGCTGCCTATCAGTGCCCACCTGTGCCACCTATCAGTGCCCACCCATGCCCATCTGTGCCGCCTATCCATGCCCATCTGTGCCGCCCATCCATGCCAATCCATCAGTGCCAATTTGTGCCACCTATCAGTGCCCATCCATATCGCCCATCAGTGCCACCCATCAGTGCCGCCTATCAGTGCACATCAGTGCACCTATCAGTGCCACATATCAGTGTCCATCAATGCCACCTCATCAGTGCCACTTCATTGGTGCCACATCATTGGTGCCCATCAGTGCCGCCTTATCAGTGCCCATCAGTGTAGCCCCATCAGTGCCCACCAGTGAAGGAGAAAATGTACTTAGTTACAAAGTTTTGAAACTGAAACAAAAAAAACATATTTTTTTTCAACATTTTTTGTATTTTTTTTATTTGTAGCGCAAAAAATAAAATCCGTAGAGGTGATCAAATACCACCAAAAGAAAGCTCTATTTGTGGGAAAAAAATGATAAAAAATTCATTTGGGTACAGTGTAGCATGACCGCGCAATTGTCATTCAAAGTGCGACAGCGCTGAAAGCTCAAAATTGGTCTGGGCAGGAAGGTGTTTAAGTGCCTGGCATTGAAGTGGTTAAATGTCCCTCGTAGCAGTGCCCAGCTCCCTAAATCCTGTTTTTTTTCTGAATAACAGCCTACCTATTAGTCCTGAAAATGGCCAGAATTCACTGTCAATTCCACCCCTTACAATCCAGTGATGTTTCCACTGAAATGTAAGCTAAATTTGGATTTAGCTGATTTCAACCAGGATTTGATGAACCCTAATGCCCCGTACACACGACCAGACTTTTCAACATCAAAAGTCTGATGGAATGATTCTGGCAGACTATTCGAACGTGTGTGGGCTGCAGCGGACTTTTGATTTGCAAAAGTCTGACAGACTTTAGAAATGGAACATGCTTCAAATTTTTCCGACAGAACTCTGCCGGACCCAGAAATCCGCTCGTGTGTGTGCTAGTCTGACGGACTAAAACCGACGCTAGGGCAGCTATTGGCTACTGGCTATGAACTTCCTTATTCTAGTCCAGTCATACGTCATCACGTTCAAATCCGTCGGACTTTGGTGTGATTGTGTGTGGCCAAGTCCATTCATTCGGAAAGTCCGTCAGAACTCTGTCAGAACTCCGTCCGAACTCAGTCGAAAGTCTGCCGGACTTAAGTCCTGTCATGTGTACGCGGCATACCATAACAAAATGTGCTTTTTGAGTTCAGGTCCTTTTTAAATAGTGGAATTATTCAATTAAATTGGCCCATAGTATACATTCTCGATTGCTTGAGGTATGAACTATTTTGCATGGTTTTATTGTTCCAGCTTGGATTAATGTAAGTATTCATGTAGTATACCCATGACAAAGTATGCATGTGGTTTTCCCGAGAGATCCTCATGGAAGATGGAAATCACTGTAATAGCCACAGCTACTATAGTAATTGTTGCTAGATTCTTGGTTCTGTGCTGAATGGCTACCCTGCTGCTTAGCGAACACAGCAGATCATTCACTTGACATGGGTACTGTTTAGAAAACACTTTGCATATTCTCAATGAATGCAAAGCATTCTCTGATTGGATGAGGTGGAGATTGTGATGTCATCACTGTGCCTCTTCACCTCTTCCAATCAGGGAATGTGGCCTGGAAGCTAGCGGCAATCACTGTAGTAGTGGTACCTACTACAATGATCTCCAACTTCCATGGAATTGGCCAAGTATGGCACATGCATACTTGCACATGCATACTTACAAATGGGACCAATGTAACTATACAAAATAGTTAAAAAATCCTTAGCTTAGGTAAGAACTTTCATGATAATCTTAAGAACATGAGAAAATACTATACAATATTTTATCCTAATTTTATAGAGATATGAATGGTGTTTTTTAAAACGATGAAGGTAAATTACTTTTAATAGAGTACTCTCATTCACCATATGAATAACCAATTTGTAATTAACAAAGCTGTTGCGCTGCTCTGATTAATTTCAGGTAATGATTTTCTTATACACTAGAGAAATAGAGACGGTTTTATTATAATTAGACTTTGAATGCCAAGGTCATGATCAATAGAAGTTAGAAGACCATTTGAAAAGCTTTGCATAAATAATTTATTAAGACAAACATTTTCTCAATCGCAGTAAATGTCACAATAATGAAAAAATATATTTACAATATAACCACTATATTTGAAGTTATTATGTATAGTAAATAAAACAATAAACACAACTTTGTGATTTGTGAATGGGGAAATAAGTATTTATTCTTAACAATGTACACAGGGCAATAATTAGATAAATGTCATTATGTATTAACTGAAATGATCGTACACCTCATCTTATTGACAAAGTCTTTCAAGAGTAGTTTCGCATTTGCAGTTTTGTGCCTTATCTTTCACACCAGTACAGGAAAATTATCTTACATCAGTTTAGTTAAATGTATAGCAAACAAATCAAAATGCATTTCTTAGCACAACCAGCTAGCCAACCCCCCCCCCCCCCCCCCCCCCCCCTTACAAACACCTTACACAAAACCCTTCCATGTGCATCTTGCTGTAAAAGCTAGTTATAAATTGTGACAGCTGCCATTTTTTTTAGCTGGCTGGATATGGTGCAGAGACACATTAGATGCTTTAAGCTGCCATTGTGCTCTGCTGGGCTTCTGGTTTGTGTTTACACCTTTAAGAGGGAACGGAAATAAAATATACCTGTGCTCAAATGCAAATAAGCTTATACATATATATGTCTAACCCATAAGGTAATAAAGGCATGAGACCCCATATTAACACTAGAAATTCTAAATGGAACCTCTGCACTCTGCTATACACCATTTCTAGCAAACTTTTTTTTTCATTTCATAAATTAGATTTTTTTTATGTTCATATACATCACAATACATGTTTAAGCAGGCCAACTGTGTCAAAATAATCCCTCTCTGGGGTTCTGGTACCCACTCTGGTATGCAAAATGAAAATAATGCTCCAGTGGATACAGTGCCAATAAGGTCGTAAATAGGCAGAAGCTGTAGAAGAGACACAGGCTCAGGTCTGGCCATCGACCTGCATTCACCATGCAACAGAAATATGATATACCCCCACGCTCAAATCCAAGTATCCAAGTATCCTATACTGTGTATATATATATATATATATATATATATATATATATATATATATATATATATATATAACACACACACACACACACAAACATATATATATATATATATATATATATATATATATATATATATATATATACAGCATCTCACAAAAGTGGGAGTACACCCCTCACATTTTTGTAAATATTTTATAATATCTTTTCATGTGACAAAAATGAAGAAATTACACTTTGCTAAATTTGCTGTCCTCTCAAAATAACTCAACACACAACCATTAATGTCTAAACTGCTGGCAACAAAAGTGAGTACACTCCTAAGTAGGGATGAGCTCGGTGTTCGACTCAAACGTATGTTAGACTCGAACATGGGCCTCTTGCCTTTTCGGCGAATTCAGAACTTTGTGGACCGTTCGAACCATATTCGTGTCGCAGTGCAGTGTTGGCTCATGAATGGCCAAACATGCACTGTGACCCCGCATGCTTGGCCAATCACAGCGCCAGCAGCAGGGGGGGGCATAATTGGCCACAGGCAGGAAGCCTGTGGACAATTATAACTCAGGTGGGTTTAGTACACACCCCACACTATATAAGGCCGCCAGTGCGGTGGCCTTGTGTAGTGTGTTGGCGTGCAGGGAAAGAGCAAGATAGGCAGGGATTTTGTGTCTTTTTGCTTGGGAACCTAGTGCTGTTACAGTGGGTGTTGTGTGCCTCCTGCACAGTATACACCTGAAGCTAACCCATATTGCTGGTGTTGTTCTGTTTCTGTAACACAGGCATCTGCAGCATTTACAGTGGGTGTTGTGTGCCTCCTGCACAGTATACACCTGAAGATACCCCTTATTGCTGGTGTTGGTCTGTTTCTGTAATACAGGCATCTGCAGCATTTACAGTGAGTGTTGTGTGCCTCCTGCACAGTATACACCTGAAGCTACCCCTTATTGCTGGTGTTGTTCTGTTTCTGTAATACAGGCATCTGCAGCAGTTAGAGTGGGTGTTGTGTGCCTCCTGCACAGTATACACCTGAAGCTACCCCTTGTTGCTGGTGTTGTTCTGTTTCTGCAATACAGGCATCTGCAGCAGTTAGAGTGGGTGTTGTGTGCATCCTGCACAGTATACACCTGAAGCTACCCCTTGTTGCTGGTGTTGTTCTGTTTCTATAATACAGACATCTGCAGCAGTTAGAGTGGGTGTTGTGTGCCTCCTGCACAGTATACACCTGAAGATACCCCTTATTGCTGCAATAGGCATTTGTCAATCCCTTAGGGATGAATTCAAGCAGGTTATCAAGAGTATGCCTACTCAAGCTGAAGAGGCCCAAGTTTTAGCTGAGCTACCTAGGGCCTTATGCTTTGCAGTGGACGCTGTCAAGGATTCTATCCATCGGGCGTCATGCCTTGCGCTCATGTTGGTACATATGCATAGGATTCTGTGGCTAAAGAACTGGTCAGCCAAGTTATCATGCAAGAAGCTCCTGGCTGGGTTTCCCTTTCATGGGGAAAAGTTGTTTGGGGCAGATTTGGCTAAATGCATCCAAAAGATTTCTGGGAGTAAGAGTACCCTTCTGCCAGTTAAGAAGAGGAGTAGACGTCCTTCATTCAAACATGCTTGCCCTCCAGTGATCGAGTCCTCTTTGGCAAGAGGAAATACAAGACAAATGGGTCCTCTCTGTGGTAGCCCTAGGCTGCAAACTAGAGTTCCAAGAGTTTCCACTGTTTCATTTTCTAAGATCAAATGTTCCCAAGGACCCAGTAAAGAAAAAGTCTTTATTTCTGGCACTGGACTTGTTAATGTTACAGGGAGTAATAATAGAGCTCCCCTCAGAAGAGAGGGACAGGGGTTTTATTCAAATCTCTTTACGGTACCGAAACCAAATGGAGATGTCAGACCCATTCTAGATCTCAAGGATCTGAATAACTTCCTAAACATCCGTTCCTTTCGCATGGAGTCAATACGGTCAGTCATATCCACCCTATGGGGAGGAGAAGTTCTAGCATCAATAGACATCAAAGATGTGCATTTACATGTGCCAATGTTTCCCCCTCACCAGAAGTTTCTGCAGTTTGTGGTAGAACAGCGCCACTTTCAGTTCATGGCCTTGCCCTTCGATTAGCCACCGCTCCCCAGGTATTTAAAAGTTTCTGGCCCCAGTACTAGCAAGACTAAGGGGCCAGGGTATAGCAGTAATGGACTACCTAAACAACCTATCAGTCAGTAACGGTTAAACCAAGGGGTGTCCAGAATGGTTAGTTATCTGGAAAACCTGGGTTGGATTCTCAATCTACAGAAATCATCCTTATGACCAGTAAGGAGACTGGAGTATTTGGGCCTGGTCATGGACACAGCCCCGGAAAGTTTTTTTTTGCCTCAGGCAAAAGTCAACGCTCTAAGAGAGCTGGTCCAGATGCTCAAGGCAAGGAAGGGTCCTCCCATTCGCCTTTGCATCAGATTGTTAGGGAAGATGGTAGCTTCCTTCAAAGCGGTTCCCTATGCCCAGTTTCATTCAAGACTGTTGCAACACAGTATTCTGTCTGCTTGGAACAACCAGATCCAAGCTTTGAATTATCCAATGAATCTTGCCCTAAAGGTGTGCTAGAGTCTCAGGTGGTGGTTGATGATCAGGAATTTACAGAAAGGAAAATCCTTCATACCAGTTTCCTGGAAGGTAATAATAACGGATGCCAGCCTTTGGGGCTGGGGAGCAGTTCTAGAAGAGACCACTGTTCAAGGGAAGTTGTCAGAGTCTGAGAAGACCTTGCCTATCCATATCCTAGAGATTCGGGCAGTATGTCTGGCTCTAATTGCCTGGATGTTCAGGTTGCATAATTTTCCCGTCATGGTAACAATCCAACAATGCCACAGCAGCAGCCTATATCAATCACCAAGGGGGCACCAGAAGTCACAGAGGGAGGTAGACCATATTCTGTCTTGGGCAGAGAAACATGTTCCTTCCCTATCGACAGTCTACATTCCAGGAGTGGAAAATTGTCAGGCAGATTTCTTGAGCTGCCAACAGTTGTTCGAATGGTCCCTACACATCAACTTATTTCTGGCCATATGCCAAAGATGGGGTACCCTGAGCATAGATCTATTTGCATCCAACAAGAAGCTGGAAAGCTTTGTGGCAAGAACAAGGGATCCACTCACACTCAGGACAGATGTGTTAGTTCTCACTGATTTATACATTCCCACCAGTTCAGCTGCTACCGTGGTTTCTCCACAGGATCAGGGAAGAAAGGAAGCCAGTAATCCTAGCAGCCCCAGCTTGGCACAAGAGATCCTGGTATGCAGAGATCATGAGGATGACAGTAGGGGAGTCATGGACTCTTCCATCTTGCCCAGACCTATTGTCACAAGGGCTGGTATTCCATCCTGCCTTACAGTCGCTAAATTTAACGGTGTGGCTATTGAAGCCCACATTCAAAAAAATTGGGGGCTTTCAGGTTCAGTAGTAACCACCCTAAATAATGACAGAAAGCCGGCCTCCAGGACCATCTATTATAGGGTCTAGAGGGCCTATGTCTCCTGGTGTGAAACCAAGGGTTGGCATCCTCGAAAGTATGTCATAGGGAGAATTCTGGACTTTCTACAATTAGGAGTAGAAATTAAGCTGGCCTTGAGTACG
Organism: Lithobates pipiens; assembly: GCF_037356315.1. Taxonomy (NCBI): domain Eukaryota; kingdom Metazoa; phylum Chordata; class Amphibia; order Anura; family Ranidae; genus Lithobates; species Lithobates pipiens. Next base: position 475,245,655 of record NW_027507764.1, read on the forward strand.
ATCAAGGGTCAGATTTCTGCCTTGGCAGTATTTTTCCAAAGGCTGCTTGCTTCACATTCTTTGGTCCAGGCTTTTATACAAGGGGTAACTCGGATAACTCCACCAGTTAGGTCCCCTTTGTGCCCATGGGATTTGAATCTGCTTTTGTCAGTTTTGAAAAGACAACCCTTTGACCCTATACATAATATTCCTTTGCTCCTTTTGACAAAGAAATTGGTATTGGTAGTTGTGGTAACCTCCACAAGAAGAGTATCAGAAGGGGCTGCTTTTTCGTGTAAAGAGCCATATTTAATTATCCATCAGGATAAGGTTGTGTTGCATCCTCACCCGACCCTTTTGCCCAAGGTAGTATCAGGTTTTCATCTGAATCAGGATGTCTTCTTCCTTTTTTCCAGAACCTCGTTCTGCAGAAGAGAAATTGTTATATTCTCTCAATGTAGTGAGAGCAGTTAAGGCCTACCTGAAAGCGACAGCTCAGATACGGAAAACTGACGTTTGTTTGTACTGTCAGAAGGTCCCAGAAAGAGCAAGGCAGCATTGAAATCTACTATTGCTAAGTGGATTTGTCAGGTGATTAGTCAGGCTTATGGTCTGAAAAGAAAGTTTCTGCTTTTTCAATTTAAAGCACCCTCTACCAGGGCAGTCAGTGCTTCTTGATCAGTGCATCACTAGGCCTCTGTGGCTCAGATTTGCAAGGCTGCTACTTGGTTGTCAATACATACATTCACAAAATTCTATCAGAGGGATGTAATATAGAAGATGGATGCCACCTTTTGGCGCAGTGTGCTGCAGGCAGCAGTATAGGTCCCCATGCCTGGCGGCGGCCACTTTTGGTTGTGCTCCCTCACTTCAGATGGCACTTCTTTGGGACATCCCACATAGTAATTACTATGGTACACTGTGTCTCATGATGTACGATAAAGAAAATAGGATTTTTATAACAGCTTACCTGTAAAATCCTTTTCTTGGAGTACATCACTGGACATAGCGGTTCCTCCCCTCTTGTAGAGATATATATATATATATATATATATATATATATATATATATATATATATATATATATATATTGCCTTGCTACAAAAACTGAGGTACTCCCAGTATGGGAGGGGTTATATAGGGAGGGGGACTTCCAGTCTTTTGAGTGTACCAGTGTCCATTCACCTATAGATGGAGTATAACCTACATAGTAATTCACTATGGTGCTTTGTGTCCCATGATGTACTCCAAGAAAAGGATTTTACAGGTAAGCTGTTATAAAAATCCTATTTTCAATGACCCCGTGGAGTCAGTGAAACAAAAAATGACCTTTTGTCTCCCCGACATTTCAGTAAAGTGCACTGAAGCCAGTTAGGGCAAATTTTGCTAAAATGTTGCCAGAGACAAATTTGGTAACTTTTCAGCAAACTCTGTTTTGCCAAAGTCATTCTATTCATGCCTAATGGAAAATGATATTGAGAGTTACCATTGAAGACTAAGGCTGGGTTCACATATTGCGGGTCTGATTTTGGTGCAGTTGCAATTCAGGTGCTAATTTGACACTGAAATTTCTCCTGAACCAGATTGAAAAATGCAGAGGACCCTTTTAAAATTTGAAAGCCAGTCTGGTATACATTTTATGTGAATCGGATGCAGTTCAAAATGCATTAAATTTGCATATATGTGAACCAAACTTAAAATGGAAGGCAAAACACAAAATAGTAAATGGAAATATGAAAAAATAAACTACAGAAACTGTAAATGTAAGAAAACAAAAAAGACTATCGCAAGTGTAAAATTTAGAATTCACTTCAAAACCTTGATGCCTAAGGGCAGACAGAGATCAAAATGAGAAGGAAGTAACACACAAGCAATGGCTGTATTTCTGTTATCTTCAATTATTATTTAGAAGTCCATGTTTAAAGTGTCAGTTTTGCAAACTATACTAATCTTGTTATGATTTAAGGCTTTGATGTGATTAATAGGCTTCAATGGCAATGAAAGTAAACTTCATAGACAAAGCGACTTACAAGGCTAATAAATCAAATACTATGAACCCTGTTTGCAGATTATAAGTGACTATTTGCATAACTTTGAAGTTTTTATAATGATGGAAGTCAAATAATTAAAATGACACCCTAAATTTGTAGGAATCTCTACTGGATGTCTCATTTCATGTGCAATATCAAAAATGAATAAAATTATTAATTTTGTTAAAAAAAAATATTTTTACAAAGTACTACCAAATATAATGTTTGTAACACGTGAGTTTAGATTTATTATGGTTTATATGAAACTGGATATTTGCAGACTGAATAAACCTTAAATTTCTCCTTTTTTCTCAAGCAACGTGATATAATCTCTGCTCCATCCAGCAGCAACAGTGTTACAGATTTAAGTTGATCCTGTGGGGGTTACTTACAAAAGGCAAATCCACTTTGCAATACAAGTGCACTGCAAATGCACTCTCGAGTGCAGTCACTGGAGATCTGAGGGGACATGCAAGGAAAATAAAAAAAAACAGCATGTTTGCTTGCACATGATTGGATGATAAAATCAGCAGAGCTTCCCCTAATTTCAGAGCTTCCCCTCAGACCTACCTACCAGCAATCTACAGCCACTGCACTTACAAGTGCACTTGTAGTGCAGAGTGGATTTCCCTTTAGTAAATCAACCCCATTGCATCAAAGTAGATAGAAACAACTGCAAAAGTTATTTGTCTTCATCAGAGGAGAAGATTGTGTAGTTGAAATCTTGCTTCAGAACAGCCTCCAGACACTGCTCTTGGGGTTGCTTTGCTTGTGACTATTCACCATCCATACAGGACTAAGCAATCATTATCTTAGTCAGTTCAGAGATCAGTAAAATTGGGTAAAGGAATTCCTATCAAATGTTGTTCAGAGAGGAAGATGGTACAGGCATACCCCACACTTCTGCATAGAAACCAATGAGCTTCCAGTTTCTATTACCAAAGCTTAATTGAACAAGCTGGGGTTAGAAGCTCATTGGTTTCTATGCAGAAGTGAGCCTGATTTTGCACTTTCCAGCTTTAGTAAATAAACCCCAATGTGTACTTAAAAGTGGGGTATGCCTGTATAAGAGTTCACCACATAGCACTGGTAATCAGCACCTATTTGATCAAAGGTAAAGACAGGCAATAGATAAAAAGTTAAGCCAATCCATAATCAAGAGAATTCATTCAGAGGCAGCTTACAGTGGAAAAGCCAAATTCACAACCTACTCAAGATTTCCCCATCTACCACTGGAAATCACTATCTTTACTAATCCAGAACCATTATAACTATCATATTAGTTCAAACGTCAGGACAGGCCATACACAAATAAATAAACCAGAATTCGAGCCAATCAATGATAAAAGGAATCTAGTCAGCAGCAGACAAGAAGACAAGCCAAGTTCTGACCAGAGGCATGGGATTAAGGTTGGGTACCAGAGTTCTAAAATTGGTAGAAGATCCAAATAATCTGATTTACACCACTTGACAGTAAGGCATTTGATAATGATAAATATATATATATATATATATATATATATATATATATATATATATATATACTGAACAAAATTATAAACGCAACACTTTTGTGTTTGGCACCCATCTAGCATGAGCTGAACTTTTGTATGTATACAAAAAACCTAATTCTCTCAAATATTGTCTAAATTTGTGTTAGTGAGCACTTCTCCGTTGCCGAGATAGTCCATCCACCTCACAGGTGTGGCACATCAAAATGCTGATTAGACAGCATGATTATTGCACAGGTGTGCCTTAGGCTGGCCACAATAAAAGGCCACTCTAAAATGTGCAGTTTTACTATATTTGGGGGGTTGGAAAACCAGTCACTATCTGGTGTGACCACCATTTGCCACCCTTCGTATATAGTTGATCAGGCTATTGATTGTGGCCTGTGGAATGTTAGTCCATTCCTCTTCAATGGCTGTGCAAAGTTGCTGGATATTGGCAGAAACTGGAACACGCTGTTGTATACGCCGATACAGAGCATCCCCCAAAATGGTTAATGGGTGACATGTCTGGTGGGTATGCTGGCCATGCAAGAACTGGGATGTTTTCAGCTTCCAGGAATTGTAAACAGATCCTTGCAAAATCCTTGCAAATTATCATGCTTCAACATGAGGTGATGGTCGTGGATGAATGGCACAACAATAGGCCTCAGGATTTCATCACGGTATCTCTGTGCATTCAAAATGGCATCAATAAAATGCACCTGTGTTCTTTGTCCATAGCGTACACCTGCCTATACCATAATCCCACCGCTACGATGGGGCACTCAATCCACAATGTTTACATCAGCAAACCGCTTACCCACACAATGCCATACTCACTCTCTGCCATCTGCACTGTACAGTGAAAAACGGGATTCATCCATGAAGAGAACAGCTCTCCAAAGTGCCAGACACCATAGAATGTGAGCATTTGCACACTGAAATCGGTTACGATGAACTGCCGTCAGGTCGAGACCCCAATAAAGATGATAGGCATTCAGATGATCTTCCCTGCGACAGTTTCTGACAGTTTGTGCAGAAATTCTTTGGTTATGCAAACCAATTGTTGCCACAGCTGTGCAGGTGGTTGGTCTCAGACGATCTTGGAAATAGGGATGCTGGATGTGGAGGTCCTGGGCTGGTGTGGTTACACATGGTCTGCGGTTTTGAGGCCGGTTGGTACTGCCAAATTCTCTGAAACGTCTTTGGAGATGGCTTATGGTAGAGAAATGAACATTCAATTCAAGGGCAACAGCTCTGGTGGACATTCCTGCAGTCAGCATGCCAATTACATGCTCCCTCAAAACTTGTGACATTTGTGGCATTGTGCTGTGTGATAAAACTGCACATTTTAGAGTGGCCTTTTTTTGGCCAGCCGAAGGCGCACCTGTGCAATAATCATGCTGTCTAATCAACATCTGGATATGCCACACCTGTGAGGTGGATGGATTATCTCAGCAAAGAACAAGTGCTCACTAGCACAGATTTATACAGATTTGTGAACAATATTTGAGAGAAATAGGCCTTTTGTGTACATAGAAAAAGTCTTAGATCTTTAAATTCAGCTCATGATAAATAGGGGCAAACACAAAAGTGTTGTTCATTACCTTTATGTTAACAGGCACCGTTCTTCCTTCCCATGCAATGTTTCACAAATACCAGACAGTCTTTATATTCTGTACAGCTTTATTCTTGAACTTGAATAAGTAGAGGATACGAGTTGCCTCTATTGATTCTGGTTCCTGACTCTGATCCTGTGTACTTCCCTTTTGTGACCAGCATCACTCTGGATAATACTGTGGATTGTAGATTCCAAAGTCCCAGGCCTCACCGCCTAATTCCTTGACTCTTGCAATCAGCCCATGTCAGTTCTGTAAAGTTACTCTCACTAGGTCCTTGGACACATAGCAAGTTTATTGCACTCCCTTTGCTCACTCCCATCGACAGTCCATGTTTCCCACAGAAGGTTGATTCCCAGTTTCCTCCATCCTCTACACTCCTACTTCCTCCTCCGCATGGTCTGACACACCCCCGATTGGGACACCCGGTTTCTCCTCCGGACTACATAGCGATGTTTGTACAGGTTATCCGGCGCTGGAGTCTCTGAACCCCCAAGCTGTCAAGCCTGCTCCGGCTACACTCTCTACATCTTGGGTTTTCTCCTCCTCCTCCACGGAAGCAAGTGACTCCCAGCTTATATGCGAGTCCTGCCCCTGTCAATACAATTTAATGATTGGTCCAGAGCTCTCCACATAAGCTGCCTGCCACTCCAGTCCCAAATCCTGCCTCCCTTCCAGAACATTTCCACTGAAAGGCTGAGGGGACTTCCTTGAGCCAGAGTGTAGGTGGCCACACCCCCCCCCCCCTCTATTCTAGCACTCCCCTCTCCCAATTAACCCAACCAGGCCTAGAAAAGTGCAAGGCCCTGGCCACATTTGCCTATCACTATTCACCACCTAAATGGAGTGGGCGCTACGTGTATATATATATATATATATATATATATATATATATATATATATATATATATATGTATATGGGAGCTGCTGTGTAGTTCATACCATACTGCCAACATGCATCTGTTCTTCCACCCCGCATGATTCACAACAGACACAGTTAATAAAGTTGAACAGGTAACCTTTATTCCTTCTGCTTCAGTCCATGTGTAATGGTGGTGATAGGTAGTATGAGCTGCCTCCTCCTTCTAGTTCCTCTGAGTAGCTAGATCCCTTTCCCTTAGCGAACTGACCAGTGCTCCTCTGAAAAGCACCTTGGTAAGTGGATGCTGGAAGTCCTAGACCTCACCTGCCCATCTTGCCTCCTGCGATCCTCCCCGGGCCAGTTCATGAAAGTCCAGATCAATCCCAGCCTACTCCTTCCGCTTTGCAGCTACTTCCAGTTCCTTGAATATAGGGCCATCCCAGCCCGGATGCCTGGATTAATTCCCCGATTTCTCAGACAACTTGATGTACTGAGACCATCCAGCACTGGGGCCTCTGCAACCCCAGGCTTTCAGGTTAGGTTCCTTCTCTCTGGCACTGAGGCCTCTGAAACCCCAGGCCTTTGAGCCTGCTCCTTGGATTTACATTTTGGCTGCTTCACTGGACTCAGTCTCTTCCTATCCTCCCCAGGAAGCATGTGACATCAGAATATATATCAGTCCCGCTCCTGTCCATACAAATTAATGATTGGGCCAGGGGCCATATACACTGCCTGCACTCTAGTCCCTGACCCACCTCCTTTCCAGAACATTATTGAGGAAAGCAAGTAAGGGTTTTTCCCAGGGCAGAGTACAGGTGATCACACCCCCCTCCATTCTATCACTCCTCCCAAACCAAATTAACCCACCAGGCCTAAACAGTGTAAGGCACTGGCAATTTCACCTATATTTTATTATATCTTTTCATGTGACCATACTGAAGAAATTACACTGTGCTACAATGTAAAGTAGCGAGTGTGCAGCTTGTATAAGAGTGTAAATCTGCTGTCCCCTCAAAATAACTCAACACACCGCTATTAATGTCTGGCAACAAAAGTGAGTACACCTCTAAGGGAAAATGTTGCATTTAAAGATGCACCAATTCGCTCCGGTGTGCCCACTTGTTTGGCCTCATTTCAGTACATGCTCCAGAGACGGAGTCACTTGTCAGTCGTAGGCTCAGTCACTGATTCTTGTTTTTGTCATGGCACATCATTTCTTGTCACTTATTACGCTCCGATACGAATCCAGTCGCATTTAAAGATGCACCGATTCGCTCCGGTGTGCCCACTTGTTTGGCCTCATTTCAGTATATGCTCCAGAGACGGATCCACTTGTCAGTCGTAGGCTTGGTCACTGATTCTTGTCTTTGTCATAGCTAGGGATGAGCTTGGTGTTCGACTCAAACGCATGTTTGAGTTGAACATCGGCTGTTCAGAACTTTGTGGACCGTTTGCACCAAATTCGTGTGGCACGAATGGCCCACAATGCACTACGTCATCGCAGTGCATTGCTGGCTCATGATTGGCCAAGCATGCAATGTGACCCCGCATGCTTGGCCAATCACAGCGCTGGCAGCGAGGAGAGCCATAATTGGCCACAGGCAGGATGTGGGTCCCGGACCACGTTATTAAAAGACTAGGCAGGTGGAAGTCTGCCTGCTTCGCCTGCTACATCCCCAATCCGGAAGTGGAAATGGCCTAGGCCTTTGCCAAGCTCACTCAATGATTAAACTCAAATCAATAAAGAGCTATTCCCTACCTGAATGTTTTTGCCCCCTTATTTTGGTATACCGTACGTTAGACTAAGGCACACTTTCAGGTCCATTTCATGTGGTAAGTTTTATGTTAACCCTGTATGTATATATATATATATATATATATATATATATATATATATATATATATATATATATATATATATATATATATTTGGATTTGAGCATAAGGGTATATTATCCTATCTCTGTTGCATGGTGCAGGACATTGGCCAGACCTGATCCTGTGTCTTTCCTACAACTTTTGCTTATTTGCCCCTTATTGGTACTGTATCCACAGGAGCATTTTCATTTTGCATAGCAGAGTGAGGAGTGTACTCATTTTTGTAAGATACTGTATATATATATATATATATATATATATATATATATATATATTCAGATTTAAAAAAAATCGAATTTGTCATTGTAACAACAACAAAAAACTTCAGCTGAGGATGTCCGATCAAAAAAAACATTTGTTTTTCTGAGTTTCAACTGCATCATTTTGTATAGCAATATAGGGCTCCAAATGAAGTGCAGGCAGGCCACAGAGCATTTTTGTATCCTTAGCAAAGTTAGGATTTCATAGTTTTGTAGCAGTTTGTTGGCAGTAATTATAGAATGCTGATTACAAATGAATATAGGGCCTATAATTATTGAACATTATTTTAAAATAAAGCAAAAAAAATATATCAAACAAAAGAAAAGCATTGTTTAAAATGCCACATTTATGTTAGCTGCTGTTAGGTCTTTTTTCCACATATGTGTACAACATATTCTATTTACATTTTGTCTACATTAGATCTTTAAAGCAATAATATTAACAAATAATATATAAATAAATAAATAAATATATATATATATATATATATATATATATATATATATATATATATATATATATATATATATATACACATCGTCTCTGGATTTAACATAATAAAGAACAGAAGTCAAAATATGATTACACAATTCCAACCACCAGTGATGGAGTGCAGTGAAAATATGTTGTTTCACTCCAAAAATTGGTCTTTCAAAAGTATAGCAGGTGTCAAATGAAATGTAATTTGGGTTTTTTTCCATGCTTCATTCATTGATAAGTTGGCTATACTTGCCATATTAAAGGTTAAATTAAAGGATGTTTCAGGTATGTGACATTAATGTACAGAAATAAAAGAATTGATTGGAAGATTGAATGACAAACTTGGCAACACCTATTGATAGCTTCATTCATCAGCCAGTAGCCATTAGTCATTATAAAGTGTTGATCGTAGCACTCATTGTTAAGTTAATAATATACATTCAGTGCAATTTTTCTTTTTATATAATTTAATACAGCACAAATAGTTTAAAAAAATAAATAAAGAAACAGCACTGCTGTACTTAAAGAGGAAGTAAACTCTCATGGGTTTACTTCTTCTTTGTCCCCCCACAAAGGTAAAGCATAATGGGCTTCTATGCCTCGCATAGTAGCCCAATATGTATCACTTACCTGACACAGGAGCCACCGCTGTCCCCTGTAGTACGGAGCCTCCATCTTCTTCCGGGTATCTCTGCTCCGGCCACTCACAGCGCCGGAGCAGCGATGACGTCACTCCTGCGCATGCAATATGGAAACCTGGAGGCATACTGAACACAGTGGTTGTACAGAACCAGCCCACAAATGCTGTCCATCAAAGTCAGTAAGCCATTGAGGGGAGAGAGGGGGCTAGGCTGAGCCGCAACTATGTGTCTAAATGGACACACAGAGCAGTGGCTTGGCTTGGGTGCTCCCACAGCAAGCTGCTTGCAGTGGCAGCACCCGGCAGAAGGGAGGGACCAGTAATGCTAACAAGGGACCCAAGAGGAGAAGGATCTGTGCTGCTCGGTGCAAAACCACTCCACAGAGCAGGTAAGTATAACATGTTTGTTACTTTTAAACAAAAAAAAGTGACTTTAACCACTTTCAGACCGGACCAATTTGCTGGTCAAAGACCAGACCACTTTTTGCGATTCGGCACTGCGTCGCTTTAACTGACAATTGCGCGGTCGTGCAACGTGGCTCCCAAACAAAATTGACGTCCTTTTTTTCCCACAAATAGAGCTTTCTTTTGGTGGTATTTGATCACCCCTGCGGTTTTTATTTTTTGCGCTATAAACAAAAATAGAGCGACAATTTTGAAAAAAACTCATTATTTTTTACTTTTTGTTATAATAAATATCCCCAAAAATATATAAAAAAACATTTTTTTCCCTCAATTTAGGCCGTTACGTATTCTTCTACATATTTTTGGTAAAAAAAAATCGCAATAAGCGATTATTGATTGGTTTGCGCAAAAGTTATAGCGTTTACAAAATAGGAATAGTTTTATAGCATTTTTATTAATAATTTCTTATTATTTTTTTTTTTACTAGTAATGGCGGCGATCTGCGATTTTTATTGTGATTGCGACATTGTCGGGGACCCATCGGACATTTTTGACACATTTTTGGGACCATTGTCATTTATACAGTAATCACTGCTATATAAATGCAGTGATTCCTGTGTAAATGACACTGGCAGTGAAAGGGTTAACCAGTGGGTGGCAGTGTAGGAGTTAAGTGTTCCTAGGGGTGTGTTACTAACTGTGGGGGGGTTGGGCTTTCATTTAGTGTACACTGATCTCTGCTCCAATCACATGGAGCAGAGATCAGCGTCACTAGTTGCTAGGCAGAATGGAAAAATTTTGTTTACACAGCATTTACTCCATTCGGCCGCTCCGTGAGGCGATCGCGGGGATGCCCGCGGCGATCGAGTCCGCGGGTCCCGCGACCGGACTCACGGGGGCAGGGCAGGGCAGCATCGAATATTGGACGTACCTGTACGCCAATATGCCTGCCCGTGCCATTCTGTCGACGTACATCGTCGTGCGCTGGTCGGGAAGTGGTTAATATCACTTTAAACTTAAGTAAGTTATATAGAGGTAAATTTATATTTCAAATATGTATTTAAAAAAAAAAAAATATATATATATATATATATATATATATATATATATATATATATATATATATATATTTATTTCTACTAACTATTCACAAAAATGACCAAACAGTTTCAACGCTAATAAATGGCATATACACATCCAGCACAATATAAGAAGATCAGCTTTTCTTTGACAGTGACAGTGAACACATTCAGAGTGAGTCATACGACAGAAGCTCTGACCTTCATTCAAGAGTATTTCTTTCCCCTCATTGCACCAATGGAAACATGATTATTGTTGTGCTATACTGTGTGAAGCATTATTCTATAGGATAAGTGTTCCCTCAGTTCCCCTTTTATAGCAGGTCCCAGTCATATTTAGCATTGCTCATATGAAATAGGACTTTAGGCCAACCATGTCAATGTTCTTTTTAGGCTTATGTTGTATGAGTGATTTTTAGCTGTACTACCTGCCTATAACAGAACAATTTGTGGTAGATTCTGAAATCCTGAAGCTATTTACAAAAAAAATGTTTAATCCCAAGAGACTAACTTTTTCTATCAAACTAGCAATAATGTGTTTTACTCATGGCAATCAGATATACATACACTTTCAAATGAAGCCTGAAGTGAAAGAAATGCATGCTGACATTGCTGACCTCCTATAAAAAGGCTTAGCTGTCTGACTGTCTTTTCTTCAACACTTTGCCCCAAATAAGCCAACGGCAAGCAAAATTAGAGAGTAGCCAGGACTTTTTGCATATTTGTTCTTGGTCATTGATTTAATGTATTAACGTTACTGGATCAACCTGACAGCTAGTCAACTAATATTTTGAAAAGAAAATGTGAACCTACATATTATTAGTGTCCCCTAAAATGAAACTTCAGACAAATGTTAAAAAACACTGAAGAATAAACAACATTTCCCCATGTATCTTGACTCATTACATGTGCAACTTGTTGAACATCAATACAAATCTATTGATTTAAAAAAAACACTGAAGAATATAGCAATATATTTAATAATTAAAAAAAAAAATTATAGGTCACCTGATGCCACGTACACACGACCGGACTTTTTGACAGCAACGTTCCGACAGAGCGAATCTGTAGGACAATTCGACCGTGTGTGGGCTCCATCGGACAATTGCTATCCAAAAATCTGATGAACTTTAGAAATTGAACATGTTTCAAATTTTTTCGCCGGGACTCCGCCGGACCAAGATCCTATCGAGAAATCCACTCATGTGTATGCTAGTCCGACAGATGAAAACCGAAGCTAGGGTAGCTATTGGCTACTGGCTATGAACTTAATAATTCCGGTCGTACATCATCACATTTGAAACCGTCTGACTTTCGTGTGATTGTGGGTGGCCAAATCCGTTCATTCGGAAAAGTTAGTCGAAACTCAGTCGGGAAGACCGTTGGACCTAGTCCGTCGAAAAGTCCGGTCGTGTGTATGCAGCATTAGCCTCCACAGAGTGTATGCTTGCTATAACTCTAAGAAAAAAGCTCTATTTCTTTTATGGCAGATTGAAAAAATTATCAGTTGCACAGATACACAAAAATCATCAATTCATGCAGCAAATTATATGTTTTGATAGGCCAAACTAAATACAAAAGAATATCAGTAAACTCATAGTAGTGAGTAAATGAAGACTACAGATGAGCTAATAAAATTGTGGCAATTATACCTGGTTCACTCAACTGATTCTAAGATGTAAACTTGGTTTGATCAGGGAACTAGAAATATGGTCCAATAGACCAAACAGGAGACCCATACAGGAATACATGCTGTAGCATGTTATGGGGCCAAAGGAATGGCCTAATAAGGAAGGATGTTATGAATTAGTGTACTTACAATATATATTTTTAGATGCAATTCTGGTAGTTCTTACTTATTGGGGAAACAGTCACAAGGGCTGTCCCTATGAAATTACACCATGAGGGAAGTACTATATTATACTATACTTATACCAAAGAACACCTAATAAAGAAACATACTACTTGCTTCTTAGTTCTCCTGTGCCACAGGGTTTTATATTCTCACTCATAACACCCTTTTATCCTAAAAGTGGGATCTCCATTGGATATTTGGGGAGAGAAAAATTGGGACAGAATTTCCGAAAATGTGTCTATATCAAGATTAGGGATGAGCTTGATGTTCCCGTTGAACATAAGTTTGACTCGATCATTGGGTGTCTGCTTGCAGCAAACATTATGGGCGTTTGTGGGAAATTTGAGGTCGCGGTGCATTGCTGTATGATGATTGGCCAAAACATGCATCTGACCTAAAGGGCCTGGTATGGATTTTGAGGGGACATCCACACCATTTTTTTTTTTTGTATTTTTATCTATATTGCCAGGATCAGACAATACATTACAGCTGCAAGCAGTTTAATATGACATTTTTTTCTTTAGAAATGTAATTTTGCTGTGGTACTGTTATAAACATGAGAAAGATGCACTACTTTACAGGCATACTAAGGACACCCCTGTGCATGATATATAAAGGAATATTTCATTTTTTTATTGTTTCACTTTAAGAATTATTAAAATCACTGCTCCTGAAAATGTCAGTTTTAAAAACTTTTTTTTGCAACCCGCAGGACCCAGGTAACCAAACACTTTTTATGGCAATCACTTGCATATAAGCCTTTAAAATTAGCACTTTTTTTTTCACATTCGCGTCCCATAGACTTTAACAGTGTTGGCGTGTTTGCACACATTTTTTGCTTGTCCGCATGTTCTGTTGCGAACCGAACCAGGGGGGTGTTCAGCTTATCCCTAATCAAGACATGTACAAGCCAATAAAGCTAGCAAATCAGGGGCATAATTGTAATTTATGGTTCCCCAGAAAAGTGGGCAAATGTGGCATGTGGCATTGTCAATCAAGACTATGTCATAATTATTTTAAAGTGCATGTCCAACCAAACATTTCTTTGTTTTGGATGGAGCAAGGAAGGATTAGAGTTCCTGCCTTGTTTTTACTGCTATCTGGGGATCCATTAGAGAGATTTTCCATCAATTCCTGTCCTATTGAAAACATTTTATTAGACAAGAAGGAGGAACACTTGGCAACAGTAGCACAGACAACATTGCAAAACATTGCCAGCAGAACAGGAAAGGAGAGGAAATTTCTGGATCAATAAAAATCAGAGATGCATTATAATTATTCCCCACTTTATCCAAACCTAGAAAATGTTTTTGGCTTGACATACACCTTAATATAAAGTACAATTTGGACTGAACCTTGAGATTATCCCCATTTGTGACTAATGACAGCAGGATTCCAAAGATTAATTCTGTGGAACTCTTCCAGAATGTAGACTTCAGAAAATCAGAGTTAATGATCTTGGATCTGTGTTATCTATTCATGCACATAGATTTTCTATGTTTGAAATTTCTCAACAATCTCCCTAGTTGGACCCCTTCCCTCCCCCCCACTTACTACCCCTGGATCCCATAGCAGCATGGGTTTCTTTGGCTGTGGTTATGCCAAAGATCAGCAGCCTGAGTCACACAGAGGCTCCTCTCAGAAGAAAAGTGACTGTGCATTGTACCTTTCCACAATGCAGCTATTATTATTATTATTATTATTCGTATCAATGATGAGCTTTTCCAGTGAAGTGAATTCCATCTAGGTTATGCATAGGCTTGGTTTGAGACGTGGGAGCAAGAATGATTCTGAAAAATTATTGTTTGTGGCAGAAAGACCTCACACCAGCAATGGATAAGGAATTATAACATTTGAACATTTTATCCTCCCTTCATGTGCTGGTGACACCTGTGAAAGAAATGTGGGTTCAATTTGTATGCTGCTGCTCCGCCAAACACAGTTCCATTCACCTCCTGTGTATGCCAGTGCAAGCACCACTCATCCTGCCATATGGAACAAGTGCAATAGGATCCAAAGGCCTGCACACTTGAAAACTGCATCCACTTTAAAAATAAACAGCAAACATAGACTGTAGGAGTAGGAGTGTCAACAGTCAAAATGTTTCGTACTGCTGCTAACGCTTAGTCATGAATAAGCGCTAGCAGAATGAAACATGTTGACTGTGTTTTCTTCCTCCCACAGGGGTTGATTTACTAAAACTGGAGAGTGCAAAATCTGATGCAGAAGTGCATGGTAGCAAATCAGCTTTTAACTTCAGCTTGTTTAGTTAAGCTTTGAAAAAAAAAAAAAACTGGAAGCTAATTGGCTTCTGTGCAAAGCTGAATCCAATTTTTTCCTCTCTAGTCTTAGTAAATCCACCCTATGGTGTCTAGGTTTGCTGTATTTGGAGTCTTGAAGACTGTCTGGGAGTTGTGGCTTGGCTTGAATCCCCCTATAACAAGCTGCTTGCTGTGGGGGGCACTCAAGAAGAGGGCACCCGAGAAGAGAAGGATATGTGCTGCTCTGTGCAAAACCACTACACAGAGCAGGTAAATGTGACATGTTTGTTATTTCTAACTAACAAAAATAGACTTTGCAATCACTTTAAGCTCATGTCACACTATGATCCTGCTGCTAATAAGAATTTGGCATCTCTAAAAAGAGTGGATAAAATACTTACCGTAATTATTGGCGTACACAGTTTTTCACCCTGAAAATCGGGTGCAAATAGTGTGTGCGTGTTAGGCCGCGTACACACGGGCGGACTGTTCGTCCAACAGTGTTTGGGCGGACAGTCCGCTCGTGTGTGGGCTTTCAGCGGACAGTTTCAGCGGACAGTTTGACGGACAAGGTTTTTCGGAAATTCTGTAAAACTGTCCGCCGAAACCTTGTTTCAGCGAACAGTCCGCTCGTGTGTAGGCTTGTTCGTCAAACAAAGTTGCGCGCATGCTCAGAAAGGATTTTCACGCCGAAAGCTATAATGCAGTGTATAGGACGTCGTATTTTTCGTCCCGTCGTACGTGCCGTTCACGTCATCGCGCACGGTTTCAGCAAACTGTTCGTCCGTCGTGTGTGGCCATGTCCGTCCATGCTAAGTTTGAGCGGACTGTTTGCCGAAACTGTTGGACGGACAAAGTTGGGCGAACAGTCCGCGCGTGTGTACGCGGCCTTATACGTCGATACTGCAATTTGGGCTGCCTAGGAGGGAATGGGGAGTGGATGGGACGAGACCCGTCAGATTACATACATCGAGAATCTCCTGTTTACTCAGCGGCCTCTCAAATAGGAAGTCCTGTCTCCTGGGCCAGCATTGGACCAGTGTTCTGTCTATCATAGACCTTTGTATTAACCACTTTCAGACCGGACCATTTTGCTGGTCAATGACCAGAGGTCTTTTTACAATTTGGCACTGCGCTGCTTTAACTGGTAATTGCGCAGTCATGCAATGTTGTACCCAAACAAAATTTGCGTCCTTTTCTTCCCACAAATAGAGCTTTCTTTTGATGGTATTTGATTGCCTCTGCGATTTTTATTTTTTGCGATATAAACGTAAAAAGACCGCAAATTTTGAAAAAAAATGATATTTTCTACTTTTTGTTATTAGAAAAATCCAATAAACTCAATTTTAGTCATACATTTAGGCCAAAATGTATTCAGCCACATGTCTTTGGTAAAAAAAAAGTCAATAACTGTATATTTATTGGTTTGCGCAAAAGTTGTCACATCTACAAACTAAGGTACGTTTTCTGGAATTTACGCAGCTTTTAGTTTACGACTGCCTATCTCATTTCTTGAGGTGCTAAAATGGCAGGGCAGTACAAAACCCCCCCAAATGACCCCATTTTGGAAAGTAGACCCCCTAAGGAAATTGATAAGTGGCATGTTGAGCCCATTGAATATTTTATTTTTTTGCCTCAAGCGATTAAATAATGACAAAAAGAAATTTTTTTTTTTTTTTTTACACAAAGTTGTCACTAAATGATATATTGCTCACACATGCTATGGGCATATGTGAAATGACACCCCAAAATAAATTCTGCTGCTTCTCCTGAGTACGGGGATACCACATATGTGGGACTTTTTGGGAGCCTAGCCGCGTACGGGGCCCCGAAACCAAGCACCGCCTTCAGGCTTTCTAAGGGCGTAAATTTTTGATTTCACTTCTCACTACCTATTACAGTTTTGAAGGCCATAAAATGCCAAGATGGCACAAAACCCCCACAAATGACCCCATTTTAGAAAGTAGACACCCCAAGCTATTTGCTGAGAGGCATGTTGAGTCCATGGAATATTTTATATTTTGCCACAAGTTGCGGGAAAATTACAAACTTTAATTTTTTAAAAAAAAAAATTCACAAAGTTGTCACTAAATGATATATTGCTCACGCATGCCATGGGCATATGTGAAATGACACCCCAAAATAAATTCTGCTGCTTCTCCTGAGTACGGGGATACCACATATGTGGGACTTTTTGGGAGCCTAGCCGCGTACGGGGCCCCGAAAGCCAAGAACCGCCTTCAGGTTTTCTAAGGGCGTAAATATTTGACTTCACTCCTCACTACCTATTACAGTTTTGAAGGCCATAAAATGCCAAGATGGCACAAAACCCCCACAAATGACCCCATTTTAGAAAGTAGACACCCCAAGCTATTTGCTGAGAGGCATGTTGAGTCCATGGAATATTTTATATTTTGCCACAAGTTGCGGGAAAATTACAAACTTTTTTTTTTTTTTTCACTAAGTTGTCACTAAATGATATATTGCTCACGCATGCCATCGGCATATGTGAAATGACACCCCAAAATAAATTCTGCTGCTTCTCCTGAGTACGGGGATACCACATATGTGGGACTTTTTGGGAGCCTAGCCGCGTACGGGGCCCCGAAAACCAAGCACCGCCTTCAGGCTTTCTAAGGGCGTTACAGTTTTGAAGGCCATAAAATGCCAAGATGGCACAACCCCCCCCCCCCCAAATGACCCCATTTTGGAAAGTAGACACCCCTAAATTTAGGGGTACACTAGTGAGACTAGGTAATAAATGGCGGGTGCCCTGAAACTATAAAAAAATAACTAACCAACCAGCGTCACCTGTAACAGTTATATGGTGATCACTGGTGAAAGGGTTAACTAGGGGGCAATCAGGGGGCTTTATGCGGTAGTATATGAGGGTCCCTGGCGCTATAAAAAGCTGCGGCAAACCTAAATACCTACCTGCCTAACTAGCGTCACCTGTGACACTAATACAGCGATCAGAAAAACGATCGCTTATTAGGCTGGGTTCACACTGGAGCGATGCGGGAACGCCACGAATCCGCGGCGGGTTCCCGCATCGCATGCCTCCCGGCGGCAGTTCACACTGCCCTATGTGAACTGCTGGGAGTGTCAGTGAAATGTTAATGACACCCCCAGATCAGTTCGCATATCGCAGTGCGATCTGCAAACTCGGATCGCATGGTGTGAACACCCATGCGATCCGATTCTGCTGCGGACCAAAAAAAGGGTCCCGTGCGAGTTTGCGGCGGGATGCGGCGGGTGCGACGCAAATTCAGCCATACTATCTGTATGGCTGAACTCGAATTGCACAGAGATCGGATGTGGTTTGCACTGCAGTGCGGTGCGAATCACATCCGTTCTCATAAACCGCTGCAATGTGAACCCAGCCTTAGTGACACTGGCGACGGGGGGTGATCACGGGGTTAAACCTTTATTGGGGGGGTTAGGGGGGAACCCTAGAGCTAAAGGGGGCTAACCCTAACTGCCCTAACAGTTATTACAGTCACAAATGACACCAATGCAAAAAAAAAAAAATATGCTATTGGTGTCACTGTGACTGGGGGGGCAGGGGTGATTGGGGGGGGTGATCGGGGGTTGAAGGGGGGGTGTGAGTGTGCCTGGCATGTTCTACTGTGAAGTGTCGTGTTGGTGCAACTCACCGATCCTCTCTCCTCGGTGCCGGAACGAAAAATACCGACACGGAGGAGAGATTACATCACTTCCTCTCCTGTGTTTACATTACAGGAAAGGAAGTGATGTCACGCCTCACTTCCATTCGTCAGGAGCGATCGAGAGGGGGTGGCCATGAATGAATGGCCGCCCCCTCATCCCGGATCGCTTCTGAACGAAAACCGACCGCCGCTGGCACCGGGGGGGGGGGGCCCGATCGGGCCCCCCACCCGCGGGAAGGCAGGGACGTACATGTACGCCCATATGCCTGCCCGTGCCATTCTGTCGACGTACATCGTCGTGCGGCGGTCGGCAAGTGGTTAAAGAGGCTGTCGAGTAAACAGGAGATTTGCGCTGTATGTAATCTGACGGCACTCTTTCCATCCCCTTCAAGGCAGCAGTAATCTGAGGTAAGGCTGCAGATGGGTATTGATCAGGCTGCATTCATGGTAAAGGTGAGGCTGCATATGGGCATTGATCAAGCTGCAATGATGGGCAATTGTGAAGCTGCAGATGGCATTGATCAGGCTACAGATGGGCAATGGTGAGGCTGTATTGATGGGCACTGACCCTTATTTTGCTTCAAAGTTCTTCATTTAAAAAGTTTTTTTTTCCCTGAAACTTCCCTCCTAAAATTAAGGTGTGTGTTATACGTCTGTGCGTGTTATATGCTGATAAATATGGTACTTCTATGTGTTGCTTCATTGTCTACTGGATGAGCAAGGCATTACATAGTTACATAGTTACACAGTTGGTACACAGTTGGTAAGGTTTAATAACGACACCAGTCCATCTGGTTCCAGCAAGGTCTATGCCTTGGTTATAGAAACACTGCAGATTAGTCGCCAATAAGGGAGAGACATCTTGCTTATCCAACCATGAAGGGAGTGACACATGGAAGTAAGTCAATATTTCCCTTCTGTTTGGCCTTGTATGGTCTTTTCGCTGATGAGTTCTCAACAGTGACAGGCACACTAGTGTGATATGGACCTTTGAGAGATGTCCATGTCATGTTCAGTGCTGACAATATTTGCTGGAGAGAATGTGGGAAGGAGGGAACTCACGCCCATATATGGTGGCAATGCAGCGCAATTCAGTTATATTGGGAAAAAGTGGTGGGCTTAATTAAAGAGATTGATGGGACAGAAATAGAACTGGATCCCTGGAAATGTTTGTTTCACGCGACCGAGGGCCCCAGGGAAAAATATAGAATAGCATTAACTCCATTTTTGCTGAACGCAGCGAAAGTACTGATCCCGAGATACTGGAAAGTAAAGGAAACACCAGGGATAGGAGATTGGTTTAGGGAAATAGACAGAATGAGGATTATGGAAGAATTAATATACCTTCAAAGGGGAGCAGGAATGAGATTCCAGGATACTTGGAGGAACTGGATGGAATTCAGAAAGTCCTCAATATATCTTGGAATTATGGGGGATGGAGTGGGCGTCTAGGGGAGGGAGGCTGGATGCATATACTTCATAACCCATGGGGGGTGGGGTTTCTCCCCCTTTTTATTTTTTATTTTTTTTATTTTATTTTTTTTAGGGGGGGGGGACGGGGGGAGCAGATGGGGGGGACCCCTTTTTTCCGGGTCTTTTCGGGGTTTTTTTTTTTTTTTTTTTGTAATTTCAAGGTAGAAGGGAGTGGGGATGGAAGGAGAGGAATCCCCACCTTACACATATCACAAATTGGAATTAAGAAAAAGAGTCACGTGGGAGGGGCAATAATAAGGGTAAGACAAGACCACAAAAGGATAATTTTGAACACATGATGGGGGGAGGATCGGTCCCCCCCTTTTTCCCCCCCTTCCCCCCCCCCCTTTTTTTTTCCCGGTATATTTAGGATCGATCCGGTCGGGCACCCAATGTGTATTTTCTTACTGTCTGTTTTTATATGAATGTTGAAAATATTGAAATAACACGAATGTTAAACAAAGTGATTTCTAATAGTATGTATAAGAAATATTTTTTACTGCTTTTTGTAAATGTGGAAAACGAAATAAACAATATTTAAAACAGTGCTGACAATAAGTGGTGGGAAATCCCAATAAAATCACAGAAGACAAAAACTTACAGAAATGCTAATATTTCCTGGCTCTATCCAAAACAAATACAATGCAATTGGGCATATATATATATATATATATATATATATATATATATATATATATATATATATATATATACACGTACCTATACAATATCATTGCACAGAGCAGTCTCCTGCCTCCTCTTCTGAGGTCCCTCGCTGGCACTCTCCTGCTCTTCTTTCTTCTGAGTGCTCCTGCAGCAGTCATGGATGTGCTCCCGACCTGGGCTGTGTATGTCCATAGACACTTGCAAATGCCCCCTGCTCCCTACCCACAGGATTCTACTGACAGCTCTCAGAGTCTCCTGTGAGACTAGGAAGAGGGATCAGTGCTGCTGCAGACTGGATCAGCACTGGAGTAGTGGAGTTGTCTTGTAGGTGTTTAGGGATGAGGGAGGGGGCACAGCAAGTGGTAGCATGTGTTTTACTGTATTGCAGGGAATGCATTAAGGTAAGGAAAATAAACAGTTAGAATTTAGAACCACTTTAACTGTACTAAAGAATAATAAACATATTTCTAACATGATAGTAATACACCTTTAAATATAATGGTTTGGCAACATGTACCGTAGTTAAATGAAAGTTTTAGGAGAAACCTTTTCTTATGCTTGAGACATACGTTAACCTTTAATACAATAATTGCAGTAATATAGGTGAAAAATGTCTTCCCTCACCTGGTCAGGACTGTCATATATTATTCAGGTTAGCTGTATTTGTCCTGAACTGTATCATTCTGTAACAGTGTCATGTGTGAAATATATTCTCTGTAATTCTTTCAGACTTCTTGAGGCTGATTAAAACAAATCACCTTTCTGTGTGAGGAAAGCTGTCTTTGCTGGTGGAGTGAAAAGCACTTATTGGTCTTTTCTTTATCATAAAGAGAAATCAGAACCATGGTAATTATTAACTGTACAGTATGACCGTTGTTATATGCAATTATATTATATAATTATTATTAATATTACTATTGTGGATTAAACCACATTTGCAACATTTATGAGATATATTAAATATATACTGAGATATATTGGGATAAAGTTATATCATTGTGACAAACAGTCCAGCAACTTACATTTACAGAAGAAGAGGTCAGCAATGGTAGCTCACATATTCCTCTTCAAGTGTATCTATGGTTAAAGATGAAAACTGATGTGCATTTCAGTGTGCAAATCTAATCTTGTCTAGCCTGTCATTTTATTATTTTTTAATTTTACATTTTTAAATTTCTCTTTTTTTTAACCAATCCCCTTATTGATTTGTTCATCCTGCCACCCAACTGAGGTTTTCTCAACTACCTCCAGCCTGGGGACAACACAGAGGCAGACTCTGCAAATTTACCTCCAGCAATCGCAGCCTCTGGAAAGAGCTACTCTATTGAGCCTATGCAAATGGGGTGACTTTGCCAGCATCATCAAGTATTCCTCTGCACAGCCTTTTGTTCTAGCAAAGGTTTTCATGAGTTCTTCTCTCAGTATCAGTCAAGTTTAAAGTCAATTACTTTACGTAGTTGGAGTGCCGAGGGAGAGGGATCTACATTCCACTATTTAGTAGTGCCTCTATACCAGGGGTCTCAAACTGATGGCCCTCCAGCTGTTGTGAAACTACAAGTCCCACCATGCCTTTGTCTGTGGGAGTCATGCTTGTAATCGTCAGCCTTGCAATGCCTCATGGGACTTGTAGTTTTGCAACAGCTGAAGAGCCGTTTGATTAAAACAAATCACCTTTCTGTGTGAGGAAAGCTGTCTTTGCTGGTGGAGTGAAAAGCACTTATTGTTTTTTTCTTTATCACAAAGAGAAATCAGAACCATGGTAATTATTAACTGTACAGTATGACCGTTGCTATATGCAATTATATTATATTATTATTATTATTATTATTATTATTATTATTATTATTATTATTATATTATTATTATTATTATTATTATTATTAATTAAACCACATTTGCAACATTTATGAGATATATTAAATATATACTGAGATATATTGGGATGAAGTTATATCATTGTGACAGTCCAGCAACTTGCATTTACAGAAGAAGAGGTCAGCAATGGTAGCTCACATATTGCTCTTCAAGTGTATCTATGGTTAAAGATGAAAAGTTGAACTATGTTGGTTAAATACAAGAAGTATTTATATTGTTCTTGAATTTGTGATTTTTTTTATTTCATACTGATTCTTTTGGCTCTATGCAGAAACTTCAGGTAAGAAAGCTCAACCTCAGTCTTGCGATGTGTCCAGTGAAAAGCCTGTGCAGCCACCGCTATAAACAGGAATATTGATCGCACTGCAGACACTCTCCTTTCTGCAGTATTCTGTTAGATCTAGGAGAGTAAGTAGTTGTGATGACATGTACAGTTTTACTAACACATGTCAAAGTTGCAAAATTGTGCTTAGGCATTAAGGACAGGAAATGTGTGTGACTGGCAGGATCACTAAGTAAAAATAAAGAAAAGAAGCCTGAAAAAATATAACTAATTTGGCCATCACATAAGGACTGTTTAGTTTTGATTCATTATTTTAAATAATTTCATTTAGTTCAATTTGTTAAACTCATTTCAAATTTGATTCCAATTTTCTGAATTCTCAATTTTCTGAATTAAATTTTATTAAACTAGACAGAATTTGAACATTTTTAATCAAATTTGTAAATAAGTGTGGATATGGTGTCTTCAGTGCCATTGGTTCTGGTCCTCTTATTTGCCTCCAAGTGATTCGATCCCAAACTGATTAATGGCATGTATCAAGAGATCACAGAGGAACTCATCGAGCAGGTAGTTTACTAATGAATTCACATAAAAAACAACCAGAACAGTGGTATTCATGCCATGTAGAGAGGCAAAAGATAATGTTACTAAATCACTTAATCTCATTCATGCGGCTCACACGAGAAAAATCAAAGGCCTTCTCCTCTCAACGGACAAAGAGTAGCTTGGGATTTCATGCAGAAAAGATACATAGGCCTGGGCACACATATGATGTCTTGGATTTCAGCACTATACAACAACACAACAGCAAAACTACGCATAAACAGCTCCCTATCAGAAACAGTACATATCGCCAAAGATATGAGACAGGGCTGCCCCCTATCACCCATTTTGTTCATAATCTCACTTGAACAGGAGGCTGATGTCAAACCCAGACATAACAGGATTCCAAATAGCACATAAAGAATACAAGATAGCCGCATATGCGGATGACCTACTGTTCTTTTTAACAAAACCACATACATCCCTCCTGAATCTATTACAGGAGTTCTCTAAATATGGATACAGCTCTAATCTGAAAATCAACCTAACTAAACCTTAAACAATGAATTTAAACATGCCAGATCATTCCCTCAAATTGGTATTAAATATCTGCCCCTTTAAATGGGAAAAAAGGGCGCTTAGATACCTAGGAATCTGGCTGACCCCTAAACTCTCCCAGATATTTGATGCCAACTTCCCGCCACTTCTCAAAACAATAGAGGCAGACTTGATGAGCTGGCATCCGAAAAACGTTTCATGGTTCGGCACTCGGCAGAGGAGCTATATGTAAAATGTCAGTACTCCCTAAAATACTATACCTTTTCAGAACCTTCCCAATAAAGATCCCAGCAGCCTACTTCAAAAGACTACAGTCGATCCAGCTCCAATTTGTCTGGGCACATAAACGCTCATGCATTAGGTACTCTCTATTGACTAGACCCATAGACAGAGGAGGGGTGGGTTTACCCAATTACAAGAAATACTACTATGCAGCCCATGTAACAAGAATCATTGCCTGGCATTGCCATGATGATATCAAAGAGTGGGTCTCCTTAGAAAGGGACCATCCCCTTGAAATTCTCCCCTTGGATACCAAAACCAAAATACCTGCTAATTTTAAAACAACACCCCCTGATAAATACCACCCTATTGATTTTCCACCAACTAACTAGGAACTAGTCTCTAGTGCATTGAGTCCACTTACTCCATTACACCATAACCCAGATTTCCCACCAGGTGAAGAAAGGCAACTTTTGAGGTCCTCGGACCCATGCACGCCCCTCTTCACCAAACACTGTTTTAAAAACTCACAAATGAAAGACTTCAGAACACTCGAAATGGACAATGACATAACACATATGCCACTATGGACTTACTTTCAGATCGGTAGCTACGCCAACAAAATTAACCACAAAGAATATTTCACTAGACAACTAACTTAACTAGAATCAGTGTGCCTGGAGGGAGAACACATACAAAAAGCTACTTCCCTTTCATACACATGGTTGCAGAACTTGGAAAAATATTACACAGAAATATTCAGAGAGAACTGGTCAAGAGACCTCGGTATGGAACTATCTGATAGACAATGGCAGAAAGCCTGTATACTGCCACACAAATGCTCACTAAGTACCAGAACACAGGAAACAAATTGCTGACGCAATGGTATGCCACCCCTGCTAAGCTACGAAAATGGTATCCTCAATCCTCTGATCTCTGCTGGAGATGTCAAAAAGAGACAGGCACTCTACTACATATAAGGTGCCGCTGCACTGGAAATCTACCAGCACCCCGTCAATCAGAGATTTGCTACTCAAAATCAAAGATATATGTGACATGGAGGAGACAATAGCATAATCCAACAATTCCATTGAAAACTACCATGCAACATGGTCACCATGGTTAACCTTCAGATATTCACAAAGATTTGAGAGCAGAGGCATACACATGAACCTCACCTAAATCACCACTAATAATTTTCCTAACTCAACATTGCCTCTCTAAGGCAGTTGTGAAATAACCAAGAACCAAGATTATACCAACAACTACCCTAACCTCTCTGTAAGTAGATGTAGCATATTTCTTTTTTCATAATCCTATAAGCGTAATGAAAACACTGAATGCTCAACACTCCTTTATAACAAGCTACATGATGTGCTATGCTGATGTACAACTTTCTTCACCCCATTTTCACCTCCCCCTCCCTAACCCTTACCCCCCCCATCCCTACTGCCTTCTCTACTCTCTGTTGATACCCTAATATGACCTCTATTATCAGAAATCATTCTTATATTATAAAGTATTCAAATGTTTTTTTTTGTGGCGGTTTGTTCCCAAGTATACATAAACAACTAACTAACTCACTCTAAAACACCACAGTTAAGATGTTTCTTGTACTCTTTCACTAAATGCAAGTCTCCTGAGAACACCTCTCCATATGTAAGCAATGTATACTTGTATGTTTATTGTTTATTGTTAATAAACTTCAAATGTGAAAAAAAAAAAAAACAACAATGTTCCCACTTCCAGGTGTACAATAACATCTTAATGTGCCCTCATGGCACTTAGGATTTCAACGGTATGTCTGTTAGAATCCATAATCCACAATCCATATATGTTTTTGATGGTATTTGGGCTATATGAAGAGTTGCACGACCATAATGGAATTGTTTCATGTCGCCATAGCATAGCTCACAATTTTTATTGTTTTGAAAAATAATCTATTCTTTTATTTTCTATTCTTTTATTTTCTAGTCTATTTTTTCTATTCTATTCTAGTCTATTCTTTTAGAATTCAAATTCATTCTTTTCTAAATTTGAATTTCGAAGATGGTTATATTCTTTCAATTCTATTCTATTTTATTCTATTCTTTTATTTTATATTCTATTTTATTCTATTTTATTCTATTCTTGTCTAATTGATTCTTTTCTACTATATGCCTTTCATTTATATGCTATTTTATTCAATTCTTTATTTTCTACTCTATTTTGTTCTGTTTTACTAAATACAATTATATTATTTTCTTTTGTATTCTGTTCTGTTCTCTTATTTTCTGTTTTATTCTATTTTCTTATTTTCTATTCTATTATTTTTTATTCTACTATTTTCTATTCTAATTTGTTCTGTTTTACTACAGTATATTATTTTATTTTCTATTCTATTTTATTTTATTGTTTTCCTTTCTTTTCTATTATGTTCTAATCCTTTTTTCTATTCTATTCTGTTCTGTTTTACTACAGTATATTCTATTCATTTCTGTTTTACTCCATTCTTTTCTATTCTATTCTGTTCCATTTTACTTTATTCTTTTCCTTTATTTTCTATTCTATTTTATATATTCTTGTTTTAAAAATCATTTTCAAATTCAATTCAAATTCCATTTGAATTTTATTTCAAATTCAATTCAAAATTGACTGGAATTAGAATTTTGGCTGATTTTCATTTCATTATTTTGGATTTGTTTAAATTCATTCGAGGGGATTGTTGTGATATGTCTGAACCAGAGTTACTCCATCTTTATAAGTTCATATAAGATTAACTTGGGTTAACCTATTAGTTAGTTTAAACTCTGTATTTACAGACTGTAGCAGTTTTCCTATAAAGCATACATACAGTATAAGAAAATATAGCTTGCATAAGCAGTTTTATTTTGTACTGTCTAAATAAATAAATTGTGTCACAATACGTCTGGGCCACAGAACTCATGACTGTGACTCATGAAAGCAGATGACATAATTATTGATATGTAATGATATGTAATGTATACCTCTGTATTAACCAAACCCATGTTCTATGCAATGATTGGCTGAAAATGGTGCATATAGATTGTAGACCCTCCCAGAATAAACCAGACAACCCCTGAACATCAATCTTGACTCATCTCTTCTTGTGTTCAGCAAGATGTTGTCTCCTTAGTCTGCAGTGCTAAGTAGGGTTTTCGTAAGTATGGTAAGTATGGTAATTGCCGTAATTATACCTAGTTGGTCTTTGTAAGGTATATAGAAATACCATTTTAATCACAATCACAACACTATTGTAATTCAGAAATGTGGATACATTTGAATCTGTGAATAATAAACAGTTTGTCAGAATGAAACAAACTGCACATGTCTAGACTGGAAAGCTCCAAATATGACATTTTAAATACACTTTACATTAGCATTATGCATGCTTTCAGTGCTATGTCTACCACATATAAAAATATATTTCATTGAAAAGGCCTTTCTCTTTTTTGTTGTGTTATTTGCTGCCCCAGGTGCTTTTTTCTCTCAGTTACCTGCTGGAACGTCAGTAAGAAAAAAAAAACTTGGGTGCCATTTTCCCCTGTTTCAATAAATGACTTAGGGTCAATGAAATTAAGTGTCTCAGAAAGAAACCCTTTGGGCCTAAGTTCCTAAAGTGTGATGTTACGTCTTATATGGCGAGGAGGAATAATAGAGAACAATGTGTTATTTTCAGGGTAAGAATTTCTAGTTTGATGTACAGTATATATTCATAACCTCATGCACCATGTTACATTAACCATGTAAGGACCGAAAGATTTTCCCCCTTAATGACCAGGCCATTTTTTGTGATATGGCACTGCATCGCTTTAACTGACAATTGCCCGGTCAGCGACGCTTGACCCAAACAAAATTCACTTCCTTTTTTTCCCCACAAATAGAGATTTCTTTTGTTGGCATTTAATCACCTCTGTGGTTTTTATTTTTTGCGCTATAAATGAAGAAAGAGCGACAATTTTGAAAAAAAGCTATATTTTTTACTTTTTGCTATAATAACTACCCCCCCCCCCCCAAAAGAAAAAAAAATCTTCCTCAGTTTTATCTACATATTTTTTGATTTTTTTTTTTGCAATAAGCATATATTGATTGATTTGCTCAAAAGTTATAATTTCTACAAAATAGGGAATAGATTTATGGCATTTTTATTATTATTATTATTTTTACTAGTAATGGTGGTGATCTGCAATTTTTAGTGGGACTGCAACATTGCGGCGGACAGATTGGACACCTAAATGACATTATTTACACTTTTTTGAGAACCAGTGACATTATTACAGTAATCCGTGCTAAAAATATGCACTGTTATTGTGCTGACACTGGCCGGGAAGGGGTTAACATCAGGGGCGATCAAGGGGTTAAATGTGTACCCTGCAGGTGTGTTCTAACTGTGTGGGGGATGGGCTGCCTGGGGGAAAACATAGATCCATCTTCCTATATAGCAGAAAGACGGGATCTGTGTGATCTCCACTGTCAGAACGGTGATTTGCCTTGTTTACACAGGCAGTTCTCCGGTCTGTCACTGCGAGGAACGATCGCAGGTGGCCGGTGGACATCGAGTCTGCGCCCAAACGCTGATTGGCTCCCCCGAGCCACAAACTAGAGTTCCCAAGCTGACGTACAATGACGGCGATTCGTGGGAAAGAGCCAACCTGTTGAAGTACAATAATGGCGGCTGGCAAGTGGTTAATTAACTACTTCTTATATCATATACCTGCTTACCAATGTAGTGTACATTTGAGTAAAAACTGAAACTAATTATATTAACATATTCAAATAAATAGCAAAATGCACATAAAACAATGTACTGCGGACAAACGACTTAAAATAAACACTTTAAAACATAGAAAAATACCCATTTTGCTCTATAAGAGGGAAGAAAGACATCAGTTCATGTTAATTTTATGATTTTTTTGCAATATTTCTATAGAATAAGATGGAGAGAAATGAAATGAAATGTTCAAATGCAAAATGAAATTTATTATCATCATGCTGAAATTGGTAAGTGTTAGTCTTTAGCTCTGCTCTGGAAATCATATATTTCTGACAAATGTGACATCTATAGTGAAAGAACAGCATGATTAATACTCTAAATGATTAATTTGTTTCTGTATGAATTCAGTTGATTGTTACTTGGCACCTAGAACGTTTAGTAATTTAAAGTTTTTTATGATTGCACTTTAAGATTAGAATATTTTATTTCCACCCATTTTTTATATTAACAGTCATTAAACAATAGAGAGGAATTGCATGGAAAGTCATTAGGAAATTTGCATGCACCCTTCATTACTCATCTTTATGTAAAGTTAATGCATAAATGAAACTTGGAAACTGAAATTAAAAATAGATAGCATGGTTTAGCAAGTAATAAATCAAGGTGCCCTAAAGCTAAGTGGTTTGTGAAGAAAGTTTCAATATACCGGTAGTTACTGTACAGGCAGGAAGGTAACTAGGCATGATTGGACACCTCTGCAGGCACTCACAATATCCCTACTGTTCATAGTATCGGCATTCACTTTTTTTTAATGAGTATTAGATGGTTATGATTTTACGCATAACAAACTTCCAAGCATGCATAGCCTGAAAAAAGTGCAGTGACCCATAGCAACCAATGGAATTATGTAAATAAATTAAAATATATTTTCAGCACAAATTTTATTTTACAACCGCCTAGTAAAAATCCCAAAGTAATGTAATGCTAGTACTGTATGAATACCCCTCAAATAGAGAGTTCACTCTTGATTAACTAACTACAAAAATATTCCTTGTTCTTGTATTATTTTCTGTCTCAGTTTGCTTAAACATCTCTATGGAAACTTTATCAGTGCACCATTTTTGCCCATTTCAAGAAATGACTGGGAGTCAATGAAAATCTGTATCTCAGGGAGAAGCCCTTTATGTCTGATTTTCTAAAGTGCACATTAACATGTAGTGAGTTTCAAAATAACATGTTTGTTTTTTTTCCAAGATAAGAATTTCTGCATTGATGTTACATTAGTAACCTTATTTGTTGGCTAACAATATTTTGTTTAATGTTATATTAAGTAGCTACATCTCATACATGGTACAAACTTCTACAGTGTATTGTTTAGCTTTCACGCCTTTAGCCCAGATGTTACTGTATCCTCCACCACGTAAGTAAATCTCCTATTTTTGTAACAAAATTGTTTTAAAAATTTTCTATTCTTGCTTTCAGGTGCAAGAAAGTAAATTAATGCTCCCAGACTGGAATACATTTTTTTTCATGAAAATCTAGGTCATTATATTGTATCAATGAAGCTGGTACATGTATAATGCTCAGTGTTTAAAGTAAACCTGTTATAGCTATTATCAGGGCTTTTTTTCTCAGAGAATAGGTGCGGGAATTCCCCCTTCTGAGTCACTTCTTGTCTTCACCCCCTACCCACCTCCAAGCACCATCGCTTGGTACCACTCCCTACCTACCTCCTGGTATTGCCCCTGTTAGAGAATACAGAACCAAGTATCACTTTGTGATGATAAGTAATTTGTATGGAATTTGTTAATAACAACAAGAAAAGCAGTAAAGTAGATCCTCCATGACCAGCAACAATAGATCCCGGCAGCAACAACAGATTTCCCAACAGCCAACCCAGCATCAATAGACTCTCCAGCAGCCAGCAACAATAGACCCTCTCACTCAACAGTAGATCCCTTCGAGAAACAATTGACCCCCCAGCAATATAAGCCCAACCAGCAGCAATAAATTCCTCACCAGCAACAATAGACTGCCATGCAAAACAGATGCCCCCCGGCAATAATAGATCCCCCACCAGCAACAATAATAGACCTGCCCAGCCATAATTGACCACCATTCAAAAATAGATCTTCTTCAGGAGCATTGCATCCCTTAGCAGCCAGCATCAATGAACCCTTCAGCTCACCCCAGCACCCCTTGACATTACATACATTCAGCGCTGGGGGTTCCAGAACTGGCTATTATTGTTGCAGGTACTTATACAATGCTCCAAATGAAATCCCCTGTCACCCATTACAGGTGGTCATATAGACTCAAACAGCAATTTCAACCCTAAATCCTAGCGACCTCA
The DNA here is from genome assembly GCF_037356315.1 of Lithobates pipiens. Lineage (NCBI taxonomy): Eukaryota > Metazoa > Chordata > Amphibia > Anura > Ranidae > Lithobates > Lithobates pipiens. Next base: position 475,276,849 of record NW_027507764.1, read on the forward strand.
CCACTGATTGCCACAAACAGGATTCGATCGGTTACAATCACTGGATGTTTCAACGGGTATGTTGGTATATACCATACCCTCGGCAGGAATCCAATTCGTTTTAATAGGAAATAAAAAAAAATTGAACTTCCATAGGGAAGTACGTTTGAAATTTATTCCAAAAAAAGTTGTTAAAAACAAGTTAAAAAAGTTTTAGGCAAAGCAAAGAATGATACATTAGCAGCTGACACAAACACGTGTATTGAGGAAAGGCACCAGTGTCCTAAAGCTGCATTATAAAAAGTGAAGGTAATGTGTTACGTTCAATCCACCCAACATGTTTCATCAGCAGGCTCTTCCATTATCAGGAGAGAATGTACTTTAGTTATGATTGCTACCCTTTTTTCTGTTCTTATTGGGTGTTGGGTGTTTTATTCTCTTTTATTTTAGTTTGTGGTTAATTTGAGGCTAGTGGTCAATTTAAGATTTTGGCCAGTTCATAGTAAACTTATTTTGCTGCAAGGCTTCCCTTTAAAAAAGTGGACTTTTATTTTAAGGGTGGTGTTTTCTTTTTTTTTTTTGTTAGTAAATGGGGAAGGGGGGTTGTATTATTATGTTGCTAAGGCCTTATTTAAGTTTTTCAATGTTTAAAGCAGAGCCTTCACTTGTTACTGACCAGGGATGCTTTTAGAAATCATGGGGCCCCGTACAGCCCATCTGACCCACACTCCATCCTAAAGCGATTTCCCCATACCCTGCTGTAGCATTTGGCTACAGCAAGGTGATGTTTGTTTAGATGAAACACGTTGGTACGAGCCCTGATGATGCCATTGCGTTACTTTGACTGTTATTGAATACTCCTCTAAGCGCTTTTTATTCATGAAAATGTTAGTGTTCCTGCTTTTTTAAATAAATCAATTTTTTTACACCTAAGGTGGCACATTTGTTTTTGTTTTTGGCTGTACCATTTGCGTGTATAAGGAAGACATGGTCCACCCTTTGATTGGAGGCAGCCAGTCCTGACCAGTTATTACAACATTGAGCTGGTGGAGGGATCATCCCCTATTGTGGCCAGGATTAAAAGGCATGGAAGCTCCATCCTATTGCTGTATATACACCTCAAGCCTTGTCGACTCATTGGGCATATGCCTTATTGAGTCCTTTTTTTCCGGTAAATCTTTTCAAAGTTGGTAGTTGTCTCCTCTACACACGCAATCCTTTATTTTGCTTCCTACAGTGATTTCCTATGATTGTCAGCTCCATCTAGTGACCTTATTGTGGTATTTTTTACTGAAATGCCTCAATCAGAAAAAAATACCACATTATGGACACTAGATGGATCTGAAAAGAAACCACTATACAGAGAGGGAAAAAGTATTTGATCACCTGCTGATTTTGTACATTTGCTCACTGACAAAGAAATGATCAGTGTATAATTTTATTGGTAGGATTATTTTAACAGTGAGAGACAGGATATAACAATCAAAATATATCCATAAAAAAACATTTCAAAAAAGTTATAAATTGATTTGTATTTTAATGAGTGAAATAAGTATTTGATCCCCTATCAATCAGCAAGATTTCTGGCTCTCAGGTGTCTTCTATACAGGTAACAAGCTGAGATTAGGAACATTCTCTTAAAGGGAGTGATCCTAATATCAGCTTGTTACCTGTAAAAAATACACCTGTCTACAGAAGCAATCAGATTCCAATCTCTCCACCATGGCCAAGACCAAAGAGCTGCCCAAGGATGTCAGGGACAAGATTATAGACCTACACAAGGCTGGAATGGGTTATATGACCATCACCATGCAGCTTGGTGAGAGGGTGACAACAGTTGGTGTGATTATTCTCAAATGGAAGAAACAGAAATTAACAGTCAATCTCTCTTGGCCTGGGGCTCCATGTAAACCTCATGGAGTTTCAATAAAAATGAGAACAGTGAAGAATCAGCCCAAAACATCACATGAGAATCGTGTCAATAATTCTCAAGGCAGCTGGGACCATAGTCACGAGGAAAACAATTGGTAACACACTACCCGTGAAGGATTAAAATCCTGCAGCACCCGCAAGGTCCCCCAGCTCAAGAAAGCACATGTACAGGCCCATCTGACATTTGTTAATGAACATCTGAATGATTCAGAGGAGAACTGTGTGAAAGCGTCATGGTTAGATGAGACCATAATTGAGCTCTTTGGCATAAACTCAACTCGCCATGTTTGGAGGAGGAGGAATGCTGTCTGTGACTCCAAGAACACCATCCCAAACATCAAACATGGAGGTGGAAACATTATGCTTTGGGGATGTCTGCTAAGGGGACACAACGATTTCACTGCATCAAAGGGAGAATGAACGGTGCCATGTACCATCAAATCTTAGGTGAGAACCTCCTTCCCTCAGCCAGGGCATTGAAAATGGGTCATGGATGGGTATTCCAGCATGACAATGACCCAAAAAACATGGTCAAGGCAACAAAAGAGTGGCTCAAGAAGAAGCACATTAAGATCCTAGAGTGGCCTAGCCAGTCTCCAGACCTTAATCTCATAGAAAATATGTGGAGGGAGCTTAAGGTTCAAGTTACCAAACATCAGCCTCAAAACCTTAATGACTTGGTGAGGATCTGTAAAGAGGATTGGGACAAAATCCCCCCTGAGATGTGTGCAAACATGGTGGCCAGTTTTAAGAAACATCTGACCTCTGTGATTGCCAACAAGGGTTTTAACACCAAGTACTTAGTGATGTTTTGTGAAGGGGTCAAATACTCATTTCACTCATTAACCACCTCAATACAGTGCAGTTACACCCCCTTCCTGACCAGACCAATTTTCAGCTTTCAGCGCTCTCACAGTTTGAATGACAATTACTCAGTCATGCAATACTGTACCCATATGAAACTTGCGTCCTTTTTTCCACACAAATAGAGCTTTCTTTTAGTGGTATTTAATCACTAGTGAGTTTTTTATTTTTTGTGCTATAAATAAAATAAAACGTAAATTTTGTGAAAAAAATGCCTTTTTCTTTGTTTTTGTCCAAAATTTTTGCTAATTAGTAATTTTTCTTCATACATTTTGGCCAACATTTATACTGCTACATATCTTTGGTAAAAATAACCCACATTAGTATATATTATTTGGTCTTTGTGAAAGTTATAGAGTCTACAAACTATGGTGCCAATCGCTGAAAATTGATCACATCTGATCAGGCCTTCAGTACATCAGGTGAGTCTCATTTCTTGAGACACTAACAAGTCAGGAAAGTACAAATACCCCCCCAAATGACCCCTTTTTACAAAGTAGACATTCCAAGGTATTAAGTAAGTAGCATGATGAGTTTTTTTAAGTTGTCATTTTTTCCCACAATTCTTTGCAAAATGAAGATTTTTTTTTTATTATTTTTTTTTTTACAAAATTGTCATATTATCAGGTTATTTCTCACACACAACATATGCATACAACAAATTACACCCCAAAATACATTCTGCTACTCTTCCCGAGTACGAAGATACCACATGTGTGAGAATTTTACACAGCCTGGCCACATACAGAGCACCAACATTGATGTAGGACCTTCAGACGTTCTACGAGCAAAAATGACGCATCTCATTTCTCAACCACCTATTACACTTTTGAAGGCCCTGGAGTACCAGGACAATGGAATTGCCCATAAAATGACCCCATTTTGGAAAGCAAACACCCCAACGTATAATCTGTGAGGCATAATGAGTCTTTTGAATGGTTAATTTTTTTCCAGAAGTTTTTGGAATATGTGGAAAAAAATTAAAACGCATTTTTTTTTACACAAAATTGTCAATTTATGAGATATTTCTAACACATAGCATGTATATAGCAAAAATTACACCCCAAAACACATTCTGCTACTCCTCCCGAGTATGGCGATACCACATATGTAGGACTTTTACACAGCCTGGCCACATAGAGAGGCCGAACATTGAAGTAGTACGTTCAGGCGTTCTAGGAGCATAAATGACACATCTCATTTCATTCCTACCTATCACACTTTTGAAGGTCCTGGACCACCAGGGCAGTGAAATTACCCACAAAATGACCCCATTTTGGAAAACAAACATCCCAACGTATATTCTATGAGACATGGGCTGCAAATAGGTACTGGGGTACTCTGATGGGCTGGAGATAGGTACTCTGGTACTCTGATGGCCTGGTGACAGGTACTCGGGTACTCTGATGGCCTGGTGACAGGTACTCGGGTACTCTGATGGCCTGGTGACAGGTACTCGGGTACTCTGATGGCCTGGTGACAGGTACTCTGATGGCTTGGTGACTGGTATTTGGGTACTCTGAAGGGCAGTGACAGGTACTCATATGGACTGTGACAGGTACTCGGGTACTCAGATGAACTGTGACAGGTACTCAGATGAACTGTGACAGGTACTCGGGTACTCAGATGAACTGTGACAGGTACTCGGGTACTCAGATGAACTGTGACAGGTACTCGGGTACTCAGATGAACTGTGACAGGTACTCGGGTACTCAGATGAACTGTGAAAGGTACTCGGGTACTCAGATGAACTGTGACAGGTACTCGGGTACTCAGATGGACTGGGACAGGTACTCGGGTACTCAGATGGACTGGGACAGGTACTTGAGTACTCTGATGGGCTGTGACAGCTACTCGGGTACTCTGATGGGCTGTGACAGGTACTCGGGTACTTTGATGGGCTGTGACAGGTACTCAGGTACTTTGATGGGCTGTGACAGGAACTTGGGTACACTGTTAAACCGTGACAGATACTTGGGTACCATGATGGACTGTGACAGGTACTCGGGTACCCTGATGGACTGTGACAGGTTCTCGGGTACCCTGATGGACTGTGACAGGTACTCGGGTACCCTGATGGACTGTGACAGGTACTTGGGTACTCTGATGGACTGTGACAGGTACTCGGGTACTCTGATGGACCGTGACAGGTACTCGGGTACCCTGATGTGCCGTGACAGGTACTTGGGTACCCTGATGTGCCGTGACAGGTACTCGGGTACTCTGATGTGCCGTGACAGGTACTCGGGTACTCTGATGGGCCGTGACAGGTACTCGGGTACTCTGATGGGCCGTGACAGGTACTCGGGTACTCTGATGTGCTGGGACAGGTACTCGGGTACTCTGATGTGCCGTGACAGGTACTCGGGTACTCTGATGGGCTAGGACAGGTACTCGGGTACTCTGATAGGCTGTGACAGGTACTCAAATACTCTGATGGACTGTGATTGACAGGTACTATGAGGGGTGGTGACAGGTCCTCTTTATTTGGGGGGGCGCAATCAGTGTGATTGGTGTACACTAGGCGGTAACGAGATGTTTCCGCAATCTCCTCCTCACACACGATCGGTGTGTGAGGAGGAGAACAACCCGGTAACATCTCGTTACCGCGGTTTGTTTACATTTTAGTGATCAGCTGTGATCCTTTCACAGCCGATCACGTGGGTAAACAGCCGGCCAATGGCTGTTTACCAGCGTCGGTCACAAGCAGTGTTCCCGGGGAACACGCCACCACCAACGTGCACGCGCAGCGCGCTCGCGATCGCGCGCATGCACCGTGCACAGCCGGGGTGTGACCATCTGTGATCGGCCGTGACTTCATCACGGCCAATCACGTGGTAAACAGCCATAACCAATGGCTGTTCACCCCCTTCAGTGGCGAGCGGTGTCTCCGTGACACGCCGCCACCGAAGAAACAGGGATGCGCGCGCCCGAGCACATCTAGTCAGCATCTAGTTAAAAAGCAAACCAATTTTTAACTTTTTTTAAATGCATTTTTCTGGATATTTTTGTTGTTGCGCTCTCTCTCACTGTTAAAATAAACCTACCATTAAAATTATAGACTGGTCATTCTTTGTCAGTGGGCAAATGGACAAAATCAGCAGATGCTCAAATACTTTTTCCCCTCACTGTAGTGAGCAAAGTATGGTAAAAAAAAATCATCAAGTATTGATAAATACTTGTTACATTTGTCCAAATTTTTTTTTTTTTAAAACCCTTAGTTTGGGAGCAGGCTTTTCAGAGTCAAGGCAGCAACATTGTTTTTGGGGGAAAAGATGCATGTGAAGTGGAAACGGGTGGGGAAGTATATATATAAATCAGCAGGCAGGGATGCCAACACTGGTTAATATTTCAGTACAGTATCGGCAGTATACTCAAACATGACTTTAGGAGCACTCTAAATGTCTGTTAGATCAACGGGTATTTTTCTGTACATAAAACTGAGGAGTACAAAATCTGGCGCTGCTGTGCAAGATAGCTGATCAGCTTCTAACTTCAGTTTGTTCAATTAATCTTTCAGAAGAAAAAAACTGGAAGCTGATTGGTTTCTTTGCATTCCCTCCAGTTTTAGTAAATCAACCCCAAAGTGTTTTAAACGGTATACATCACAGAAAAAATGCATGCATTGTTGGGATGTATTGGATTTTTTTTCTTTATGCATTAAATTATTCTTAATTAAATTAAATTTTCCTATCACCTTTCAACATATTGGAGTTATTTAGCTTCAAATAATTTAATTAATTATAAAATCACTGTTAAAGTTATAAGATTTGACCCTGTTGAGGCCTCTAAAATGAATATGGAACACGATTCTTACCTTGTCTACTGGCTCCTGTTGCCTCCTAAGTTTGTAGAAATAGTGCACCAATTAATGATCTGCATCTCCTTAGACTTACAGCAATCTCCACATCTGCAGAAACAGTAGCATATTCTGGGGTGACATCTATACTTCACAAAAAACGGCCATCAAATATAGTTCTGCTATAGCTGATGAAATAGAAAGAAGGTGCATTATCTATGAAACATGCTCATAGTGAGTTTAAAAGCAAAACAAGTACTCTAGACGAATTGCTGCTTTGTTGCTGGTTACTGTTTCAATCAAACTGGGTTTATTTAAAATCAAATGTAATGAACAGTAATGCACGTTTCCCCTTTTTGCTTGTCAGTATCAAGCAAATAACAAGATTTTTATTTATTTCTTTCTTTTACAATATTTTTTGGGACTTAATGGATTTCTGAAAAGAGCAAAAAACAGAAGCAATCTAGCAAGTGATTTAACAAAAACCACTATATGCAGTATATAACACATTTGCTTTGAATTGAGGTTCTTCACCATATGGTGTACAATATATGACTCAGAGTGTGTCTTTATTTTAAGTTGCTGGGACTAGCACATGACAGTTAAGTAAAAATTTTGATTGTATAAGTGGTTTCACAGCAATCTTCAAGCATAAATAAACTAGTAAAGCACATATTTTCTATCTAGCCTTTCCTTTCATCTTTGCTGAAGAAAGCCATGTATGCAGTGTATTAGAAAAATAAAGCATGTTTTGAAAGTGGCAATTGCATGTACCATCTCATACTTTTCTAAAGTAATGCACATACCAGGCTAGATGAAAGCAAAAGTGTTTTCATCAAAGGTCTCCATTTAGACTTTGCAAGAACTTGTTAGATTGCAATAATTTTAGGCTATTATTTTGCTTGTGCTAGAAGAAAAAAATATATATGCCTAATATAATTATCAACAAGCAATTGATTGGCCAATAAACATTCTATTAAAAAGTATTTTGTTACACTGTATTTTAGTAATAGGTATTTCCAATTTTTAACAAATAAAAATATAGTTCACAATTTCTCTTAGATTGGTTACCCATTCTGACTGTCAGTCTCATCATTTTCCTTTGCACCCTTTTTTTCTTTCTGCTGTATTCTAGGCATAGACTTCAAGGTAAAATATAATTGACTAGGTTTATACAAATGTTATTGTGTGCATAACTGAACCTTAACTCGGTTATTAGAAAGCGTGATCTAAAGTTTGCTTGATCGCAAATTTTAAAGCTGACCTTCAGGCAAACAGATGAAAATACATATAAGGTGGCTGTTTTACTTACCAAATTATTTGTATTTCTCTCCATCCTGTCTGGATATTTTTTTATGTTTCAAAGTTTTTATTGATTTTTAATAAAACGTTAATACAGAAAGGAGAAAAATAATGACACTGGCCATTTCAGAAGCTATACTATAGATACATACTTGTAAAACAAGAATTATTGAATGTATAGGGCGGTGATGGCGAACCTTGGCACCCCAGATGTTTTGGAACTACATTTCCCATGATGCTCCATTACACTGCAGAGTGGATGAGCATCATGGGAAATGTAGTTCCAAAACATCAGGGGTGCCAAGGTTCGCCATCACTGGTATAGGGTAAGTAAACCATCCTTATCCAAGGAAACCAGAGCCAAATATTAGTGAGTTGATGAGACTACCTTCCGCACCTGACAACTCCAATGAGAACATACTGTGTCTTGGGGCAGTTGACGAGACCGCCAACATTCACCTCTCCTTAAAAAGCATTATGCAACCTTCATCTGGAAAATATCTCAAAGCTCTAAGGAATAGAGAGCAACTGGGATGGCTAGTCTGTTAAAGTAGCAACTAAGATATTTTAAGTTGAGAACTAATTGGTTTAACTAAATCTACAACCAGTGGATTCCTGGTTTTGTAAAAAATTAAGAAACTCAAAACTACAATATCAACTTCATGAATCTTTGTAATCTTATAGAGCAATAGAGGTATAGGTATAGGAAAGGAAGAGAGAAACAAGAGAGGTTAGAGAAGAGTAGATAGATACTTGCCAGCCTCCAAGGCACCTCCTCCCCAGCTTATGCATTACTGATGCCAGGTAATAAGGAGATATCCACATGTTGAGCCCATGGCTCCCATATCGCTTCAAATTTTTTAGTTGCATCTAGGATAGTGCTGACTATTTTTTCATAGGCCATTATCCATTAGATCTTTCTCTTAGTTGTTAAAATGAAGACCTTGGGTTGCTTCCAGGCCTTAGCTAAGGGAATTATGGCTCCTAGCAGCATAAAAAGGATTCGTTTCTGGGTATATTTGGGGATTTTCGGGATGGGACAATTGAGCAGAGCTACTGATGGGGCCTTAGAGACTTAGTGGCCAGTGACTTTGCGGATGAGAGGAAATATTTTATTTCAAAACCCCCTAATTTTCAGACACTCCCACAAAACATGAATCATCATGCCAATTATGTGACATCCCCCTGAAGCATAATGGGGAAGAGGAAGGAAAGATGGCAGCTAGTCTTTTAGGGACCAGGTACCATCTTGTGAGGACCTTCAGGTTAACTTCTACTAGAGAGGTATTAAAAATTCCTTTGAAGGATCTGGCAAAAGATTTGTGCCAGTCCTCCTAATCCCAGTTCTCTTGAAGATCTCTCTCCCATGCTTCCATGTATGGGAGTTTAGTGGCATACCTTGCAAATGATGGATAGATTATGGATATGCCACCACTTTGTCCCATGACCTGGCCACAATAATGCTCATAGTCCGTGAAAGACAGTTTTTTTCCAAAGTGAGTAAAAAAAAGTGTGAAATTTGGTGAAACCTAAATTTTTCAGAGTTAGGGAGTTCCAATTTGTTCATACAGTGTTTGAGATTAAGTGATCCAGTCTGGCTATTTACACATCTTTGCCACACAGCACAGTCCTGTCGGGCAGAGCAGGAGACCTGATTTTTATTCTGTTGCGGTTTCATATTATATACAGGACTTATCCCTCCCTCACTCTGTAACTGGGTAGTAAAAGGAGAAGCAGCAGACTGATAAGCTCATCTCTCTGTCCCTTTGTTCCCTCAAATTCTCAGCTTGCCCCTTGCACTGCAGCACAACTGATTGGATCCATATGCTGCTTATCTCTTGCCCAGACTGCACACACTGCTATACAGGGTATTGCAATAGGCAGATACATGAGTAAGTTCAGATATTTGTATCACTTGCAATGGAAAAACTACATTTCTTGATTTATTAAAGGATACAGTGCTGCATTAATTTGTGTATTTTAGTTCAGTGCCAATGACTTTTTTAAACTTTAACATTTTTTCAGTAGTTTGCAAATATGGGTGCTGTGCATGTTTCTTTTTGTGCCCCCGCAGACTGTAATGCATCATAACAGTCAGTGAACATCTCTGAGCAGGGGTGTGTTATTTCATAAATTGCTTCATTTGTTTGAATGGTCCTGAAGCTATGGGTTTCACTGTAAAGAATATGTAACATGAAGGGTCACTAGGCACCTGCAGGTCAGCTTTACTTTTCCCCAGGAGCATGCATCCTATAGTATTTATTAGGCATAGACTTACATTTGGGGGAGTATGGTCACAATAGGAATGAACAAGGGTTTTTTTTCTCAGAGAATAGGTACTCACCCTCCTTGGCCAACTTCCTGTCCCCAACAATGCCCCAATCCTGCTCCTAGCCACACCTTCCTTAGAAGAGAGAAGTATTGTGGTGCCAAATAATGGTAATACGTTATGGCCCAGACCTGTGTGCATGGTTAAGAAATTTGTGTCACATCCAAAGTATAGGACTCAGGGTTCAGTAGTGTGTATTACTCAATGCTAAGATGTGTGTATCACACAGGGCGCAGAAAAAATCATCACCAAAAGGGACAATATGAATCAATATAACCCTGTGTACAGCGTGCAGGGGTCAGGAATATGTAACAGAGCCTAGCACACAGGGTGCAATAATAAAGTGTATGTGATATATAGTCCAGCATACAGAATGCAGGGCTCAGGAATATGTAATGCAAAACCCATTGTACCCATTGTACAGAGTATAGCATTCAAGAGTACCATCCAGAGGCCTTGTAACATACAGCACAGTATACACAGCATAGGTATGTTACAAAAATCTCACCTCTACACTCTGCATGTGTCAGAAAGGACATTTCAGCAGACAGAATGGCTCTTCTAGACAGCTTCCTGTGCATAGGCACATATTAATTTGTATTCATGTTCATGCTTATAGAAGTTGTCCAATTGCTTATGCACCTGTTGCTCATGTGCACGCATCTGTTGCTTGCATTAGCGCCAAGTAGGCTGTTTAAACTAAGCCTGTACTATGCTTCAGTGATGCCCTATCTACAGCATACCCATGCATACCTGCAACCTGTTACTTTGCATCTGACTACTGATAACCACCCGACTTGTGTTGACTTCTCCTGAACTCTGCCTGCATTGATCTCGGCTTGCCTTTGACCACGCTTCTACATTCACATCTGCACCTAATCCGTCTGCCTGTGAATGACCCAGTTTGTCTGACTTCTTCTGTCTGTACTGCTGCTGGACTGCCTGCTGTGAGCCCCTTCCTATGTTTCACTGGTGTCTATCCGATATTCCTGCTCTGCTGCGATCTACCGACCGTTTCAGCCTGCTCCTGTCACCTGTCCGCTGGTGTACAGTATACAGTATACAGTATTCCTGCTCCACTGTGGTCCACTGATGGTCTTCCCCTGCTTGGTCCTGGGAGTCTGTTCATCCCGGCTGCTAGCAAGACCAATAGGCACTCATGCCTTTCTGCACTCCTGCGCTACCTGTCTGCTCTATCAGGGGCCTCTAGTCAGAGGTGTGAGAGAGGCCTTCTTTATCATATCAGGCTATTCCACCAAGTACGTGACAGCATGCTGTGCCATGCATTACATACTTTTGGTCACTAAACTTTGTATGCTTTAGTATCCCTCAGTAAATTTCCCTGGTCTTCCCCAAGCGAAAAATCCCTCTTTCCTCGTGTACCCCCCCTTTCCAAACCATCAAATGCTCATCTCTGCATATCTCTTTGCTTACCTCTACATTTCCCATTCACAGCTCACCTCTGCAACCCTCATCCACAGCTCATCTCTTCAACCTTCATCCACAGCTCACCTCTGCAACCCTCATCCACAGCTCACCTATGCATTCCTCATCCACAGCTCACCTATGCATCTCCCATCCACAGCTCACCACTGCTTCCCCTGCCTACAGCTCACCTTTGCACCCCTATCCACAGTTCCCCTTAGCACCCCCTATCCACAACTCACCATTTCCCCTGTTCTAACCACAGCTTACACCCCCATTCTACAACTCATCTCTACACCCCAACCCATATTATCTCTGACCCCTTCAACATTTCACTTCTGCACCCCCATCCGTACTACCTCTGCCCCCTTCCACATTTAATTTATAAACCCCCATCTAAAGCTTAAAGGGATTGTAAAGGTATTTTTTTTATTTTTTTTAAATAACAAACATGTTATACTTACCTCCACTGTGCAGCTCGTTTTACACAGAGTGGCCCCGAACCTGCTCTTCTGGGGTCTCTCAGCGGCTGTCTCTGCTTCCTCCCGCAGGTACTTCTCACGTTCATGCGAGCTCACTCGCATGGTGAGAAGCACCTGCGGGCCCGCCCCCGTGATACAGCCAGCAGCTATAGCCGCTCGCTGTATCACACGGCCCCGCCCCCGGCGTGCTGCCTCATTGGATGTGAATGCGAAGAGGACATCGGAGGCGAGCGTGGGACTTTTGAGGGGTCAGGTAAGTAAAACGGGGGGGGGGGGGGCTGGGGGCGCCGGCACTGTCAGATGTTTTTTCACCTTAATGCATAGAACGCATTAAGGTGAAAAAACATTTACCTTTACAACCCCTTTAACCAAATCCACAGCTCTTACCTCCTTCACCCCCATATTTCACCTCTGCGCACCCAGCTTCTCCTACAGCTTTAACCCTTGCACAACCTGCTCCCCCCTCCACACCTCTCATTTAGCACAAACTACTAAATCCCCCCACCCCCCCCTTTCCAAATTCTTCTTCTCTCTGCACAAATTCACTCTCCCCACTCCCTCCCATTCACAGTTCCCTCACCTCTTCAGGAAATTGAGCACCACTTTTTACAGTGTGCATTTTTTTTCAGCACAGTAAGGTCTGATTGGGGAACTGTAGTACAGAGCCCAGAAGGAGTCTTTACACTGTGGTGCAATGTGTACAATGTGTAGCGGCAGCTGGTGGGGACAGAAGCTGCCTCCCAAATCAACACAAGCAGCTGCAACTGTGGTGCAGGGACCCAAGGTACTGACCAGGGCTTGAGGGCAGAAATCCTGGTTGCCCAGCACTAGCACAGAGAATTGGAAAAAGGTCAAGGAGCACCCATCATGTGCCCACAACCAAGGGATACAAGGATTACAATAGCATTTATAAAATATAAAGTTTTATTTATCCATGATTAAAAACAATGGCATATGTCCATAGAAGTAAAATGCATCAATTAAAAATATATTTTAAACATCCTTAACATTCCAAGCTGGTATTTGCTGATGAAATGTAGTTGCAATTTGGATGTATGCTGAATCCTCTACATGTTTTGTGGTGAAAACCACTTCTCTAGAAGGAGTTAAACATAATTCATCAACAGCGATACAATTTTCAGTCACCACAATGCAAATAATGTATACCAAAGCATGATAAGTGAGGAAAGGGGGTATCCTAGTTACTTACTAAGAAAAAACAGGCAAATAGGGACATAGAGGATAAGGGGTATCTGAGGGTATCCCCTCATAGCAGACATGGGGGGCAGTAAGCGGACACACGTAACCAGGTACTAAAAATAACTATAATAAAGTAAGAAGTGTATGTGTATTGTTTATTATTATTATTTATTCTTAAAGCAATCTACTGAACTAGCCAGAACTGCGTGCTAGCAATGATTGCAATAAGTTTGTGCCTGGACATATGCTTGCGACGATTGCAAGAATTTTATGCTTGGATGTGTGCTTGCACTTATTGCAAGAAGCTAATGCCTGGATGTGTGATTGCAACTATTGCAAGAAGTCTATTCTTGAATGAGTGCTTGCAATGATTGCAAGAAGTCTGTGCTTGAATGCGTGTTTGCAGCGATTGCAAGAAGTTTGTGATTGGATGCGTGCTTGCAATAATTGCAAGAAGTTGTCCTTGGATGTGTATGAAATTAATCCGATATGAACTGGTCGTAAGTATGAATTGAATCCTATACGAATCGGTTGCATGAAATGAATCTGATACGATCCGGTTGTAGAGTGTATGAAATTAATCTGATATAAATCAGACTGTGGAGAGTACAAAATTAACCTGGATTCGATGTGCCTCTGAGGTGACTGGATTTAAATCGTGCTGTAGTGTGTACGAAATGAAACCGATAGGAATCTTTGTAACTGTATGTAATGAACCCTGATACGAAACCGGTTGTAAAGTGTATGAAAAGAAACCAACATGCATCGGATTGAGCGACTATAAGGGGAAGTGGCAGTGAGGCGAAGGTTTTTAACAAATGTATTGAGACCCTGGCTGAACTGTGATGCAAGACTGGGTGTTTTTTTTTTATGTCAGGCATCAGAGGTCACACATCCGTGGAGTTGTGTTTACGAAAATAGAAAATGCATGAAGGATTCAATCTGTAGTGACTGCCGGGCTTGGGGGGAATGACTGGCAACATGCAAACTATACCTGTAATGCTGAAATGACGGGTGTGAATCAATGCATTGTTGGTATGAGTGGATTAGACTCAAGCAACAAGTGTGTGAAATGAAATGAGTGAAATGAAATTAAATGAGTGAAATGTTTGCTGTGATATAGGCAAGAATCAGTATGTCGTGACTGCGATAAACGATGAGTCAGATGACAAACTATGAGTTGAACTGTGGAGCGTGGAATTAAATGAGACCAAGCCAAATGGGGACAAAAAACAACCGGGGCACACCTGATTCGAATCGAATCGTTTTTTTATTAGTTTTGCATGTGTGTGCTGTAATATTTTTGTTGTTGTTGTTTTTTTAGGGTGTGCCACCGAAATATCTTGTTTGTCTATTGTATGGATTCTGACCAAATATTTTTGGGTGGAGCACCCCACTCCCTCAGTAAGTACCTCTCATTAGTGACCACCTGTGTCATGGTGGAGACCTCATGTTCTCCTATATACAGTAGAGGAGTATATATCCCATGGTTCAGAAAATCAGAATCTCCCAATCTATGGATAGTGTAGGACCCACTAATCATGGGGTACTTTGTCGCAGTAAGCGGGCTTAAGCACCATATAACAATATGGTGTGACCAAATCCCCATATTTTTTTGATAATGTTTTTTGAAAATGTCTAGGTGTTTTTAAAAAGCCTTGCTGGAGGTAAATGTTAGTTTTGCATGTGTGCACTGTAATATTTTTGCTCTGTTGTATGGTCTTATGGCAGCACCATCTTTATGCATTTTTTTAGGGTGTGCCCCCCAAATATCTTGTTTGTCTATTGTATGGATTCTGACCAAATCCTTTTGGGTGGAGCACCCCACTCCCTCAGTAAGTACCTCTCATTAGTGACCACCTGTATCATGGTGGAGACCTCATGTTCTCCCATATACAGTAGAGGAGTATAGCTCCCATGGTTCAGAAAAGCAGGATCTCCCAATCTATGGATAGTGTAGGACCCACTAATCATGGGGTACTTTGTCGCAGTAAGTGGGCTTAAGCACCATATAGCAATATGGTGTGGCCAAATCCCCATATTTTTTGATAATGTTTTTTGAAAATGTCTAGGTATTTTTAAAAAGCCTTGCTGGAGGTAAATGTTAGTTTTGCATGTGTGTGCTGTAATATTTTTGTTCTGATTCAAATTGGGTCGCAGTATATGACAGTGAAATTAATGAAATGTTTGTCATGACAGAGGCACAAATCGATCGTGCCGACAACGAACCAGACTCTGGAGCATGCATTGAAATGAGGCCAAAACCACTGGGGCACACCAGAACGAATCAGTGCATCACGGATGAGACTGGATTCGAATCAGAGCGTGGTAAGTGACAGTTAAATGAGTGAAAAAAGTTTTCCATGACAGAGGCACGAATCGGTCATGCCGCGACTGCGACTGACAATGAGCGGAACTCTGGAGCATGTACTGAAATGAGGCCAAAAAATACCTGGGACACGCCAGAACGAATTGGTGCATCATAGATGCAACTGGATTTATATCGGAATGTGATATGTGACAGTGAAATGATTTCCCATGACAGAGCCACGATTCGGTGAGCCGCAACTTGCGACTGACAACGAACAGGACTCTGGAGCATGTCCTGAAATGAGGCCGAAAAGACAACTGGGGTGCACCAGGACGAATTGGTGCATCGTGGATGCGACTGGATTCAAATCGGAGCGCGGTACATTATAGTGAAATGATTTGAAATGATTGAAATGGTTTCGAAATGGTTTAGCCTTGATATGGCACTGATCGGTGTCCAGCAAATTCATGAGTGACATTGATTTGTCTGTGTCTTCGCATCAGTGGGAGGTACGTAAAAATGAAGAAATGTTTGGTATGATAACGTTTATAGGCAGACGTTGCGGCTGTGTGTAGGGTTTTACGAATGCTTTGTAAGTTTGATATCAAGGTTTAGTGACTGACAAGATATCTAACAATGCGTGACATGAAAAGTCAACTTGAAAACCCTACCTGCGACAGCCGAGCCAGACACGCTGTACGTGAATTGCGAACGGAAAAGAGAGTTTAGAAAAACTACAAACGTGGGAACTCACGGACACTAATGAGTTCCGAAGAGTCGGCCTAGTGACGTTGTACCACGCACAGGAAACCGACAAAGACCATAGGAGAGCGGGCTGGTTAAATACTCCCCGGGCTCCTCCCATAAATTCAGGCCACCATACTGGCACCGTACAGTAGTCTTTAAAAAATGTGTAATTTGGCAATTAATGCAGAAAAAATGCATTATTTTCTTGCAATAAAGCTTATGAGGTCACTTTTTTGCCAATCATACTTTGCAACATGCGGAAATGTGTAACTTGTTACAATGCACTGAGACAAAATGGGTTGCACTGCACTGCAACAAATATAGGGTGTTAGCATGATCTGGCACTATTGAAAACGAGGATATTTTCCCTGTCTTTTTTTTTTTTTTTTGGAGCTGTACTGACATTGAGCAACACAGCTCAAAGCAGGTGGTGTAAATGAGCATTGAAATCTGAGTGAAACCAATGGCCATACTTGTTTCAGGTCAGTGACTAAGGCTGCCCTTGCATTACCCAATTTTCTTTTCTTCAACCATAGGTTGAAGGAAAGAAAATTACTTGATTCCCCCATCAACAAATTCCGTGTTGATGGAGGGGAATCCCGCCCACTGCGCTATTATATTCTGATAGTAGGAGGTTTACCCACCATCAGAAGTCAATGATTGCTGCTGCAGGCTGGATGTATAAATATACTGACTACAATATAATCGGCCTGCCCATAGGTGGATCGAAATTTAGATGGTTCTTGCCAAACGGGATAGATTTTGATCTGTCTATGGCTGACTTAAGACAGTATTGAAGCCACTGGATCAGCATAACAGCCAGACATCTAGAGTTTTCTGAAGAAGCCAACAAGGACATCCTCGGTACTTCTCTTAATGGAAGTTTCTTCTCCGGAAGCACTGCCTTTTCATACCTGCTATAATATACACAAAGAGACACTAAGCTGAAATATTCTGTGCGGCTATCAACATTATAATGAGCCTATTTTTAAACTATTTGCAAGTTATTATTGAAAAAAACAGACCTTGATATAGACCTCAGATAACAGTTTCTTTCAATAAAGTGATAAAGAAGAAAATCATAAATGTTTACCTCTCGAATCTTGATTAGTATGTTATATTTAAAGCTTCAATGACAAAGCATCAGTGTAATCCTTTCTGCTCCACTACAGAAAAGACTTCATCAATGACCTCAAAAGGCCTTTAAACCGGAACACCACAAACTTCTATTCAGCAGAAGTTCTCAAGTTCTTGAATACTAGTCATGAATTACTGTCTTAGCTCAAATAACACTTCAATAAATCCAGCCTTAAGTGAGTCAAAAGAGCCATATCACTGAATGAATCATATAATTTCCTTTTTTTTTTTGTGCTAGACAAAAATATACATCACATTCTACAAATTGTTCCCTGTCATGTGTCTTTTTCTGAAAAGCCTTTGATGTTTGCAAAATACAGCTCACGATAAGAAGCAGCAACTAGTAGCTTACCAAATTGCCCAAAAAAGTATATAATGGATTAAATATGCAATTGAATGTATACCTGATTTATATCACACCGTTCCAGCAAAAGGTGGGCTTTCATATTCAAATCAGTTCTGATGAGCTTTCATAAATGCTTATGCTTTTGTTCTGAGCAGCTCCTTTTTTTTACATCACAATTTACTCCAATGCACTAGATTATATGCAGTAGTTGAGAAAGTCATAGGACCAATTTGTCAAAAGGAACTTTTCTGATGCAGCATTAGGAAATAGGTTTGTGATTAATGTCAATGATAGCTGTGGACTGTCCTTAGTAGCATATGATTTATTCAAAAGTGAAAGAACAAAACAAATAAAAATGCATTAAATCATTGCAGTGTTTTTTTTTTATTTGTTTTTCGACAGTCTTGACAAGTGCTCCCCTTCAGTTATTATTCATGACTGTGACTTTACAGGCGAGTTTATTCTTAATGGCCCAGCTTTGTATTTCTTTACTAGAGACATTATAAATGTGTCAGGTGAAACTAAACGTACTGTGCTGTGAGATGAAACTGAAATTTGAAATGATATTTTTGGTTAAAAATATTGTTATTATTTGTAAGCTCTCAGTGATCTCTGTGTATATACTGAGTGGTCACTTGATTGTCCAGAGAAAAACCTATAGTGAGAAGAACACAAAAAGAACAAAAAGTATTTTATTTAAAGAACTTTAAAGCCCAGAGCCTTCTTAAAAAAAGAAGATATATACATATCATTGCTTCTGCCAAAAATCAAAAAATAAAGGGTTTATAATATTTATACTATTGGGTGAAACCATATACATGTAAGTCTTTCGTTGTGCCCCTGTGCATCAGAAACTAATATTTTATCAAATACAATTTTCAGTCATTTACTTCAGCTTGCACACACTGTTGCTGGTCACTTGGCCCTCAGCAGTACAAGGTGTAAGCGTTGTGTGAGTGCTGTAAACCAGCAGCTCGGCATGCAGAGTTTGTTTTATAGCAGAATTATTTACATGGTCTTGACTGCTATTGAAAAAAAAGATTTATTTTGGAAGTAGTGACATGAAAATCAATTCTGTTTTAAAAAAGGCAGACTCTGTTTTAAAATGTTGCTGGGGCACAAGAGGGCAAACTGCAGGTACGAAATGCAGTTACCAACAACAGCCCTTCAGACCTTTCAATCATAGCTAAATCCCTAGCTGTTCAAAGAATGCAAAGTTCCAAAACTTCTGGGTAGCTTCTGGGTAGCTGGAGAGTTCTGTATAGCCCTGTCCCCATATGTTTCTATTGGCCTATTGGTTTGTCACTATTAGGGATGAGCTTCGTGTTCGAGTCGAACGTACGTTCGACTCGAACATTGGCCGTTCGTGCGTTCGGCGAATTCCGAACGTTTTGGCCGTTCGCGTCAAAATTCGAGTGACGCGCGCGCGGACCACAATGCACTGCGTTGGCGCAGTGCATTGCTGTCCGATGATTGGCCAAGCATGCACTGTGACCCCGCATGCTTGGCCAATCGCAGCGCCGGCAGCGAGGAGAGCCATGATTGGCCACAGGCATCCTGCCTGTGGCCAATCATAGCTCAGACTGTGTAGTGCACGCCCCACACTATATAAGGCCGCCTTTAAGGCGGCCTCCAGTAGTGTGTTACTTTGCATCTGAAGCAGTGGGTGTTCTGTGTACCTTCAACACAGTACACACCAATCGTTTTTGGCTGATTTCCTATCTTGCTGCTGTGTAGTGGTTGTTGTCTGTGCCCTGACTGCAGTATACACCACTATATTCACCTCACCTATATAGCTAGTGATCTAGCTTTAACCACTTAACAACTGCCCATTGCCGATTAACGGCTTCAGGGCGGTTGTTTAACTCAGAGAGGCCGTTAATTAACGGCCTCCCAGAATTCTGCTCTCGCGTGCCCCGAGGTGTGCGCACTCGAGAGCATCCGTGACCGCCGGGTCCATAGGACCCGGCGCATCACGGTAAACGGCCGCTCATAGCGGCCGTTTACCACGTGATTGCTCCGTCAAATGACGGAGTGATCACTTGGAAACAAACCGGCGTCATGTTATGACGCCTGTTCCTCCCTCCCCTTTCTGTACCGATCGGTACAGCGGAGGGGAAAGAGATCGGTGTCAGCAGCGATGTGGGCTGCATCTGCAGTGCCCACATCGCTGCTCACCGAATTTAACCCCTCAATTCCCTGCCAATACTCTGCAATACCAGTGCATACTCTGCAGTACCCTGCCATTACTCTGCAGTACCCCGCCATTACTCTGCAGTACCCCACCATTACTCTGCAGTGCAGTACCCCGCCATTACTCTGCAGTGCAGTACCCCGCCATTACTCTGCAGTGCAGTACCCTGCCATTACTCTGCAGTGCAGTACCCTGCCATTACTCTGCAGTGCAGTACCCTGCCATTACTCTGCAGTACCCTGCCATTACTCTTCAGTACCCCCCATTACTCTGCAGTAACCCCCATTACTCTGCAGTACCCCCCAATACTCTGCAGTACCCTGCCATTACTCTGCAGTACCCCACCATTACTCTGCAGTACCCCACCATTACTCTGCAGTGCAGTACCCCGCCATTACTCTGCAGTGCAGTACCCCGCCATTACTCTGCAGTGCAGTACCCTGCCATTACTCTGCAGTGCAGTACCCTGCCATTACTCTGCAGTGCAGTACCCTGCCATTACTCTGCAGTACCCTGCCATTACTCTTCAGTACCCCCCATTACTCTGCAGTAACCCCCATTACTCTGCAGTACCCCCCAATACTCTGCAGTACCCTGCCATTACTCTGCAGTACCCCGCCATTACTCTGCAGTACCCCCCAATACTCTGCAGTACCCCCAATACTCTGCAGTACCCCCAATACTCTGCAGTACCCTGCTATTACTCTGTAGTACCCCGCCAATACCCCGCCAATACTCTGTAATACCCTGCCATAAATTGCCATACCCAGCCATACTCAGAGATACCCAGCCATACTCGGTGATACCCTGAAGTACCCAGCCATAGACGCCCCCCACCCCTCACCGCCCTCTGGTGCTTCTACCAACTCGCCAGTACGATCAAAGCCAGAATCTTTTTTTTAATTTTTTATTTCAGGCTTCCCAGCCTAGAGGTGAGATGTGGGGTCATATTGACCCCCCAGATTTCACTGTAAAGAGGACCTGTCATCCCATATTCCTATTACAAGGGATGGTTACATTTCTTGTAATAGGAATAAAAGTGATCAAAAATATATTTTTGGGAAAAAAAATGTCAAACTAAAATAAAGTAAAATGAACAATAAAAAAATAAAATAAAAATTAAAGCGCCCATGTCCCCATGTGCTCGCATGTGCCACACATGTGAGGTATCGCCGAGAATGTTAGAGCGAGAGCAATAATTCTAGTCCTAGACCTCCTCTGCAACTCAAAACATGTAACCAGTAAAAAAATATTTAAAGCGTCGCCTATGGGGATTTTTTAAGTAGTGACGTTTGGCGCCATTCCACGGGCATGTGCAATTTTGAAGAGTGACATGTTTGATATCTATTTACTCAGCATAACTTCATCTTTCACTTTATGCAAACATTGGGCTAACAAGTGGTTAATAATAGAGCTTGCAGTCAGTAGTGTTAGGAGATAGTGCGTGCTGTCTGCGTGCTCTGTACCCAGTACATACCGCTATAATATAGGGCAGGCCCCTACTTTCAAACATCCAACTTACAAACATCTCCTACTTGCAAACGCAAGGAGACAGCAGCAAGTGAGATGAAAAAAGATGGACGACAAAACAAAATTATACAGGGGTGATAACCCTTCCCTATGTTTTCCAAAAAGCTTAAAGATATTTTTTTTGACTGGAGCTACACTTTAAAAATGTACCGGTTGAAAATGACAAACAGATTCAACTTAACACAACAAACCTACACAGTCCCTGTCTTGTTTGCACCGCCTGTATACTGCTGTTCTGAGTATATAGGGCCTGGGGGCCACACGCATTTCCTTTTTTTAATATGGGTACGGGGTTCCCCTTAATATGTGTACAAGACCCAAATAGGCTGGTAATGGGCAGGGAGGGCTACCCATGCCATTTTTCTGAATGATTTTCAACCATATTGCAGGAACCAGATATAACATTAAAACCGCAAGCAGTTTTAAATGGTGTTATTTCCGTTTAATGTCATTTTGTGCAGGGACTGTTCTAAACACGGGAAACACGTGGCACTTCACAGGCATACTATAGACACCCCCCAGGCACCATATTTAAAGGAATATTTCACTTTTTTTTTTCACTTTAATCGTCATTAAAATCACTGCTCCCGCCAAAACGGTAGTTTTTAAAACTTTTTTTTGCAGTGACCCATGTCCCCTGAGGCAGGAGGCAGGTCGCCAAACCATTTTTAGCACACTATCTTGCATATTAGCCGTTAAAATTAGCACTTTCCAATTCGAACGTTCGAGTCCCATAGACTTCAATGGGGTTCTAACGTTCGTACCGAACGCGGGGGTCGTTCGCAAGTTCTGGTGCGAACCGAACCGGGGGGTGTTCGGCTCATCCCTAGTCACTATGCTGTTCAACCCTGCTGGCTTCCCTGTGACAGGGACATTTTGAAGGCTTCTGTACGTATGTGCAGGTACTGTAACTGTTTTTAAAGGCTATGTTTTTTTTTTCTTTAAATAATGAATGCACATTTTTTTTGAGCCTGTAAAGCATTGTACCAGCGATCAGCAGATCACAGGTGCCATGCAAGTCTCCTTTAGATCTGTCAGTGTATCTGTGTGCCCATATGGGCATACGGGCAAGCAGATACCCTGACAGGAAGGATCAATGAACTACCACAGCACGCCACAGCACCATGGTAGTTCGTTGAGAACTACAAGCCGACAATCGCAAAGGGTGTTATGGTTCGTAGTTCATTCACACGCAGAGCTGTGTGGATGAATGAATGATGTGGCTGTTTGAGTGGAACCCGCATGACCATGCTGATTTTAAAAAGTGACAGCTAGTACGGGGAACTTCTCCCAGTGCTACTGTCACAGGGATGGGGGGGGGGGGGGCAGTGGCTATAGCATTTAGAGCATATTACATGTTCCACCCAGAAAATGGGTGGAACATGTAACATTTTCCCAAAGGTGAACTTATCTTTTAAAGCTGAACTCCAGGAAACCCAGGGTTACCTGCTTGTTGATATCTAGGGGACTTGGTAAAGCAATTTTATTTACCTGATTCCCTACTCCTGCAGGTTTCTCTGCACTGTTAGACTGGTCCCCATACACTTTTCTCCCTTATGCCCTAGCAGTCTAAGCTACTCTGACATCATCAAAACTGGTGAAGAGACTGTAGCCTTACATTGGACTTGATGATGCTGAGGAATAGTTCACCGCTGGAGCATGAGGAAGTGCCTCCTGCCAGGGGAGTAGCACACTGGGTAAGTTAAAAATGCCTAAACAGGCATGTATCCCTTGCAGAAGAGTTAGGCTCTAAGCTTAAAGTGGTTGTAACCTTAAAATATAATTTTGCTGCCAGCCTCTCACCTTTATCCAGAATAACTCACCCTTTGCATGTTTTTTTTGTTAAATCGATGCCTCTAAATACCTTTTCTCAGACATCTTCAGGCCGGTGACATGACTCCTGGCTACTCTCCTATTCCGATCCATGGCTACAACAGAAGGGGCCAAGATCTCCCCCTGAGGACAGCCAGGGAAATCGCGTGACCTCCGTGCTGGCTGCTCAGCCCCTACTACCGTAGCTTGTGGATTGGAGTAGGAGAGCGGCCGGGAGTCACGTGACTGGCCTGAAGATCTCTGAAAAAGATATTTAGAGGCTTCATTTTAAAAAACCACTTACACTGTGTATTATTCGTGGATAAAAGAGAGGGGCTGGCAGTGACTTTTTTTTAAGTTTTAAAGGGAGGGAGGGGAGAGGGGGAGAGAAGAGACACATTGGATAAAGGAGGCACATAAACTGACCGCAGTGTCAATGCTCAGCAGCCATGATAAACCATGGTCAGTTTACAGAGGAGAGGGCAGAACCAGGCAGGATGAGCCTGGTATTTTACAGCTTACAGATGGACAGATTAGACAGCACAAGCACAGTGCTGTTTAATCTGCTATGAAGGAACAGGAGCTCTTTTTTTTTATTTAGGGTTACAGTTATTGGGCTGCATATCTGATATCTGACATTATAGGCAGTCAAAAGGTGAACTGATGGAGTTCATACAGCAGACTGCAAATACTGCAGAGGTTAAGCACTGTCAGCCTAAAACAGGAAGTGCTGCTATTAACAGGATTCTCAGGAACAAGACTTTGCAAAATATTTACTAAATATGTTTGCTTAACCAATTGCTTAGAGCTTTCTTTTGGTGGTATTTGATCATCTGTGCGATTTTTATTTTTTGTTAAAAGACAGAATTTAAATTATTATTTTTTTTTATTCTGTTATAACATTTTAAAACAGTGATGGGGACTGATGGGTGGCAGTGATGGGCACGGATCGGTTACACTGATAGGCAGCACTTCTAGGTGGCACTGATTGGCACCACTGGTGGGCATTTATAGGTGGCACTTGAGGGCATTGATAGCTGGCACTTGTGGGCACTGTCAGATGGCATAAATGAGGCATAATTGCCTCTTCCTTTTCGGGACTGATGTCCCTTTAAGATGAGCCCAGTGATTGGCTTTTTTCTCCTCCGCTGTCAGCGTGAGGATAAAAAAAAAAAAGATCACCGAGCTTTTGTTTTGATCATGTGATCAGCTGTCATTGGCTGACAGCTGATCACATGGTAAGGGGCCGTGACCGACCCCTTACTCGGATCTGTGTTCACTCGAGTCTCAGTGACTCGGTGATCACAGCGTGCTTCGTGCGTGCCCTGTAGGGCACACACAGGGAGCGTGCACAGGGGAGGCCGTCATATAACTGCCTCCCAGGAATTCAGGTCTGCGCTGTGGCTGTCATTCGGCCATAGTGTGGATGTCAAATGGTTAAAGGCTAAATTCACCTAAAAAAAAAAATTGCAGGTAACAATGCTGGGTATAACATGTAACATATTACTAACATGTTACTAAAGGGGAACTTTAAGAAAAAGTTTACCATGAGCCATGTTGCTAAATACACTTTAAAGATATTATTATTGTACCACAGTTCTATTGACAACTCCTGCTTTGGCTAACCAATCCCTGCATCTCCCAACAGTCTGACTAGTCTGTAATAAATGGTTGCTAAGACTCAGTGGGGCTCTACACCAAATAGTGAAACAAGAGTGAGTGAGTAAATAAATTATGTGTAAAGATATGTTACTCATACTCATTATTTAATATTATTTTTGCATAATCAAATGTATTTTTCCACTACCCAAATGTATATTTTTGATTCTGACGATATATGAGCAGTCTATTCACCCATATCACAATGTTAAAACTTTGTGTCATTTTGTTACCAAGCTAGGTTAACAGACTAATACAATACATGATAAAAGGCTCATTCTCTTTGTTGCTTAAGGTCCTTTCACATATAGGTGCTCCAATCCATTCTGTTCATTAACTACTTCACCCCCCGGAAAGGTTTTGCCCCCTTCCTGCGGGTTTTATTTTTTGTGCTATAAACAAAAAAAGAGTGACAATTTTGAAAAAGAAAAAAAACACAATAGTTTGTATTTTTTGCTATAAAAAATATCCTCAAAAAACTGTAAAAAAATGAATTTCTTCATAAGTTTAGGCCGATATGTATTATTCTACATACTTTTGGTAAAAAATTGCAATAAGCATATACTGATTGGTTTGCGCAAAAGTTATAGTGTCTACAAAATAGGGGATAGATTTATGGTGTTTTTTTTTTTTTTTTCTACTAGTAATGGCAGTGATCTGCAAATTTTTATCAGGACTGCAATATTGCGACAGACACATCAAACACTGTTGACACTTTTTTGGGACCGTTTATACAGCGATCAGTGCTAAAAATAGCCACTGATTACTGTATAAATGTCACTGGCAGGAAAAGGGTTAACACTAGGGAGCGATCAAGGGGTTAACTGTGTTCTCTATGTGTGTTTCTAACTGTAGGGGAATGTGGCTGACTAGAGGAGGAGAGAGATTGTTGTTCCTACTTAGTAGGAACACACAATCTCTCTCCTCTCCCCTGGCAGAAATGGGATTTGTGTGTTTACACACACAGATCCTGGTTCTCGCTCTGTCATGAGCGATCACGGGTGCCTAGCGGGCTCAATGACCGCATGTGCATCGACACCAGAGACAATGCATCTACAGCATCTTAAAGAGTTGACATACAGCTACGACGGCTCGTCCAGGGGAGCCAAACTACCGCAGTATAACTGTGGCGGCTGGTCGGGAAGTGGTTAAGAAATCCATGAACAGATCTCCTGCTGAATAAGAGCAGAACATTATGTATGTCAGTTTTGTAACATTTGTGCCCTTTCATTTTTGTCAGTGTTTTTAAATTTGCATTTTGTTTTGCTTCATGGTATTAGCACCGGGACACATTCAATGCCATCAGCTGTCATTGTGCTTTGCTGGGTGCTTGGTGTGTGCCTTTAAGAAAGAATGAACTGCCTTTTAATGATCAATTGCTTTATATGCTCCAACAGAGGAGCTCTCATAGAGAGTAAGGACCATAATATACAGAGGGGTCTTGATGAGACAGTGGCTTTCAAATAGATTTGAAAATATTGTGCAACTAAAACCTCTATTTTTAATGCAAATTGTCAGACAATGTACTATATTTTTTGTTGTTGTTGGTGGCTAGCTGGTAAGTGTGCTGGGAAAAAACTTTTTTCTTTTTGTTCTGTGTAAAGTCTTTCCATGCCTGAGAAATGACAAAAAACAATGGTACCAAAATTGTCCATAAACATTTTAAAAGCAATATCAATTAAATAATAATAAAAAAAAAACTAAAACTAAAAAGATCAATTTAAAGTTAAAGATTGTAATAAACAAATTTTTTTTATTTTAATGCATTCCCCCTAACACTTACCTGAGATCCCTCTCTGTCCAGCGATGTCCACGAGTGTCGCAACCATCCAAAATTCTCCCTCGCTGATTGGCTGAAACAATTAGTGCCACCGCTGTCAATCAAAGTCAGCTAGCCAATCAGGGGAGAGAGGGAACAGGGTCGGGGTGGGACTCCCTTGTCTGAATGGACACAGAGTGATGTAACTCGGCTCGGGTGCCCCCATAACAAGCTGCTTGCAGTGGGGGCACTGAACAGGAAGGAGGGAGGGGCCCGGAACACAGAAGAAGGACCCTTGAAGAAAAGGCTAAGGGCTGCTCTGTGCAAAACCACTGCAGGGGAATATAACATGTTTGTTATTTTTATAGAAAAAAAAAACAAGACTTTAGAAGGACTTTAACCACTTCAATACAAGGCATTTATACACCCTTCCTTCCCAGACCAATTTTTAGCTTTCAGTGCTCTTACACTTTGAACGCCAATTACTCAGTCATGCAACACTGTACCCAAACAAAATTTTTATCATTTTTTTCATACAAATAGAGCTTTCTTTTGGTGGTAATAATCACCACTGGGTTTTTATTTTTGCGACAAAAGTGAAAAAACTGCGAAAATTTTGAAAAAAAAAACACTTTTTTTTTAGTTTCTATAATAACATTTTGCAAATAAGTATTTTTGTTCATAAATTTGGGCCAACATTTATACTGCTACATCTCTTTGGTAAAAATAACTCAAAGTAGTGGATATTATTTAGTCTCTTTGAAAGTTATAGAGTCTACAAGCTATGGTGCAAATCATTGAAAATTGATCACATCTGATCACACCTGATGCACGGTTCATCTCAATTCTTGAGGTTTTGAAATGTTAGGAAAGTAAAAATACCCCCCAAATGATCCGCTTTTGAAAAGTAGACAGTCCATTTAGTAAGAGGCATGGTGAGTTTTTTGAAGTTGTAATTTTTTTCCCACAATTCTTGGGGAAAAGAAGAATTTTTTTTTTGCCTTGTTTTTTACAAAATCGTCATAATAACAAGTTATTTCTCATACACAGCATATGCATACTTCCAATTACACCCCAAAATATATTCTGCAACTCTTCCCGAGTATGGTGATACCACATGTGTGGGACTTTTACACAGGCTGGCCACACAGAGAGGTCCAACATGCAGGGAGCACCGTCAGGGGTTCTAGGAGCATAAATGACACCTCTAATATCCTAATGACCTATTACATTTGTGAAGGTCCTGGAGCACCAGGAAAGTAGAATTACCCACAAAATGACCCCATTTTGGAAAGCAAACACCCCAACGTCTATTCTATGAGGCATAATGAGTCTTTTGAACAGTTAATTTTTTTACACAAGTCTTCGGAAAACGTGGAAAGAAAATGAAAACATATTTTTCTTTACACAAAGTGGGCAGTTTATAAGATATTTCTAACACAAAGCATGTACATAGCAAAAATGACATCCCAAAATACATTCTGCTACTCATCCTGAGTATGGCGATACCACATGTGTGTGACTTTTACACAGCCTGGCCACATACAGAGGCCCAACATGCAGGGAGCACCGTTAGGCGTTCTAGGAGCATAAATGACACCTCTAATTTCTTAACAACATATTACATTTGTGAAGGCCCTGGAGCACCAGGACAATGGAATTACCCACTAAATGACCCTATTTTAGAAAACAAACACCCAAAAGTATATTCTATGAAGCATTATGAGTCTTTTGAACAGTTAATTACACAAGTTTTCAGATAACGTGGAAAGAAAATCAAAATATTTTTTTTTTTACACAAAGTTGTCCATTTAGGCTCGGTTCACACAGGGGCGACTCCGATCCGACTTCAGGTCGCCCCTAGTCGCCTCAGGTCGGACAACATTTAAAAATCAATGTAAGTGAATGAGAGCCGTCTTAATGCACGCTACTGACAGTCGCTCCGACTTCAAAAGAAGTTCCTGTACTACTTGAATCCGACTTGTAGGCGACTTGTACCCATTGATTTCAATGGAGGTCGCCTCCAAGTTGGATCTCTGTCTATACGGAGGCGACTTTGACATAATTATTAGCTCTGAAGGGGGAACTCCACGCCAAATTTCAGAAAAAAATTTGGCATGGGTTCCCCCTCCGAGAGCATACCAGGCCCTTAGGTCTGGTATGGATTCCAAGGAGAACCCCCTACGCCGAAAAAAACGGCGTGGGGGTCCCCCCAGATCCACACCAGACCCTTATCCGAGCACGCTACCCGGCCGGCCAGGAAAGGGGGTGGCGACGAGCGGGCGCCCCCCCCCTCCTGAGCCGTACCAGGCCGCGTGCCCTCAACATGGGGGTTGCCTTGGGGGAGGGGGGCGTGCGGCCCCCCACCCCAAAGCACCTTGTCCCCATGTTGATGAGGACAATGGCCTCTTCCGACAACCCTGGCCGTTGGTTGTCGGGGTCTGCGGGCGGGGGGCTTGTCTTTTTTAAACTGTTGCTAGGTGAATGCAGTTCAATTCTGTTAATTACTGTTTGTCAAAATACTACAGGTGTTTAACCATATATCTTAGAGCAATGTTGTTGTTCTATCGATTATTTGTATAAGTAGCAAAAGAAAACTCACCCAAGTTCATCTCTAGCCCTGACCCATGCCTTGCCACTGATTGTTTCTGTTCATCCTGCCTAGATAACAGATGAGCTGCTGATTTCCGCCTTACCTGATCTTTGCCTGATTAATAAATATGCTACTGATTTCTGCCTGCCCTGATTCATGCTTGAATAATGGACTCTGCCACTGTGTGCTGCAAGCCAGCCCAGACAACTACAAAGCTTGTTGTCCAGCCAGCCTGTCCTCATGACTTCTGCATATTGCACCTACATTAAACCATTTGAGACTATTCGCAGACTAGGACATGAACTGGTAAACCTTACAGTATGACAAGCCCTACACTGTGATAATTGATCTCTTACAGGCCCTGTTATTCGCAGATGAGCTGCAAGCTGACCTGCCAGGTTTTAGCACTCTTGGTCCAGTATTCTCAATTATTCCCAACCCCCTACTTCAAAAACTCTCACAAATTGTACTTTCAACTGTGCCCCTGGTTATTGGGTTCGGAACAGCAGCAAATTAAGATGCTAATATCACTACTCTGAGTGGATCTGTTGATATGGGCCTTCAGTTTTGTTTCCCTTGACCTTGTTTTGGTTTCTGTGCAGATGTCCTTTAATACTCTAGATCTCCTTTATAATGACCCAGAGCGTGTGCACACAGCAGAAGCAAACCAAGTTGTCAGCTGAGAAATATTGTCCAGGAGATAAATCCCGGACTCTAGCTGAAATGATCCATTGCTTCATAGTTCATAGCCAGTTTAGAGTGAGGTTGTTTGAAGCTATGAAGGATGTTCAGATTAATCAACCCATGAAAGCCAAAAAGCTGGAAGAAGCCATGTTGTTGGAAGTCCGTATTTGTTGGCGTTTTCATGAGAAGACGGCCCATTTCTTCCAGGTCTTTGCCCTTCTCCTTGCCCTCACCTGAGAATGTAATTTATTCATGAACGTTGGCTCTTCCCTACGCATTCCATCATAAATTACATCTTCCAGGGCATGGAAAGCCTTTTAATGCCTCAGAAGGCGTAATTTATGATGAAACATGTAGGAGTCTAATGTCATCACACAATTGGAGCCTGGAAGAAGCCCTCATCATTCATGGGACTGAATTATTTTATTAAAACTAGCTTGGAGGGTTTTACGCTATGTGGTACCCTTGGTATTTCTTTCTTTGAGTTCTATTGAGAACTGCATGATAATCAGCAGACCCAAGTGGAGTAAATAATGTACCCCGTGACAGGAGCCTATTTGTTTCAAATGCTATTTGACTTCTTTAATAAAGAAGGTAAAATCATTCTGGTAAGCATAGCTAATATAGCAGGCAGTGGAGAAACATGGTGGGGTGATATGGTTCTTGGTTTAAATAGTTCCACATTTATATTCTGCACATATTGGAAGGACACACTTCAATAAAATGTCAATAAATTTGTTTGTGTACGGACTTATATTGCAGACTTATATTGGTGGGTATTTGCCTCTTCTTTGGGGGTTTATTGTGCACACTTTACTTTATTTTTTATTTTCTTGTATATCTTTTCTATTTTTTCATATAATTTGATATTATATATATTTGTATTAGTTCAGCACTTGTCTATGTAAATATTTAACCATTGATATCTATTTATGTGCTAGCAGCTTCAATTTATTTCACCCATCAGCGCAATTCCTTTTAAATGTTTTACTTTAAGGCTTTATTCAAGCTGCATCCACTCCTTTTCATACAAGAATTCATCCCTGCCAGGCCCTGGTCATTTTCTTCTCATACTTCTAATTTTCCAGAGGTGCTCATCAGGTAACTGACACATACCAAGTCTGCACTCCTAAACCGCAGATCCGCACTTCTCCTCCAGTGCTGTTCAGAAGCAGACCCCTCCTAGGATTTGTGACATCAGTATCACAGTAGTCTCCAGGATTCCATGTCATAGATATGTTTGAATGTGTATACACATACTGTACTTTAGTCTTTACAATCTATTTATTATAAACTATATCTGTGTATATCTCTATCAATTAAATTATTTATTTTGGATTCTTGATTCCCTGGCATTTGTCAGATGTTGTAAACTGTATTAGATATGTTTTAGTATGTATACACCTTGACCTTGTAGACATTCACCTGGGTATGAGTGATTTATATTCATTTAAAAAAAAATCTTTATTCCACACCTTAGATTTCACTATCTGCTTATTATTAATTATATAAAGCCATAAAGAAGATACCTTCTGACACCTAAAACATACTGGCTCTATGTATATTGGAAAAAAAATTAAATTGCTTTTCAAAATGTTTTACAAATAAATATCTGAAAAGTGTGGCATCCATTTCTATTTAGCCCCCTTTACTCTGACACCCCTACCTAAAATCTAGTGGAACGAATTGCCCATTTGCAGTTTGTGAGAAGCCAAGGGGGGGACGCAGCAAACATGTGGAAGAAGGTGCTCTGGTCAGATGAGACCAAACTTTAACTTTTTGGTCTAAAAGCAAACACTATGTGTGGTGGGAAACGAAGGCCGCGTACACACGGGCGGACTGTTCGCCCAACTAAGTTCGTCAGACAATCCGACAAACAGTCCGTTCAAAATTTGCATGAACGGACTTGACCACACACGATGAGCAGACAGTCCGCTGAAAGCGTGCGCAATGACGTGAACGGCACGTACGACGGGACGAGAAATTCGACGTCCAATACACTGCAATGCAACCTTTGCCATGTAAATCCTTTCTGAGCATGCGCCAAACTTAGTCTGTCGAACTAGACTACACACGAGCAGACTGTCCGCTGAAACCAAGTTTGGACGGACTGTCTTACGGAAATTCCGTAAGACTTTGTTCGTCAGACTGTCCGCTGAAACAGTCCGCTGAAGCCCACACACGAGCGGATTGTCCGCTGAAACACTGTTCAGCGGACTAAGTTGGGCGAACAGTCCGCCCGTGTGTACGCGGCCTAACACTGCACATCACCTTGAACACACCATCATCCCCACCGTGAAACATATTGGTGGCAGCATCATGTTGTAGGGATGCTTTTCTTCAGCAGGGACAGGGAAGCTGGTCAGAGCTGATGGGAAGATGGATGGAGCCAAGTACAAGACAATCTTAGAAGAAAACCTTCTAGTCTGCAAAAGACTTGAGAATCGGGAGGAGGTTCACCTTCCATCAGGTCAATGAACCTAAACATACAGCCAGAGCTACAATGAAATGGTTTAGATCAAAGCATATTCATGTGTTGGAATGGCCCAATCAAAGTCCAGACCTAAATCCAATTGAGAATATGTGGCAAGACTTGAAAATTGCTGTTCAGAGATGCTATCCATCCAATATGACAGAGCCTGAGATATTATGCAAAGAATGGAAAAAAATAATTCACTCTCTAGATGTGCCAAGCTGGTAGAGACATCCTCAAAAAGACTTGCAGCTGTAATTTCAGCGAAAGGGTGTTCTACAAAGTATTGACTCAGGGAGGCTGAATACAAATGCATGCTACACTTTTCAGATATTTATTTGTAAAAAAAGTTTGAAAACCATTCATCATTTTCCTTTCACTTCACAGGTATGTGCCACGTTGTGTTGGTCTATCACATAAAATCCCAATAAAATACATTTATGTGTTTGGTTGTAACATGACATAAACATGTAAAGGTTTGCCACTGTTAGGGCTGGGCTCAGTCCTTACTTCTCAAAGCCGCTCAGCTGTTGGCTAATTGCCAGCTCCTATGTCTCCGCAGTGATTCACCTGCTGATGATATCCTGCTCATTAGTCCTGCCTTCTTAAGCCGTCCAGTCCAGATGAGCTCTGTCTTTGCCTTAGTCATATCTCTAGAGATGCTCTCTTGTGTTCCTGTTAAAGACTTGCTTGGCTGACATTTCTTCTGGTTCCAGATCCTGCTTGCTGTTCTACTATGCTCTCTCTGGCTCCCTGATGTTTTGGCTTATCTGAGTATCCATTCCGGTTCCTGAACTCTATCTATGTTTGTACTACGTTTACTCTGTTTACCTTTTTTTATTAATTTTAAACGCGAAGGCCATGAATTCAGAAGATGCAGTCAATCCACTTGTTGGTGATATTTTTTTCAGATTGGATGAACAGGATCACCGCATGGATCAGTTTGACACGGTATTACAAATGCTCCTGAGTTGTACAGCTGTCAGAAACCATGAACCAGACCGAGACAGAAGTACAATTAAATCACACTTGTTTATTAATAAAAAATAAAAAGGTAGAGTAAACATAGTCAAAGCCAGAGTCCAGTAACCGGGTTGAGTAGTCAGCCAGTCCAGAGTTCAATATCCAGATCGAGTAATCAGCCAGGCCAGAAGTCAGGGATCCAAGTGGAGCACAGCAAGCAGGGTAAGGAGCCAGAAGGGATGTCAGCAATCCAGTCTTTAAACAGAACTGCAGGAGATGGTTTCTTGTGATATGACCAAGGTGAAGGCAGAGATGAAGTGAGCTGGACAGCTTTAAGTAGGCAGGTCCAACGAGTAGGATCAGGAACAGCTGGGTGACTGTGGAGAGAGATAAGAGCTGGCAATTAGCCGACAGCTGAGCAGCCAGCCCAGAGAAGGAAGAGCTAAGCCAACCTGACAGTACCCCCTCCTCAATGACCCCTCTCCCTCGGAGGGCCACCGGGCTTGTGGGGAAAATGTCTATGGAACTCACGGAGGTGACAGCCAGACCCTGTCCCCAACCCGGTAGTAAGGCGCAGGCATGCGACTGCGGTCAGCATGGAGTCTGTACCTATCATAAGCATGCCACAAAGCTTCCTGGACTTGTACCCAAGTGGAACGATGACCACGGAGATGCTCCTCTAATGCAGGAATACTCTGCGAAACAAACAGGTCAGGCAACATGGAAGGTTGGAAACCATAATTCTCCATAAATGGAGACAATCGGGAGTCAGAATTCAAGGGACTGTTGTGAGAAAACTCTGCCCTTGCTAATAGGTCTGACCAGTTGTTATGGTGGTCAGAAATATAGCAAAGTAGGAATTGCTCCAAGGACTAATTGGCTCACTCTGTGGCCCCATTGATACGCAGAAGAGAAAGCAAGCTGGATTCCCAACTGTGCACAAAAGGCTAGCCAGAACTGGGAGCCAAACTGACTGCCCCTGTCCGAAACAATCACCTTGGGCAGCCCATGAAAGTGAAAGATCTCCCGAGCAACTCCTTAAGTGGAACACAATGGCACATCTTTGAGAACTGGTCAACCACCATAAGGATAACAGTGTTGCCTTGGGAGTTGGGCAACACCCCAATGAAATCCATTGACAGGTGGGTCCAGGGCCTCTCTCTATTGGGTATGGGTTGTAGGAGGCCCACTGGAAGGTGTCGTGAAGTCTTATTCTGAGCACACATGGAACAGGCAGCTACGAAGGCAGTAACATCAGCCCATAGACTAGGTCACCAGAACTGTTGGGAAATGGCCCAAATTAGTTGATCCTTCCCAAGATGGCCAGCTGCCTTGGGAGAATGGTAAGTCTGGAGCACAGCAGTATGGAGACTCTCTGGGACAAAGCAGCAGTCACAAGGTTTATCAGGAGGAGCATGGACCTGAGCAGCAAGAATTTTGTCACCCAAAGGAGAAGTAAGACTGATGCGAACCGTAGCCAAGATACAATCAGGAGGAATCATAGGAACCGATACCGACTCTGACTTGGAAGTGGAGGAAAATTGTCGTGACAAGGCATCAGCCCTTACATTCTTAGTACTGGGTAAGAATGAGACAATGTAATTAAAACTCGACAAGAAAAGAGCCCATCGCGCCCTTCTGGGAGAGAGGCACTTAGCCTCAGACAAGAATGTAAGATTCTTATGGTCAGTAAGAATAATAACCGACACAGTGGTACCTTCAAGGAGATGTCTCCATTCTTTCAGGGCTAAAATGATCGCCAACAGCTCTCTGTCACCAATCTCATAATTGCACTCAGCAGGTGACAAAAGTAACCACACGGATGCATAGCGCTCTCAGAGTTAGGACGTTGAGACAGAAGGGCGCCAACTCCAGTCTCAGAAGCATCAACTTCTAGGATAAAAGGCAACATAGGATCAGGATGTGTCAACACAGGAGCAGAAACAAAGGCAGCCTTGAGAGTCTCAAAGGCTTTAATGGACTCCGGAGACCAACTCTGTGGGTTACCGTCCTTTCTGGTGATATCAGTCAGGGGCTTGACCAGAGGCAAGAAGTTACAAGTTGAATAAACTTCCGATAGTAGTTTTCAAAGCCCAGGAAATGCTGCAGAGGACGTAAACCTATGGGTCGGGGCCACTGTAGGACTGCCGAAAGTTTCTCTGGGTCCATTGAAAAACCAGCAGTGGAAATGGCATAGCCCAGGAATGTAACCTGTTCACGACGGAACTTGCACTTCTCCAGTTTACAATAGAGATTGTTCTCTCTTAGTTTCTGAAGCACACGACAGACATATATGTGGTGGCTCTCCAGGGACTTGGAAAATAAGAGGATATCATTGAGATAAACCACCACACATAACTGCAACAAATCTCGGAGGACATCGTTAATAAATTCCTGGAAAACTGCCGGGGCATTACAAAGGCCAAAAGGCATTACCAGGTACTCATAATGGCCTGTTCTGGTATTAAACGCAGTTTTCCACTTGTCGCCCTCCTTAATGCGCATGAGATTTATGCCCTTCTCATGGTGAAGAGCCCCTACGGCCATGGACAATAGAACCGTCTCATGAGTCACATGGGCAGGCTGTAAAGGTCTCCCATCAAGAGCCTCAATGGCAAGTGGAGTGTCACGCAGCTTCAGCGGAATTGAGTACTGTGAAACAAATGCAGCATCAATGAACAGGCCTGCAGCCCCAGAGTCAATAAAGACACAATCTCTTCCTCCTCCTAAAGGCTCTCTCAACTGCAGAGAGACGCGTGAATCCCAAGTGCATGGGTTCATCTTCACTGACCGACTCGGTACCAGGAGGCATGGGAAGTGATGGAGGGATTTCAAAGTCTGTCTGCATTTCCGCCAATCATATAATGCCAGTGCACGGCTGGCTGACCTCCAAAAGGAATACAACCTGCCCAAGAACCGCCTAATCTGTGATATGCCCACTAGATGGAGCTCAACGTTGCCCATGCTGCAGTGGCTGCACATGCAGCAGAGGGCCATCAATGAGTACCTGTATGACTAT
This sequence comes from Lithobates pipiens, assembly GCF_037356315.1. Taxonomy (NCBI): domain Eukaryota; kingdom Metazoa; phylum Chordata; class Amphibia; order Anura; family Ranidae; genus Lithobates; species Lithobates pipiens. Next base: position 475,313,388 of record NW_027507764.1, read on the forward strand.
GGCACCAGGACAGGGTCAGGGGAGCTTGTTTTTTTTAAGCCACGTCAGTGACTCATGATCAAGGATGCATGCACTGTCTGTCACCATTTGGGGAGTCCAGAAGGATGGTGAGCTGTGACAGTGCATGCATCAGTGATACTGTCGCTCTTGTCTACCTGTTGGAACACACACTGCGTGGAATAATGGACAGGGCACTTGAGGCAGAACAAACGGAGGAAGAGGAGGACTTCCTTACCTCTCAAGCCCCCCTTTATCCAGACAGTGTTCCTGCAGGCCCACCAATCACACAGGAAGAGGAGGAGGATTGTGTCAGCATGGAGGGGGAGCCTAGCACTCAGCATCAGCAACAGTCTTCAAGGGATTGTTTACAGTCCCCAGAAACCCATGGACTTGTACATGGCTGGGAGGATGTGGCTGCAGACCAAGACGCCCTTAGTGACCCAGAGGACTCTGGACCGAATGCCTCAGCAAACCTACGCTGCATGGCCTCCCTGATCCTGAAAAGTCTGCAAAAGGACCCTCGGATTCAAGGTATCAAGGAGAAGGATCAGTACTGGCTGGCAACCCTCCTTGATCCCTGTTACAAGGGCAAGGTTGCGGGAACTTATCCAGCCGTTGCGGAGGGAGCAGAGGATGGAATTTGGAAGGCCTTTGGGAGGCCTTGCACAAAAGTTTGTGCAACGCGTTTCCAGAGCCTGGGAGGTTACAAATTCCTAGTCCTGGACAACATGTTGCTGAGGCTTCGGTCAGTTACAGAAGGAGCGGTGGAGAAGGTGGCCATCTGACAGATGCATTGAGCCAATTTTTTAGTCCACAGCCCCAAGGTCTGATCAGTTCCAGCAACCATTGCCAGCATCTGATTTACATGGTGCAGGAATACATAGGGGCAAGATCAGACTTGGAGACCTTTCCAACCGAAAATCTTCTGGGTTACTGGGTCTTGAGGATGGATCATTGTCCAGAGCTGGCACAGTATGCAATTGAGCTACTGGCCTGTTTTGCATTCAGCGTTCTTTTGGAAAGCACATTCAGTGCTGCTGGAAGCTTTGTAACCGATCACAGAGTGCGCCTGTCCACCGACGGGTTGATCAGCTCACTTTCATAAAAATTAATCAGCCTTGGATCACCAGCCACCAAGCACCTGATGCTGATGTAATCAAATATTTTTTTATGAATATGAGATCCCTGTAAGAATAGCTATGCTGATGCTGAGTGACTATACTGTTATGCTGAGTGACTATGCTATTCCCCCTCAATGTTCATGTTGATAGCTTGTAAGAACATTTTTGGTTCTGGGCACCACCACCAGTGGCTAAGGCCAAATTTTTCTGCCCCTGTTTAACAGGGGCATGTAATTACAATTTTTGCTGTAATATTTTGTAGCAGGGCTTGTTCCTGTGCTCAACTAAAGTATCTGTGAGGGGTTGCAGTGTTGTAGCACTATCACCAGTGCCTAAAGACCAATTTTTCTGCCCCTGTTCAACAGGGGCATGTAATTACAATTTTTGCTGTAATATTTTGCAGCAGGGCTTGTTCCTGCACTCAGCTAGAGTATCTGTGAGGGGTTGCATTGTTATGGCACCAGCACCAGTGCCTAAAGCCCAATTTTTCTGCCCCTGTTCAACAAGGGCATGTGATTACAATTTTTGATCTAATATTTCACAGCAGGGCCCATTCCTGCTCCCACCAAGAGTAACTGTGAGGGCTTACAGTGTTGTGGTAACACCACCACACCAACACCAAAGGCCCAATTTTTCGGACCCTGTTCAACAGGGGCATGTAATTACAATTCTTGATATAATATTTCACAGCAAGGCCCATTCCAGTGCCCACCAACTGTAAATGTGAGGGCTTACAGTGTTCTGGTACCGCCAACACCTATGGCCCAAATTTCTGCAGGGTATATAGGGCAGACTCCTACTTTCAAACATCCGACTTACAAACGACTCCTACTTACAAACAGAGGGAGACAACAGGAAGTGAGAGTAAATCTACCCCTAGGAAGGGAAATTCTCTTCTGTAAGAAAGGGTGTCTCCTCCACTGATCCTTTATCACCAATCCTTGTTTCCCAAAATCACCAAATTTTCAAAATCCAATTGTCATTGGGACACAAAGTGAGGTGAAATCTTCTGAATAGGGACACAGATAGCAAAACAAATGTTACAGGGGCGATGATAACCCTTCCCTATGTTTTCCAAAAAGCTTGAAAATAGATTTTTTGGCTGGAGCTACACTTACAAAATGTACCTGTTCCAAATTACAAACAGATTCAACTTCAGAAAAAAACTACAGTCCCTGTCTTTCTTGGAACCACCTGTATACTGCTGTTCAGAGTATACAGGGCCTCGGGGCCCCAGACCTTTTCCTTTTTTAATTTGGATGCAGGGTCCCCCTTAATATCCATACAAGACCCAAAAGGCCTGGTAATGGGCTGGGGGTTACCCATGACGTTTTTCTCAATAATTGTCATCCATATTGCCGGAACCCGACATTACATTACAGCTGCAAGCAGTTTTAAATTACTTTTATTCCTTTAGAAATGTCATTTTGTGCAGGGACTGTTCTAATCACGGGAAACACATGCCACTTTACAGGCATACTATAGACACCCCCCAGGTATGATATTTAGAGGAATATTTAATTTTTATTTTTTCACTTTAAGCATCATTAACCACCCGGCCAATGCACATATACGGCCGGATGGGAGCCATCTACTTCTGATAGGACGTCATCAGGAACGTCCTTCAGAAGCAGCGGCGCGATCCCGATGTGCTCGTGTCACCCGGACACGGCGCATCTCAGATTGGCAGGAGGGCTCTGTGATTGGCCCTCCTGATCACATGACGGCTGTGTCCAATCACGGCCGTCATGTGATGTAAACAAACAGCCGGTTGCTAGGCATTCGGCTCCTCCTCTCCTCACACAGAAGTCATCGCTGAGGAGAGGAGAGCAGATCGCAGCAGCCGGCTGATGATCAGTGAGTATAAGCTGTTTTTTACAGCTTTTTACTCACTGATCACCAGTCTAGTGTAAACACACAACACACCACACAGTATAAACACAATGTCCCCACATATGTCCCCAAAACACACATGTACCCAAAACATACATGTCCCCAAATAATAAAAACACATGTCCCTAATAATAAAAACATGTCCCTCACATATGTCCCACTAAAATCACATGTCCCAATGATTATCTGCACACATATGTACGTGATCACCTGCACACATATGTACATGATCATTTGCGTACATATGTCCGTGATCACAAAAACCAGCTATTATACACTTAACGGATTTTTTTTTACCAAAAACATGTAGCAGAATACATTTTGGCTTAAATTTATGACAAAATTAGATTTTTTTGGATTTCTTTTAAAATACTTATGCTTATATCGCAAAAAATAAAAAACTGAGTCGTGAATAAATACCACCAAAATAAAGCTCTATTTGTGCGAACAAAATGATAAAAATTTCATTTGGGTACAGTGTAGCATGACCGCACAATTGTCACTGAAAGCGCTAGAGTGATGAAAGCTGAAAATTGGGCTGGGAAGGAAGGGGGCGAAAGTGCCCTGTATTGAAGTGGTTAAAATCACTGCTCCCGAAAAAACTGACGTTTTTAAAACTTTTTTTTGCATTGATACGCACTTTTGATTTCTCACATTTAAGTCCCATAGACTTTAACAGTGTTCAAAAGTTTGCGCAAACTTTCAGTCTGTTCGCATGTTCTGGATGTGAATCGAACCAGGGGGTGCTCATCCTTATCCAAAAGTATATTTTTTTATTTCAGTAATGTCAGGGCAGCATAGTAGCTACCAGCCTACCAGCAATAGGGTTGTTGTATCGTGGCCGTGGTCGTTGTATCGAATCCCACCCATAGCACTACCTACAGGGTGTTGCTCCAAAAGTTTGCTGGTAGTTTATTTTGTTGGCTCCTGTGTAGAATTGACCCTAGTGTGTATGTCTGAATGTGAGTTAGGGACCTTAGATTAGATTGTAAGCTTGAGGGCAGGGACTGGTCAGTGGAGAACTGATCAGTGGAGACCAATTCCAGACTCCCTAAGCAGCTCTGCAGCACTAGATAGCTCCTGTGGCTGATTACGGTGGTAATTAAACTCACTTAGAGGCTTATCTGCATTAAATTAGCCTCAGAACCCATGTAATTAATATGTGTTCAGGTTTAAAGGGATGAGGTTTCAACCCTAGATCTGGAGAGCTGTATAGCAAGATAAAACATCCAGCAAGTGATCATTTCAATTCCTGGGCTTATTGTTAGACTCTAGATGTCATTTACAACTGGTGGTTCCATTGCTAGTGCTGGTGAGTAGTCCTCAGAATCCGCTGAGCTCAGGTGCCATTTTAAAAATGTCACTGGGACAAACAACTGTCCCTATGCCATTTTAAACAGCAGCCAGGACTTTAAGGGTTAAGCAAACTAAAATGCGATTGATTTTCCTTCTTTACTTACATATCACCTTTGCTCTTTAACAAATTAATCATTTTACTATAATTTAAATAGAGCTTAATTCTATTTTAATGTTGTACCCTTTGTAATATGCTATTAGATAAGATTTCGGATAAAATAGATCTTTTTTGTATAGTTTAGCATTCATGTAACAGCTTATCTAATGTCTCCTGGTCAATTTAATGTGCACATATGTGTTGTTATTGTCCCGTATTTCTTTTAGTCAAGCTTGCAATAATTAGAATCTGCTCCATTTCAATCTGTAAAGTCCATGTTTATTCCATCTGTCATCCTTTGAATATAATTTCAGCTAATCTTGAAGCCATTTCATTTGGGCAGAAAAGCATGCAGAATTAGCTGTTCTTTAATTGATAGGGGCAACACACAATAAATAAGATTCTTAATTGTATTTGTTATATTAAAATTCAGCTTAATTTTCTTCTTATTTCTTTGGTGGCACTGTGGTATATTCATATAGCTACCTCTAAATGAATGTCAACTTGTTTTACCTCGTCTACAACAGATCGATACTTCATTAGGCTGAATTGTCTTGTGCCCATGCAACCTTGAAACGGTGGCTTAATTACCACTCCTATTATGCAGTGGTTCAAAAAGCTGTGCTCAGCTGTGTCAGACCAAACAAAAGCCAGCCTGTTGTCCAGAGTTAAGAAAATGCACTTTTGAACTGTAGAAACTACCGTTTTTCTTTTTCATAAACGAACAATTAAACTAGGAAAGGGAATTATTGCTACTTAGTAGAGGGTTCGCTATGGGCAGGAATAATATAAAATTAATTGCAAATCAAGCTTATGCTAAAACAGAGGACAGAGGGAAGTGTAGCCAAATGGCAATCATGACAAATGACATCTCATGTCTCAAAATCATTTTTCTTTACTGGACTGATTTGTCATCCTCACTTTTGACATTTTTCATTCTGCAGCAGAATCATGTTGACAGAATGAGCTATTTCTACTCTTACTGGTGGGACACGGAAAATGGTTTCATGCTTTCTCTTTTAAATTTCAGTGTGATTACTAAACACTATTGTGCCAATGATAATGTGTGATCCCCAAAACTTTCCAACTGGAACAGATATATTTTTAAAATAATCCTGCTGTATCTTTCCAGAAAAAAATATTATCTTACTAGCACAGAATGGTGAAGGGCGTCTTAGCTGATATAGTCAATGTACAGCAAATTCTAATCTAGATTTAAATAAAATGGACAAATAAATAGACTTTAAGTTTATGTAAACTCTAAAATGAAAAACCGGGACATGATAGCTTACTATCTATTTGTTCAAGTGAAGTTTATATTTTTTTATTAAATCTTTGCTTTTCTTGAATTTTCACTGGTGATCCTAATATGATGCATGTTGTGCTGGTCACAGGATTTCTCACAGGCAAGCATTGGTACCAGGAGCTATTTACATTCTCAGCAGCCTATACTGCATTATCATTGAAGAACTTCAAAAAGATTGTTTTTATAGGTGAAAAAACAAACAAGGGATTACATAATGTTTAGGATTATTCTAAAGCTCATTCTTTTTTTTCTTTAAGGTGTAATACTTTAAAGAGGAGGTCCGCCCACCACTCTAAAAATAAAAAGCCAGAAGCTGCACATACTGCAGCTGCTAACTTTTAATAATCAGACACCTACCTGTCCTGGAGTCCAGCAATGTCGGCACAGCAGCTGATGTTTCCATCAGCTTTTGGGTGCATGCCGCCTCTATTGCGAGTAAGGGAACCCAGCAGTAAAGCCTTATGGCTTCACGCTGGAAACCCTACTGTGGATGTGCGAGGCTCTGCTCCTCTCTTCTACTGGCGTGGCGGCCAGGGAAGGAGGAGGGAGGAGGAGGGAGCCCGGGCAGTGATGTCAATATATCCGTGGTTGATGCTCCTGAAAGTGGGAATAGGATACCTGTGAAAAACAGGTATCCTACCCCCCCAGGTGCCAAATGTGGGTGGAACTCCGCTTTAATTTGCATATACAGTATTTTTTGTATACTTAATTTTCCTATTGAATTTTTTCAAAGTAACTCAGCAGCTCAGCAGGCTTGACTTTGGAATCTCACGCTCATAGTCTTATATCTGCTTATCATAAATTGTACTGTGCCTGAGAGTTGCTTTGCATCATCTTTGTTCTTGTTTTGTTGCTGTTCTTGCTTCCACTGTAGATTTTGGGAAACTCAGAAGAGAGGTCAGGCTCTATGTGGTTTTGCACTGGAGCATTGGTACCACCTGAAATGCCTCATTACACACGAGGCTGTAAGTGATTTACATAGACGACTCATGTTCAGGCCCCGATCCCCAAGTTTTTATTTCTGCCTGTTTCCCTTCAGCTAAATACTTCTATGAAAAAACTGACTCTTGGTGTATTCCTGTTTACATTTTTTGCTGACCCCTATCCCCACCATATTATCTACATTTGTTTTATTATCAACAGATACAGTCATGTTCAAAAGTTTGCATACCCTGGCAGAATTGTGAAATTTCTGCATTAATATTGAAAATATGACTGATCATGCCAAAAAACTCTTTTATTTAACCACTTGCTGACCAGCCACTGTCATTATACTGCGGCAGGTTGGCACAATCCCGAGAACCATCGTAGCTGTACGTCGGTCCCTTTAAGCGGGATAGCAGGCGCACACGCGCGCACGCACGCACTGCACAGAGGGGGTGTCAATGCTCATGACCTGCAGTCGTGTTGACTGCTGGCCATGAGCAATCATGGGCACGAGAGACAGAACAAGGATGTGTGTGTGTGTGTAAACACACACATCCCAGTTCTGTGAGGAGGGGAGAGAGAGATGGTGAGTTACTATGAGCTGGGAATCACAATCTCTCATCTCCTATAGTCAGTCCCACTCCCCACAGTTAGAACACACACATAGGAAACACAGTTAACCCCTTGATCACCCCTTAGTGTGAACCCCTTCCCTGCCAGGTATATTTATACAGTAATCAGGGCATTTTTATAGCACTGATCGCAGTATACTTGCCAATCGACCCAAAAATGTGTCAAGTGTCCAATGTGTCTGCCATAATGTCGCAGTCACATTACTGGTAAAAAATAATAATAATACAAATGCCATAAATCTATCCCCTATTTTGTAGACACTATAACTTTTGCTCAAACCAATAAATATACAGCTTTTTGCTATTTCTATTACCAAAAATATGTAGAAGAATACATATCGGCCTAACTGAGCAAAACATTTGCATTTATTACAGCAAAAAGTACAAATTGTTGCAGTTTATAATGCAAAAAATAAAAACTACAGAGATGATCAAATACCAAAAGAAAGCTCTACTTGTGGGGAAAAAAGGATATCCATTTTGTTTGGGTACAGCATGCAAAAAATGGCCTGATCATTGAGCCGCCAATTCTTCCGGGGCTGAAGTGGTTAAGGATAGCAATCACATGAAAACATTTATTATAACATAGTTTTTTGGATCCTTTTTAAATGATAATGATAACAGAAATCACCCAAAAGCCCCCGATAAAAAGTTTACATACCCTGAAATGTATGGCTTTGGTACAGACACAGAAGGTGGCACACACAGGTCAACATGACAATTAAAGGTTAATTTCCCACATTTGTGGCCTTTTAAATCAAAATGAGTGTCTGTGTATAAGTAGTCAATGAGTTTGTTAGCTCTCACATGGATGCACTAAGCAAGCTAGACACTGAGCCATGAGGAGGTAGAAATGAACAAAAAAGTAATGAAACTTTACAACGATGGAAAAGGATATAAAAAGATATCCAAAGCCTTATGCCAGTCATTACTGTTTAACCATTTATTAAGAAGTGGAAAATTAGGGGCTCTTTTGATACCAAGCCAAGGTCAGGTAGACCAAGAAAGATTACAGCCACAACTGGCAGAAGAATTGCTCAGGATACAAAGAAAAACCCACAGGTAACCGCAAGAGAAATACAGGCCGCTCTTCAAAAAGATGGTGTGATTGTTTTTAAAGAGCACAATTTAACAATACATACATAAAAAGGAGCTGCATGGTTGAGGTGCCAGAAGGAAGCCTTTACTGTGCCAATGCCACAAAAAAGCCAATGAGGCATGTCAAGTTGTTGTTGGGCATATTGTAGCCAGGCTTTTTTGTGGAATATGTACAGTAAATTCTTCTTTCTGGCAACTTGACCATGTAGCTCTTTTTTGTTCAAGTATTATAGTATTATATAGTATAGCAACCACACAATCTTTTTCCAGAGCAGCTTGTATTTCTCCTGAGATTACCTGTAGGTTTTCCTTTGTATCCCGTAACAGTTTCTATGGCAGTTGTGGCTGAAATCTTTCTTGATCTACCTGACCTTGGTTACGTATCAAATGATTCCCAAATTTTCCACTTCTTATCAAGTGATTGAACAGTACTGACTGGCATATTCAAGGCTTTGGATATCTTTTTATATCCTTTTCCATCTTTGTAAAGTTTCATTACCTTGTTGCGCAGATCTCTTGACTGTTCTTTTCTACCTCCACATGGCTCAGTGCCTAGCCTGCTTAGTGCCTAGCTTGCTTAGTGCATCCACGTCAGAGCTAACAAACTCATTGACTATTTATACACTAATTGTGACTTAAAAAGCTACACATGTGAGAAATGTACCTTTAATTGCCATTTAACCTGTGTGTGCCACCTTCTGTGTCTGTATCAAGGCCAAACATTCCAGGGTATGAAAACTTTTTAGCAGGGCCATTTGGGTGATTTCTGTTATTATTATAATTTAAAAAGGATCAAAAACAAAAAACAAAAAACAATGTCATAATAAATGGCTTACTTTGATTGCTATCCTTAAATAAAAGACAGCATTGTCAGTCATTTTTTCAATATCAATGTCAAAAATCCTCAATTTCTGCCAGGGTATGCACAATTTTGAGCACAACTCTATGGGTTGATATTTCCCTTACCAGCCCCCTCATTATCCTTCTTTCCTTTACACATTTACCCTCTTTCCTTTTATCCCCTATACCCTCCTCCCCTTTTCTCCAGTTCTCTCCTTTCCTACCCTTCCTGCCTTTTCCATCCCACCCTTCCCCTTTTTTTCATTTCCCATCCCAGTGGGGTTATAAAGTCATTGACAAGTTCTCTTTTAAACCATACTGGGTACTTGGAGGTCATGTTTTTTTCCTCTCAACTTTTCTAGCAATATATATGGTTAGGAAACTGTTGAGAAGCCCCACATGTTTATGGTATTAGGCATAGGAAATACTAGAATGTCTTATTTACTAAAAAAGGAGAGTGCAAAATCTGGTGCAGCTCTGCCTAGAAACCAATCAGCTTCCATTTTTTTTCAAAGCTTTATTCAACAAGCTGAAGATAAAAGCTTATTGGCTACCATGCGGAGCTGCACCAGATTCTGCACTCTCCAGTTTTCATAAATTAACCCTATTGAGACTCTGGGTTATCTTACTCTAAGGCCGCGTACACACGCGGGGACTGTTCGCTCAACTTTGTCCGCTGAACAGTGTTTCGGCGGACAGTCCGCTCGTGTGTGGGCTTCAGCGGACAGTTTCAGCGGACAGTCTGACGAACAAAGTTTTTCGGAAATTCCGTAAAACTGTCCGCTGAAACTCGGTTTGAGCGGACAGTCCGCCCGTGTGTAGGCTTGTTCGTCAAACTAAGTTCCGCGCATGCTCAGAAAGGATTTACACGCCGAAGGTTGCATTGCAGTGTATAGGACGTCGTATTTCTAGTCCCGTCGTACGTGCCGTTCACGTCATCGCGCAAGTTTCAGCAGACTGTTCGTTCGTCGTGTGTGGCCAAGTCCGTCCATGCTAATTTTGAGCGGACTGTCCGCTCAAACTGTTTGACGAACAAAGTTGGGCGAACAGTCCCCGCGTGTGTACGCGGCCTAAGTGAGCATGTTATGGCTAAGCAATGAGACTGTCTTCTGGAAATTCAGAGAGGTTTAGAGGTATAGAGAGTTACATAAATAGGTTTAACTAGTTTTGATGAGAGGTATGTCATATGTTAAATTTATCAGCTTATTTACATAGATAATTGATTGATATAAATATATCACACAAGCTTTTGCAGTTTCCTCTTTGCTGTTATGCATAATCTTGGATTATATTTTAATCCATTCCCCTGGGTAGACATCATATGACGTCATTTATTTTGAGTGAAGATATCTGGATGATCCCTGCAACTACAGGCATTGTCTAGATATCTTTTTTTCAACCATTGATTCCCTACATTGTAAAAGCCATCATATTGGCTGGTTAGCCACTTGATTGCTTTTACAGGCGGCAAAAGGGGACACACTCCCTTCCGCCACTCTGGTGATCCTCTGGTGATCCTCCAGTCTCTCCCATGCAGTCGGGGAGCCAGAGAATTAATCCAGCGGCAGATTACAATAGAGCTGGCCTTGGACCAGATGGTCCCTCGTAGGCCAAAAATAACATGGTCACTTCTGGCACTCGCAGATGTATTCACTACCATTTTTTTTTTGTTGGAAAGCCTGAAATCTATATATATATATATATATATATATATATATATATATATATATATATATATTTTTTTTATCTCAAGCTTTCCAGCATAGAGGAGAGATGTGGGGACTTATAGATCCCAGATTTCTCTGTAAAGAGGACCTGTCATGCCATATTTCTATTACGAGAGATTTTTACATTCCTTGTAAGAAGAATAAAAGTGATCAAAAAATAAAAAAATGAAAGAGAAAGTGTAAAAATAAATAAAATAAACAATTAAATGTAAAGCGCCCCCATACTTTTGTGAAGTAAATGCATACGTAAGTCGCTCCCACATATATAAACAGTGTTCAAACCACACACGTCAGGTATCCCGCAATCCTAAGAGTGAGAGCAATATTTCTAGCTTTCCTCTGTAACTTTAAACTGATAACCTGTAAACGTTTTTAAAGCATTGCTATGCCTATAGAGATTTTTAGATTCCACAAGTGTGCACAATTTTAAAGCGTGACATATTTGGTATTTATTTACTCAACGAAATATCATCTTTCACATTATACAAAAAAATCGAAAAATTGGCACACACATACCATGTGACATAAAAAAAATTGCAATGACTGCTATTCTATTCCCTAGATCCCATGCTAAAAAATAAATAAATATATATATATATATATATATATATATATATATATATATATATATATATATATATATATATATATATATGTATATATATATATGAACTCTTCTACCACAGATGGTGGAGAATGCAGGCATCTATAATTGATTTCCAGTCCAAGATGGCTGGACTCTGAAGGACAGTACAGACATTGGATCTATAGGTAAGATTTAGTTGCCAAAGTTACTCTCCTTCTGCTGAGTCTTTGTGAAATGTGGCAAAATCATAAACATGCGCACAGGGTGTGTCTGGTGTGCTTGGGCATACCCTAATCATCTTGTGAGGTGCAGATTACCCCTACTCAGACAAGCCACTGCCCTACTGACATGTCCAATGCTCTACTGACACCATCCATATTTTAATATATTGTAAAATTATTGTTTACATGCATCTATATAAAATCTTATATCTATCTATAAGAGAGTGCGTGTTGTGTGTTTGTGTGTGTGTGTGTGTGTATATATATATATATATATATATATATATATATATATATATATATATATATATATATATATATATATATATATATATATATATATATATATATATATATAATGTGTAGCACGAGAGATAACCCCACAATACACAATACAATATAATATGCCTGTATTGGTACCAGGATACCAGATGGCTCCACCTGCTGAGAGAAAACAATACTCCACACAATTGATATACTTACAGTAGGTGACCGTGATATTGTGTCAATATCGCCGCTTCTATCGGATAGATTGACACCCTATGAGCCCCGTTGCGGGAGCCAGTGCCGAGCTGGCTCGCATCGGGAAAGGAAAAATGTTTCTTTTCCTTTACTGATAAGCGACCAGCATCGCTGGTCGGGTTCACACTGGTGCGGGGATCCGAATTGGATTCCCGCCAATACCAGGCATTGTGTTTGGTATGAATCCTAAGGAAGAACTCCATGCCAAATAAAAAAAAATGGCATGGGTTCCCCTTGCCGCGTGGCCCCCCCCACCCCAAAGCACCTTGTCCCCATGTTGATGAGGACAAGGGCCTCTTCCCGACAACCCTGGCTGTTGGTTGTCGGGGTCTGCGGGTGGGGGGCCTATCAGAATCCAGGAGTCCCCTTTAATAAGGGGGCCCCCGGATAGCGGCCCCCCACCCTATGTGAATGAGTATGGGGTACAATGTATCCCTACCCATTCACCTGTGAAAAAAAAAATAACACAACACACAAGGGTTAAAATAGTTTATTGCACAGCTCCGGGGGTCTTCTTCCGTCTTCGGGGGTCTTATCATTGGACTCCTCCACTATCTTCTGCTAGCTCTTTTACTAGCAGAGGAGCCCGGCTTTCTTCTTCATCGCCGCCCTGTTATTCAGACTTCAGGGGCCCTCTTCGGTTCTTCTTGCCGGGCCACCGCTTCTTCTTCCAGCTCTTTTACTAGGGGTGGCCCGGTCTTCTGTGGCCGTCGCCGTCGCGCGCCACTGCTGCCGCCACCACCTTCCATTCTTCTTCTTTATCCCTGGCATTGCGGCCGGAGAGAGCATTGAGTCAACATCTCCAGAAGAAGAAGAAGAACGGAAGGCGGTGGCGGCGGCGGCGACAGAAGACCGGGCCACCGCTAGTAAAAGAGCTGGAAGAAGAAGTGGTGGCCCGGCAAGAAGAACCGAAGAGGGGGACAAGACCACCTGAAGTCGGAAGAAGAGGGCGGCGACGAAGAAGAAAGCCAGGCTCCTCCTTGTGTGTTGTGTTTTTTTACATTTTTTTCACAGGTGAATGGGTAGGGGTACATTGTACCCCATACTCATTCACATAGGGTGGGGGGCCGCTATCCGGGGGACCCCTTATTAAAGGGGGCTCCCGGATTCCGATAAGCCCCCCGGCCACAGACCCCAACAACCAATGGCCAGGGTTGTCGGGAAGAGGCCCTTGTCCTCATCAACATGGGGATATGGTCCTGTAAAAATGCTGTATGGTCTTGACCACCGTGCTTCAGCTCAGTTTCAGGGTCTTGCCAATCTTCGTATAGCCTAGACCATCTTTATGTAGAGCAACAATTATTTTTTCAGATCCTCAGAGAGTTCATTGCCATGAGGTGCCATGTTGAACTTCCAGCAACCAGTATGAGAGAGTGAGAGCGATAACACCAAATGTAACACATCTGTTCCCCATTCACCCCTTGAGACTTTGTTTCACTAATGAGTCACATGACACAGAGGAAAGAAAATGGCTAATTGGGCCCAATTTGGACATTTTTACTAAGGGGTGTACTCACTTTTGTTGCCAGCAGATTAGACATTAATGTCTATGTGTTGAGTTATTTTGAGGGGACAGCAAATTGACACTGTTATACAAGCTGTACACTCACTACTTTCCAGAAAAGTGTAATTTCTTCAGTGTTGTCACATGAAAAGATATAATAAAATAATTACAAACATATGAGGGATGTACTCACATTTGTGAGATACTGTATACTTGGGAGCATGAAATTGTCCAAAATGTTTTGGTATGCTGACACCTTCAGAGTTCCCTTCAGTGGAACTAAGAGGCCAAGCCCAACCCCTTAAAAACAATCCCACACCATAATCCCCATTCCACTAAATGATTTGGACCAGTGCCCTGGCCTTCTCCTTCAATATCAGTGCCTGGCATCACAAATGTGCTTCTGGAAGAATTGTCAAACATTCCCATAGACCAGTGATGGCAAACCTTGGCACCCCAGATGTTTTGGAAGTGCATTTCCCATGATGCTCAACTACACTGCAGAGTGCATGAGCATCCTGGGAAATGTAGTTCCAAAACATCTGGGGTGCCAAGGTTCGCCATCACTGCCATAGACAAACTCCTAAACCTTGTGGACAGCCTTCCCAGAAGCTGTTATAGCTTTATGATAAGGGGAGTTTCAATTACTTTGCTAAAAATGGGAATGCCTCTGACAAGAAGGCTAATAATATTTCATGTTTTTTAACGTAACTTTCAGAATGTTTAGAACCTTGGTCTCTACAGATAACATTGATTTCCGGTGTGGAAGAAATACCTTAAAGTACTCTTAACCTTGAGTTAGGAGACATGTTTTTGTTTTCCTGGGGTGAATGTGTTCTATGAAGCTCTCATAAATCTCATAAGGGAGCATTTAACCACTTCAGCCCAGGAAGAATATACCCCTTTCCTGACCAGAGCATTTTTTGCAATACGACACTGCATTGCTTAAACTGACAATTGCGTGGTCATGCGACGTTGCACCCAAACAAAACGGACGTCCTTTTTTTCCTGCGGTTTTTACTTTTTAGCGCTATAAACAAAAAAGCTATATTTTTTACTTTTTGTTATAATAAATAGCCCCCAAAAAATATAAAAAAAACAAATTTCTTCCTCAGTTTAGGCCGATATGTACTATTCTACATATTTTTGGAAAAAAAATCACAATAAGCGTATATTTATTGGTTTGCGCAAAAGTTATAGAGTCTACAAAATAGGGGATAGAAGTAATGGCGGCGATCTGCGATTTTTATCATGACTACGACATTGCAGGGACAAATCAGACACTTTTGACACTATCTTGGGACCAGTGACATTTATACAGCAATCAGTGCTATAAAAATGCACTGATTACTGTGTAAATGACACTGGCAGGGAAGGGGTTAAAAACCAGGGGGGCAATCAAGGGGTTAAATGTGTTCCCTCAGTGAGTACTAACTGTAGGGGGGATGGGCTCACTAAAACATGACAGCAATCACTGCTCCCGAAGACATGGAGCAGTAGATCCCTGTCATGTTGCTAGGCAGAACAGGGAAATGCCTGTTCTGCCCCTCCATGTCACGATCGTGGGCCACTGGTGGACATCGAGTCCATGGGAGTCACAGGCATGCTCACATGGTGAATAGCTGGCGTGCTCATGTCCACTAGCCGTGATTTAAAGTAGACATACAGGTATGCCCATTTGTTCAGCCGTGCCAGCATATATCATTGTGCACTGGACGGCAAGCTGTTAAACAAGGCGAGAGAGTTGAAACAGATAGCTAGATGCCTGTCTAGGTGGATGGGATCCCATTTTCTTAGATGAATTTAAGAAAAGCTTGGGCCTATTTCTTAAGCCAACGATTGCTATTATAGTTTTAATAATCGTGGCTCCATGATCCACAAGGAGATCATTCAAGCTGTATGGGCCACAACACCCAAGTTTTGGATACAATTCACTTAAAACCATTATAATACATATTTTTTTAATTTTAGACAAAGACCTAAAATTTATGTTAACAATGTATTTCTGTCTGTGACCCAATTGCAGGGGTGGGTAGCAGAATAGAGCCAACATCTTTTTGGGGCAGCTTACGCCAGCATTAGTGAATTATGCAACAAAGTCCTTTGCTGCATTCACTAACCTGCCCACCTAAAATATTCTAAGCAGTAAATCTATGTTTTTGGTATATCGCCTGAGTCAATTTATGTACAGTCAGAATGTATACGGCCTGATGAAGGGAGGTATGCTTGGCCCCCAAAATGCACTGGCTCTATTTTGCTATGAATCAATTTTATCATTAAATTACTTTGGTCTTTTGGAAGAGTATTTGGTGCTCTCATTGGATTTCATGTGTGTGTAGATGTTCAACTCTGGGCCCTTTCCCTTTTTTCCTGAAATTGGTCCCCATTTTGCAGAGTGCTACCAAACCAGAACCAATGAACCAAGAGACACTTTCAATGGCTCTTAGAAAATTCAAATCAAGTGCCCCATGTGTTCTTGTGTTTGATTTCCTCTTTTTAGACCATGTTTCGTGTTACACCTATATTTAAGGAGTAAATTAAAATATTGTCGCAAACATCATTCCACCAAACCACCCTTGATATCCTAAATTGCATTGTTTTTACACCTGTAGCACCTTGTAATTATTTGAATACAGCATAATTTAACAGATCCAGATATCAGCAGCATATATGTAAAAATAGAATTTGTTATTGTACAATTATATCAAAACCAATCAACTAAAAACAAAATCTCATACAATCTCAACAATCTCATTGTTTACAAAACAATTCCATATACAATGTATCCCTAAATAAAGGGCATTAAGCAATACATATACATCATTCTTAAGGTAGGTTGTGCCACAGTTCCCCTACATGTTTCGATTGCTACACAATCTTTATCAGGGGAAGCTATAGTTACACAACCAACCAGAAATAGACCATATTAGTCATTCAGTATTCACGTCGGTGAAATCCTGGGGCCCAAATAGACTCAATCATCAAACCCACAGGGTGCTGAAAAAGCTTCCTACAGACATTGGGGTAAAAGCCCCTGTCTTAACCCTTGTCAGGATTGGAAGCATTACACTCATTCATACATATGACATGATATGTGCCATCTCAAAGTTGGAAGCTCATAGCTCCCAACCTGATTCTCCTGAACATTACATTCAGGACTCAGTTTTAGGCAGCCTTTGCCCCAATGTCTGTGGGAAGCCTTTACAGCACCCTTTGGGTTTGACATTTAGGTCAATTTTGGCCCCAGAATTTCACCAAGGCAAATACTGAACGACTCATATGGTCTATTTCTGGTTGGTAATTTTAAAGGCTAATATGCAAGTTACTGTCCTAAAAAGTGTTTGGGGACCTGGGTCCTGCCCCAGGGGACATGGATCAATGCAAAAAAAAGTTTTAAAAACTGACGTTTTTTCAGGAGCAGTGATTTTAATAATGATTAAAGTGAAACAATAAAAGTGTAATATTCCTTTAAATTTTGTTTCCCGTGCTTAGAACTGTCCCTGCACAAAGTGTCATTTCGCAAAGAAAAGAAGTCTTTTAAAATCGCTTTCCATTGTCGGCTCCCGTAATACAGAGAACACTCAATGCGTATTCTCTGTATTAGCCGACAATTCATTCATTTATAAAAAAAATAAAAAATAATAAAAGCTTGGGGGTTCCTCTAAATTCAATTACCAGGCCCTTCAGGTCTGGTATGGATATTAAGGGGAACCCCGTGTCAAATTTTAAAAAAAATTGACGTGGGGTCCCCCTAAATATCCATACCAGACCCTTTATCCGAGCACACACCCTGGCAGGCCGCAGGAAAAGAGGGGGGGACGAGAGACCGTCCCCCCTCCTGAACCGTACCAGGCCACATGCCCTCAACATTATGAGGATGCTTTGGGGGTCTGTGTCCCTTGTGGACAAGGGCCTCATCCCCACAACCCTGGCCCTGTTTGAAATGGTAAGGGGGTACAAAAGTACCCCTACCAATTGACAAAGAAAGTGTAAAAATGGTTAAATAAGACAAACACACATTTGAAAAATTCCTTTATTAAAAATAAAAAAAATAAAAAAAAGATTCCAGCGGTGGTAATCCACTCTTGCTATCCAGCGATGGATGATCATCTCTCCGGGGTCCAGCGATGGCTGATCTGATCCAGCAAAGGGTGATTTTCAGTCCAGCGCTGTCCATACATGCATCCATCTTCTGTCTACACTGCAGAGACATTGCGGGATCCCAGCGCTGGCGTTTCTTATATTAGGAGGGCGGGGCCACCCGTCACCTGACCCCGCCCCCTCTGACGCTGATGAGGGAAGCCATGGGGTTCCCCAGTGACGTATGGGCGACCCCTCCCCCCTCTGATGTAAGAGCCCAAATTGTTCACCGTTCGCTGAACAGGCGAACAGGCAATGTTCGAGTCGAACATGAGTTTGACTCGAACTCGAAGCTCATCCCTAATCACAATGCATTGGGAAACTGTGGCACAACATATCTTAAGAATGATGAATATGCATTGCATAATGACCTTTATTTAGGGGTACATTGTATATGGAATTGTTTTGTGAACAACCAGAATGCTATGAGATTTAGTTTTAATTTTTTGCCTCACTCAGCCCCTTACTGAATTTATCAGAGTCATGCATGGCCACATTATCAAGGCCTAGGGATTCTCACTGTAAATTTCTACCATGGCAGAGGGACTATGCAGAACACCCCAGGTATTCCCTCCCTTCCCCATTCTGCAGTTCAGCAGGATTTCCTCCAACCTGGTAAGCACATCTGCATATACTGTATCTGAACCTGGGAGAATGTATTGGAAGAACCTGTACATTTCACATGTGATACACTGATCACAGGTGCAATGCTCTGCAAGCTTCATTGACAAAAAGGTAGTAAGTTCACATTAATTATTAGATAAATGTTGCTGCATTTACTACTTGTTTGCAAACGGGGGACTTAGACTGTCATTTGGCTGAATACAAAACTAAAGATAAATAACAAAGAAACAAATCATTATGGTCTCAGATAAGTATGTGGTAGTTATTTTTTAAAATAACAATGCTTTATTTAAATATCCATAAATGTACCATATCAATTTATTCCGAATAACCATGGCAAAAATACTCCTAATTAGAGGTACAGTATATAGTTATCCTGACATGCACTCTTAAATCCTAATCTAAAGACTGTTTCTTCTGCTTTTCTTAAAAGGTCATTCACAATTTCTATTATTTTCTCTCTGTTGTGATCATTCAAAAGTATTTTCCATTGTGTACTCTCATATGTGCTTTATCTCCCTACCATCACCATCTAAATTAAATGTCTTTACTAAGAATTTCTTCAAAGTAAAAATGACATTATGCAGAGAATAGATACTAGTTTGTCAAACTAGTTACAGAAGTGTAGCTATATGTGGATAGGTGACCAAATTGTTGGCAGATATTTTAAATAAATAAAATAAAATAAATTCCAACACCAGAAGTAAAACATATTAATCTTAGCTGTAACTGGCAAAGGTTCACCATTGGTCATCTATTATGCCATTTGCACAAATGGATTTGGGTGACCTTGCACAGAGACTTTGGATGGGTAAATTGCTCTGACCAGTTTTACATTTGACTTAAATTAGGCTGATAAGCTTAAAATAGAAATGTTCAAACAATTGAAACATGCAGTAGATGCCAATTACCAGAAGCAGAAGTAGCAAAATAGTGATTGTGGTAGAGTGGATATTGTGGTGGCTGCTGTGTGAGTGTGCAAAGGAGAAAAGACTGCAAGGATTGCTGTGTAAGTGTGCAGCCATGACATCTCAGAGCAGCGTAGTGACAGTATAGCATCTGTGAAGATGCCTGTGAGGGCTGCTGTGCTGTGCTCTGTGGAAAGTTTTAGGGGACAACTTGGATCAGGGGTGTAGAGAAGTCATGATATGATGTGCATGCACATCACAAGGAGGAGGGCTAGTGCGGGTGCAGGTTAGATCATTGATGTGATAAAACAAGCTCTGTACTAAGTGTATAGCTTCTGAGCAAGACTGGAGTTGAGAACTGTATCCAAGCTAAAGAGCTAAACAGTTTATTGTAGTAGCTTTGTGAATATATAACCCATAGGACTTAATAAAATGTAAAGGTTGTTAAGTTCACCAGGGTTAAACGTATCCAGCACTGACACTGGGCTGTATAAAAAAAATAAAAAAATAATGTAAGCAGCCACACAAAGTAAAGGCAATCATGTTGTCCTTGAATGGTAATACAACCCAGTGCACATTCTGCTCCATACATGCGCTCAGTGAGCAGCTATTCGAAGGTGAATACTGCTTTGCAAGATGTTAGAAGTTGTTCTTTTAGAAGTCCAGCATTTGGATCAAAATAATCAGCTGCCAAGACTGTAGAGCATAGGCAAGTTGGAAAGGAAATGGAACCCAACACAAGTTTTGGCTGGGGCTAGCATAGAGGGGGGGGGGGGGGATAATAAATAATAAATAGAAGCGCAGGACCCTGGGGTGGGTAACTTGGCAACAGTTAGAAGGCAGGATAGAAGGAAAAGTGTTAAAGAGGCTGGTTTCCCCAACAAAAATGCTTGCTTGCATGATGTAGCACTGCTGGAGCAGAACACCACCTCTATCTGCCAAGGGAATGTCTGCCCCAGTAAGAATGGGGAAAGGCTTACAAGAAAAGATGCATTAGTACTGGTAATAGGGGATCAATTATTAGAAGGGCAGACAATGTAATCTGTCACAAAGACCACCGGACAGTCTGTTGTTTACCAGGCACTAAGGTTTGACACCGTGGACTGGGTTGTAGACATGTGCATTGGTTTTTGTCCAAATGCATTTTCGTCCTAATTTCGGGTATTTTCATTATCATTTTAACAATCGATAACGAACATGCAGAATCCGAAAACCGAAAGATCCAACATAAACAAATGCTTTATTTTCGTTTCCGTTGCAACAGTTCGATATAGATAGGAGATTCCACATGACGCTGACAATAGCAATCTGTGTCCATCAAACCTGTGGTCGAATGTGCCTTACCTTAGTTCTATTAGTTTAAGATTATTCTACATAGAGAGAAAAGATTTGACATAGAGAGAAAAGATTCGACATAATAGAGACAATAGCAAAAAAGGTTGAATGTGCCTAACCTTACTCTATTAGTCCAAGATTATTCTACATAATACAGTACAATACAAACAGTATAAGGTACCTGTATCGATCCCTCCGGATCCTCTGGCTCCACCTGGTGGGGAAAGACAGTAGACCACACACTTGTACTCTTAACCAGAAATACTTTTTACTGAAAGTATAACAAATAAGTGATTACAGGTATTGCACTGTTGTCCCAATGTAGAACGTCAGTACAGCATGAATCAACAGTCAGATACAATAAACAATATGCAAGTACGTTATTCTTTAGACCTAGGAGCTCCCCTTACTTAAAGTCTACGTGATGCCTCACTTAAAGTATTTCCCTCCTTTATCTTCTTTCGTCGCTAGCTTAAATGGTTCCTCAGGTAATTGTAATCCAAAGGGGTAAGTGGAGAATGTTAACTCAGAATACTCCAGGTATAACTCCAAGAACTTGTAATCACACTTGGGCACTAAAGTGAACCGGGCCTCAAGCCTACTAAATATCAGTTTCTCAGTTTCACTTCTGTGGAACAACAGGTTCCAGCGAGGCCTGTGAGTAAGTCTAATTGTGTGCAATAGTATTAAACATTAGGCCATAACCAGCTCACCAACTGGATCAGAGTTTGGGGTGATGGCTTCAGTCTGATAACTGCAGCTTGCTTCCGTTCAGGCTGGGCCAGATGCTCTGTGTCCCTCCACCGACTGGATCCGGTCCTCCGCTACTCCGACAAGCATCTCCGAACCTCATCAATCCGATCACCGGCTCTCAGGCTTCATCAATTCACCTCGCAAGCGGTCCGGTTTGCACTCCGCAGTGACTGTCTGCCAATGTGTCCGAGAACCTTCAACTGTTCCGCACAGGCAGGCAGCGTGGTCCCAAGAGAGAGGCAATCCCTTTTATACCCTACCCAGCATGCACTGCATATCAGAGTGTTCATGGGTAGGTCACACAGACTCCTGGGTAACAAAGGTCAAACCTTTTACCAAAACAAACATCACTTCCTATGAAAGTCTTTTGTGTTTCAAAATCACCATAGAATATATGATATTGATATAAACATTAATACACAATTATGTCCCCGATACAGTTGACTAGTAATAATAATTGATAAATATAATTATTACTAGTGCCATACAACATTAGAATTCTACTATAGCTTGCAGGTGGAACATTCAACCAGAAATGTACGATTGCAGTGTCGTACAGTTTAGCTGCCCCGGTTAATCTTCTTACATCCTTCTTCGACATTCATTATTTCAGATTTTCAGATGAAGGCATTTTTGAACGAAACAAAATAAATAAAAACAAATTTTGGGAGTAACTAAATAAATGTATTTTTCAGACAAAAACAAAATTCTGAAACAAAATATTTCAGTGTGCACATGTCTATTGGGTTGACAGATTTTTGGGGATGAACTGAATGTTTGGTCAGAACACAAGTTTGCACTGAACCGTGGAACCCCAGTTATGTAAGCAAAGAGGCAGGGGTAGTTAAAATAAAAAGAAAAGTGTGAGGGTTCCCCCCCTAATTTATACCATGCCCTTCAGGTCCTGTGTGCTTGGATAAGGGCCTGATATGTATTTTTGGGGAAGACCCTATGCCTTTTTTTCTTGATTTTTGCATGAGGTTTCCGCTAAAAATCATACCAGACCTGAACAGGTAAATGTCCGGGTGTTCATTTCAATACCTGAACAGCCAAGGTTTATTAACTCATCCCTAGTGTGGGGTCAGCACAGGGATGGTGGGTATCCCTAATAATGGGCAATGCAGTGTTTAGTCTAGGGTACACAGTGTATGGGTGGTGGGAACAATTCATAATTGGCAATACCACTGTGCAAAAGACCTGGGAACTAAGCTTAGGGATGATGGAGGCGCTCATTATGGAACTCAGCACAGAAATCTTACCCAAAGCCAAAACATCCCTTTTGAGTGAACAGATCCTTTACAAGGCTATGTTCACCTTTTTGAAAAAAATAAATAAATGCAGATCTTTTTGCAGGTAAAACAAATGTGCATTTATTATTTTTTTACTTGAAGCCTGTAAAGCATTAAACCCGCAATCAGCAGTTTTGAGGTGCCATGCAGGACTCATACCTTGTACGGGCAGGCAGATACACACTGACAGGAAGAGAGAATGATCTACATGAACACTCAATAGTGCCATGGTAATTCATTGAAAAATACAAGCTGACAGCCACAAAGGCTGTCGGGACTTGTAGTTAGTTTTCCCATGCACAGAACACTGTGAATGGATGACGTGGCCAAGCAGCGGTGCCCTACATGGCTTGCATCTTCTTTAGCTTGTGGCATTGAGTGGGGGGGAGAATGTCTCCCACTTGCTATCAAAACCAGGGACTCAAGAGAGTTATGGGGACAGTCCATTTGTAACATGTTACACCCTGAATATGTGTGTACCATGTGACAAGTTACAAAGGGTGAACTTATGCTTTAAATTACTACTAAGCAGTCTAGGAAAGACCCAAAAGCCTTAAATGTATGCACATTGAAATTAAGCCAAAACACAAAAGCTGTTTCAATCATCCAAAGCAGCTCAGGCAAACTTAAATATTTTATGTAGCAATGCAGTGGCCAATATATACATGGAATAATATACTGATAGAGCTCATCATAGGCATTTCGTAGGAAGGGGGGGTGTCAGGTGTGCCTGGGCATACCCTTATCACTCATTGTGGTGCCGACTACCCCTATTGTGACTTCTCACCCATGTTGCCCCACCCCCACCCCCCCATTGCAGCTGGCTTCTCTCCTCTCCCCTTGGCTGCTGTGGGGGACGTTTCAGCATAGAAACAGGATAAAAGGGCTGGTCAAAATGCAATATACTGGGCGGCACACACCTATGGAAGTCATGTACAACAAAGGCTTACCATACACCTTATAATCTGACTGTACAATCTCATTAAAATCTACCATCAACTATGTAGTACAAGGGCCTCTCTGATTTGATACTGATACAAAGGATTGTTTATATGTCTTTATATTTCATTGTTTTGGTAAAGCTAAAGTCAATCGAACAGTGATTGTACAATCAGGTAACCTATCACTACCCTCTCCCCAGATCGACAATGCTACTTTCCAAATATATCACAATTGCTCCAGCAGTCTCTCTGGGCCCATATTATATTTGTTGTTTGTTGCAAGGGAGATCATGCAGTAGGAGCATCAACAATTGGTACTAGGGTGCAGCCTACCATGCACCCTCTCCTGCCCTTGACTGCACTGAACCCTGGGCACCTGTTCTGGATCTCCCTTGTCTCTGTCTGGCACTCAGTGGGATCTGCACAAGAGATCTGACCTGTGGGAGCTACTGGGAGATAAGCTATCACTTGTAAACGCAGAAGCTGGACTTCAGTGTTACCAAGTTATAGTGGTGAGCAAGGAGCAGACAACCTGAGCCAGAGGTGGTGGAACTGAGTTCCCCCTAGTTCCTGCTGAAAAAAAGCCCTGACTGTGTGTTTTTTTTTTTACTTTTTAAATAAAATAATAGTTATATACTACACTATGGTAGCTATCCATATGTCTTTATGAGAACTAAAAGAGCAAGAGGCATTAGTATATTGGTTGGGAAGGCAGCTGCTGGATCCATCAAAAAACTGAGTGGTTATACTAAATAAATGAACCAAAGGCTCATATTTTGATATATCTGGTGAGTGGCCATTGCACTAGGTGGTGGTGAAGTCACGTTAAGTGGTAGAAGTTGAAGCACTAATTGAGACTAATTGAGACGGAACGTCATTATTGCACAGGAGTCATCACTCACTGAGGACATTCATTTTACTGTTATGTTGAGGAAATTCGTTGTACTGTGTTGCACACATATATGTTGATAATTTGAGATCTAATGGATAGCGAGTAATATTGGCACATAATTTCTTTTGGCTTATATATATATTTTTTTATATTTATTTAAAAATTTGGCACTTGCACTTTTTTAATGATCAACTGCTAGCAATACCGCAAGGTGTTCTCAACAGTGGTATTGTTATCATAAGGATCATGATGTGGTGTTAAAACTTGGATACACATATAGATTAATAGTTGGCACAAGATATATATATTTTTTTTCATATATATGTTTTAATAGTGGTAATATATTTTTTTTACAGTTAGAGCAATCCATTTACCAAACTATAAAATTTATTACAAATATGAATTGTGAATATGAATCCCGAATATGAATTGAATAAATCAACCGAATTTAACTAAACGAAATAATTTGATTAACAAACCTAAACGAAACAAAACAAATATTTTCGTCATGCACATGTCTAAAGCTGAAATTCACGGGTCACGTAAGCGGCGATTGGCTCTTCGTAAACAGGTAAAGAATGTCTTATTTCTATCAACACAGACACAAGGGCACATAGGATTATTAACCACTACAATACAGGGCACTTTCGCCCCCTTCCTTCCCAGCCCAATTTTCAGCTTTCATCGCTCTAGCGCTTTCAGTGACAATTGTGCGGTCATGCTACACTGTACCCAAATGAAATTTTTATCATTTTGTTCGCACAAATAGAGCTTTATTTTGGTCTTATTTATTCACGACTCCGTTTTTTATTTTTGGCGATATAAGCGCAAAAAAGCGGAAATTTGGAAAAAAAACAATATTTTCTTTTTTCTATTTTAAAGGAAATCCAATAAAATCAAATTTTGTCATAAATTTAAGCCAAAATGTATTCTGCTACATGTTTTTGGTAAAAAAAATTCTGTTAAGTGTATAATAATTGGTTTGTGTGATCACGGACATATGTACGCAAATGATCATGTACATATGTGTGCAGGTGATCACGTACATATGTGTGCAGATAATCATTGGGACATGTGATTTTAGTGGGACATATGTGGGGGACATGTTTTTATTATTAGGGACATGTGTTTTTATTATTTGGGGACATGTATGTTTTGGGGACATGTGTGTTTTGGGGACATATGTGGGGACATTGTGTTTATACTGTGTGGTGTGTTGTGTGTATTACACTAGACTGATAATCAGTGAGTAAAAAGCTGTAAAAAACAGCTCATACTCACTAATCATCAGCCGGCTGCAGCGATCTGCTCTCCTCTCCTCAGTGATGACTTCTGTGTGAGGAGAGGAGGAGCCGATTGCGTAGCAACCGGCTGTTTGTTTACATCACATGACGGCCGTGATTGGACACGGCCGTCATGTGATCAGGAGGGCCAATCACAGAGCCCTAGTGCCGATCTGAGATGTGCCGTGTCCGGGTGACACGAGCACATCGGGATCGCGCCGCTGCGTGGGCACGTGCGCGTGCGGTCCCGCTCCTTCTGAAGGACATTCCTGAACGTCCTATCAGAAGTAGACGGCTCCCACCCAGCCGTATATGTGCATTGGCTGGGTGGGAAGTGGTTAAACACAGAGGATGGAATGAAACTTTAAATGAAACTTCAGCAGTGGGGGGGGGGTGGGTGGGAACTGACAAGAGAGCTGACAGGCAGGGAGGGGGGAGAGAGGACAGAGGAGGACAGGAGAGCTGCTTCTGATGGAGGCACATAAACTGACCACAATGTCAGGGCTCAGCATTCATGATAAACCCTGGTCAGTTTACGGGGGGGGGGGCATAACCAGGCAAGATCATCCATGTTTTTTAGGTGATGGAAAGGGCCAAATTACACAGCACAAGCACTATAACATTCTTTAAGGGAACGGGCTCAATTTTTTTTTTTGCTTTAGGTTAACAAACACTTTAGGTTAACAAACACTTTAATGCAAATGATGATTGTTAGGCCGCGTACACACGCGCGGACTGTTCGCCCAACCTTGTCCGCTGAACAGTGTTTGGGCGGACAGTCCGCTCGTGTGTGGGGCTTCAGCGGACAGTTTCAGCGGACAGTTGGACGAACAAGGTCTTACGGAAATTCCGAAAAACTGTCCGCTGAAACTAGGTTTCAGCGGACTGTTCGCTCGTGTGTAGGCTTGTTCGGCCAACTAAGTCTCGCGCATGCTCAGAAAGGATTTTCACGCCGAAAGCTATAATGCAGTGTATAGGACGTCGTATTTTTCGTCCCGTCGTACGTGCCGTTCACGTCATCGCGCACGGTTTCAGCAAACTGTTCGTCCGTCGTGTGTGGCCATGTCCGTCCATGCTAAGTTTGAGCGGACTGTTTGCCGAAACTGTTGGACGGACAAAGTTGGGCGAACAGTCCGCGCGTGTGTACGCGGCCTTACTTTAACAATTTTATGTGCATGCACAAGAACATGTATTGTCTCCAGGCAGGCAAGGTGTTTCACTCACAGTCTGTCTTCCCTATAAGGCTCAATTGACCTCAATTCACTTACTCACCGTACCAGTGAATCCAACATGTTCCTGATGCACTCTGCTGCTCTGCTGCTCTTTTGTAAGGAACTGGGTCAGACACTGCCATATTATTTATTTGGGCAGCTGTTTCTTCCAGGTTCTGACAGCCTGCCTCCAGATGATGCCACCCATTGTCTCAGTGGTCAATGTTGCTAATGCAGCCTCTTGGAATATCCTACTTCTGCAACCTTCTATGATATGTGACAGGGCTATTTCCAAGAAGCTGCAGACACAGAACACTTAATTCTTATATATATATTCTGCATATCTATGTATTATGTGATACTTAGTGCCATCTAGTGGTCAGATTTGGTATTTTTTGTTATAAAGGAAGGAAACAGGAAGTCAGAGAACTTTTAAATTCAGCCAGGCTAGGGAGTGACATAACAGACACAAAAACCTGCTTTATACAGCTAAAGGAGATAAGTTACACACACACTGACACTGGAGTTATGAGTCGTTTACATGCACAATGCATCTGTTGTTTTGGGGATAAAAGCTGGAGTTCTTTAAGTTTTTTTGTATGTGAAAAAAAAAAGTTTTTTTGTACATTTTTGTGATAATTAAAATATTCTATTTTACCATACATATTGTCCTCGCTGAAAATTTTGCAAGTGCATACTAAGATCACAAATGATATAATTATTTACCATCCAATACACTGAAAATTCATCTCATTCTATTGTTTTATATTACCTCTAACATTTCTGTAACAGTGTTCTGAGTAAAACATTCTCTTGCTGAAGTTTAGAGCCACTACTGAAACACTATTACATACACACACATATTGTAGGTGTGCACAGCCTATTGCATTAGGGTGTGCACCCCAAAACTCAAGCACATATGCATGAGTGTGCATGTGTATATATACTGACAGTGTCAGTAGGGCAAAGATTGGTGTCAGTAGGACATAGATTGGTGTTTTTTAGGAGCCCCATTAGGAGGCTTTGATGAAAGAGTCCAAACAATGGGAATCTGTGCCACATGGGGTGATTAGGGCGTGCCCAAGCACACCTGGCATACCATGTGCGCATGTCTATGCACACACAGTATATATGCAATCTCCTATGCAAAATGTCAGTTAAACTATATTATACTAATATGTGCTATATTTGGGGAGCATCTAACTAGTTAGTGTGGACCATAGTCTAAGAGAGGAGGGATCCAACAATTACAGTCCCCTTTACCCAGACAAAAAATGTGATATACATAATAGCCTTCTTATTTACACTTTGAGCTATATTAACTGACCTAAAGAATGACAGCATACCCATATAACTAGTCATACTTCATCACACTGCAGCAAAGTTGTATCATCTGAAATACATCATTTGAGTTTTATGCATGAAACCCGCCAATGACTTTTCAAAATAGATACTATTTTTACTTTTGCTAAATCTTTTTTTTTTGGCTAAAAAGTAATAGTTGCAGGCATTAATCTAGGGCAACTGACCAAAACCAATGTAAATTAGACTTTCTAATATTACACATTTAAAAAGGTGAAAAATGCAGTTACATTTTGCACTATTATTTTAACCACTTCAGCTCCGGACCAATAAACACCTTAAGGACCAGAGGTCTTTTTGCAATTTCGCACTGCGCTGCTTTAACTGGTAATTGCGTGGTCATGCAATATTGCACCCAAACGAAATTTGCGTCCTTTTCTTCCCACAAATAGAGCTTTCTTTTGATGGTATTTGATTGCCTCTGCGATTTTTTTTTTTTGCGATATAAATGGAAAAAGAGCGAAAATTTTGAAAAAAAAAAGATATTTTCTTCTTTTTATTAAAAGAAAAATCGAATAAACTAAATTTTATTCATACATTGAGGGCAAAATTTATTCAGCCACATGTCTTTAGTAAAAAAAATGTCAATAAGCGTATATTTTTTGGTTTGCGCAAAAGTTATAGCGTCTACAAACTAGAGTACATTTTCTGGAATTTACACAGCTTTTAATTTATGACTGCCGATCTCATTTCTTGAGGTGCTAAAATGGCAGGGCAGTACAAATCCCCCCCAAATGACCCCATTTTGGAAAGTAGACACCCCAAGGAAATTGCTGATGGGTATGTTGAGCCCATTGAATATTTATTTTTTTTGTCCTAAGGGATTGAATAATGACAAAAAAAAAAAAAAAAAACATTTTTTACAAAAAGTTGTCACTAAATGATATATTGCTCACACATGCCATGGTTATATGTGGAATTGCACCCCAAAATATATTCCGCTACTTCTCCCGAGTATGGCGATACCACGTGTGTGGGACTTTTTGGGAGTCTAGTCGCGCACGGCACCCCGAAAACCAATCACCACCTTCAGGATTTCTAAGGGTGCAAATTTTTGATTTAACTCCTCACTACCTATCACAGTTTCGAAGGCCATAAAATGCCAAAATAGCACAAAACCCCCCAAAATGACCCCATTTTGGAAAGTAGACACCCCAAGCTATTTACTGAGAGGCATGTTGAGTCCATGGAATATTTTATATTTTTCCACAAGTTGCGGGAATATTACAAACTTTTTTTTTTTGCACCAAGTTGTCACTAAATGATATATTGCTCACACATGCTATGGGCATATGTGAAATGACACCCCAAAATACATTCTGCTGCTTCTCCCGAGTACGGGGATACCACATGTGTGGGACTTTTTGGGAGTCTAGTCGCGCACGGCACCCCGAAAACCAATCGCCACCTTCAGGATTTCTAAGGGTGCAAATTTTTGATTTAACTCCTCACTACCTATCACAGTTTCGAAGGCCATAAAATGCCAAAATAGCACAAAACCCCCCCAAATGACCCCATTTTGGAAAGTAGACACCCCAAGCTATTTACTGAGAGGCATGTTGAGTCCATGGAATATTTTATATTTTGCCAAAAGTTGCGGGAATATTACAAACTTTTTTTTTTTTTGCACAAAGTTGTCACTAAATGATATATTGCTCACACATGCTATGGGCAGAAGTCAAATTACACCCCAAAATAAATTCTGCTGCTTCTCCCGAGTACGGGGATACCACATGTGGGGGACTTTTTGGGAGCCTAGCCACGTACGGGACCCCGAAAACCAAGCACTGCCTTCCGGATTTGAATATAAAATGCTATAAAAACAAACTAACCAGAGTCACCCGTAACACTTATACGGTGATCAGTGGTGAAAGGGTTAACTAGGGGCAATCAGGGGGTTCAAATTTTTATTAGGTAGCATATGGGGGTCCCTGGCGCTATATAAAAACCTGACGGGAAACCTAAATAACTAACTGGCTAACCAGCGTCACCAGTGACACTTATACTGTGATCGCTGGTGAAAGGGGGTGAAAGGGTTAACTAGCAGCAATCAGGGGGTTAAAACCATTATTGGGTAGTATATCGGGGTACCTAGCGCTATAAAAACCTGGCGGTGAGCCTAAAAAAATAACTAGCTACCTAGCGACACTAGCGACACTGATGCAGCGTTCAGAAAAATTATCGCTTAGTGACACTGGCAAAAGGGGGTGAAAGGGTTAACTAGCGGAAATCAGGGGGTTAAAACCATTATTGGGTAGTATATCGGGGTACCTAGCGCTATAAAAACCTGGCGGTGAACCTAAAAAAATAACTAGCTACCTAGCGACTGTAGCGACACTAATGCAGCGATCAGAAAAACGATCGCTTAGTGACACTGGCAAAAGGGGGTGAAAGGGTTAACTAGCGGCAATCAGGGGGTTAAAACCATTATTGGGTAGTATATCGGGGTACCTAGCGATATAAAAACCTGGCGGTGAACCTAAAAAAATAACTAGCTACCTAGCGACACATGCAGCGATCAGAAAAATGATCGCTTAGTGACACTGGCAAAAGGGGGTGAAAGGGTTAACTAGCGGCAATCAGGGGGTTAAAAACATTATTGGGTAGTATATCGGGGTACCTAGCGCTATAAAAACCTGGCGGTGAACCTAAAAAAATAACTAGCTACCTAGCGACTGTAGCGACACTAATGCAGCGATCAGAAAAACGATCGCTTAGTGACACTGGCAAAAGGGGGTGAAAGGGTTAACTAGCGGCAATCAGGGGGTTAAAAACATTATTGGGTAGTATATCGGGGTACCTAGCGATATAAAAACCTGGCGGTGAACCTAAAAAAATAACTAGCTACCTAGCGACACTAGCGACACATGCAGCGATCAGAAAAATGATCGCTTAGTGACACTGGCAAAAGGGGGTGAAAGGGTTAACTCTAGGGGCAATCAGGGGGTTAAATCTTTATTGGGGGGTGATAGGGGGCTACCCTGGACCTAACACTAACTGTCCTGACAGTTTTTACTGTCACAACTGACACTGAATGCATTGATCAGTAAAGAAATGATCAATGCAATCAGTGACACTGTGACTGGGGGGGGAGGGGGGGCGGGGGGGGGATCGGGGGGCGATCGGGGGGGGGGATCGGGGGGGGTTTGTGTGCCTGTGTGTACCTACATGTCAGTGCAGTGTTGGTGCACACTTACTTTTACTGTTCTCCTCGTAGTCCGGTCAAAAAGACCGCCCCGAGGAGAATGACATCACTTCCTCCTTCCTGTGTAAACAATACACAGGGGAGGAAGCTTCTCATTGGCCAGGAGCGATCCAGAGGGAGTGGCCGAAAACCAACGGCCATCCCCTCATCACGGAGCGCTCCTGGACCGAATCGGACCGCCGTAAACAGCGGGAGGGGGTCCGATCGGACCCCCCACCCGCTGGAAGGCAATCACGTAGATGTACGTGATTGTGCCTGCCTGTGCCATTGTGCTGACGTACAATGGCAATACGGCGGTCCTCAAGTGGTTAAATATGCTCAATGTTGTTACTATTTTTATACCTCACCATTGCCATTGTTTTTCTATATGCTGAACAAGTGTGTACAATAATTTTACCATATACTGGAAAAAAACTAAATTTTTTGAGCTGGAAAGCTGAACATTTTATATTTTGCTGCAAAAAAGGAGATGCCAAAGTTTGCTATAATTGAAGTAAGATTTTTAATTAAAGCACACAGTGAGTGGTTAAGTAAAGGGACATTAAGGGGGGTCACACAGCAAGAGTGGTAAAATGTATTTGTTTTAAATTGCTTCCCTGAGGAAAATCACACTTAGACAATATGCTTGTGTTACCAATAGATCCCAGAACAGCAATAGAAAAGTGACATAGTGCTGCATATAATTGCACATCATATCTCTTCTACACAATGACTTTTAAATGTTTCTCCTTTTTTTAATACAGCTAAAAATAATTGCAAGCACATCTCCTGTTGTGCTGTTGTGCTATTATTATAAAGTAAAATTATATATATATATAATAACAGAGTTTATTCCAGTGAAAAACATGGTTGCTTAAAACAGTGGTTTTCACTGTTATAAGCATTTAAAATGTGTAACAATGTGTAATAGTTTGTAAAAAAATTAAATAAATATATTGTAAAAATACTTTGTACTTTCAAATATAAACTATATTACCAAAAGTATTGGTACATGCGCATGACCTTTAATAGCATCCCAGTCTTAGTCCGTAGGGATCAATATTGAGTTGGCCCACCCTTTGCAGCTATAACAGCTTCAATTCTTCTGGGAAGGCTGTCCACAAGGTTTAGGAATGTGTCTGTGGGAATATTTGAGTATACTTCTAGAAGTGTATTTGTGAGGTCAGGCATTGTTCTGCATGGCTGTCGTCCCAGAAGGAAGCCTCTTCTAAAGATGATGCACAAGAAAGCCCGCAAACAGTTTGCTGAAGACAAGCAGACTAAGGACATGGATTACTGGAACCATGTCCTGTGGTCTGATGAGACCAAGATAAATGTATTTGGTTCAGAGGGTGTCAAGCGTGTGTGGCGGCAAACAAGTGAAGAATATAAAGACATGTAGTATGTCTTGCCTACAGTCAAGGTGGTGGGAGTTTCATGGTCTGGGGCTTCATGAGTGCTGCCAGCAATGGAGAGCTACAGTTCATTGAGGGAACCATGAATGCCAACATGTACTGTGACATACTGAATAAGAGCTTGATCCCCTCCCTTCGGAGACTGGGCCGCAGGGCAGTATTTCAACATAATGACCCCAAACACACGTCCAAGATTACCTCTGCCTTACTAAAGAAGCTGAGGATAAAGGCGATGGATTGGCAATGCATGTCTCCACACCTAAACCTTATTGAGCATCTGTGGGGCATCCTCAAATGGATGGTGGAGGACGGATGGCGCAAGGTCTCTAACATCCACCAGCTCCCTGATGTTGTCATGGGGGAGAGGAAGAGTACTTCAGTGGCAACCTGTGAAGCTCTGGTGAACTCCATGCCCAAGAGGGTTAAGGCAGTGCTGGAAAATAATGATGGCCACACAAAATATTGACACTTTCAGGGTCTTGGAAATCTTGGCAAGTCTTGGCAATCTTCTTATAGCTTAGGCTATCTTAATGTAAAGCAATAATGTTTTAATAATGTTTTTTTTCCATATCCTCAGAGAGTTCTTTGCCATGAGGTGCCAGGTTGAACTTCCAGTGACCAGTATGAGAGAGTGAGAGCAATAACACCAAATTTAACACACCTGCTCCCCATTCACACCTGAGACCATGTAACATTAACGGGTCACATGACACCGGGGAGAGAAAATTGCTAATTTGGTACAATTTGGACATTTTAACTTAGGGGTGTACTCACTTTTGTTGCCAGCAGTTTAGACATTAATGGTTGGTTGTGTGTTGAGTTATTTTGAGGAGACATCAAATTTACACTGTTATACAAGCTGTACACTCACTACTTTACATTGTAGCAAAGTGTCGTTTCTTCAGTGTTGTCACATGAAAAGATTTAAAAATATTTATAAAAATGTGAGGGGTGTACTCACTTTTGTGAGATACTGTATATATCATAGTTTGTTGATTCTATAACTTTCCTACAGACTAAATAATATACTGTAAATAATACACTGATTTGTGTTATTTTTACCAAAGAAATGTAGCAGTATATATTTCTCCCTCAAATTTAGGAAAAGAGATTATTTATTTGTAATCTTTTATAACACAAATGAAGAAAAACACTATTTGTGTGATTTTTTTTTATAAAAATGTAATTTGGGTACAGCGTTGCATGACTGAGTAATTGTCAGTCAAGGTTTGAAAGTGCTGAAAGCTGAACATTGTCCTTAGCAGGAAGAGGGTGAAAGTGCCCAGTATTGAAGTGGTTAAATATCCACAGGAGGAAATATGTAATCAGAATGCATTCAAACAGAAAAAACAAACCACAGACATCTCAACCTGCAAAAAAAAAAAAGATAGAATTTGTTTCATCTTCACAGGGCACCTCACATCTTTGAAACCTGCAAAACATAAAACTTTAAAACAAATCTCCACCTAAATAAATAAAATCCTTGTTGATGCAGGGAAGACTGCCTGTCAATCCAAATCCACCACACCTTTGTTTTTTTAAGGAAAATTACTGTATTATCACTCCCTCCAATTTCTAGGTACATTGACCAAGACTATAACTTTCAAATCTATTTCAGAATGAGCTTTATGAACAAAACATTTGAGACTCTTAAAAATCTTAATCCGATGTTCACCCAACAATGTATGTTGGTGTTACATTTACAACGTCTTTCCGATTTTGGCAATGTGGCTTTGGTTCACTCATCTCATTTTTTGCAAACCTGAATTAACATGACTCAGACCCCAGACATACAATTTAATATGACAAGAGATACCAAAAAAAGCAGTACATATTGGTGTATGTGGAAGCAGGACATTTATTCTAGTTAAACCTAATCTTGAATCTGCAGTTCAGTTTTGGCCACCAATCTGCATAGATTACAGTTATCCACTTCAGAAGAGACACACCTAAGAGGTATTATTACAATGTACAAATATGTTAAAGGTAATTTCAGTAACTGTCATAAACTGTTTACTATAAGGTCCCTAAAGAGGACATGTGGCTATGATTTGGGGTTAGAAGAAAGGTGGTTTAATTTTGGTTTGTGGAAAGGATTCTCTACTGGTAGAGCAGTTAAAATGTGGAACTTCCTCCCCCAAAAAGTGGTACTAGATGGGAGTATTGACAACTTCATAACATTTTTGGATTTTTTCCTCAAAAAGCAGGATATACAGGGCTATAGAAATTGTTAGAGAATAAAAATCACACACCTACATTCACACACGTTGAACTAGATGGACCTGTGTCTTTTTTTCAATCTTATAAGTTATATCACTAACTATGTGGCATACAGACATTTATACTTAATCAGCGGATAAGAACCAGTTAGTATGGTTTGATAGTTTGACAGACATAAGGAATTAAAAAAAAACATAAGCAAGGTTGGTAGAGGTTGGCAGAGATGGCCTGTAAACTAAACAGAACAGGGTTATTCAGACTATTTATCGAGTGCAGAATTAAAACACATTAAAATGATAAAAATTATCTCTATTTAAAGAAAAGAAACAGACCCAAAAGGATTGTTCTTGCATTAAAGTTTCCTCCACATAGTAGGAAAACTTACTCCATTATCCAAAAATATTGTCATTTATTATCACAAGCATAGCCTGATATTGTATCTAATGCCATGTACACATGACCGGACTTTCCATTAGAATAAACTCTGACGGTCTTTCCGACAGAGTTCCGACCGAACGGACTTTCCTACACACGATCACACCAAAGTCCGTTCATTTCAAACGCGATGGTGTACGACGGGACCAGAAAAGGAAGTTCAATAGCCAGTAGCCAATAGCTGCCCTTGCGTCGTATTTGGTCCTTCGGAATAGCATACAGACAAACGGTTTTCCCGATAGGAATTGGTTTGGTTGGAAAAATTTAAAACATGTTCTATTTCTAGGTGACACCAGCACCTTCTGCAATTTGCCACTTTGGCTCAAGCCTGTTGCTCCTGCCCTACCCCTACCACCCCTGTGGAAGGGCCTGCCTCTTCCTCTGCCTGTCATTTTTTAAATGACCATGTGACAAAAGTCTCTGGAGAAGTGCAGTAAGTATGTGGAAGAAGGTATATAACACCCCACTTCAATCTGTCGTTTTTGGGGGCCACTGGTCTATCACACTAGTTATAATACTTTTTTTTTAATTGCGTTTGTCACTCTTTGTAGTATCACTGCAGAACCACTCAGCAGTCACAATGCTGCACAGTGGAAATGCACTATACTATGCTTTCTATATGTGCAAGTATTTTATACGTGTATTATACCCCTATATACTGCATACCAAATAGTACACCTATACCAGTCCTTAAAAGGACCTTTGTGGACCTAATAGTGGCTAGCTAGGAGCTAGTGAATTGCAGACTGTCCCTGCTCCAAAAACCAAACTGTTCCTCCCTACAGTGAAAAACCGACAGCTGCAGAATCGGACAGCAGCACAGCAGTGCAGTGCACTATATATGCTTTCTATATTTGAAAGAAAGTGTATAATACGTGTACACCCCTATATACTGTACACCTATAAAATGACCTTTGTGGACCTAGTAGCTAGTGATTTGCAGACTGTCCCTGCTCCAAACACCAAACTGTCCCTCAGTCCCTACACTGATAAAAGACAGCTGCAGAATCGGGCAGCAATCAGCTCAGCAGCACAGCAGTCAAGTATAATATGCTTTCTATATTTGAAAGAAAGTATATTATACGTGTACAACCCTATATACTGTACACCTATACCAGTTCTTAAAAGGACCTTTGTGAACCTAGTAGCTAGTGATTTGCAGACTGTCCCTCAGTCCCTACACTGATAAAAGACATCTGCAGAATTGGTCAGCACTCTGCTCAGCAGTCAAGTATAATAGGCTTTCTATATTTGAAAGAAAGTATATTATATGTGTACAACCCTATATACTGTACACCTATACCAGTCCTTAACCACTTGCCGCCCACCCTATAACAAATTGACGGTGGCAAAGTGGTTTCATAATCCTGATCGGACGTCATATGACGTGATCAGGATTATGGGCCGCTGCGTGCCCCCGGGGGCGCGCATTGCGTCGATCGTTGGTGCGGGGTGTCAGTCTGACACCCTGCAACTACGATCTCGGTAAAGAGTCTCAGACGGAGACTCTTTACCACATGATCAGCCGTGTCCAATCACGGCTGATCACAGTGTAAATAGGAAAAGCCGGTGATCTGTCAGACGCGAGTAGAGGAGAGCCGATCGGCTGCTCCTCTGACAGGGGGGGGTCTGTGCTGATCGATTATCAGCACAGCCCCCCCGAGGATGCCCACACTGGACCACCAGGGACGCCACCAGACCACCAGGGATGCCCAGGACAAGGTATGCCACCCTAGACCACCAGGGATTCCAGTCAGTGCCACAATGGATGCCAATCAGTGCCCATAATGGATGCCAATCAGTGCCCACAATGGGAATCACTGATTGGCATGCATTATTGTTTGGCACTGATTGGCATACATTAGTACAGTATATTTTAATACAATGCCGCCTATCAGTTCCCATCTGTGCCGCCTATCTGTGCCCATCCATGCCCACCTGTGCCGCCTACCCATGCCCACCTGTGCCGCCTATCCATGCCCACCTGTGCCGCCTACCCATGCCCACCTGTGCTGCCTACCCATGCCCACCTGTGCGCCTATCCATGCCCATCCATGCCAATCCGTGCCAACTATCAGTGCCAATGTGAGCCACCTATCAGTGCCCATCCGTGTCGCCCATCAATGCCACCCATCAGTGCCGCCTATCAGTGCCGCCTATCAGTGCCGCCTATCAGTGCCACATATCAGTGTCCATCAATGCCACCTCATCAGTGCCACTTCATTGGTGCCACCTCATCGGTGCCCATCAGTGCCGCCTTATCATTGCCCATCAGTGTAACCCCATCAGTGCCCATCAGTGAAGGAGAAAACATACTTATTTGCAAAGATTTGAAACTGAAACAAAAAAAAACATTTTTTTTTCAAAATTTTCGGGATTTTTTTATTTGTTTAGCAAAAAATAAAAACGCCAGAGGTGATCAAATACCATGAAAAGAAAGCTCTATTTATGGGAAAAAAATGATAAAAATTTCATTTGGGTACAGTGTAGCATGACCGCGCAATTGTCATTCAAAGTGCGACAGCGCTGAAAGCTCAAAATTGGTCTGGGCAGGAAGGTGTTTAAGTGCCCGGTATTGAAGTGGTTAAAAGGACTTTTGTGGACCTAATAGTAATAGCTAGTGATTAAACTGACTGTCCCTGCTCCACACAGCATCCTGTCCCTACACTGACAAAAGACAGCTGCAGAATCGGTCAGCAGTGCACTCAGCAATCACCAGCACAGCAGTCAGCAGCAGTGCACCAGAACCCTATATACTGTACACCTATACCAGTCCTTAAAAGGACTTTTGTGGACCTAATAGCTAGCGATTTGTGTCACTACAGTCTGTCCCTGTCCACACAGCAACCTCTCCCTACACTGACAAAAGACAGAATGTAAAATGGCCGCCAGATCAGGTTTATTTATAAGGTAGGGGGAATGTCCAATTGTCCATGTGCTGAAATGTCTCAATTGCCTGTCCTGTACCCCATGATGGATGTGTCATCATGAGTCAATGTTCTTTCACAATGTAAACGCATATGTCTGCCGCGCGAACAGCGCCAGAAGTCGCAGCGAACCAACCGCCAGGAGAACCGCAAGGCCATCCCTAGTCCCACCAATCAACAAACTTCTTGAGGACCCTAGCAGCCAGGGGCAAACAATGGCAACTTGACCCACAGATATCCATCACAAGGGTGGTCCACTGCTTGGATACCCTGGATCTCTAGGTCTTCCAGTTGCTTCAAGGGCAGGTATGACAGGTACCTCTGGTAAAAGTCTCTTGTCAGCAGGGTAACTTGGGCGCCTGAATCAAGGATGGCTCTGGTGTAGATCCCTTCAACCAGAGCAGGCACTAAGGCAGAGGACCTACCAACTGGATAGGAAGCCTGTTAGAAACATCTGTAACAGCAGATTGACATATTTGGATTCAGGCTTTCTTCAGCTTCTGACGCCGGGCACACCACTTCTGTCTTCGGTTTAGAGACTGATAGGCATTTCCCACTGAAACAGCATAAACATCAGGTGTCCTCCATGATTCCAGCTCAGACTCAAGGAAAGTTTCTTTTGAAGGCCCGGATCTTCACTTCATCCTTGAGTCACTTCTTTGAGGTCTCTGCCAATCTTCCATTTTCATTCATGGACTAGGACATACTTGCTGGTGGTGACCTATACCTCCGCAATTTAAGCAGACACCCTGGCTCATCCTCTCCACCATCTGAGACACTTGCAACTTCAATGCGTCTATCTCAGACATGAGATCCAATGAACCGATCAACGTCTTCATCATTTTGGATATCTTAGCCTGCAGAACTCAAAGCTCTGCATCTCTATCAGCTGTGCTGACCTCTCTGACTCTGACAACAGGTTCAGACTTTTGACTCTTTCCTTTTTTCCTCTCAAGGATGGCTCCCTCCTCCCGCAGAATTCGGATCAGGTCCGGGTACTTCAGGATACCACCATCTTGACAGGTTCTTAACTGGAGCACGATGGGGTCTAATGGCTGGGCACCCTTCAAAACTTGCTTGGCTCGGATTTCATCCACCTTCTAATCCTTTTTTCAACAAAATCTGGTGTATGATCTTGTCCAAGCGTCTTGTGTAATCTGACAGCTTTTCTCCCTTGTTTTAATAAGTGTGCTCCAGTTGGTAGATCAGGTCGGAAACCTTCTCTGTTCACCCAAACACATTCTGCAAGATGTCTAAGTAGTCTTGGCCCATGCATTCTTCAAAGTTGCCTTCCTCCGGGGGTATGGGCTGCCTTCCGGAGAAAATGCTGAGGCTTACACCTGGTCTTTCTGGGTGTGTCAGGCAAAATTTGGTTCTGTCAGACAGCTTCACGCTGGTACCTTAGAAATTCTTAGGGACACCTTTCCTCCACTCTAGAAGTGCATAAGTGTGAGAGGTTCGATAGTCTGGTCTCACTGCAAGCACATGGGCCTTCCTGTCTGGGGACAATGCCTGTACAATTTCTTTAACCTGTTTTTCTTCCTAGCCTTCCCCTGGGAGTTCAATTGCCATGCTCACAACTGAGGCCGCGTACACACGGGCGGACTGTTCGCCCAACTTAGTTCGTCAGACAATTCGACAAACAGTCCGCTCAAAATTTGCATGAACGGACTTGACCACACACGATGAGCAGACAGTCCGCTGAAAGCGTGCGCGATGACGTGAACGGCACGTACGACGGGACGAGAAATTCGACGTCCAATACACTGCAATGCAACCTTCGCCGTGTAAATCCTTTCTGAGCATGCGCGAAACTTAGGCCGCGTACACACAGGCGGACTGTTCGCCCAACTTTGTTCGTCAAACAATCCGACAAACAGTCCGCTCAAAATTTGCATGAACGGACTTGACCACACACGATGAACGAACAGTCCGCTGAAAGCGTGCGCGATGACGTGAACGGCATGTACGACGGGACGAGAAATTCGACGTCCAATACACTGCAATGCAACCTTCGCCGTGTAAATCCTTTCTGAGCATGCGCGAAACTTAGTTTGTCGAACAAGCCTACACACGAGCGGACTGTCTGCTGAAACCAAGTTTCAGCGGACTGTCTTACGGAAATTCCGAAAAACTTTGTTCGTCAGACTGTCCGCTGAAACTGTCCGCTGAAGCCCACACACGAGCGGACTGTCCGCTGAAACACTGTTCAGCGGACAAAGTTGGGCGAACAGTCCGCCCGTGTGTACGCGGCCTTAGTCTGTCGAACGAGCCTACACACGAGCGGACTGTCCGCTGAAACCAAGTTTGGGCGGACAGTCTTACGGAAATTCCGAAAAACTTTGTTCGTCAGACTGTCCGCTGAAACAGTCCGCTGAAGCCCACACACGAGCGGACTGTCCGCTGAAACACTGTTCAGCGGACAAAGTTGGGCGAACAGTCCGCCCGTGTGTACGCGGCCTGAGCGTTCACCTTCCACTTTGCACCACTGGGCCACTCTGTTGGGTACCATACTGACACCAAGGGGGCGGGCTTGATTGCAGAGTGACATGATCCCGGACGAGCCCCCATGTGTAGCATTAACCCCCGAAGGATCTGCTGAATTTGTTTGAGCCTGTACTCTGCTAGTAAACCCCCACTGACTTGGCTCAGTCCCCTTGACACAGCTGTGGTGCAATTTTGGTGTGAAGCTAATGGTAAAGGATAACCCCACAATATGCAATATAATAACAGTATACCTTCATTATTACCTGGGTATATGATGTTTCACCTGTAGGAAAAGGAACAACACTCCACACCAATTGTACTTAACCAAAAATGTATATTTACTGAGGTTAGTGCAAAGTAGTAATAACAGCAATTGCGCTGTCACATAAACATAATGTAACAGTACAGTAGGGATACACAGCAGATTGTATCTGTACAGTTGTCTTAGGTGACCTATGAGTATATGACTTCAATTGGGACTGGGGCTCAGAAGTCAGATGGAGCCCACACACGGTCGGATTATCCGACAACACGGTCCGATCAGACATATTCCGTCTGAATTTCCAACTGTGTGTACAAGGGCTTAGAGCTGGCAGGGACAGGTGCAGAATCGGACCAATGCTGCATCCACCTATGTAAGTATGATTTCTAGTGAAAAACCAAAACAAAACATACTGCTCCTTTAATGCACATAAATACATATAAAAAGGTTTAAAGTGTAAGTTCAACTTTACAGGAAAAACTTAAAGATGAACTAATAACGATAAGCCGAACACCCGTTTTGTTTGCACCAGAACATCCGAACCGGCAAAAAATTTGGAAGAACACACGAAGACCATTAAAGTCTAAGGGACACGAACATGAAAAATCAAAAGTGCTCACTTTAAAGGCTTATATGCAAGTCATTGTCATAAAAAGTGTTTGGGGACCCAGGTCCTGCCCCAGGGGACATGTATCAATGCGAAACATTTTTTTCCTGAGCAGTGTTTTTTTAATGCTTAACCACATGCCAACCGGGCCATAGCCGAAAGATGGCTACAGCACGGTCGGCTTATTCTGGGAGGATGTCCATGGACATTCTCACAGAATCTGGCTCCCGTGCGCCCCCTGGGGAACTCACCCGGGAAGACCCATGACCGACCCGGCACATTACGGATCATGGTAAATGCCCGCTGATAGCGGTCGTTTAACACGTGATTGCTCCGTCAAATGACGGAGAGATCACTTGTAAACAAACCAGCGTCATGTCATGACGCTGGGTCCTCCCTCTCCTCTGTGTACCGATCAGTACAATGTGAGAGGAAAGGGGAGAGAGTGGATGCAGCAGCGCTGGGGACTGGATCTGTAGTGCCCACAGCGCTGCTCAGTGACAATTGCAGTCACATCCTGCCACCCATCCATCCATGCTCAGCCATCCCTCCATGCTCAGCCATTCTCTGCAATACCCTGCCATACCCTGCAATACTCTGCAATACCCTGCCATACTTTGCAATACTCTGCAATACCCAGCCATACTCTGCAATACCCTGCCATACTCTGAAATACCCAGCCATACTTTGCAATACTCTGCAATACCCTGCCATACTTTGCAATACCCTGCAATGCCATGCCATACTTTGCAATACTCTGCAATACTCAGCCATACTCTGCAATACCCTGCCATACTCTGTAAAACCTTGCCATACCCTGAAATACTCTGCAATACCCTGCAATACCCAGCTATACTCTGCAAAACCCTGCCATACTCTGCAAAACCCTGCCATACTCTGCAATACCCAGCTATACTCTGCCATACTCTGCAATACCCAGCCATACCCTGCCATACTCTGCAATACCCAGCCATACTCTGCAATACTCGGTGATACCCAGCCATACTCTGCAATACCCAGCTGTACTCAGCCATACTCGGCGATACCCAGCTGTACCCAGCCATGCAGAGCCATACTCAGCCATGCTCAGCTATATTCGGCCATGCTCAGCCATACTCTGCCATGCTCAGCCATACTCGCCTCTATATGTGGCCAGGCTGTAGCAGTCTCACACATGTGGTATCTCCGTACTCAGGAGACGTAGTAGAATCTATTTTGGGGTGTAACTTTTGGTATGTGCATGCTATGTGTTAGAACTATTGTATAAATGGACAACTTTGTGTTAAAAAAAATGCGTTTTAACCACTTCCCGCCCGCCGGCCATCATATGACGTCCTTGACTTTGAGTGGGGATATCTCAATGATGCCTGCAGCTACAGGCATCATTCAGATATCAGCTTTTTCAGCCGGTGATTCCCTATACCATAAGAATGATCATATCGGCTGTTCCAACGCTTCATCGTTCCTACGGGAGGCGAGAGGAGACAACCCCCCCTCCCACTGCCCCACGGTGCTTCCACCATCTCACCACTACGATCAAAGCCGGGATCAGTTTTTATTTTTATTTCAGGCTTCCCAGCCTAGAGGTGTGTGGGGTCTTATTGACCCCATATCGCACTGTAAAGAGAGCCTGTCATGCCATATTCCTATTACAAGGGATGTTTACATTCCTTGTAATAGGAATAAAAGCGATCAAAAAATTTATTTTTGGGAAAAAAAAGTGTCAAAATAAAATAAAATAAATAAAGTAAAATGAACAATAAAAAAAAATGTGCTCACATGTAGAAGCGAACGCATACATGCCCCCATATGAAAACGGTGTTCAAACAACACTTGTGATGTATTGCTGCGAACATTAGAGTGAGAGCAATAATATTGGCCCTAGACTTCCTCTGTAACTCAAAACATGTAACCAGTAAAAAAATT
Source organism: Lithobates pipiens (assembly GCF_037356315.1). NCBI lineage: Eukaryota > Metazoa > Chordata > Amphibia > Anura > Ranidae > Lithobates > Lithobates pipiens. The sequence goes on from NW_027507764.1 coordinate 475,357,419, forward strand.
TAAAGCATCGCCTATGGGGATTTTTTTTTTTTCCATAATAAATTTATTGAAATACAAAAAAATACACGTGAACAATAATCACAGACATGTGCAACACTTTTAGCAGAACATAGTCAAGTAGGACAGTATAATATTAAAGTTAAGGAGTTCCCTTAGCTAGACAAAAATCAACTCCCTGATGGTGACCCTGCAGGTGAAAGAGTTATCCATAGAAAGGGTGTACACCTTACATTCACCATAGAGCCTCATGTAGTGTGGTGCCATAAGGCAAGGGAGGGTTCAAGCTTCAAGAAGGGGATGGAGGAGCAAAAGATAAAGGAAAGAAACGAGAAAAGAGAAGGGGGAAGAAGAAGAGAAAAAAAGAAAAAAAAAAAAAAAGGGGGGGGGGGTGGCTGTTGAGGGACAGGGAAGTAGGGGGGGATGGGGGGGGGAGGGGTGATATTATGTTAAATCTCTTCTGTCATCCATAGTCGTTCTCCAGTACGGTCCGCTCCAAAGAATCAGAAGGCCTTCAATTCAGTCGCCACAGATTCCACTGTTCAAGAGCTATATGATCGGAAACGTGGTGTCGTTTTAAAGTGAATCCAACATGCCCACGTATTCGTGAATTTTGTAATTCGTTCCTGGGAAATGTGGACTAGTTCCTCTAGCTCTTCTATTTTAGAAATCCCCTGGAACCATTCTCCTACCGTGGGAGTGTGTGTTGATCGCCAATGTACCGGAATGCATAATCGAGCCGCGTTTACTAGGTGCATAGCTAGTGACTTAAAGTAAGTATGTTTGGGCATACTAGAGTGGTGTAGTAGGTATTGAGCCGGGGAATAATCCAGTGTATATGTAGTGATGTGTGCAATAAGTTCATGGACCTCCTTCCAAAAAGGTTGTAAAGCCTCGCAGGTCCACCAAATGTGGAGCATCGATCCCTCCGCCCTGTCACATCTCCAGCACCTATCCGGGATTGCCTGGGAGATTTTGTGCAAGAGCGTAGGGGTCCTATACCACCGCGTCGCGATTTTATAGCAGTTCTCTTGAATAGCTACATTGAGAGAGCCTCTGTGAATGTATTCGTTGACAAGTGACCAGTCACCGTCCGTAAGGGAAATTCCCAACTCCCTTTCCCATGCCGTGTGCGCCGCGTCCGACGTCGTCGGTATGGGGATTTTTAAGTAGCAAAGTTTGGCGCCATTTCACGAACATGTGCAATTTTGAAGGGTGACATGTTAAGTGTCTATTTACTCTGTGTAACTTCATCTTTCACATTGTGCAAAAACATTAACTTTATCTTTTTTTTTTTTACAAAACTGTTTTTTTTTCCCAAAAAAATGCGTTTGAAAGATTACTGCTCAAATACCATGAGAGATAAAATGTTGCAATGACTACCATTGTATTTTCTAGGGTCTTTGCTAAAAAAATATATAATGTTTTGGGGTTCTATGTAATTTTCTAGCAAATAAATGATGATTTTTACATGTAGGAGAGAAATGTCAGAATTGGCCTGGGTGCTCCAGAATGGCTGAAGGTGCTCCCTGCACATTGGGCCTCTGCATGTGGCCACGCTGTGTAAAAGTCTTACACATGTGGTATCGCCATACTCGAGAGTAATATCAGAATGTGTTTTGGGGTGTAATTTGTGGTATGCATATGCTGTGTGTATTTTACACACCAACATGTATAAAATCATCATGCATATTAATATACATGTATATACATATATTGCGCTACGCCAGGCAGACTGATAGGACGTCTTGTCACCATGGTCATGTCCAATGCATTATTTAAAGTGGGTGGATGCGTCACTTCCGTATTCACTGTTGAAGTCCCTCCCCTTGGAACGTAACGTGTACGGACAGAAGTTACGTGACGTCACCCACGCACATCGTTGTTTGTGTTTCATACGCTGTATACTCTTCTCTTAGTTGAAAGTGTCATCTTTGTAAATTTTTTATTACCCACTTTTATCATTAAAAACTGTGTCTACGGAGAACACTATGCATTGTTTTTTATTTGCATGATCCATATGTAATGGGACTTGCGTTACTGATGAGAATAATCACCTCTAAGCAAGCTTTTCCTGGATATACCATCTGGCTTTATACCTTCTGAGTGAGAAAGCGTGCTTGACCCTCCAAAACTGAAGAGTCCATGTTGTGAGATGAGCGGACATTTTAGTTATTGGTGGAGGTTGTGTTCCCTTGAAGTGACTTGCATGAGTTTATCAGTCTATGTCACTGAAGATCTCACTGATTGCTCTTCATATGTTTTATATGAACATTTTGATATTTTGATGATTATTTATTAATATTTTTGTATCTAGATTACAGGTGAGGATGGTTACCTTTAATAGCCATTCAAACCCCTTTGTGTCAACCTGTGTGCATGTTATCAGGCCAAAATCACTAGGGTATGTAAACTTTTGATCAGGGTAATTTGGGTAGTTTAGGTTTTCATTTAAAAAGAGTAAACACAGTTGATTGATAATAATGTCTTGAGTCAAACACTAACCATGAGTGAAAGAAATTTTTTTGTGTTATCATTCATATTCTCTGAAAAATGGACAAGAAATCATCAATTCTGCCAGGGCATGTGGACTTGTGAGCACAACTGTGTGTATATATATATATATATATATATATATATATATATATATATATATATATATATATATATATAATGTATAAAAAGCGTTTGCAAAAATTATGATGGGCGTGTTTGCTGCATAATTATTTAACCACTTGAGACCCGCGCTATAGCCGAATGACGGCTACAGCCTGGATCTCCTTTTCCGGGACTACGTTTATTGATGTAGTCCCGTGCACAGCGCGCTCTGTGATTGGCGAGTCTACGAGACTCGCCTGATCACCGATCCGTGCAAGGGGTCGATCCCCGGCGGCCGTGATCGGGACATCAGTCCTGATCACGGCCAGCCCTGCCAGTGCCCACCTGCCCCCTGCCAGTGCCCACCTTCCCCCTGCTTTGCCACATTAATAAAAAATGTGTCCCCCCTGTCAGTGCCACCCAGCAGAGCCCATAGTGCCACCCAGCAGTGCCCACAGTGCCACCCAGCAGTGCCCACAGTGCCACCTAGCAGTGCCACCCAGCAGTGCCCACAGTGCCACCCAGCAGTGCCCACAATCTGCCTCAACAAAGGTGCTGCACCCCAGTGTCACATATCCGTGCCCAGCAGTGCCGCCCATCAATGCCCAGCAGTGCCGCCCATCAGTGCCCAGCAGCGCCACCTATCAGAGCCACCTATCAGTGCCACCTATCAGTGCCCATCAGTCCCATCTATCAGTGGTACCTATCAGTGCCCCTTAGTGCCACCCATCCGTGCCACCCATCTGTGCCACCCATCCGTGCCATATTATCTGTGCCCGTCTTTGCCCATAAGTGCTGCCTTATCTGTGCCCATCGGTGCCGCCTTATCTGTGCCTATTAGTGCCGCCTTAACTATGCATATCAGTGCCCACCAGTGCAGCCTATCAGTGCCCACCAATGCAGCCTATCAGTGCCCACCAGTGCAGCCCATCAGTGCCGCCTCATCAGCGCACTTCAATGAAGGAGAAAAATTACCTGTTTGCAAAATTTTATAGCAAACTATTAAACATGATTTTTTTTTTTTTGCATCTTTTTTTGTTTGTTTAGCAAAAAATAAAACTACCAGCTGTGATTGAATACCACCAAAAGAAAGCTCTATTTGTGGGAAAAAAATGATAAAAATTTCATTTGGGTACAGTGTTGTATGCCCGCGCAATTGTCATTCAAAGTGCATGAGTGCTGAAAGCTGAAAATTGGTCTGGGACTGAGGGGGGTTTAAGTGCCCAGTAAGCAAGTGGTTAAAGTCACAAAATTATAAGTGTGTACATATATACATATATATATATATATATATATATATAGATATAGATAGATAGATAGATAGATAGATAGATAGATAGATAGATAGATAGATAGATAGATAGATAGATAGATAGATAGAGAATAGATAGATAGATAAAAAGATATAAAGACTGCACAAAATAATATAATATTATCTGTGATGTTACTGCCCCAGATCATCACACATTGTTTTGGTAAATCATTGAGTTTTAACTAAGCTAAATATTATATTTTGGAATGTGCCTGTGCAAAACATTTTTTTATCTGATTTATTTTACAATTTACACATATGCACACACATATTATTTTGTCACTTTAAATAATTAAGCAGCAAACATGCACATTCACAATTTTTGTTTAAAAAATGATGAGTATATATGCTTACAGCATCATTAAATATTCATGTTGACAAACTGACTATATATGTGTGTATATAAATGTATATGTAAGGATGTGCTAGCAGTGAGATTTTTGTGATTTAATAGCAGTTGCCTTTATGTGTTTTAACACTGTGCATTGAGGTCAGCTTTTTCTAGAAATGAATACGACAGTTAGCTCCCTCATCTTCATGCATGCTCTTTATTAATGTGTATTATTACTTCAAGTTTGTCAAAAAAGAGACAGAGGCAAACATTCTGCCTTAATTCACTCTTGCCAACAAAATAGAACACAAAATTATTCAGGGGAAAAAATACAATTTTCTGTCATCTCTGCAATACACTGATAAAGCTAAAGGCTAATATGTTTTGATATTTTTGTCACTCATTTGTCATGTGACCTTTCATGCTATCATTAATACTGCTGAGGGACAGAGTAGATAGACTAAAACAGGGGTGTGGAGAAGTCAGATTGCTTCTCTAACAACTAATGGTCAGTCATAGCAATTTATGTTCCCCATTGGTAAAGCCCTGACTGAAGAGAATATTTGTTATTAAAATTTGATATTACTGTCTCGGCGCTGCCATAGAAAATTTGGAGCTATCAATGCTGATGAAAGTACTGGGGGTTAATAAACCTATGTATGAATTATGATGTTAATGGATTTGAACATGCTTGTTCAAACATTGAAAGTTTAAGCAAAGCTGTGTTTGATATTTAAGCACATTACACATCATGCACATTTAATGCGAATACAAAAGAATAGTGTCAAAAATGAAAAGGGGGTTACAGTTTCACAAGGTACAAAATTCATTGTGTAATAAGATGTTAATAGTAAATGCCAAGCAATTATGAAAATGCTGCATTTTTATTGGCCTGTATCACTTTCTTAATAGCAATAATTATCCGTTTTTCTTTTTGTGTTGTTTTTTTGTCACATTATGCACCTTGCTGCACCACTAGCTGTATTATTTAGTTGATGATATCCTTGCCTTTTATGATTGTTCCTGAACCTGACTTTATGTGAATACAGGCCAGTGTATGCTCTGGTTTAGGCACTACCATCCTTTTAAGCTTACATTAACCTTGCAACAAACCCTCAGTAGAGGATGAAGCTGAGAACGGTGAGTAGAGTGGTTTTGGTGACTTTTGTCAGCAAAACTTTGCAAAAGAAAAACTCTTATTTTTGTTCAATGAAATAATTATTTTACTAGGAGGGTTTGTTTCTTTTTTTTTCTGGGGAAGGGGGTGTATTTAGGGTAGTTTCATTTATTTTATTTAGTGGTCTTTGTTTTTATGTTTTTGTGTGTGTATTTGTATACTGTTGTGTACTGAGCATTTCTGCTCTATGACAGGCTTCTGTAACCCTCAGGAGCAAGCCCATTATACCATTACAAACCACAAGAGTGGTTGTAAAGAAAAAAAGTATGAAACATTAACAGTGGTTAATCCTCCTCTTCTTGGGTCCCCTGCCCCCCCCCCTTGCCGAGTGCCCCCATAGCATGCAATTGCAACACTTTACCCCAAAAAAATTAGTATAATGTTTTTGTGACAGATAGAGCTTTCCTTTGGTGGTATTTTATCACCACTGGGTTTTTTATCTGAAAAAAAAAGTTTTTCTTAGTTTATGTTATACAATTTTTCTCCTTCACTCATGTGCACTGATGGGCACTGATGAGGTTGCACTGATGAGCACTGATAGGCTGCACTGATGGGCAGCACTGATTGGCACCAATAGAAGGCACTGATGAGGAGGCACTGATGGGCACTGACAGGCAGCACTAATGGGAACTGATAGGCAGCACTGATGGGCACTGAATGACAGCATTAATGGGCACTGATAATCAGGGTACTAATGATCAGTGGTCTGATTGTCAGTGTAGATGTCCCCACTGTGGATTGCCACTCACTGGTTCTCCTCTCCTTATGCGCTATCAGCACGTGGAGAGGAATGCTGTTAATTGGTAAATCCTGTTTACACTGAAATCATCTGGAATCATCTGGAATGGACACAGCTGATCTCATTTGGAATGGACACAGCTGATTACATGGTAAAAGGGCTGCTATGATTGGCTCTTGGTCTACCCCAATCTGTGATCAGCTGTGTCTTAAGGAAACAGCAATCACAGAACGCTCCCAATACGTGAGTTCTGGGATAATTTCAATAGACGCCCTCCTGGGAATTTGCGACCATGCTGTAGCCGTCATTTGGCTATAGTGTGGTCAGCTAGAGGTTAATTGAAATTTTTGGGATGTTTGGGATGTTCCTGTATGTACAGTACTATTAAAAAGTTTTAGGCAGGTGTGAAGAAATATTGTAAAGTAAAAATTTAATATATATATATATATATATATATATATATATTTTTTTTTTTTTTTTAATTGTTTTTATCAATTTACAAAATGCAAAGTGAATAAGCAGAAGAAAAATATATATCAAATTAATATTTGGTATGACTACCCTTTGCCTTTACAACAGCATAAATTCTTCAAGATACACTTGCACACAGCTTTTGAAGGAACTTGGCAGGTAGGTTGCTCCAAACATCTTGGGAAACTAACAACAGATCTCCTGTGCACGTAGGCTGCTTATTATCTTTCTAAATCGAAATCAGCCAAATCATCACTTCCAGGACTCCTGTTTCTTCTTTACACTAAAAATAAGTGTTAATGATATTGACCCTGACTCTATGGCATGATGGATAAGTAAGTATCTGCCTGTATTTTTCAGCATTGATGGCCTTACTGATCCTGACCTTGTTCCTGATGAGTTTATTGCAACCATTTACCAACAATGCATTTCCTGGTGGCTTAAAAGGATGATTTTTTTTTTTTACGAGCCAACCACTGCCTATTAAAAGTCAGGGTTCCCAGCAGGCTTTGTTTAGTGTGTGTTGCGGCAGATATGGAGTAGTTAGAGAAAGCTCACAGACTGTATGCAGGGAGAGCTAGGTACTGGTGCTAATGCTTCTGCTAATTGCTGAAACATCTATATACACAGACACAATCACATTGTGTTGGACAGTGCTGTAGCTGATTGGGAGAAGTCACAGATTGTTTCCAGGTAGAGTTGTTGGCACTATATAAATTCTGACTGGTAATAATAATAATAATAACAATAATAATAATGACAGGTAATTGGTTTTTATGGCAATGAACAATCCCATTAGTTCACTATTTTCTTAACTAGAGTTCAAAGCTAATCCCTAGCCATTGCCTCTGCACAGCAAGTGTGTTGTAATAATTGAAACCTGTGCACTCTTGAGAACATTGCATATTTGCTTGTCTATGGGGGAGAAGGAGGAAAAGAGCACACTATCAGGCCTAAAAATAAGCCTGATATGCACCCTGTAAGTAGAAAGAGCCCACATTAAAATTCCATATGAATGACCTATATGAGTGTCTGTGGGGAGGGAGAAAAGGGAAAAGGGCACATTGGTAGGCCAAAAAAAAAAAGATTGCTATGCTCCATACATGTTTTTTTTTCTTCTCTACCTACTTGTAATGTGCTGCTCCCACCAAGCTATTTGCTGAAGAATCATTTGTTTCCTTATGCATGTGCCACCCAAAGGCTGTTTGATTTTAGCCCAGCTGAAACACTAAATGGAAGAGGCTACAGACCACAACATTGCTTTTTGACAGTAGATATGTTAAAAAAGGTACACACTGCAGAGTCCTTTCTATTTGTTGCATATTCAATTGCTCAAGTACTGTCATTTTACAATTTCTAACAAATACACAACTAAAATCTATATTTAGAGTATTGTGGGAATAACCGGTTATTCAAGGGTTGGAGAGTATTCTCTTTTTTGATGTTTTATTAAAGTTTTAAGACAAGGCAGTGTGTTACTGTGAAAAAAGAGCCTGCAAACTACTATGAAACAATTTTGACACTGCCCACTTCTTATACATTTTGGGGGGAGATCATCTTTTTTTAAGAGTAAACTTTCCTGTAGCTTTTAGAACCGGTGTGGCTGTTAATCCCACCATTCAATTCAAGCCTGTTATTGCTGGAAGAAAAAATCCAAGTTGAAATAAATCAGATTATGGTGCCGCCTTTGTACTTTAGCCAAGCTAAATGTAAAACTAAAAAAAAAAAATGACACATGCAAAATTTGTTTCTCCCTGTCTCACTATTAGAATCTTACTGTTTCACAACGCCCATATCATTTAAATGCATTTCTCAATCATGTACATAAAATGAGTGGTGTTTTTCTATATAAAATGTATAATAAATACCATGTATAATTAAATGTATTTAATAATTAAATGTATTTAATAATTAAATGTATATCCTACCTCATTGAACAGTATTTATTAAAATGTATTTTACTTGTCCCCACAGCAGTGCCCAGCTCCTTATGGCTCCTGTTTGCAAATCCCTTGCCTGTTATCCTTGAAAATTTGCCAGAATAGATTGTCAAGGTTTGCGCCTATAGACTTTATTGGCATTAGGATATAAAGTGTTGTTCAACCCTATAAAAAAAAAATAGTGCTGCAGACCTCAGCACTTACCATGTTTGCATGTTTGTTTTCTGTTTAAGCCTGCGGCTGCTCTCATTCCTCTTTTTCACAATTCCCACTTCCTTTGTTCTTGACATCATGTGTGTATTTTTATTTTCTTAACAGGGTCACATGAAGCCACCTATGAATGTGTGCTCTCAGCTGACACTATAGACTAGTCTCTTTGCATCCATAGAAACAGCCCTGGTGGCAAACCACTGTCCTGATCCTTCCTCCTTCCTGCACCTGCACATGAAGGAGGCATGTGCTCTCCTACCTGAAAGTTTGGGGAAGGCACAATGGGGGTTATTTATGAAAGGCAAATCCACTTTGCACTACAAGTGCACTTGGAAGTGCAGTCGCTTTAAATCTAGGGTAGATCTGAAATGAGTGGAAGCTTCGCTGATTTTATCATCCAATCATGTGCAAGCTAAAATGCTGTTTTTTTTTTAATCTTCCTTGCATATCCTCCTCGAATCTATAGTTACTGCACTTACAAGTGCACTTGCAGTGCAAAGCGGGTTTGCCTTTTGTAAATAACCCCCAATGTGAGAACAGGAAAAGCATTAGAATGTTTGAGCAGACTGTGGTATGTAAATGTCTGGGGTGTGTTTAAAGTGTGTTTGTTTGTGCTTCCTGAAAATGCATTAAAAAAAATATCTAATTTCAGACTTTACTACAAACTGAACTCAAACACTCAAACACATTCACTCTTTCCTACTATTTTTCACATTGTAGAATTATAAGGTACCTTATCATTGGAACAAAAGCAGCATTGTTGCGATGTTTCTTGAACACTGCAAACAGGGATTGCAAAATATGCAGAATATGAGTATAGCAGATCAGTATGGAAATCATGACCAGTGGGTAGCCATACATTTACATGCTTACCGTATATACTCGAGTATAAGCCGAGATTTTCAGCCTCTTTTTTGAGGCTGAAAGTGCCCCCCTCGGCTTATACTCGAGTCATCGCTGTCTGCCTGCTCGATCAGCGTGTCGAGCAGACAGACAGCGGACATTCTAAAATTCAAAAGCCGCGCCTCCGCCTCCGCCTTCGCCTGTGATAGGCGGAACACTGAATTTCCCAGCAGTCAGTGTTCCGCCTATCACGGACATCCGCTCATCCTCGTACTACGGACGAGGATGAGACGATGTCCGTGATAGGCGGAACACAGGCTGCTGGGAAATTCAGTGTTCCGCCTATCACAGGCGAAGGCGGAGGCGCGGCTTTTGAATTTTAGAATGGCCGCCGAGGCGCCGACGAAGAGCGGCGATCCTGGCAAGGCACGGGACGGAGGCAAGGCAAGGCACGGCACGGGACGGGACGGAGGCAAGGCACGACACGGGACGGAGGCAAGGAGGCAAGGCACGGCACGGGACGGAGGCAAGGCACGGGACGGAGGCTCGGGACACAGGCTCGGGACACAGGTAGGCTGGACACACACACACACACACACACACACACACACACACACATGGACACACACACACAGGGATGGATGGATGGAGACACACACACACAGGGATGGATGGATACACACACACACAGGGATGGATGGATGGAGACACACACACACAGGGATGGATGGATGGAGACACACACACACAGGGATGGATGGATGGATGGAGACACACACACACAGGGATGGATGGATGGATGGACACACACACACACAGGGATGGATGGATGGATGGACACACACACACACAGGGATGGATGGATGGATGGACACACACACACACAGGGATGGATAGACGGACACACAGGGATGGACGGACACACAGGGATGGACGGACACACAGGGATGGACGGACACACACACAGGGATGGACAGGCATGTCTCACCCTCGGCTTATACACGAGTCAATAAGTTTGCCAGTTTTTTTGGGGGTAAATTGGGGGCCTCGGCTTATATTCGGGTCGGCCTATACTCGAGTATATACGGTATGTGACCCCGCATTGCAAGTGTCCAGTCATCTTCACAGTAAATTCTCTCTAATATTCTACAGTTTATTTTGGCAAATTAGACGCTTTACTTTTTTATAATATCTATCTATCTATCTATCTATCTATCTATCTATCTATCGATCTATCTATCTATCTATCTATATATATATATATATATATATATATATATATATATATATATATATATATATATATATATATATATATATATATATATATATATATATATATATATATATATATATATATATATATATATATATATATAGTTCTTTTAAAACATACACTGTACAAAGAATAGTTGACATTTATCTGTAAGTGGAGAGAAATAACGATGACAGCTGTAAATTGCAAGACTCTAAATAGGTCCCTCAGAGACTGTGCATACAGAAAGTGCACAGTAAATTTCTTTATAATAACTACAGTTTTATGGTACCTAACATATTAGTGCTCATTCTTGCTTTATATCACCTATTTTTGCCTAATCGTAATCAATATTTAGCTGGAGAGATATCATGGAGAAATGCAATGGCATCTAATGTATCATTTCACATTAAAAATTCTCATTGAGAATAGTCTGATTCTCTTTAGCAAGGGTTTCTAAGTGTATAAGTGAAATAATTTCGCAAACGTAACAAATTCTTTTGCAGAGGTTTGCAGTGCTGAACTTGTTTTATCATTTGTATTCCTTTATATGTGGCAAATTAACTTACATCCTGTAAACTGGAACAAAATATTGTAATGACTGTAAGTACATATTTTCATTATGTAGGAACCATTATCTGCAATAAATGAACATAAATTCTAGCTAATTTTTTCTTTTTCTTTTCTTATACCAACTAATATGGCAAAAGCCAACGTTGTGATTGTGAGTTGCTTAATGCAGCTAATTTTGTTAATGAAATATTGTTGATGGTCATGTTAATTATCATTTTGTTAATATTTACCAATTTATTAAGAACCTAATCCATCTTCTCACCATCACTACAAGCTATTTGTACTATAAGCCAAAATCCTGATTATGTGGCTAGAGTTAGTGATGGCCGAACGGTTCGCCCGGCGGTCGTTTCGCGGCGAATTTCCGACTTTCGCCGTCCGCGGGTTCGAACGCCTTTTTCCGTCGTTCGCCCCGGCGGACTTACGTGTTTAATGTATACAAGAACTTTAACCTTTCGTGACACGTTTATCATGTGTTACAGGACAACCAATTGAGACATGACAGCTCATGGACACTTGGACATTCCCCCTAACCTATAAATACACCCGATCCGGTGGCCATTTTACATTCTTTCTTCTGTCACTGTAGGGAAAGGATCCTGTGTGGAGTAGGGACAGAGAAAACGCTAGCTATTTGGTACACAAAAGTTCTTTTCAGGACTGGTATAGGTGTTAGGTCAGCAGCCTGAGTTTCTTTTGTCAGTTTAGATAAAGGGACAGAGCGCTGTATGCTGCTATTTTAGGGACAGCTCAGCCAGATTAGTCTTTCTTCATCATCATCATCATCATCATCATTAGCTGTTACTATCAGGTCCACAAAAGAGCTGTTCCAGCTAATCGTTCCAGCCTACTCTTTTTTGCCAATTTGTATAGGGACAGGCAGGAAGCAGTGTGTCAGGCAGTGAGGATAATTTTAAAGACTTGCTGTTACTATTAGTTCCACAAAGGTTCTTTTCAGGACTGGTATCAGTGGTACGGTAATAGGCTTGTACACGTATAATATTCTTTCTTCCAAATATAGAAAGAATATTATACTTGACTGCTGCCCTTCTGCTGCAGTCTGCTAATCATTCACAACTCACTTGTTCCACAAAGCTCTTTATCAGGACTGGTAACTTGGTCTGTCTAGGGTGCTACGGTACATAGGCTTGGGTGCGGTACAGTCTGCTGTTCTGTAAGGACCGCTATCGGTCCACAATACATAGGGTTGCCGTGCACTACTGCTGACCGCTGCCCTATACTGCAGCAGTCCTTCAGCGGTATAGGGACTGACGCACAGTCTGCTAAACACTAATACACAACCTGCTTGGTCCACAAAAGTTCTTATAAGGACTGGTAACTTGGTATAGGGTGCTACGGTACATAGGCCTGAGTGCAGTACAGTCTGCTGTTCTGTAAGGACCGCTATCGGTCCACAATACATAGGGTTGCCGTGCACTACTGCTGACCGCTGCCCTATACTGCAGCAGTCCTTCATTGGTATAGGGACTGACGTACAGTCTGCTAATCACTAACACACAACCTGCTTGGTCCACAAAAGTTCTTATAAGGACTGGTAACTTGGTATAGGGTGCTACGGTACATAGGCCTGAGTGCAGTACAGTCTGCTGTTCTGTAAGGACCGCTATCGGTCCACAATACATAGGGTTGCCGTGCACTACTGCTGACCGCTGCCCTATACTGCAGCAGTCCTTCATTGGTATAGGGACTGACGTACAGTCTGCTAATCACTAACACACAACCTGCTTGGTCCACAAAAGTTCTTATAAGGACTGGTAACTTGGTATAGGGTGCTACGGTACATAGGCCTGAGTGCGTTACAGTCTGCTGTTCTGTAAGGACCGCTATCGGTCCACAATACATAGGGTTGCCGTGCACTACTGCTGACCGCTGCCCTATACTGCAGCAGTCCTTCAGCGGTATAGGGACTGACGCACAGTCTGCTAAACACTAACACACAACCTGCTTGGTCCACAAAAGTTTTTATAAGGACTGGTAACTTGGTATAGGGTGCTACGGTACATAGGCCTGAGTGCAGTACAGTCTGCTGTTCTGTAAGGACCGCTATCGGTCCACAATACATAGGGTTGCCGTGCACTACTGCTGACCGCTGCCCTATACTGCAGCAGTCCTTCATTGGTATAGGGACTGACGTACAGTCTGCTAATCACTAACACACAACCTGCTTGGTCCACAAAAGTTCTTATAAGGACTGGTAACTTGGTATAGGGTGCTACGGTACATAGGCCTGAGTGCGTTACAGTCTGCTGTTCTGTAAGGACCGCTATCGGTCCACAATACATAGGGTTGCCGTGCACTACTGCTGACCGCTGCCCTATACTGCAGCAGTCCTTCATTGGTATAGGGACTGACGTACAGTCTGCTAATCACTAACACACAACCTGCTTGTTCCACAAAAGTTCTTATAAGGACTGGTAACTTGGTATAGGGTGCTACGGTACATAGGCTTGAGTGCGGTACAGTCTGCTGTTCTGTAAGGACCGCTATCGGTCCACAATAGATAGGGTTGACGTGCACCACTGCTGACCGCTGCCCTATACTGCAGCAGTCCTTCAGCGGTATAGGGACTGACGTACAGTCTGCTAAACACTAATACACAACCTGCTTGGTCCACAAAAGTTCTTATAAGGACTGGTAACTTGGTATAGGGTGCTACGGTACATAGGCTTGAGTGCGGTACAGTCTGCTGTTCTGTAAGGACCGCTATCGGTCCACAATAGATAGGGTTGACGTGCACCACTGCTGACCGCTGCCCTATACTGCAGCAGTCCTTCAGCGGTATAGGGACTGACGTACAGTCTGCTAAACACTAATACACAACCTGCTTGGTCCACAAAAGTTCTTATAAGGACTGGTAACTTGGTATAGGGTGCTACGGTACATAGGCTTGAGTGCGGTACAGTCTGCTGTTCTGTAAGGACCGCTATCGGTCCACAATAGATAGGGTTGACGTGCACCACTGCTGACCGCTGCCCTATACTGCAGCAGTCCTTCAGCGGTATAGGGACTGACGTACAGTCTGCTAAACACTAATACACAACCTGCTTGGTCCACAAAAGTTCTTATAAGGACTGGTAACTTGGTATAGGGTGCTACGGTACATAGGCTTGAGTGCGGTACAGTCTGCTGTTCTGTAAGGACCGCTATCGGTCCACAATAGATAGGGTTGACGTGCACCACTGCTGACCGCTCACCTATACTGCAGCAGTCCTTCAGCGGTATAGGGACTGACGTACAGTCTGCTAATCACTAACACACAACCTGCTTGTTCCACAAAAGTTCTTATAAGGACTGGTAACTTGGTATAGGGTGCTACGGTACATAGGCTTGAGTGCGGTACAGTCTGCTGTTCTGTAAGGACCGCTATCGGTCCACAATAGATAGGGTTGACGTGCACCACTGCTGACCGCTGCCCTATACTGCAGCAGTCCTTCAGCGGTATAGGGACTGACGTACAGTCTGCTAAACACTAATACACAACCTGCTTGGTCCACAAAAGTTCTTATAAGGACTGGTAACTTGGTATAGGGTGCTACGGTACATAGGCTTGAGTGCGGTACAGTCTGCTGTTCTGTAAGGACCGCTATCGGTCCACAATAGATAGGGTTGACGTGCACCACTGCTGACCGCTGCCCTATACTGCAGCAGTCCTTCAGCGGTATAGGGACTGACGTACAGTCTGCTAAACACTAATACACAACCTGCTTGGTCCACAAAAGTTCTTATAAGGACTGGTAACTTGGTATAGGGTGCTACGGTACATAGGCTTGAGTGCGGTACAGTCTGCTGTTCTGTAAGGACCGCTATCGGTCCACAATAGATAGGGTTGACGTGCACCACTGCTGACCGCTCACCTATACTGCAGCAGTCCTTCAGCGGTATAGGGACTAAGAGTTTTGTCACAGGGTCATTTAAAAAATGACATGCAGAGGAAGAGGCAGGCCCTTCCGCAGGGGTGGTAGGGGTAGGGCAGGAGCAACAGGCTTGAGCCAAAGTGGGAAGTTGCAGAAGGTGCGTTCAATTACTTTAAAGGATGCACCAGACTTGGTTGAGTGGCTCGCTCAGCCTTACTCTTCTGCACCCTCCTCATCCTCTCGATCTGCACCCTCTTCTTCACTCTCTGCTATGTGCACCCCCAAAGACACTACCACCAACAACACGACCACCACCACCACCACCACATACCTTCCGCTTGAGTCACTGGAATTATTTTCCGATCCATATCAAGAGGACATTTCTGATGCGCAGCCACTCTTGGTATTGGATCAGGAAGAGGAGGTAGCAACAAGCGCTACTCAGCAGTCTGACGCCAGTACCCAGATCAGCCCAAGGAGGAGGTTGGTCCCCGGTGTTGCTGCCTACTCTACTTATAGCGGTGGGGAAGGTGACGTTGATGATGACGTGTCTAGTGATGTCACGTGGGTGCCCACAAGAGAGGAAGAGGAGGGGAGTTCAGAGGGAGATATGGACCAGCAGATAGGGAGGAGAAGCAGCAATGACTTACATTGCACAGCAGGGACAAAGCAGACTGCAAATGTATCAGGAGCGAGTCATCGACCATGTACGGTCACATCTGGCGCTCCCAGGACACCGGCACATGGCTCCGCAGTGTGGGCTTTTTTTAACGTGTCCGCTGCTGACAATAGCGTTGCCATCTGCAATCTTTGCAGTCAACGCGTTAGTCGCGGTAAGCCCAATACTCACCTAGGGACGACCGCCTTAAGAAGGCACATGAGCAGCCATCACCGAGCCCAGTGGGAGCAACGGAACACACAAAGCCACACTGCAGGCTCTCACCGTCCAGCCTCGTCTTCTACTTCTCCTTCTCCTCTCTCCTCACAATTGTCCTCCACTCCACCTTCCATCACGCCAAGCTCACATTTTTCTGCAAAAAGGCAGGCTTCCGTGGGCCTAATGTTTGAGCGTAAAAAAATGATGACGCCGGATAACCCTCTTGCCCAACGGTTGGCGGCTGGCTTGTCAGAACTCATAGCCCGCCAACTACTGCCATATAAACTGGTGGACTCGGAGGCCTTTCGCAAATTTGTGGCCATTGGAACACCACAATGGAAGGTCCCAGGAAGGAAGTATTTCTCAGAGAAGGGCATCCCAGAGCTATATGGCCATGTTCAGCGGCAAGTGAATGTATCTCTGGCACACAGTGTCGGTGCCAAGATACATCTGACCACAGACACGTGGTCTAGCAAACACGGGCAGGGAAGGTATATCAGTTTTACTGCCCACTGGGTGAACCTTCTGACGGCCGTCAAGCATGTAACCCGTGGCACCCGTGTAGATTTGGTTTTACCGCCACGGATTGCATGCAGGCCTGACTCTTCTTCTCCTCCTCCTACTCCATCCTCCTCCCTCTCCTCCTCAGCTGCCTCCTCCTTTTCCGCTGCTAGCGTCTCTTCCACTGCACCGCCCAAGCTCCCCAGAACCTATTCCACATGCCAGGTGAGACGTTGCCATGCCGTGCTGCGTCTGTTGTGCCTGGAAGCAAAGAGCCACACTGGCCCGGCACTCCTTTCAGCTTTGCGTTCACAGGCAGATGAGTGGCTAACACCGCTCAATTTGACAGTTGGTAAAGTGGTGTGTGACAACGGTGCCAATCTGCTTAGCGCATTGAAA
This sequence comes from Lithobates pipiens, assembly GCF_037356315.1. Lineage (NCBI taxonomy): Eukaryota > Metazoa > Chordata > Amphibia > Anura > Ranidae > Lithobates > Lithobates pipiens. Next base: position 475,374,517 of record NW_027507764.1, read on the forward strand.
CAGGGCAAAATCACGCACGTGCCGTGCATGGCACACGTCTTAAACTTGGTCGTGCAGCGATTCCTTGTCAAATACCCTGGGGTCCAGGACATCTTGCGGCAGGCAAGGAAAATCTCGGCCCATTTCAGAAGATCTTACACGGCCATGGCTCGCCTTGCTGACATTCAGCGGCGACACCATCTGCCGGTCAGACGTCTTATTTGCGATTGCCCGACGCGATGGAACTCAACCTTCTATATGCTTGATAGGCTGCTCCAGCAGAAACGTGCAGTTAACGTCTACCTGTATGAACTCTGCGAAAGAAACGGTTCTGGGGAGCTGGGTTTTTTTTCACCGCGCCAGTGGCTGCTCATGCGCGACACATGCAGACTTCTGCGGCCATTTGAGGAGATCACCAAACTGGTCAGTCGCAGCCATGGCGCCATCAGTGACATGGTACCTTATGCCTTCTTTCTGGAGCGTGCATTGCGTCGTGTCATTGATCAGGCTGTGGAGGAGCAGGAGCGGGAAGATGAGGAAGTCGCAATGCTGGATGAATTCCCAGGGGGGGCTACTCTATCTGAGACAAGTCAACAACAGGAGTCTGATGAGGAGTCAGAGGAGGATGGTGCCGGGGCGGATGAGCAGGAGCAAGAAGAGCATGCTTTAAACCTTTCTGGGATCCCTGTTGTGCGAGGATGGGGAGAGGAGAATGAAGAGGACGACATTATCCTGGATGATGAGCAGGAGCCAGGCCACCACACCGCTTCCACTTTAGTGCAAATGGGGGCCTTCATGCTCCAGTGTTTTAATAGGGACCCCCGTATAAAAAGCATGAGGGTCAAGGACCAGTACTGGGTGGCAACGTACTTAGACCCCCGGTACAAACACAAAATGGCGGAAATGTTACCGCCGTCGCAGAGGGCTGTCAGAATGCAGCACTTCCAGGCCTTGCTTCGAGAAATGCTGCATTCTGCTTTTGCGTGCGCTGGCAGAGGAGCAATTCCCACTCCCAGAGAAGGATTTGCGGGTACCAATCCAACAGCGCCTGCAAGAAGAGGCCGGTTTGAAGATGTGTTGGTGACTTCGGATATGAGGTCATTCTTTCAGCCGACCCATCGACAGGTGTCATCCGGATCCAGCATCAGGGAACGCCTAGACCGTCAGGTGTCCGACTACATTGGGTTAACGGCCGATGTGGACGCTCTGAGGAGTGATGAACCCCTAGACTACTGGGTGGGCAGGCTTGACCTCTGGCCAGAGCTTGCCCAATTTGCAATCGAACTGTTGGCTTGCCCCTCATCCAGTGTCCTGTCCGAAAGGACGTTCAGCGCAGCAGGGGGGATTGTGACCGATAAGCGTACTCGCCTAGCTCACCACAGTGTTAACTACCTCACATTTCTAAAAATGAATGAGGCATGGATCTCGGAGGAATTCAACACATGTGATCAGTAGACCATGTATATGTCTATAAACAATTTTTGGAATCAAGCACACAGACCTTCTTAATTCATTTGGCTCACTTCCCTGACCCAAAAAAGCACACCGTACTATATGCCCCTACCCTCCTCTTTGAAGAGGTTGAGCGGTGTCATATTTCTACTGGGGCTGCTTATTATGAGGGGTTCCCACCATCCCTGTGCTGTGCTGACTTCCTCCTGGGTGTTCTTATTATGAGGGGCTCCCACCATCCCTGTGCTGTGCTGACTTCCTCCTGGGGGTTCTTATTATGAGGGGATCACACCATCCCTGTGCTGTGCTGACTTCCTCCTGGGGCTGCTTACGGTGCTGCTGTCAGCGCTGTATGTCACGGAGCTGCTGTCAGCGCTGTATGTCACGGAGCTGCTGTCAGCGCTGTATGTCACGGAGCTGCTGTCAGCGCTGTATGTCACGGAGCTGCTGTCAGCGCTGTATGTCACGGAGCTGCTGTCAGCGCTGTATGTCACGGAGCTGCTGTCAGCGCTGTATGTCACGGAGCTGCTGTCAGCGCTGTATGTCACGGAGCTGCTGTCAGCGCTGTATGTCACGGAGCTGCTGTCAGCGCTGTATGTCACGGAGCTGCTGTCAGCGCTGTATGTCACGGTGCTGCTGTCAGCGCTGTATGTCACGGAGCTGCTGTCAGCGCTGTATGTCACGGAGCTGCTGTCAGTGCTGTATGTCACGGAGCTGCTGTCAGCGCTGTATGTCACGGAGCTGCTGTCAGCGCTGTATGTCACGGAGCTGCTGTCAGCGCTGTATGTCACGGTGCTGCTGTCAGCGCTGTATGTCACGGAGCTGCTGTCAGCGCTGTATGTCACGGAGCTGCTGTCAGCGCTGTATGTCACGGAGCTGCTGTCAGCGCTGTATGTCACGGAGCTGCTGTCAGCGCTGTATGTCACGGAGCTGCTGTCAGCGCTGTATGTCACGGTGCTGATGTCAGTGCTCTGTATTACGGTGCTGCTGTCAGTGCTCTGTATCTCCTGCACCCTCTTGTTTGCCTACCCTGGTCCCTGACCTTCCCTCTCCTCCATTGCCTTCATTAGCTCCATAGTCCTGAATTGTCAGAACAATTTCCCAAATAAAAAAAAAATGCTTGTAGTTATCGATCCCAAATTCACCTCATACATGTATTATGCTATTGTCCAGGTGGTGGGACTACGTGCTACCCCCTAATAATTACCCCGTGGCCGCAAATTCGACCTAAAGGTTTGCGAAATTCGCCTCCCATTGAAGTCAATGGAGCCCGCGGCGAACGGTCGTTTTCGCGAACGTTTGTGTCCGTTCGCGTTTCGCGTTCGCGAAACGTCCCGTCGGAAGTTCGTCCATCACTAGCTAGAGTGACTGCTCTTCAGCTATTAAAAGATATGGAAAGAGATTGAAAAAACCTTAAAAAAAATCAGAAACATTAGAATATTAAAAAAGCACAACAAACAGGAGACAATCCAGATTTATAATGGACTGATTTATTGACTTATAAACCTCAACAATAAACCAGCAAAGGCTTGGAAGTTTATTATGTTATACACTGTGAAAATTGAAAAGTTTTTTTGTAATTCCATAATTGTGTTCTGTTTTTAATACTTTGTCTGTTTGCACTAACAATTTACAGTATTTTTTTTTTAGGAAAATCTTTTGGGGGTCTTTCCCTTTTTTCTCAGTCCAAGCAGTACTGAACCAGCTAAGAATAAGTGGGAACACCCCAAAAGTTTGCCCTGAAAAAATAACTGCAGATTGAAATTATTATTGCTGACAACTGTGCTCTTGCAAGTGCAGTAATACAGCTACTTCCCTGCAGAAGACCCATCATTGCCAGCCCTGGCTACTACTCCTCTTCAGAGTTTAATGACAGCCAGCATCATCCAGCCTATCTCTTGTGAGACTAGACTGTGCATGAAGCTACCCCCTGGGGGCACTTAATCATGCAGCCTGGGATGATGCTGTGTTAGACGAGCATCAACCTGTCTCGAAGTGAGGTTCACCCATCGCTGCCACATGATAAGATGTAGGATTGGTGACATCACCGAACTGGAAAGCATGCCTGTGGCCAATTATAGCTCAGGGGGTTTAGTACACACCCCACACTATATAAGGCCGCCAGCGCGGAGGCCTTGTGTAGTGTGTTCCGGCATGCAGGGAAAGAGCAAGATAGGCAGGGACAGTGTGTTCTTTTCTCTGGCATCTGCAGGAGTTAAAGTGGGTGTTGTGTGCCTCCAGCACAGTATACACCTGTAGATTCCCTGTTTTGCTGGTGTTCTCTAATACAGGCATCTACAGGAGTTAGTGGGTGCTGTGTGCCTCCAGCACAGTATACACCTGCATCTACCCTTTTTTGCTGGTGTTCTCTAATACAGGCATCTGCAGGAGTTAGTGGGTGTTGTGTGCCTCCAGCACAGTATTCACCTGTATCTACCCTTTTTTGCTGGTGTTCTCTAATACAGGCATCTGCAGGAGTTAGTGGGTGTTGTGTGCCTCCAGCACAGTATACACCTGTATCTTCCCTTTTTTGCTGGTGTTCTCTAATACAGGCATCTGCAGGAGTTAGTGGGTGTTGTTTGCCTCCAGCACAGCACAGTATACACCTGTATCTACCCTTTATTGCTGGTGTTCTCTAATACAGGCATCTGCAGGAGTTAAAGTGGGTGTTGTGTGCCTCCAGCACAGCATACACCTTGAAGATATCCCTTATTGCTAGTGTTGTCTGTTGCATATCTTGCATGTTAGCCTTTAAAATTAGCACTTTTGATTTTGAACGTTCGAGTCCCATAGACTTTAATAGGGTTCTAAAGTTCGTACGAATTTTCGGTCCGTTCAAAGGTTCTGGTGCGAACCAAACCGGGGGTGTTCGGCTCATCCCTACTCTAAAGTAAGATTAGCTAATACTAGTCCCTATTTGTTTGCTTTTAGATATGATGCTGACATATTACATAGTGGCTTACAGTGAGTAACTCACTAGATTCACCACTTCCTATCCAAATGATACTTACATTTTTATAGATAGTATGGCCACTCAGACGTACATATTTTCAGATTATTTTCTTAGAGAATACAGCTAACCTACCTTGGTATTTTCTTAAGCCACCTTACTTCTCTAGCAGACACACTGGGGCTGATTTAATAATGAAAATAAACAAAAGTATGGACAAAGCATTATAGCACACCATGCCAGCACACATGGTGTCTGTGATGCCTGAACTTATATAGCTGGCTGTACACTAATGTTCAATGCATATCACATGTTGCTAGATTGATGTGTGTGTTAAACAGACAACTAATGATACTTTCAAGTTGTATGTTCCTGCAGAGTGCACTACTAAATGCACACCTCAATATTTACTTAACAATTAATTAGAATGAAAAAAATTTTTTAACTGGCTAGCTATGCAAAGAAATGTTCACGTGGCAAGCTAAACAGCGTATCTCTTATGCTCTGTAGCTATAGCAAAAAAGGCAGGAAATTATCATTAGAATCTCTATTCAAAACACGTAATCTCAAATGCCAACAAGTAATCAAACTTCTGCACATACTGTATGCGCAAAGATTTGATTTGGAATGCACATTTAAAAAAAGCTAACAGAAGTTATATAGGCCAAATAAATTTTCAGGAAATTCACAATTTTATTTTAGGCATTCCATGGTTTAGCTGTGTGCATTTGAATGCTTTTGTGTAAAATCCATGCACAAGGTTTAAATCTGTTTGCCAATGCATGTTAAATGAGCCAACATGCATGTTTCTTGATTGGAATTTAAAATATAATAGCTCTCCTAATGCGCCATTGTATCTGCATTGATATACATTTCACCAGCAGCTATCACTGGATTGTATAATCTCACCTCTCATTCCAGTGAAACATTTAAAGAAGCAGTGAAACATGAAAGCTATTGGAGGCTTCTGTTTAGTTATTGTGTGACTCACAAGTGTGGCTCGACAACTTGCACTACAATCTGTCAAGCTAGTCAATAAATGATATCACCCTAAATCCAAACTTCTACTTTTGTTGATGGTTAACACTCTGTTGTTGGGATCACAAAAAATAGGTGACTTTGCATTTAAAGTGTAGCTCCATTTTAAGGCTCGGTTCACACCTAAACCATATAGCAACACTGTCCGTTCTTGTTCTCCATTTCAGGGACAAATCAGGACAGAATCTTTGCCTGAATTCGGCCCTAAAATGCAGGCAAAGACACACAGCGTCTAGTGATGTTATTCTTAGTATTCTTAGTAGGCTTTGCCCCCCCCCCCCCCCCTCCTTGATCCCTCTTGACAAGCCACACACAAAAAATGGCCATAGATGGATAGAATTTCAATGAATGATTTTGTTTGCTTTTAAAATTCGATTATGGAAATGAATAGACTTTACGGAATGACAACCACATACACTGTCAGAAAATTCATTAGTACAATAATTTTTTTCCATCCCCACTACTAATAAAATTCTCATCACTGCGTTCACCCACTAATGAATAGCAGAATGCACTAACTTTCTTAGAACATTCTTTTCACAGGAATTTTTGTTCAAAATGCTACCCATCTATGGCCAGCTTAACTTGCCCTGCCCTGCTCCACTGAGTCTTTTGAGTTAGGACTGCTCATTGACATGCAAACTTTATACCCCAAATCTTCACTTTTCCTGCTTCTCCAATGAATTACTGGTGCAGTGTTCACCTGTCACACCCATGTCCTTTAAACCATACCCTTAAAATACAGGTGCACACCACTTTCATTTCATTGGAATTGTACATCTTTATTGAACATATCTTTAATTTCATTGGAATTTTACATCTTTATTGAACATACCTTTAAATTCATTGGAATTGTACATCTTTATTGAACATATCTTTAAAGTGCCATTCACTAGAGCGGCAAAGATAACAACAATAAATGTAATTTAACAAGCACGATAAAATAAAGAATCTTAAACTGAAACTATGGGAAAAATTGGCTTTCTCCCAATAGCATTAACACAGCAGTCTTTGTTTTTTTTAATTCTCCCTGTTACATAGTTTACTACTTACTGTTCCTGCCAATAGGTCTGTTATTTTTCAACTTCTTTTACTAAGTTCTCCACAAATGTTATAATCTGACTGTGCAATCTCTTTTATATCTACCAACAACGAAGTACAATACCCTGCCTGGTTGGATACAAATTGAATACAATCAAATCTAAAGTTGATTGTAAAAGGAGTGTATGGTCAGATTGTAATGTGTATGGTGACTCTTAAGCCTAGTACACACGGGCGGAATGTCAACATTGTGGCAGCTAGTTTGACAGAAGCTGGCCATTCAGGCGAGCATGCAGCCACCGACCAGCAACCAGCTCCCAATCTGCACTCTCAGCCAATGGCTGAAAACGCTGACCAGAGTGTTCTGGCAGGGAGGGTCCCCCTGTCAGAACACAACAGCTCAGTGGGGGGGGGGGGGGTCCTGGTACTAACATCAGATGGTTAGTACAGCGGGTCTGACTGGAGCGGTCAGAAAAAAACTTATAGTGTTTACTAGGCTTTAGAAGACAAGCTGTCCAACAAAAGTGTCAGTTAAAAGTTTGAGACAAGCCATTTAACACTGACAGGAGTGCTTACAATGGTCGGTTTTATTTATTTGGCTAAAACCTTTATATATACATCTTAAGCCTCGTACACACGATCGGATTTTCTGATGGGAAAAGTGTGATGACAAGCTGTTGGTGGAAAATCCGACCGTTTGTATACTCCATCAGACAATTGTTGGCCAACTTTCCATGGACAAATATTGGATGGCAGGTTTATAAATTTTCCGCAGGCAAATGTCTGTTGTTGCATTTTCCGATAATGTGTACAGAAGTCCATTGGACAAAAGTCCAAAGTACAATCAAGGATGCTTGGAAGCAAGGCTGAGCCAGAAGCAGACGGTCTTATAAACTAGCGTACGTATAGGAGAATTAACATTCATAGCGTGGCAAATTATGAAATGTAGAAATGCAGCACACAATTCTCTTCTTCTTTAATGTGATAATAATAAAGCTGCTTTGTTGGTGATACTGATCTATTGCAAACTAATTTTCAAAGGCTTTTGTTTTCTAATGATATCAAGAATAATATTTTTATGCTTTTTTTTCTGGGCAAGTTACCACAACACCATTGTCCTGTAGCTTTTAAGATCAAAGATACAACTATGTTGGTGTTACTTGTTAATTTTACATTGTATTTATTTTAAATGTAACTGCCTACTCCCAAACTGTCATTTGAAGTAAAACGCATAGCCAAGTATTATTCTCCACATTGTTTTTATTGTGCATTAAAAAAAGAAAACAGATAAATTTAGACATGCTATCTGCCAATAGAACTTAACCAAAAAGTGCATTCTACGCGAACAAAAATATAGAAAATATAACAAATCAAATCATTATTATTCAACCAAAAATAAAATAAAAGCCTCATGCATGTGTCCTGCTTCTTAATATAGGGGGTTTCAACAATGCCAAGAGTTGGTGAAAGCAGGGGTTTCCGTCATCCAGAGATAATTCCAAAGACATCTAGATTTTTCTCCTGGACCTCCAAAGGCATATGACATAATTGGTCACGATTAATAAAGAAATCAATTTTTAGTCCAAGAACTCCTCCTCCTGTTCCCGGACTGGACTTGGGTCAAAGCAATAACTCCAAGGCCAATAATAAATAACAGGAAATATCCCCCGATTCCTCAACATGTCTGGTTGATGGACGGCTGTTCAGAAACTAACTGAAAAGCATTAAATGAAAAGCACAAACTGAAAAGTAGGTAATGAAAAGCACAAGCTGAAAAGTGCAAAATGAAAAGCGCAAAATGAAAAACACGAATCAACACTCACCAAACTTCTACTAACATGAAATTAGCAGAAGGAGCCCAAAGGGTGGCACTAAAGAGCTGAAAAACCACATAGTAGTACATCAGAGTATGTTCGTGATTGTTGGCTGACAATTCCTTGCAGTTTATATGCAAGACAAAATCCAGGCACACGCCTTCGGACAAAAGTCAAAGGTTTTGTCTGCTGAAAATCTGATTGTGTGTACAAGGCTTCATTTGCCAGATGTTTTGTAAAGTTTGGTCATTTTAAAGTATACTGCCTCTTGGGTCACCTCAATGTAAGTTGGATAAAGATAATAATGCTGATTAATGGTCCAAAATCAAGCTGAAGGTAAAGAGGTGACATGGCAAGCTGCATTCCTGAACCTGAAAATAAGTGTCTCCTGCCTAGATAAGCAGTGTGGAAGATGTTTGTAAAACTTGGCGTACAAACCTTTTATACTATTTATTTGGATGTAGTGATGGCCGAACGGTTCGCCCGGCGGTCGTTTCGCGGCGAATTTCCGACTTTCGCCGTCCGCGGGTTCGAACGCCTTTTTCCGTCGTTCGCCCCGGCGGACTTACGTGTTTAATGTATACAAGAACTTTAACCTTTCGTGACACGTTTATCATGTGTTACAGGACAACCAATTGAGACATGACAGCTCATGGACACTTGGACATTCCCCCTAACCTATAAATACACCCGATCCGGTGGCCATTTTACATTCTTTCTTCTGTCACTGTAGGGAAAGGATCCTGTGTGGAGTAGGGACAGAGAAAACGCTAGCTATTTGGTACACAAAAGTTCTTTTCAGGACTGGTATAGGTGTTAGGTCAGCAGCCTGAGTTTCTTTTGTCAGTTTAGATAAAGGGACAGAGCGCTGTATGCTGCTATTTTAGGGACAGCTCAGCCAGATTAGTCTTTCTTCATCATCATCATCATCATCATCATTAGCTGTTACTATCAGGTCCACAAAAGAGCTGTTCCAGCTAATCGTTCCAGCCTACTCTTTTTTGCCAATTTGTATAGGGACAGGCAGGAAGCAGTGTGTCAGGCAGTGAGGATAATTTTAAAGACTTGCTGTTACTATTAGTTCCACAAAGGTTCTTTTCAGGACTGGTATCAGTGGTACGGTAATAGGCTTGTACACGTATAATATTCTTTCTTCCAAATATAGAAAGAATATTATACTTGACTGCTGCCCTTCTGCTGCAGTCTGCTAATCATTCACAACTCACTTGTTCCACAAAGCTCTTTATCAGGACTGGTAACTTGGTCTGTCTAGGGTGCTACGGTACATAGGCTTGGGTGCGGTACAGTCTGCTGTTCTGTAAGGACCGCTATCGGTCCACAATACATAGGGTTGCCGTGCACTACTGCTGACCGCTGCCCTATACTGCAGCAGTCCTTCAGCGGTATAGGGACTGACGCACAGTCTGCTAAACACTAATACACAACCTGCTTGGTCCACAAAAGTTCTTATAAGGACTGGTAACTTGGTATAGGGTGCTACGGTACATAGGCCTGAGTGCAGTACAGTCTGCTGTTCTGTAAGGACCGCTATCGGTCCACAATACATAGGGTTGCCGTGCACTACTGCTGACCGCTGCCCTATACTGCAGCAGTCCTTCATTGGTATAGGGACTGACGTACAGTCTGCTAATCACTAACACACAACCTGCTTGGTCCACAAAAGTTCTTATAAGGACTGGTAACTTGGTATAGGGTGCTACGGTACATAGGCCTGAGTGCAGTACAGTCTGCTGTTCTGTAAGGACCGCTATCGGTCCACAATACATAGGGTTGCCGTGCACTACTGCTGACCGCTGCCCTATACTGCAGCAGTCCTTCATTGGTATAGGGACTGACGTACAGTCTGCTAATCACTAACACACAACCTGCTTGGTCCACAAAAGTTCTTATAAGGACTGGTAACTTGGTATAGGGTGCTACGGTACATAGGCCTGAGTGCGTTACAGTCTGCTGTTCTGTAAGGACCGCTATCGGTCCACAATACATAGGGTTGCCGTGCACTACTGCTGACCGCTGCCCTATACTGCAGCAGTCCTTCAGCGGTATAGGGACTGACGCACAGTCTGCTAAACACTAACACACAACCTGCTTGGTCCACAAAAGTTTTTATAAGGACTGGTAACTTGGTATAGGGTGCTACGGTACATAGGCCTGAGTGCAGTACAGTCTGCTGTTCTGTAAGGACCGCTATCGGTCCACAATACATAGGGTTGCCGTGCACTACTGCTGACCGCTGCCCTATACTGCAGCAGTCCTTCATTGGTATAGGGACTGACGTACAGTCTGCTAATCACTAACACACAACCTGCTTGGTCCACAAAAGTTCTTATAAGGACTGGTAACTTGGTATAGGGTGCTACGGTACATAGGCCTGAGTGCGTTACAGTCTGCTGTTCTGTAAGGACCGCTATCGGTCCACAATACATAGGGTTGCCGTGCACTACTGCTGACCGCTGCCCTATACTGCAGCAGTCCTTCATTGGTATAGGGACTGACGTACAGTCTGCTAATCACTAACACACAACCTGCTTGGTCCACAAAAGTTCTTATAAGGACTGGTAACTTGGTATAGGGTGCTACGGTACATAGGCCTGAGTGCGTTACAGTCTGCTGTTCTGTAAGGACCGCTATCGGTCCACAATACATAGGGTTGCCGTGCACTACTGCTGACCGCTGCCCTATACTGCAGCAGTCCTTCATTGGTATAGGGACTGACGTACAGTCTGCTAATCACTAACACACAACCTGCTTGGTCCACAAAAGTTCTTATAAGGACTGGTAACTTGGTATAGGGTGCTACGGTACATAGGCCTGAGTGCGTTACAGTCTGCTGTTCTGTAAGGACCGCTATCGGTCCACAATACATAGGGTTGCCGTGCACTACTGCTGACCGCTGCCCTATACTGCAGCAGTCCTTCAGCGGTATAGGGACTGACGCACAGTCTGCTAAACACTAACACACAACCTGCTTGGTCCACAAAAGTTTTTATAAGGACTGGTAACTTGGTATAGGGTGCTACGGTACATAGGCCTGAGTGCGTTACAGTCTGCTGTTCTGTAAGGACCGCTATCGGTCCACAATACATAGGGTTGCCGTGCACTACTGCTGACCGCTGCCCTATACTGCAGCAGTCCTTCATTGGTATAGGGACTGACGTACAGTCTGCTAATCACTAACACACAACCTGCTTGGTCCACAAAAGTTCTTATAAGGACTGGTAACTTGGTATAGGGTGCTACGGTACATAGGCCTGAGTGCGTTACAGTCTGCTGTTCTGTAAGGACCGCTATCGGTCCACAATACATAGGGTTGCCGTGCACTACTGCTGACCGCTGCCCTATACTGCAGCAGTCCTTCAGCGGTATAGGGACTGACGCACAGTCTGCTAAACACTAACACACAACCTGCTTGGTCCACAAAAGTTTTTATAAGGACTGGTAACTTGGTATAGGGTGCTACGGTACATAGGCCTGAGTGCAGTACAGTCTGCTGTTCTGTAAGGACCGCTATCGGTCCACAATACATAGGGTTGCCGTGCACTACTGCTGACCGCTGCCCTATACTGCAGCAGTCCTTCATTGGTATAGGGACTGACGTACAGTCTGCTAATCACTAACACACAACCTGCTTGGTCCACAAAAGTTCTTATAAGGACTGGTAACTTGGTATAGGGTGCTACGGTACATAGGCCTGAGTGCGTTACAGTCTGCTGTTCTGTAAGGACCGCTATCGGTCCACAATACATAGGGTTGCCGTGCACTACTGCTGACCGCTGCCCTATACTGCAGCAGTCCTTCATTGGTATAGGGACTGACGTACAGTCTGCTAATCACTAACACACAACCTGCTTGGTCCACAAAAGTTCTTATAAGGACTGGTAACTTGGTATAGGGTGCTACGGTACATAGGCCTGAGTGCGTTACAGTCTGCTGTTCTGTAAGGACCGCTATCGGTCCACAATACATAGGGTTGCCGTGCACTACTGCTGACCGCTGCCCTATACTGCAGCAGTCCTTCATTGGTATAGGGACTGACGTACAGTCTGCTAATCACTAACACACAACCTGCTTGTTCCACAAAAGTTCTTATAAGGACTGGTAACTTGGTATAGGGTGCTACGGTACATAGGCTTGAGTGCGGTACAGTCTGCTGTTCTGTAAGGACCGCTATCGGTCCACAATAGATAGGGTTGACGTGCACCACTGCTGACCGCTGCCCTATACTGCAGCAGTCCTTCAGCGGTATAGGGACTGACGTACAGTCTGCTAAACACTAATACACAACCTGCTTGGTCCACAAAAGTTCTTATAAGGACTGGTAACTTGGTATAGGGTGCTACGGTACATAGGCTTGAGTGCGGTACAGTCTGCTGTTCTGTAAGGACCGCTATCGGTCCACAATAGATAGGGTTGACGTGCACCACTGCTGACCGCTGCCCTATACTGCAGCAGTCCTTCAGCGGTATAGGGACTGACGTACAGTCTGCTAAACACTAATACACAACCTGCTTGGTCCACAAAAGTTCTTATAAGGACTGGTAACTTGGTATAGGGTGCTACGGTACATAGGCTTGAGTGCGGTACAGTCTGCTGTTCTGTAAGGACCGCTATCGGTCCACAATAGATAGGGTTGACGTGCACCACTGCTGACCGCTGCCCTATACTGCAGCAGTCCTTCAGCGGTATAGGGACTGACGTACAGTCTGCTAAACACTAATACACAACCTGCTTGGTCCACAAAAGTTCTTATAAGGACTGGTAACTTGGTATAGGGTGCTACGGTACATAGGCTTGAGTGCGGTACAGTCTGCTGTTCTGTAAGGACCGCTATCGGTCCACAATAGATAGGGTTGACGTGCACCACTGCTGACCGCTCACCTATACTGCAGCAGTCCTTCAGCGGTATAGGGACTGACGTACAGTCTGCTAATCACTAACACACAACCTGCTTGTTCCACAAAAGTTCTTATAAGGACTGGTAACTTGGTATAGGGTGCTACGGTACATAGGCTTGAGTGCGGTACAGTCTGCTGTTCTGTAAGGACCGCTATCGGTCCACAATAGATAGGGTTGACGTGCACCACTGCTGACCGCTGCCCTATACTGCAGCAGTCCTTCAGCGGTATAGGGACTGACGTACAGTCTGCTAAACACTAATACACAACCTGCTTGGTCCACAAAAGTTCTTATAAGGACTGGTAACTTGGTATAGGGTGCTACGGTACATAGGCTTGAGTGCGGTACAGTCTGCTGTTCTGTAAGGACCGCTATCGGTCCACAATAGATAGGGTTGACGTGCACCACTGCTGACCGCTGCCCTATACTGCAGCAGTCCTTCAGCGGTATAGGGACTGACGTACAGTCTGCTAAACACTAATACACAACCTGCTTGGTCCACAAAAGTTCTTATAAGGACTGGTAACTTGGTATAGGGTGCTACGGTACATAGGCTTGAGTGCGGTACAGTCTGCTGTTCTGTAAGGACCGCTATCGGTCCACAATAGATAGGGTTGACGTGCACCACTGCTGACCGCTCACCTATACTGCAGCAGTCCTTCAGCGGTATAGGGACTGACGTACAGTCTGCTAATCACTAACACACAACCTGCTTGTTCCACAAAAGTTCTTATAAGGACTGGTAACTTGGTATAGGGTGCTACGGTACATAGGCTTGAGTGCGGTACAGTCTGCTGTTCTGTAAGGACCGCTATCGGTCCACAATAGATAGGGTTGACGTGCACCACTGCTGACCGCTGCCCTATACTGCAGCAGTCCTTCAGCGGTATAGGGACTGACGTACAGTCTGCTAAACACTAATACACAACCTGCTTGGTCCACAAAAGTTCTTATAAGGACTGGTAACTTGGTATAGGGTGCTACGGTACATAGGCTTGAGTGCGGTACAGTCTGCTGTTCTGTAAGGACCGCTATCGGTCCACAATAGATAGGGTTGACGTGCACCACTGCTGACCGCTGCCCTATACTGCAGCAGTCCTTCAGCGGTATAGGGACTGACGTACAGTCTGCTAAACACTAATACACAACCTGCTTGGTCCACAAAAGTTCTTATAAGGACTGGTAACTTGGTATAGGGTGCTACGGTACATAGGCTTGAGTGCGGTACAGTCTGCTGTTCTGTAAGGACCGCTATAGGTCCACAATAGATAGGGTTGACGTGCACCACTGCTGACCGCTCACCTATACTGCAGCAGTCCTTCAGCGGTATAGGGACTAAGAGTTTTGTCACAGGGTCATTTAAAAAATGACATGCAGAGGAAGAGGCAGGCCCTTCCGCAGGGGTGGTAGGGGTAGGGCAGGAGCAACAGGCTTGAGCCAAAGTGGGAAGTTGCAGAAGGTGCGTTCAATTACTTTAAAGGATGCACCAGACTTGGTTGAGTGGCTCGCTCAGCCTTACTCTTCTGCACCCTCCTCATCCTCTCGATCTGCACCCTCTTCTTCACTCTCTGCTATGTGCACCCCCAAAGACACTACCACCAACAACACGACCACCACCACCACCACCACATACCTTCCGCTTGAGTCACTGGAATTATTTTCCGATCCATATCAAGAGGACATTTCTGATGCGCAGCCACTCTTGGTATTGGATCAGGAAGAGGAGGTAGCAACAAGCGCTACTCAGCAGTCTGACGCCAGTACCCAGATCAGCCCAAGGAGGAGGTTGGTCCCCGGTGTTGCTGCCTACTCTACTTATAGCGGTGGGGAAGGTGACGTTGATGATGACGTGTCTAGTGATGTCACGTGGGTGCCCACAAGAGAGGAAGAGGAGGGGAGTTCAGAGGGAGATATGGACCAGCAGATAGGGAGGAGAAGCAGCAATGACTTACATTGCACAGCAGGGACAAAGCAGACTGCAAATGTATCAGGAGCGAGTCATCGACCATGTACGGTCACATCTGGCGCTCCCAGGACACCGGCACATGGCTCCGCAGTGTGGGCTTTTTTTAACGTGTCCGCTGCTGACAATAGCGTTGCCATCTGCAATCTTTGCAGTCAACGCGTTAGTCGCGGTAAGCCCAATACTCACCTAGGGACGACCGCCTTAAGAAGGCACATGAGCAGCCATCACCGAGCCCAGTGGGAGCAACGGAACACACAAAGCCACACTGCAGGCTCTCACCGTCCAGCCTCGTCTTCTACTTCTCCTTCTCCTCTCTCCTCACAATTGTCCTCCACTCCACCTTCCATCACGCCAAGCTCACATTTTTCTGCAAAAAGGCAGGCTTCCGTGGGCCTAATGTTTGAGCGTAAAAAAATGATGACGCCGGATAACCCTCTTGCCCAACGGTTGGCGGCTGGCTTGTCAGAACTCATAGCCCGCCAACTACTGCCATATAAACTGGTGGACTCGGAGGCCTTTCGCAAATTTGTGGCCATTGGAACACCACAATGGAAGGTCCCAGGAAGGAAGTATTTCTCAGAGAAGGGCATCCCAGAGCTATATGGCCATGTTCAGCGGCAAGTGAATGTATCTCTGGCACACAGTGTCGGTGCCAAGATACATCTGACCACAGACACGTGGTCTAGCAAACACGGGCAGGGAAGGTATATCAGTTTTACTGCCCACTGGGTGAACCTTCTGACGGCCGTCAAGCATGTAACCCGTGGCACCCGTGTAGATTTGGTTTTACCGCCACGGATTGCATGCAGGCCTGACTCTTCTTCTCCTCCTCCTACTCCATCCTCCTCCCTCTCCTCCTCAGCTGCCTCCTCCTTTTCCGCTGCTAGCGTCTCTTCCACTGCACCGCCCAAGCTCCCCAGAACCTATTCCACATGCCAGGTGAGACGTTGCCATGCCGTGCTGCGTCTGTTGTGCCTGGAAGCAAAGAGCCACACTGGCCCGGCACTCCTTTCAGCTTTGCGTTCACAGGCAGATGAGTGGCTAACACCGCTCAATTTGACAGTTGGTAAAGTGGTGTGTGACAACGGTGCCAATCTGCTTAGCGCATTGAAACAGGGCAAAATCACGCACGTGCCGTGCATGGCACACGTCTTAAACTTGGTCGTGCAGCGATTCCTTGTCAAATACCCTGGGGTCCAGGACATCTTGCGGCAGGCAAGGAAAATCTCGGCCCATTTCAGAAGATCTTACACGGCCATGGCTCGCCTTGCTGACATTCAGCGGCGACACCATCTGCCGGTCAGACGTCTTATTTGCGATTGCCCGACGCGATGGAACTCAACCTTCTATATGCTTGATAGGCTGCTCCAGCAGAAACGTGCAGTTAACGTCTACCTGTATGAACTCTGCGAAAGAAACGGTTCTGGGGAGCTGGGTTTTTTTTCACCGCGCCAGTGGCTGCTCATGCGCGACACATGCAGACTTCTGCGGCCATTTGAGGAGATCACCAAACTGGTCAGTCGCAGCCATGGCGCCATCAGTGACATGGTACCTTATGCCTTCTTTCTGGAGCGTGCATTGCGTCGTGTCATTGATCAGGCTGTGGAGGAGCAGGAGCGGGAAGATGAGGAAGTCGCAATGCTGGATGAATTCCCAGGGGGGGCTACTCTATCTGAGACAAGTCAACAACAGGAGTCTGATGAGGAGTCAGAGGAGGATGGTGCCGGGGCGGATGAGCAGGAGCAAGAAGAGCATGCTTTAAACCTTTCTGGGATCCCTGTTGTGCGAGGATGGGGAGAGGAGAATGAAGAGGACGACATTATCCTGGATGATGAGCAGGAGCCAGGCCACCACACCGCTTCCACTTTAGTGCAAATGGGGGCCTTCATGCTCCAGTGTTTTAATAGGGACCCCCGTATAAAAAGCATGAGGGTCAAGGACCAGTACTGGGTGGCAACGTACTTAGACCCCCGGTACAAACACAAAATGGCGGAAATGTTACCGCCGTCGCAGAGGGCTGTCAGAATGCAGCACTTCCAGGCCTTGCTTCGAGAAATGCTGCATTCTGCTTTTGCGTGCGCTGGCAGAGGAGCAATTCCCACTCCCAGAGAAGGATTTGCGGGTACCAATCCAACAGCGCCTGCAAGAAGAGGCCGGTTTGAAGATGTGTTGGTGACTTCGGATATGAGGTCATTCTTTCAGCCGACCCATCGACAGGTGTCATCCGGATCCAGCATCAGGGAACGCCTAGACCGTCAGGTGTCCGACTACATTGGGTTAACGGCCGATGTGGACGCTCTGAGGAGTGATGAACCCCTAGACTACTGGGTGGGCAGGCTTGACCTCTGGCCAGAGCTTGCCCAATTTGCAATCGAACTGTTGGCTTGCCCCTCATCCAGTGTCCTGTCCGAAAGGACGTTCAGCGCAGCAGGGGGGATTGTGACCGATAAGCGTACTCGCCTAGCTCACCACAGTGTTAACTACCTCACATTTCTAAAAATGAATGAGGCATGGATCTCGGAGGAATTCAACACATGTGATCAGTAGACCATGTATATGTCTATAAACAATTTTTGGAATCAAGCACACAGACCTTCTTAATTCATTTGGCTCACTTCCCTGACCCAAAAAAGCACACCGTACTATATGCCCCTACCCTCCTCTTTGAAGAGGTTGAGCGGTGTCATATTTCTACTGGGGCTGCTTATTATGAGGGGTTCCCACCATCCCTGTGCTGTGCTGACTTCCTCCTGGGTGTTCTTATTATGAGGGGCTCCCACCATCCCTGTGCTGTGCTGACTTCCTCCTGGGGGTTCTTATTATGAGGGGATCACACCATCCCTGTGCTGTGCTGACTTCCTCCTGGGGCTGCTTACGGTGCTGCTGTCAGCGCTGTATGTCACGGAGCTGCTGTCAGCGCTGTATGTCACGGAGCTGCTGTCAGCGCTGTATGTCACGGAGCTGCTGTCAGCGCTGTATGTCACGGAGCTGCTGTCAGCGCTGTATGTCACGGAGCTGCTGTCAGCGCTGTATGTCACGGAGCTGCTGTCAGCGCTGTATGTCACGGAGCTGCTGTCAGCGCTGTATGTCACGGAGCTGCTGTCAGCGCTGTATGTCACGGAGCTGCTGTCAGCGCTGTATGTCACGGTGCTGCTGTCAGCGCTGTATGTCACGGAGCTGCTGTCAGCGCTGTATGTCACGGAGCTGCTGTCAGTGCTGTATGTCACGGAGCTGCTGTCAGCGCTGTATGTCACGGAGCTGCTGTCAGCGCTGTATGTCACGGAGCTGCTGTCAGCGCTGTATGTCACGGTGCTGCTGTCAGCGCTGTATGTCACGGAGCTGCTGTCAGCGCTGTATGTCACGGAGCTGCTGTCAGCGCTGTATGTCACGGAGCTGCTGTCAGCGCTGTATGTCACGGAGCTGCTGTCAGCGCTGTATGTCACGGAGCTGCTGTCAGCGCTGTATGTCACGGTGCTGATGTCAGTGCTCTGTATTACGGTGCTGCTGTCAGTGCTCTGTATCTCCTGCACCCTCTTGTTTGCCTACCCTGGTCCCTGACCTTCCCTCTCCTCCATTGCCTTCATTAGCTCCATAGTCCTGAATTGTCAGAACAATTTCCCAAATAAAAAAAAAATGCTTGTAGTTATCGATCCCAAATTCACCTCATACATGTATTATGCTATTGTCCAGGTGGTGGGACTACGTGCTACCCCCTAATAATTACCCCGTGGCCGCAAATTCGACCTAAAGGTTTGCGAAATTCGCCTCCCATTGAAGTCAATGGAGCCCGCGGCGAACGGTCGTTTTCGCGAACGTTTGTGTCCGTTCGCGTTTCGCGTTCGCGAAACGTCCCGTCGGAAGTTCGTCCATCACTATTTGGATGTTTGTTTGGGGTTTCGCCTAAAGCAAATAAAACTCTGCAACATGCAACATTCTACTATCGACTGACTCCTCAGATTATGTTAAATCTTACATTCTGATTACAAATAATATTCTAGACTTTTCTACTTCTAATGTTTAAAATGTTTACTCTGCTACCAACTAATTTCTTTAACTCTGGAGACATATGCATTAACCACCTCAAGTTTGGACACTCTGAGCCCTTGTACACACGATCGGAGATTCCGACGGAATGTGTCCGATCGGAGCGTTTTGTCGGATATTCCGACTGTGTGTGGTCTGCATCGGACTGTTTTTCAGTCGGAATATCCGTCGGACCAAATTTTCCAACTTGCCAGAAATATTTTCCGACAAAATGCTCCGATCGGACATACTCCGATCATGTGTAGAGAATTCCGATCAGACAAAGTGCCACACATGCTCAGATCAAATTCCTACATCAAAGCTATTGGCTACTAGCCTGAACGTAGTCCCATCGTAACGAAATTATGTCATCACGTTCTGAAAGATCGGATTTTCTGACAACTTTGTCCGACCATGTGTATGCAACAGTTTCAGACAAGATCCGTCGGACAAAATCCGACGGATTTGGTTGGCGGAATCTCCGACCGTGTGTACAAGGGCTTACCCCTTCCTGACCAGGACTATTTTTAGCTTTCAGTGCTGTCACACTTTTAATGATGATTACTCAGTCATGCAACACTGTAACCAAATTTGTATAATTTTTTGAGACAGGTAGAGCTTTCTCTTGTTTGTATTTAATCACCTCTGGGTTTAATTGTTTTGGTATTTAAATGAAAAGAGACCAAACATTTTGGAAAAAAAAACAAAAAAACTTTTCTTAGTTTCTGTTATAAAATTTTCCAAATAAATAATCATTTAAAAAAAAAGAGGCCAAAAGAGGCCAAAGCACATTATGCTCTGTAGTGTGAATGTATATTTGAAAATGAATTAGTCCTGAAATACTGACTGCCTAGTGAGTTTTTAAAAATACATTTTGTCTGTATTTTATTGGGAATAAAATGTTCACTAAGTTGTAATTTTAACCAGGTATTTTTCACAAACAGCATAGGCATACTTATAATTACACTACAAAACACATTCTGATATTTCACCTAAGTATGAGGATACCATATGTGTTAGGCCTTTTCACAGCCTACCTGCATAGGAGGGCCCAAAAATCCAAGGACCACCTTCTGGCATTCTAGGTGCATAAATTACACATCTAATTTCAGGAATATCTATCACATTTTTGGAAGCCCTGGATCACCAGGACAGTAGCCACTGTAATTTGTGTGGCAGTGATTGGGGATAATATGACTGGTGTGACAGTGATTTGTGACACTGTAACTGGTATGTCGGTGATTAGGGACAATTTGACTGTGTGGAGGTGATCAGGGACACTGTGACTGATGTGGCGGAGATTAGGGACACTGGTTATTTTTTACAAAAGTTTGCATACCCTGGCAGAAATTGTGAAATTTTGGCATTAATATTGAAAATATGACTGATCATGCCAAAAAATCATTTTTAAACCACACCGTCTTTGTGTCTAACCTGTTTTGTGATTTAAAAAAGCCACAAATGGAAAATGGGCCTGTAAATGCCATTTTAATCCACGTCTGCCACCTTCTGTGTCTGTACCAAGAGCAGACATTCAAGGGTATGTAAACTTTTTATCAGGGTCATTTGAGAGATTACTGTTATCATTATGATTTAAAAGGGATCCAAAAAAAATTATGTGATGGTAAATGGCTTCATGTGATTGCTATCCTTAAATAAAAGACAGTTTTTTGGCACGATCATTCATATTTTCAATATTAATGCGAAAATTTCACAATTTCTGCGGGGGTATGCAAACTTTTGAGCCCAACTATATATATATATATATATATATATATATATATATATATATATATATATATATATATATATATACAGTATCTCACAAAAGTGAGTACACCCCTCACATATTTGTAAATATTTTATTCTATCGTTTCACATGAAAACATTGAAGAAATTATACCTTGCTACAATGTAAAGTAGTGAGTGTACAGCTTGTATAACAGTGTAAATTTCCTGTTCCCTCGAAATAACTCAAAACACAGCCAATAATGTCTAAACTGCTGGCAACAAAAGTGAGAATACCTTAAGTGAAAATGTCAAAATTGGGCCCAAAGAGTCAATATTTTGTGTGGCCACCATTATTTTCCAGCACTGCTTTAACCCTCTTGGGCATGGAGTACACCAGAGCTTCACAGGTTGCCACTGGAGTTCTCTTCCACTCGTCCAGGACAAAACCAAGGGGCTGGTGGATGTTAGAGACCTTGTGCTCCCCTAACTTCCATTTGAGGATGGCCCACAGATGTTCAACGGGGTTTAGGTCTGCAGACATTAATGAAAAGGAGCTATCCGAATAAATCTGCTATCAAGGTGTACCACATCCCCAGAAAAATGTAGGAATGGAGAAACCCCCTAGGTGTGGGACTTTATAGGTACTACCATATCCACATAAATATAAAAATATAAAATGTATTATACAAAGAAAAAATACATTATTACAATATCAGAAAAACACAAAAATGGTCAAGAATACATAACAATGTACAAAAGGTCATGGATAGGTATAATGGAATAACCCAAACCCAACGACGTTTCAGAGATGAGTTGTATTCTCCTTCATCAGGGTTTTTTTTGCAGGTAACACCATATCTAAAAGATTTGAATAAAAGAATCAGCCAACAAATCATAAGAAGGACTGTTGTAATACCATTAGATAGTACAAAGCATATACTTACATCCTAATCACTAGAAAAGTACATATAAGCATCCAGAACAATTCTAAAATAAATGCGGAAGAGACACTATGAGGCAGGGCCCAATGCGAATCCTATCCAGCCAAGTATTCTTAGCCCCTGTACACACGGTCAGACATTCTGCCAACCAAATCCGTCGGATTTTGTCCGACGGATTGTGTCCAAAACTGTTGCATACACACGGTCAGACCCATTTGTTGGATTTAGCGGTTGCCAAGAACGCGGTGACGTAAACCGTGTACGGGGGGACTAGAAAAGGGAAGTTCAGCACCACGTCCGGCACCCTTTGGGCTCCTTCTGATGATCTCGTGTTAGTAGAAGTTTGGGGAGAGACGATTCACGCTTTTCAAATTCAGATCGCTACTGCTCTTCGGTTTCTGCTTGTCTTTGCGTATCTGATAATCAGTGCGTGCAGTCATTAAGTATTTGTTGATCATTGTGGACTATATCTTGGTATAGTACGCTTTGAAAGGCATTTTTTATTGTCTGATTGCATCTGCTATTCAGGTCGTTCTTTCAGGCCTTGCTGTTTATCGGTGCTTTCTGGTGTCCGTTCTGACCAGCCGACCATTTTTAAACCATGTTTCCTCTACATACTCGTCGTGCAGTTTGTGCTGTGCAGAGGCTTCATGTTGGGGTTCTTACTTTGACACAAGCCCGGTCCATGAACAGGGAGGGGAGGCGTTTGTGGACCAAGAATTGGTTGCGCCAGTGTCACCAGTTCTCGCACATGCCTTTGCTCCGTGAGATCCGCGAGAATAATCCTGATCATTTCAGGAATTTTCTCCGGATGGCGGACCCCGTTTTTCACCGTCTGCTGGCTTTGCTGACCCCTTATATCACCAGGCAGGATACCTGCATGTGGCAAGCCATCACTCCGGAGCAGAGGCTCATCGCCACGTTGCGCTACTTGGCAACAGGGAGAAGTCTTCAGGACCTCAAGTTCTCTACAGGCATCTCCCCCCAGGCTCTGAGGATCATTATTCCAGAGACCTGTTCTGCCATCATTCAGGTCCTGCAGAAGGACTATATGAAGCTAAGTTTTATCCTTAAACATCACATTCTATGTATTTCATGATTGCTAATGTCTTGGATTTCTTTCCTTTCCATTCCCTAATTACCATCATTGCAATATGCTCTAATTCATATACTCTGCCCCTTTGTCCTCAGGCATATTTGCTTCACTAACCTCCCCACCATGTTCTTCTTGGCCCATAAAACTATAGTCTAGTCACTTAACAATATCTTTTGTCAGCTCCATAGTATTGCTTTCCCCTAAACACCCCCTAAAATGTCTACAAATGTGATGTGTGTGCTTCAATTCATGCAAAGTGACCTTTTTTTTTTTGGAGTTGTGCCAAATGACTCTCATAAGGGGACCTTATACTTTAGGCTTTAAATACTCAGTTGCCAAAATGTTATACTAATTTTGACCAAAAATGTGGGTGTCTAATCTGCTTGCAATGTTGATTTGTCAAATTACAAATTTTTTTACTTGTTTCACTACACAGTGTCCTTCAATGCCACAGGAATGGCACACTGTGGCCTCCCACTTTGCCAGTTTTTTTTAAGTTGTGCCTTTTTCACCAACAGTGCAAACCCAAGTTCAGAGCGAGATGAGGGGACAGTCTCTTCTTCAGATAATGTTATTATGTTGTGGGTCTGCTACACACACACCTTCTTTTTGTAACTAATGTATGTAGTGAATTACTGACCAAAACCGTGCTCATTTTCAGCACCATGGCAGGAAAATGGCATGATTGTCCAAATTTACACCTCACTGTGGGTGTTTTTTTACTAAACGCACATCCACTACAAGTGCACTGCAAAAGTACACCTGAAACTGCATTTGGAGTGCAAAATGGAGTTGCCTTTAGTAAATCACACTCCTTCTCAGCACAAACTAAAATTTTACTACAAATACATTTTATGCGCAATGAAAAAGGAAGCCACACATGGTTGAGAATTCAACTTTTTAATACAAGCACATTCACATGTGCGTTTCGAAAAGGTTTTTTCAACAAACCAAGAGATTTTGTGTATCCAAAACAGAGTTTAATCAGAATTTTGTTTCCTTGTTGTTTTTGTGTAAACAGGCATGTATCAAACTGTTAAATACAGAAAACAGGAACTTACAAAGTTCAACTTTGAAAAGTGAAGACAATATCAGACATGAGTATGTACAAACTGGGCTGATATTGCCTTCATCACATGGGGTGTCACCCCTGAAAAATCCAAATTTGGAAGATGCACACAGTGTGTCAACATGTGCTATCTCCCATCATGGGGGATCAATGTACATGCTTTGGGGCTGCAACCCCTTCATCTCAGACACTTTACACAAAACATGTACATTGATTCCCCATGATGGGAGATAGCGCATGTTTACACACTCTGTGCATCTTCCAAATTTGGAATTTCGATAAATACAACATTTTGTTTTTAAAATAGCAAAAATAAAACCCTATCTAGTTTTTGTTGTTTCACACTCTCCCCAAAACATCAATGATGTTCTTCATTTTATTTTTAACATCATTGATGTTTTGTTGGATAATTTCCAAATCACAATTGCACCCCATTATCTCCCCGATCAAGATCTGGGCACTTTCACTGGTAAAACGGGAATCTTCTTCCACATCACCTACAAAACAAAGCAAACAAACACACCATGTAATAAAAATATGGTGATATACATTGCTGAGCTTACACTCACCTGTTGTGGTGACAATTTATCCAACCTCCACGATCTCTCCTTCCTCCTCCTCCTCCTGCTCCTGCTCCTGCACCTCTGTTTCTGCTTTTGGAAGTTGGCCTTCTTTGGGAGGGGTGTGGTCCCTGGTGTCCTCATACTTGCCGAGTCTTCTCTCCCCTATGAGAATGTAAACAAAGAATAATTAGCACACAGAGGGCAGAAATAGGGATCTGAAACATTGCTTGGAAGTGTTGTACAATTGTGTTTTTGGGCCGAGTTACAAGGTGAGAACATTATTGGGTACACTTTGTTAAGCTGGAATACTTCCCTCCAGAACGATGTTTCATACGAACGAAAGAAACCATGAACTTGAAAGTGGCCATTTTAAAATGCACAACATGAAATCAAAGCACATGGAGCAGTATGCAAGCAAGAATAATCATATGAACACACGACAACTACTTACTTTTTTTAAGAACACGCTTGATCCTTAGGTACTGCTCGTGCTCCCTCGGGCGGAGTTTCACACATGTGCACTGTATATAAAACGCAACACGCGTGTATCGTCCGTACGATCTGGGAAGAGAGTGAGGCGCGGACGCGACAAACGTGGAAACGAAGGT
This sequence comes from Lithobates pipiens, assembly GCF_037356315.1. Classification (NCBI taxonomy): domain Eukaryota; kingdom Metazoa; phylum Chordata; class Amphibia; order Anura; family Ranidae; genus Lithobates; species Lithobates pipiens. The sequence goes on from NW_027507764.1 coordinate 475,399,705, forward strand.
AAAATTTTTAAGTTGGTGCTTCACTAGACTAGACTGCTTCTATCTAGGCCGATGTTGTGACAAGATTAGGAGGTTTTTAATGGCATTATTAGTATTTGAGGGTTTGTCTTGTGTTGTGTCTTGCAGACAATATGGATCCTTTCAAAAATGCAAACTTTATGGGGCTATTCATAGAACTGTACATGGAGATGCCCTGCCTGTGGCAGTTCCACAACAAGTTTTATGCCGACAGAACAAAGAGGCACGCAGCACTGGAGAAACTGCTTTCTTTGGTGCAGATCATGGTCCCCACGGCAGACATGGACTATCTGAATTGGAAAATTGTGGCCATGAAGCTTACATATTTCAGGGAGAGAAAGAAGCACCTGGAGTCCTTGAGAGCAGGAGATCCAGATGCCGTTTATTACCCCAGGATGGTTCACTTTGACAGGCTGCATTTTCTGGTAGACCAAGGGGTACCCAGGCCACCACTCAGGCCACCACTCTCCAGTCTTCCTTCAAGGCATCCTTCACCCCCAGCTGAGGCTTCTGATGTCCAACCTGGGCCTTCCAGGCAGCAACATGCGGTGGGGCCCAGCTTGAGACAGGTATTGCATTGTTGAACATATTTCTTGTGTTACATTTAATGATGTTAACTAGATGTTCTTATTGATCAGTAAGTTGTGATTTCTCAAAGTGGTTTACATCTCAATAGACAGTAGTGACCAAAAATGATTGGGACGGGAAAGAAAAATGCTGGTCTCAGAATGATATTCTGTTCTATTTGGTAACATTCAATTTGCAAAAGCCAGGAGCACAAAATGGTGTGATTGATGATCAAAAAACTAAAACGATGTCCCCTTTTCATACACAGGAACACCTGGGTCGGGGGGAGGCTGTGGCAAGTGGCAGCCAGGAGGTCGAACAACGCCCTCCTTCTCCTCCTGCCTCAACTACAGGAGCCGAGCCACAGCCTGGAAGGATTCCTGGTGGGAAGTGCCCAAGGAAGACGAGAGAGTGATGGCCTGGGTTCAGTCTGGTCTGCCAGAAGATGCAGCCTCTTGAAGATCCACATCCTGGGGACAGAAATGGCATCTGAATTTCCTGCTCTCTAGGACTTCGGGACCAGACTTCTCTCCCTGAGATATCTACTCCTCAGGCCACCAATTTATTCTATTAGAATTTGTTCATGTCTGCCCTGGGGGCCAAAGGCTGCACCAAAGTTAAGAAGTTTCTCCAGTGCTGCGTTCCTATTTTTATTTTATAGCGACCAAAATAAAGTTTTTTTTTGTATGATGAAATACTTGTGTAATGTGTTTTCCTTTCAAAAGGCCAGTTTATTTGTGAGCAGGCAGGTACATTTCAAAAATACAAAGTGAAATGAATAACAAGGGGTACCAACACTAAACAACCTCCTGTAGATTAAAAAAGAAAAACCAAAGATAAAAAATAAAATAATGTTGTTGTGGTAAGTTTACACACAAAAAACACCCCAAAAAAAGGAGAAATTAGCAAACTGTCTTTAAAGGAGATTTTTAGGAATTAAAAATAAAAAAGCATCCAAAAAAGAATAAAACAAATCTAAAATTGTGTAGATGTGACGCAAACTAAAATTGTGTTGCTGAAATGGTTAAAAAAGATTAATGAAATAGGTTCGGGAGAAGTGTATGTGACTATGAGCATCAAAAGAAGTTCGTTCTTGCAGCATTGTGAAGAACAAGAGAATGCGCTTGATGAAAGAATTTTTAACATTGCAGCGTGACGAATGTGCTATATCGCTTACGAGCAGTAGTTTTACTTGAACGAGCGCTTCCATGTCGGAATTTGAATGTGAGCATGCGTGGCACCTTATCCTTTCGGAGTAGGCTACACATGATCGGAGTATGTCAGATAGGCCCAGTTAGTCGGAAAATATTTCCAACAAGTTGGAAAATTGGGTCCGACGGATATTCCGATGCAATCAGTCCGATGCATACCACACACAGTCGGATTATCCGACAACACGGTCCGATAGGACACATTCCGACGGATTCTCCGATCGTGTGTACAAGGGCTTAGAGAGTATATAGATAGTGAACAATAAAGGGAAAATTGGGGGGGGGGCGGGGGAATGATAGTGAAATCCCCCACTCAACCACCTATCCTATCAGCCACACTGCAGTCCAAAATATCAGACCAACAGGGGGCCGACATGTATACTGGGGCCCAAAAAGCTGGAGAATCTGCAAGGGAAAAACAAAAGGACATTATTAATAGAAAAATGAATTTAATATTAATGACTTTATATAGAGGGGTGCATAGAATATCGTAAAAATGCAGCCTCCCCTTAGTCAAATATTGATGTCGCTTACACGCCACTAATGCAATGGAGAGGGAGAGGGACACATCAGAGGCACTATTTGACTAAGGTGAGGCTGCATTTTTATGATATGATATTGGAAAACCTATACTGTATCTGAAACAGGAATACAAATGTTTTCTGCAACCTCTTATAAAGTGTTAACTGGAGTTTGGTTTCAATCTGTCAGTGTATCTAAAGCCTTGTGTAAGGCCGCGTACACACGCGCGGACTGTTCGCCCAACTTTGTCCGTCCAACAGTTTCGGCAAACAGTCCGCTCAAACTTAGCATGGACGGACATGGCCACACACGACGGACGAACAGTTTGCTGAAACCGTGCGCGATGACGTGAACGGCACGTACGACGGGACGAAAAATACGACGTCCTATACACTGCAATGCAACCTTCCGACGTGGAAATCCTTTCTGAGCATGCGCGAGACTTAGTTGGCCGAACAAGCCTACACACGAGCGAACAGTCCGCTGAAACCTTGTTTCAGCGGACAGTTTTTCGGAATTTCCGTAAGACCTTGTTCGTCCAACTGTCCGCTGAAACTGTCCGCTGAAGCCCCACACACGAGCGGACTGTCCGCCCAAACACTGTTCAGCGGACAAGGTTGGGCGAACAGTCCACGCGTGTGTACGCGGCCTAAGTGTATCTAAAGCTTCATGCACACACTTCGATTTTCGAATGAGCGAACGTCTGTTTTTTGAGGCATGCTAGCCTCATGTCGAAAGTGAAGAGGTTACTTACAATACGAACATTTTTGTACAACAGAATACAATTTCAGAAGTGACGTAATGTGCTGAATAGTTTTATATGAATTCTTTCATTTCTGATCATGCATAGTCTTGCTCTTACGATTTTTTTCCGTACGAAAACCATACTGATGAAATGAAAATCGGATGTTGAGGTCACACCCGACAAAGATTTTTTAGTCTGCACATCCAGCTTTTGTCAGATGAAAAAACGAAATCTGCTGTCGAAAGCACCATAGTAACGATACTAAAATCGGCAGACAGCTCTTCGTGGTGCCCCCTGTTCTCATTCCTCCAGAGTTGTGTCTCACTAATACAGTAGGTGTGGTACTTGTCAGATAACCAGGTGAAAACAGAGGTAAAAAGCCTAAAGAAATAAAACGAATGCAACCACCACATCTAACGATTGGTATGCTGAAATATATTCAATTTTTGGTTTTGGGTTTAATACCACTTTAACTGTGCTGCTTTAACCGGTTCCCGACTGGCGCACTCTGATGTACATTGGCAAAATGGCACGGGCAGGTAAATGGGCATACAGGTATGTCATTTAAATTTGCCGCCGTGCCATCATGTGCCTTACGGTTCACTGCGAATTTTGCTCATTCGCGATTCGCCAAACCGGCAGACTTCTGGCACTGCAGACATATTTATTTACATTGTGAAGAACTTTGACCCATGACACATCCATCATGGGGTACAGGACAGCCAATTGAGATATTTCAGCACATGGACAATTGGATATACCCCCTACCTTATAAATAGACCTGATCTGACAGACATTTTACATTCTGTCTTTTGTCAGTGTAGGGAAAGGACGCTGTGTGGAGCAGGGACAGTCAGTTTAATCACTAGCTAATAGCTATTACTATTAGGTCCACAAAAGTCCTTTTAAGGACTGGTATACGTGTACAGTATATAGGGTTGTAATACACTAAGAATATACTTTCTTTCAAATATAGAAAGTATATTATGGTGCACTGCTGACTGCTGTGCTGCTGAGTGCTCGCCGATTCTGCAGCTGTCTTTTATCAGTGTAGGGGCTGAGGGACAGTTTGGTGTTTTGAGCAGGGACAGTCTGCAAATCACTAGCTACTAGGTCCACAAAGGTCCTTTTAAGGACTGGTATAAGTGTACAGTATATAGGGTTTTAATACATGTCTAATATACTTTCTTTCAAATATAGAATGTATATTATGGTGCACTGCTGACTGCTGTGCTGCTGAGTGTTGTCCGATTCTGCAGCTATCTTTTATCAGTGTAGGGACTGAGGGACAGTTTGGTGTTTGGAGCAGGGACAGTCTGCAAATCACTAGCTACTAGGTCCACAAAGGTCATTCTAAGGACTGGTATAGGTGTACAGTATATAGGGTTGTACATATATAATATACTGTCTTTCAAATATAGAAAGTATATTGTGGTGCACTGCTGACTGCTGTGCTGCTGACCGATTCTGCAGCTGTCGTTTCTCAGTGTAGGGAGGGACAGTTTGGTGTTTGGAGCAGGGACAGTCTGCAATTCACTAGCTACTAGCTAGCTACTATTAGGTGCACAAAGGTCCTTTTAAGGACTGGTATAGGTGTACTATTTGGTGTGCAGTATATAGGGGTGTAATACACGTATAAAATACTTTCAAATATAGAAAGCATAGTATAGTGCATTTCCACTGTGCAGCATTGTGACTGCTGAGCAGTTCTGCAGCGATACTAGTGACAAACGCAATTAAAAAAAAAGTATTATAACTGGTGTGATAGACCAGTGGCCCCCCAAAACAACAGATTGAAGCGGAGTGTTATATACCTTCTTCCACATACATACTGCACTTCTCTAGAGACTTTTGTCACAGGGTCATTTAAAAAATCACAGGCAGAGGAAGAGGCAGGCCCTTCCGCAGGGCGGTAGGGGTACGGCAGGAGCAACAGACTTCAGCCAAAGTGGCAAATTGCAGAAGATGCATTAGATTACATCAAAGGACACACCAGACTTGGTTGAGTGGCTCACTCAGCCTTACTCTTCTGCACCCTCCTCATCCTCTCGATATGCACCCTCTTCTTCACTCTCTGCTATGTGCACCCCATAGAAGCTACCACCAACACCACCACCATATACCCTCCGCTTGAGTCACAGGAATTATTTTCTGATCCATCACAAGACATTGCCGATGTACAGCCACTCTTGGCATTGGATCAGGAAGAGGAGGTAGCAACAACCGCCACTCAGCAGTCTGATGACAGTACCCAGATCAGCCCAAGAGGAGGTTGGTCCCCGATGTTGCTGCCTACTCCGAGATCTCTAATTATAGAGATGGGGAAGGTGACGTCGATGATGACGTGTCTAGTGATGTCACGTGGGTGCCTACAAGAGAGGAAGAGGAGGGGAGTTCAGAGGGAGATATGGACCAGCAGATAAGTAGAAGAAGCAGGAGGAACTTAGATTGCACAGGAGGGACAAAGCATACTGCTAATGTATCAGGGGTGAGGCATAAATCATGTACGGTCACATCTAGCGCTCCCAGGACACTGACACATGGCTCCACAGTGTTTGCTTTTTTTAACGTGTCCGCTGCTGACAATGGTGTTGCCATCTTCAGCCTTTGAAGTCAACGCATAAGTCGCGGTAAGCCCAACACTCACCTAGAGACGACCGCCTTAAGAAGGCACATGAGCTGCCATCACCGAGCCCAGTGGAAGCAGCAGAACCCACAAAGCCACACTCCAGGCTCTCACCGTCCAGCCTTGTCTTCTACTTCTCTTTCTCTTCTCTCCTCACAATTGTCCTCCACTCCACCTTTCATCATGCTGCCCTCACGTTTTTCTGGAAAAAGCAGGTTTCCGTGGGCCAAATGTTCAAGCGTAAATAAAATGATTACGCCGAATAACCCTCTTGCTCAATGGTTGATGGCTGGCTTGTCAGAACTGATAGCCCGCCAACTACTGCCATGTAAACTGGTGGACTCGGAGGCCTTTTGAAAATTTGTGACCATTGAAACACCACAATGGGAGGTCCCAGGAAAGAAGTATTTCTCACAGAAGGGCATCCAAGAACTATATGGCCATGTTCAGCGGCAAAGGAATGTATCTCTGGCACACAGTGTCGGTGCCAAGATAAATCTCACCACAGACACGTGGTCTAGCAAACACGGGCAGGGAAGGAATATAACTTTTACTGCCCACCGGGTGAACCTTCCTTATGGCCGTCAAGCAAGTAACCCGTGGCACCCGTGTAGATTTGGTTTTACCGCCACAGATTGCATGCAGGCCTGCCTCTTCTTCTCCTCCTCCTACTCCATCCTCCCTTTCCTCCCCGGCTGACTCCTCCTTTTCCGCTGCTGTCGTCTCTTCCGCTGCACCGCCCAAGATCCCCAGAACCTATTTGACATGCCAAGTGAGACGTTGTCATGCTGTGCTGCATCTGTTGTGCCTGGAAGCCAAGAGCCACACTGGCCCTACACTCTTTTCAGCTTTGCGTTCACAGGCAGATCATTGGCTAACACCGCTCAATTTGACAGTTGGTAAAGTGGTGTGTGACAACTGTGCTGCTTAGCGCATTGAAACAGGGCAAAATTACACATGTGCCATACAAGGCACACGTCTTAAACTTGGTCGTGCAACAATTCGTTGTCAAATACCCTGGGGTCCAGGACATCTTGTGGCAGGCAAGGAAAATCTTGGCCCATTTCAGAAGATCTTACACGGCCATGGCTTGCCTTGCTGACATTCAGCGGCGACACAATCTGCCGGTCAGACGTCTTATTTGCGATTACCCGACACGATGGAACTCAACCTTCTATATGCTTGATAGGCTGCTCCAGCAGAAACGTGCAGTTAACGACTACCTGTACGAAATCTGCGGCAGAACAGGTTCTGGGAGCTTGGTTTTTTTTCACCTCGCCAGTAGCTGCTCATGCGCGACGCATGCAGACTTCTGCGGCCATTTGATGAGATCACCAAACTGGTCAGTCGCAGTCATGTCGCCAACAGCGACATCGTACCTTATGCCTTCTTTATGGAGCGTGCAATGCGTCATGTCATTGATCAAGCCATGGAGGAGCAGGAAGATGAGGAAGTCGCAATGCTGGATGAATTCCCAGGGGTGGGCTACTCTATCTGAGACAAGTCAACAACAGGAGTCTGAAGAGGAGTCAGAGGAGGAGGGTGCCGGGGCAGATGAGGAGGAGCAAGAAGAGCATGCTTTAAACCTTTCTGGGATCCCTGTTGTTGTCTGTGGATGGGCAGAGGAGAATGAGGAGGACGACATTATCCTGGATGATGAGCAGGAGCCAGGCCACCACACCGCTTCCAGTTTAGTGCAAATGGGGGCTTTCATGCTCCAGTGTTTTAACAGGGACCCCGTATAAAAAGCATAAAGGTCAAGGACCAGTACTGGGTGGCAACGCACTTAGACCACCAGTACAAACACAAAATGGCAGAAATGTTACCACCATCACAGAGGGCTGTCAGAATGGAGCACTTCCGGGCCTTGCTTCAAGAAATGCTGCATTCTGCTTTTGCGTGCGCTGGCAGAGGAGGAATTCCCACTCCCAGAGAAAGTTGCAGGTACCAATACAAAAGCGCCTGCAAGAAGGGGGCGGTTTGAAGATGTGTTGGTGACTTCTGATATGAGATCATTCTTTCAGCCGACCCATTGACAGGTCTCATCTGGATCCAGCATCAGGGAACGCCTAGACCGACAGGTGTCCAACTACATCGGGTTAACGGCCGATGTGGACGCTCTGAGGAGTGATGAACCCCTGGACTACTGGGTGGGCAGGCTTGACCTCTGGCCACAGCTTGCCCAATTTGCAATGGAACTGTGGGCTTGCCCCTCGTCCTGTGTCCTGTCCGAAAGGACGTTCAGAGCAGCAGGGGGGATCGTGACCGATAAGCGTACTCGCCTAGCTCACGGCAGTATTAACTACCTCACATTTATAAAAATGAATGAGGAATGGATCTCGGAGGAATTCAACACATGTGACCAATAGACTATGTATATGCATAACTCTATAAACGATTTATTTAATCTAGCACACAGACCTTTTTTCTACCTTTGGCTCACGTCCTTGTACAAAAAGAGCACAATGTACTATATGCCCATACCCTCCTTTTTGAAGAGGTTGAGCGGTGTCATATTTTTGAGTCCCGCAGCGAGTTTCTGGTATCAGTGCTGGTGTCGGTGCTCTCTATCTTGGTGCTGGTGTCAGTGCTCTCTATCACGGTGCTGGTGTCAGTGCTCTCTATCACAGTGCTGGTGTCAGTGCTCTCTATCTCGGTTCTGGTGTGGTCTCAGTGCTCTCTATCACGGTGCTGGTGTCAGTGTTCTCTATCACAGTGCTGGTGTCAGTGCTCTCTATCTCAGTGCTGGTGGGGTCTCAGTGCTCTCTATCACGGTGCTGGTGTCAGTGCTCTCTATCACGGTGCTGGTGTCAGTGCTCTCTATCACGGCGCTGGTGTCAGTGCTCTCTATCACAGTGCTGGTGTCAGTGCTCTCTATCTCGGTGCTGGTGTCAGTGCTCTCTATCATGGTGCTGGTGTCAGTGCTCTCTATCAGGGTTCTGGTGTGGTCTCAGTGCTCTCTATCATGTTGCTGGTGTCAGTGCTCTCACGGTGCTGGTGTCATTACTCTCTATCACGGTGCTGGTGTCAGTGCTCTCTATCACGGTGCTGGTGTCAGTGCTCTCTATCTTGGTGCTGGTGGCAGTGCTCTCTATCACGGTGCTGGTGGCAGTGCTCAGTCTGTATTGCGTGCTGGTTTCAGACAGTGAGGGAGATAGCAGCAGAGAAGCCAATCAGCAGGCAGTGCCAGCACCATGGCAGAGGATCAGCACTGGACTGGCACCTCTGGACCACCGCAGTGGAGCCCTGCATAGGTGGGGGTAAGGGCCGGGCAGAGGGAGGGGCTCAAGCACATGCTCCTCATTTAAAGTCCCAATTCCCTCCATATATTGCAAACATTTATAATAAGGGGCCCCCCAGATATTCAGCCTCTTCCTAGAGAAATTAGTATAGGGTGCAGTAATACCCACAATAGCTTATTCCCAGAAAGAGATACATGTAAATAAACACACCAACACCTTGGACAAAGTCTTTTGTTACATAATTAAAAAAAGTAAACAATGTCATCAGGTGATGTAGATACCGCATCAACCACAAAGTCCTGCCGCCACAACGACCCACCTCTCATTGATGGTAAAAATATAATGAGTTTGTTTTAACACTTTGCTGTACTGCTAACAGGTTAGGTCTCTAAAGCTTATCCCTAGTGGGAAATGCCCCCTTTCATTTGTGCTTAGTAGTGATGTGGCCTTTTATGTTAACCACTTTAGGTCTGTCGTATAGCAATTTTACTGCTAAAGGGCAGCACCTGTGCCTGGATCACGTATGTATATGCAATCCGACACTTACAGGTAGGGGCGTGCATGCGAGCCGCTGGCAGCTCGCTTTTCCTGTGACTACACACAGTGGAATCTGATCGGTGGGTGCAAGGTACTCAATTACTTTTTTTGTTTATAGTGCAAAAAAATAAAATATTTAGGTACAGCGTTACATGAACACGCAATTGTCAGTTAAAATTATGCAGTGTTGTATCGCAAAAATGGCTTGGTCATGATGGGGGGGTAAATATTCTGAAGGTCAAGTGGTTAAAGGTCGTTGAGCGCTAAGCTAAACACTTTTTATTACAGTATTTATTTGAGAGTAGATATGTTTTACTGCTCATATGATGCTGAATCTACTGATTTAAGCCAACTCTGGAACTATTCGGGCACTGCTCCTGCACACAAAGTGGCATAATGCATATGTAACTTCCTTTTGAAATAAGTGTGAGATATTTCTAAGCTCATTCATTATAGATTCATTTGAACTGCAGTTGGCCTCCCCAATAGACCTGGCTGTTGGCATTCCCATAGTAGTAGTAATAGTACTATACAGGGAGAAGCTGTTCTGATATCAACATAAGTCGGTACACATTAACAGGTGGTTTTAGACTTTCAATGTGGAGGGAAAGTGTCAGGGAAATAGGCGTAACCTCGCGAGGTACGATCGTGTTAACGCGCATCAGCGCACACGGAGGCGCAATGTGGTTCCTAGACGAACGCCCGATGCTGCGGGACGAACGCATAACGTTACACGTCGTAGGCGTACGAACGCTATGGCGCGCACACGACGTAACCCAGGCACCGTGCCTATTTAAACGTTCACCTGACAGTGCCACATCGCTGGATTATCGTCAGCTTCTCCTGAGTACCTGTGCCCGTGATTCCTGCTGTTTGATCTCCTGTTTACCGACCCGGCTTGTTTGACCTGCTTCTGTTGTTCTCGTGGCTCCGACCTCTGGCTTGTACCCGATATTCCTTGTCTGCTCCCGGCACCCGACCTCGGCTTGGCTTGGCTCCTGCTCTCCGGTCTCCAGCTCAGGACCCGTTGCTCTGACCTCAGGACTGATCTCCCGTGTTTGACCCTCGGCCTGGCCTTGATCCTGCCATTGGACTTCCTTGCACAGTTGCCCCCGGAGACTGGTCTTCTCAGCTCTTTCATCTATTGCTGCTACCTGGCAACCTGTGCTACTATGGGCACTGCATCCCTGTGTCTTCTTCAGGGTTGTACTGCACTCGGCCGCAAGGGGAGCCCTCTCAGCATCTCGGCCTCCCTACCTTGATTGTGACAGTATAATCCAGCCATGTCAGAGGCCGACAGAGGTAACTCCCCGATGGAGGCCATCCTACAGGAAGTTATGGCCCTTACCCCAGCGATTGAGGGACTCCAAGAGAAGTATCTCCGGCTGAAGGAACATCTGCAGCACTCTCCTGAGTCGCCCATCCCCTCCGGCCAAGGTTCTACCACTATAATTACAACTCCTCCAGAGCCACGAGTCCCTGCACCAGAGTATTTTCATGGGGACCGAAGAAAATTTAGATCCTTCAGAAACTCATGTTATTTATATTTCTCCCTGCAACCTCAGACTTTTGCTTCTGAAGTAACCAAAGTGGGTTTTACCATTTCCCTACTAAGGGACGATCCCCAGACGTGGGCCCACGGCCTACTAGAGCAACGCAGCTCTTTCATTAATACTTTGGATCAGTTTTTTCAAGCTTTGGCTCGCTTATATGATGACCCCTTTCGGACAGCTACAGCCGAAGCAACCTTGTACTCCCTTCGCCAGGGTGAGCGGCCTGCGGAGGACTATACAGTGGAGTTCCGTACATGGTCTACAGATTCTGGCTGGAATAAGGCAGCTCTAAAATATCAATACCGGATGGGGTTGTCTGAAGTCCTCAAGGATGAGCTAGCCAGATTAGAGGTTCCCCCAACACTTGAGGATCTTATCCGACTTACCATTCAGCTTGATAGGCGTCTACGGGAGCGCCAGTCTGAACGCGCTCGGACTCTTTATCCTATCCAGGCTCCACCTTCGGTCTGCCCGATGGCAACCTCTGTTCCGAATGGCCTGTTCCGTCCCTCCTTAACCACTGAAGAAAGACTTCACCGCCGACAGGCACACCTTTGTTTCTATTGTGGGGAGTCAGGACACCTTATAAACAACTGTCCCACAAGACCAAGTAAACCGATCCTCTGTACTCCATTTCACCTCCAAGTAACGAAGCCCGCTTTGGCCCATATCACCCTTCCTGTCACGTTGATGGTGGCAGGTCAAGAAGTTCGCTTACAGGCAATACTTGATTCTGGGGCCTGCAGCTGTTTTTTGGATTTAACCTTAGCCAAGAGTCTTGCTCTCCCACTTCTTCTCAAAAAACAAAGACTGACTGTCCGTCTGGCCGATGGCTCCCTACCTAGCTCTGGCCATGTCACCAGGGAAACAAGACCCATTCTAACAACCACAGATTCGGGTCACCGGAGGTTTCTTAAGTTTGATGTCCTGTGTTCTCCTATGTTTCCCGTCATCCTAGGAATCCCATGGCTGCAGGCACACAACCCTCGGATTGATTGGTTCAAGAAAGAAATATCCTTTACTTCCGCCTACTGCCAACAATATTGTCTGGATTCCGAATCTAGAGACTTGTCCAGTTGTTTGACCGTTCAACCCATATCCAGTCCAGCTCCTAACATACCAGCAGCTTACCAGGAATTCAGAGATGTGTTAGACAAGAAAAAGGCAGATATCTTACCTCCACATCGTCCCTATGACTGCCCCATCGAATTATTGCCAGGAGCTCCCATTCCCTTGGGCCGGATATTTCCTCTTTCTGAGACTGAACTTGGGGCCCTGAGACAGTATATAGACGAGAACCTGGCAAAGGGATTCATTCGTCCCTCTTCATCCCCTGGCGGTGCAGGCATCTTCTTTGTAGAAAAAAAAGACAAGACTTTAAGACCATGTGTGGACTACAGGGAATTAAATAATATCACCCTTAAGAACCGCTACCCACTTCCGCTCATCCCCAAACTTTTCCAAAGATTCCACACTTCCCGTATTTTCACCAAACTTGATCTACGTGGAGCCTACAACCTTGTCCGTATCCGGGAGGGGGCACGAGTGGAAGACGGCATTCAGAACAAGATTTGGGCATTTCGAATATTTAGTCATGCCTTTCGGATTGTGCAATGCCCCAGCAACCTTCCAGCACTTCATTAACGACATCTTCCGGGAGTACTTAGACCACTTTGTTGTCGCTTATCTTGACGACATTCTTATCTTTTCGACCACTCTGGAACTCCACAGAATACATGTTAGGAAAGTATTATGCATTCTTAGGACCCATGGATTATTCGTTAAAGCCGAGAAGTGCGACTTTGAAAAGGAATCCATTCAATTCTTGGGACTCATCATCACCACAGGTGGAATTGCCATGGACCCCCAAAAAGTGAAATCTATCCTAGACTGGCCCGCTCCTTCTGACAAGAAGGGCGTTCAGAGATTTATTGGGTTCGCAAACTTCTACCGAAGATTCATAAGGAACTTCTCCACCATTGTAGCACCCATCACTCAGACCACTCGTCAGCATACCAAGTTCCTTTGGTCCTCAGCAGCACAGTCCGCCTTTGACCAGCTCAAGACCCTCTTCACTACTGCACCAATTCTGCAGCATCCAGATCCCGCCTTACCCTACGTGCTGGAGGTTGATGCCTCAGAGGTGGCAACAGGGGTGATTCTATCCCAGCGTCAAGGCCCCAAGGCATTACTGCATCCCGTAGCTTTTTTCTCACGAAAGATGAGCTCCCCGGAAAAGAACTACGATGTAGGGGACCGGGAACTTCTGGCGATCAAGACCGCCCTCGAAGAGTGGAGGTATCTCCTGGAAGGTGCCGCTCACCCCATTCTGGTTTTTACTGATCACAAAAACTTAGAATACCTCCGCACGGCCAAACGTCTAAGACCTCGACAGGCCCGATGGGCTTTATTCTTCTCGAGGTTCAACTTCCATGTAACCTATCGCCCAGGATCAAAGAATGGCAAGGCAGATGCTTTGTCCCGAATGTTCCCAGATTCCCCAGAAAGAATCCCACCCAGTACAATTTTGTCTCCTCAAAATTTCCTACTAATCCAACCGGATCTAAGAGCTTCAATAGTGCAGGCCTCTAGCCAGTGTACGGAAACAGAAGTTTCTTCCCTGAGAAGCCAAGAAGGGCTTCTATGGCATCAGAATAAAATTTTTGTTCCTCAGCAAGCCAGGTTACTCGTATTAAAGACCTTTCACGACCATCAACTAGCCGGCCACTTCGGAGTCCGGAAGACGATTGATCTTGTGCAGCGGTCCTTAGGTGGCCTACCCTAAGATCTGACTGTAAGAAGTACGTTGACTCCTGTACAACCTGCCAACGTAACAAGGGGTCTAACGCTAGATCCTGGGGCCTGCTAAGGCCACTACCAGTCCCAGAAAAACCTTGGAAAGAAATCTCCATGGATTTCATTGTGGAGTTACCTCTCTCTGAAGAGTATACTACCATCTTGGTGGTGGTGGACCGTTTATCCAAAATGGCGCACTTTTTGCCAATGAAAGGGACCCCCTCTGCCTTGGATACTGCAAAAATCTTTATAAAATAAATTGTCCGATTACATGGTGTGCCCGACAGCATTGTATCGGATAGAGGGGTACAGTTTACCTCCAGGTTTTGGAAGGAGCTCTGTAAGTTGCTGCCAATTAGAATATGTTTATCCTCGGCCTATCATCCACAGAGTAACGGTCAAACGGAAAGAACCAACCAGACGCTTGAACAATACCTACGATGCTTCTGTTCTTTTTCCCAGGATGATTGGGTTTCCTTGCTACCTTGTGCGGAATTCGCTTATAACAACTCAGTGCACGCCTCTACCAACCAATCACCCTTTTGGGCAAATTATGGGTTCCATCCTTCATTTTTACCCAATACCATTCCTGAATCCACTGTCCCAGCAGTTCAAGATAGAGTAAACCTCATCCAAGCAAATTATCAAATGCTCCAGGATACCATGAAGAAGGCTCAGGAAGAGTACAAGAGACATTATGACAAGAGGAAGAGAATTAACCCTACCTTTAAGATAGGGGACAAAGTGTGGCTTCAAGCAGTGAACCTGAAATTGTCATGTCCATCTCGGAAGTTGGGACCCAAATTCCTGGGTCCTTTTGAGATTAAACATGAAATTAACCCTGTAGCATTTGAACTTGCTTTGCCTAAATCTTTCAGAATCCATCCTGTGTTTCATGTCTCTCTTCTCAAACGTGTCATCTTCAGTCCTTTTTCAGGGAGAGAAGAAGTGCCCCCGCCTCCGGTTCAGGTTGGTGACGGAACTGAATTCGAAGTCGAGTCTATCCTTGACTGTCGTCGGAGAGGTAGGACAATCCAATTTCTAATTAAGTGGAAGGGGTATTCTGCTGAAGAGAATTCTTGGGAACCTGCAAGTTTTGTACACGCCCCTAGGCTCATACACAGGTTTCGTAGCCTTCATCCCGAAAAATGGGCTCGTTTAGGCATCCGGAGGCTGCCCCTTGGGGGGAGGCACTGTCAGGGAAATAGGCGTAACCTCGCGAGGTACGATCGTGTTAACGCGCGTCAGCGCACACGGAGGCGCAATGTGGTTCCTAGATGAACGCCCGATGCTGCGTCTGATCGAGTGCGAGTACGCGGTGTAGGACGAACGTATAACGTTACACGTCGTAGGCGTACGAACGCTATGGCGCGCACACGACGTAACCCAGGCACCGTGCCTATTTAAACGTTCACCTGACAGTGCCGCATCGCTGGATTATCGTCAGCTTCTCCTGAGTACCTGTGCCCGTGATTCCTGCTGTTTGATCTCCTGTTTACCGACCCGGCTTGTTTGACCTGCTTCTGTTGTTCTCCTGGCTCCGACCTCTGGCTTGTACCCGATATTCCTTGTCTGCTCCCGGCACCCGACCTCGGCTTGGCTTGGCTCCTGCTCTCCGGTCTCCAGCTCAGGACCCGTTGCTCTGACCTCAGGACTGATCTCCCGTGTTTGACCCTCGGCCTGGCCTTGATCCTGCCATTGGACTTCCTTGCACAGTTGCCCCCGGAGACTGGTCTTCTCAGCTCTTTCATCTACTGCTGCTACCTGGCAACCTGTGCTACTGTGGGCACTGCATCCCTGTGTCTTCTTCAGGGTTGTACTGCACTCGGCCGCAAGGGGAGCCCTCTCAGCATCTCGGCCTCCCTACCTTGATTGTGACAGAAAGTCTGGAAAGTTTAAACTGTTCTCTCTTTGAAAGCAAAATTAAAGGTGAGCTCCAAAGAAAGTCAGTCTTTTTTATTAAGACACCAGACCCAGACAACACATCTAGGTACTGTACTCTCTGAGAATTTTTGCAGACTATATTGTGTTATGCAATTAAGAGTGGACTAGCACCTGCCCTGATTAGGCAATAAAAAAACAGTAGTACTGATGAGGTTGTTGCTTTGCTCAATCTATTTAAGAAACTTCTATTGTTAGGTAGTCAGTGCCTAGCAATGCAATTGTGTACAGTGCTACCTCTCCATGTCCCAGTGTGACTGTTAACCATAAACAATATTGCAGGAGGCTAATATCAAGAGAAATTCTGCTGCTTTGACTGGTTTATGCAGATATACATGTAACATTTTTAATACCAAGGAAAGACTTTAGTTTAGACATTGGAAATGGGAGGAGAAGAAGAGCTGAAAGTGTTAAACCATTTTGCATTGCGGTACAATGTGGCAACAAGTGAGTTACATACGTTCTTTAGCAGAGGATAAAGTGTTCATATAGTTTCAATAGATGTATTTGTGTATAGAAGAGGGGCTAACCAGATAATAAAAATAATCTGTAAGGGTCTTCTTGTTTTGAAGTCCTATGCTGAGTTCCCTTCATTATTGAGAAATTCAATCAAGAGTTTACATTTGGAGCAGCAGAAGTGCCAGCAAAGGCCTTAAAGTGCATGCTTCATATGCCCATTAAACTTTATAGCTGGGCCAGATACATGCTTAATTTTTTTTCAGCAATGCTGTAAGATATAAACACATCACCAGGCCAAACCACTGTATTAAGAATATACCTTTGCATGACCTAAAGTCCGTAACTACATTTACAAAATATATGAGGAAAGCATGGGTTATCATTAAAGCAGAACCGTATCTAATCTATTAAATTTTAAAAATATAAATACCTCCCAAAAATCTCATCAATCTTGTAGCCCTGATCATTAAGATCCCTGTTTCCCATTTATTGCAGCGATATCCTTACTCTCCCTTTTTAGGTAGATAGCAGTTTCTGATCCTGGAAGAGGGCAAAGCAATCTACTTGTGCATCAGTAAATTCCTAAGCATGCACACAGTGCCAGTGCTGATCTTTGCTATGTGGTATCCTAAGAACTTACACTGATACACCTCTCCAGATGCCCTGTCCCACAGAGGCCTTCTTTGGACTCACTCCCTCAGACCCAGTGGACGAAAAGGAGGTGGTGTCGGACTTCTCCTCTCCCCACAATGCACCTTTCAGGTACTTCCCACACCTCCCTCTCTTTCCCCCTGCTCTTTCGAAATGCACTGCATTCGTCTTTTCTCTTCAGTTTGTCTGAGGGTCGCAGTTATTTATCGACCTCCTGGACCAGTGTCACGCTTTCTGGATGACTTCTCTGCATGGCTACCCTATTTTCTCTCATCTGAAGTACCTGCCATCATCCTAGGTGACTTTAACATCCCAATCAATGTTAATACCGCTACCACTTCTAAACTACTCAACCTAACCTCCTCTTTTAACCTAACACAATGGCCACAAACCACCACTCACTTCAACGGTAACACTCTCGACCTCGTATTCTCCCATCGCTTCACCCCCTGCAATCTCTCTAACACACCCTTTCCTCTCTCTGATCACAACCTTATCTGTTTCACTCTCTCCTTGTCTCCTACATCCCATGCTGCCAACTTACAAACCACTACCTGCAGAAACCTTCACAACCTAAACCCTTCCCTTCTTCACTCTGCTACCTTTATGAGAAAATCGCACCCCTGTCCTGCCCAGACCTAACCACTTCCATCTACAACAACACGCTGTCATCCTCCCTAGACGTACTTGCTCCTCTTTCTACACACAGAACAAGGCTCCGTCTGCCACAACCCTGGCAAACAGACGACACCAGAAGTCTCAAGAGACACAGCCGTGCTCTTGAGCGAGCATGGCGTAAATCTAAGTGCCTGCAAGACTTTACCCTCTACAAATATGCCCTTCTCAAATACAACTCCTGCCTCCACATTGCTAAACAAACCTATTACAACACTCTCATCAAAACCCTCTCATCCAAACCTTGTCAACTCTTTTCTACCGTTAATTCCTTACTTCACCCCCCACTGCTTCCATCCACCAACTTGCTTACCGCTCAACAGATTGCCAACCATTTCAATAGCAAAATTGACACAATTCGCAAGGAGATATCCAGCATTCAACTCCCTCCCCTACCCAACACAACAGGTCCAACACCACACTCAATACTCTTCTCTTTTTGCCCAGTTACCAAAGATAAAGTAAATAAACTCCTCTCCATGGCCCACCTCACTACCTGTTCCCTGGACCCTGTCCCCTCACAATTACTGCTACCACCTTCCCACTCTATCCTCAACTCCCTAACCCACATCTTCAACCTCTCCCTCTCCTCCGACACCTTTCCTTCCCTGCTCAAACATGCACTGGTTACCCCCATACTCAAAAAACCCTCACTAGACCCCACCTGTTTGAACAACTTAAGACCCATCTCCCAGCTCCCATTTGCCTCCAAGCTCATCAAACGCCTTTTCCATGACCAAATGAGTTGCTACCTCATGGACAACAACCTTCTCAGCCCCCTACAGTCTGGCTTCCGGCCACAACATTCCATTGAAACTGCCATACTAAAACTCCACAATGACCTACTAACTGCTAAAACCAATGGGCACTCCTCGATACTCATACTTTTAGACCTCTCTGCTGCCTTTAAAACAGTTGATTAACTGCTCCTCCTCAGCAAATTACGCTCCCTTGGCCTCCGCTATTCTGCTTTATCCTGGTTTTCCTCCTACCTATCTCAGCACACTTTCAGTGTCACTTACAACTCCATCTCCTCCGCTCCCCTTCCTCTTTCTGTTGGGGTACCCCAAGGTTATGTCCTTGGGCCCCTCCTATTCTCACTCTATACCTCTTCCCTGGCCAAAGACACCCAGATCTATCTCTCCATTCCTCAACTCACCCCCTCAATCTCCTCACAGATCTCCAACTTACTGAATGACATATCAATATGGATGTCACACCACTTCCTCAAACTCGGTCTTTCTAAAACTGAGCTTGTTATATTTCCTAATTCACAATCCCCCCCCCGTGACTTCACCATTAATATCAACAACACAAACTTTGGTCCCTCCACACATGCCAGGGTCCTGGGTGTAATCCTTGACTCTGACCTCATCTTCAGACCCCATATACAATCACTAGCTAAATCCTGCCACCTTCACCTCTGCAACATCTCCAGAATTCGACCCTTCCTGACTAATGACACCACAAAGCAACTCATTCTCTCCTTGATTATTTCTCGCCTTGACTACTGCAACTCTCTCCTTAATGGCCTACCCTTAGGCAGGCTATCCCCACTTCAGTCTATTATGAATGTTGCTGCTAGACTAGTACACCACACTAATCATTCCGTGACTGCCGCCCCTCTCTGCCAATCCCTTCACTGGCTTTCCCTACCCCACCGTGTAAAATTCAAAATGCTAACCATAACATACAAAGCCATCCACAATATCGCCCCCAACTACAACACCAACCTCATCTGCAGATATCGCCCAAATTGTCCCCTCCACTCCTCCCAGGACCTCCTGCTTTCTAGCTCCCTTGTTACCTCCTCTCATGCTCGCCTTCAAGACTTCTCCAGAGCCCCTCCCATCCTCTGGAACTCCCTGCCCCAGTCTGTCTGATCAGCCCCTACCCTGTCCACCTTTAAGAGATCCCTGAAAACTCATTTATTCAGGGAAGCCTATCCCACACCCACCTAACTGTCCCCGAGCCACCCCCATCAAATTATTCTCTGCAGCTATTACCTTTTGTAACCCCACCCCCTCCCTTTAGAATGTAAGCTCTACGAGCAGGACCCTCCTGTACCTTTGTATTGTACTGTAATTGTGTTGTCCCCCCTTATACATTGTAAAGCGCTGCGTAAACTGTTTGCGCTATATAAATCGTGTAATAATAATAATAATATCAGTGGAGAGACAGCCTACATCTTTATGGCATAAAAATCCATTCCTGCTCAGCACTGATGCCAAAAATTAGGAAAATGTGTACATGTGCAATGTGAAGCACAACATTCCAACAGATGACTCACAAAATTCTGGGCTGCTTTCCCAGCCAAGCAAACGCTAAAAGCATTATCTTTTGTGGATTAATGTTCACACACTTTCTCTGGTTGCAGTTTTTTAGCCAATACACTTTATACCACCACTGCAATCACCACCATTCATCACTTCACTCACTTCACGTGTATAGATGTATCTCATTAATTAATACATTTATTTCACATGGTTTCATCTTCATACTGATACTGATTGACTTCATACTGATTCACATGGTCGTGACATGGTCGCCTGGTCTTCACCTGGTTGTTGTCTCTGGTCTGGATGGGACTCCTCACCTCAGCCCTGGGGGTGATGCTCATCCTTGTCCTCTGCCATCCCTTGGACCTAAGATTGGGCGCCACCATTGGGCCGTATTGTAAGTTACACACCTTTATTTTGAGAGATTGTCCTCCGTTTAAAGGATATCCTATATTTACAGATATTATTATATATTTAATTTCAGAGCATTTTACTCCAGATGATTGGCATGAGCCATGAAAAGTGTGTTGAGTTACATCGAACTGATGCCTAGACAAGTTTGGCTCACCTTGAGCAAATGATTATGTTCATTGAATTTTCTTGAATGGATGAGTGTTTTTATGTAACGGTACTGCGTATTATGTTTTACCTTATTCTGTATAACTATATATTCATACAAGTGTATCATAGTATATTGTGTCCTGCATTTACAGATTGACACTCTCTATAATGTGATTTGTTATTAATAAATACATTTATAAATAATTTGAATAAGGTATCCATTCAGTGACCTGCCTCACACACAGTCCCATTCCGTTCTTCTTTCTGTTGCTAAAAGCATTATAATATTTATTATTATTGCTCCTATCACCTAATACCAAGGTTCAATAAAGGTCTTCTTTAAATAAAGAACTAGTTTAAAAAAGTAGAAACAGAAGGGATAAATGAAAAAAAAAATGAAAGTTGGAGTAAGATAAGTGGTGGAAAGTGTTTAGGTTCAAGCTAACCTGGACAAAGTTGGCCATTCATTCAAAGATTCCATTTTCTAAACCAAACTGGGCTCAACCTTGAGTGGCCCCATATATCACAATGTTCCTATAAATGTGCACGATATGGCGATTTGACACTTCAGTGACATTTTTAAGTTAGAAGAAAAATATTAATTTACTCACATCTACCAGGTAATTTGATTATTCAGTTAAAATCTTGAAGCTCTCTGAAACAATGATCAGCAGATGAAGATGGCAAATGGTCTCCTATGCCCATTACTCTAAGGATTTTTTTTTATTCTATTCCTGACCATTCTCTAGCTAAAATTACTCCCCCACCCCCACCCGCATAGCCTTAACCCTCATCTAATCATCTTCTATTTGCAACCAAACAATATTTATTACTTTTTTAGTGCTATGCTATCCTGAAAATTCATTCAAATAGAAGTATTGCATATTATATTAGACCAGTTTGGCCCAACACAGGTCCCAATTGAGCGAGGCATTTGTTTTTAGTGCATCATTGTCATATACAGTAAACATTTACAGAAATAGACCCCAAGATGATTAAAAAAAAAAATTAATTGCTAATTATAAATAATAATAATATTAATAAAAAATATTTTTATTATTATTAACCACTTGCTTACTGGGCACTTAAACACCATTCTGCCCAGACCAATTTTCAGCTTTCGGTGCTCTCACAATTTGAATGACAATTACTCAGTCATGCAACACTGTACCCAAATGAATTTTTTGTCCTTTTTTTCCCACAAATAGAGATTTCTTTTGGTGGTATTTGATCACCTCTGGGGTTTTTATTTTTTGCGCTATAAATGAAAAAAGACCGAAAATTTTGAAAAAAAACGCATATTTCTTTGTTTCTGTGACAAAATTATGCAAATTATTAATTTTTCTTCATAAATTTTGGTCACAATTTATACTGCTACATATCTTTGGTAAAAATAACCCAAATTAGTGGATATTATTTGGTCTTTGTGAAAGTTAGAGAGTCTACAAGCTGTGGTGCGAATCGCACAAAATTGATCACATCTGATGTACTGGTGACCTATCTCGCTTCTTGTGACCCGAACAAGTCAGAAAAGTACAAATACCCCCCAAATGACCCCTTTTTGGAAAGTAGACATTCCAAGGTATTTAGTAAGAGGCATGGTGAGCTTTTTGATGTTGTCATTTTTTTCCCACAATTCTTTGCAAAATGAAGATTTTTCATTTTTTTTATTTTTCTCCACAAAATTGTCATTGTAATAGGTTATTTCTCTCACACGGCATGTGTATACCACAAATGACACCCCCCAAAAAATTCTTCTACTCCTCCTGAGTATTACAATACCACATGTGTGGGACTTTTTCACAGCCTGGCCACATAGAGAGGCCCAACATGCAGGGAGCGCCATCACGTGTTCTAGAAGCATAAATTACACATCTAACTTGTTGACTATTTATTACACTTTTGAAATACCAGGACAATGACACGTGACACTGATGACAGATGGCACTGATACGTGGCAATGATGACACTTATACGTGGCACTGATGACACGTGGCACTGATGACAGATGGCACTAATATGTGGCACTGATGACAGATGACACTAATATGTGGCACTGATGACACGTGGCACTAATACGTGGCACTGATGACACGTGGCACTAATACGTGGCACTGATGGCACGTGGCACTAATACGTGGCACTGATGACACGTGGCACTAATACGTGGCACTAATACGTGCCACCGGTGACAGATGGCACTAATACGTGGCACCAATGACGCGTGACACTAATGACAGATGGCACTGATAAGTGGCATTGATGACACGTGACACTGACAACAGATGGCACGTGACACTGACAGGTGGCACTGATGACAAATGGCACTGATACATGGCACTGATGACAGATGGCACTATGTGGCACTGACACGTGGCACTGACGACACGTGGCACTGACGACACGTGGCACTGGGGGCAGGTGGCACTGGGGGCAGGTAGCACTGGGGTGGATGGCACTGGGGGCAGGTAGCACTGGGGTGGATGGCACTGGGGGCAGGTAGCACTGGGGTGGATGGCACTGGGGGCAGGTAGCACTGGGGTGGATGGCACTGGGGGCAGGTAGCACTGGGGTGGATGGCACTGGGGGCAGGTAGCACTGGGGTGGATGGCACTGGGGCAGGTGGCACTGGGGTGGATGGCACTGGGGCGGATGGCACTGGGGCGGATGGCACTGCTGGGGGTGGATGGCACTGCTAGGGGAGGATGGCACTGCTAGGGGAGGATGGCACTTTATTTTATTTTTTTACTTTTTTTTCTTTCACAGGCAGAACGGCTGCCGCTGCAGCCGTTCATCTCTCCCCTCTCGCACTGTCTGTGCGAGGAAGGAGAGCGGCGCTGAGAGATGATCTCATATGTAAACATATGAGATCATCTCCCATTGGATACGCCGATCACGCTGTAAACGGCCGCTGTGATTGGCCGTTTACAGCGATCTGTGTTTGCCTGTCCCCGGGGGACACGGCGAACACAGAACTTCCGCGATGCGCGCTCGCGGCGGCGCGCATTGCGGAAGTAAACATCACGCCGTCCAGGGACGGCAACCCGGACGAAGGCGCCTGCTCTACTGCCGTCATTCGGCAATAGGGCGGGCGCGAGGAGGTTAATATTAGTATTATTAATAATATTATTATTATTATTATCTACATAGTTTTACTATAAGCTAATGATGAAGGCATAACATGTAACAATGTCATTAACTCACAAATATAATGTCATATATCTACGGTAGTTACATTTTTATAATATTTTTTAATATTCAGCACCTTTAAAATGACAGTAACAAATATAATACACATCAAAATGTCAAGCAGTTATTCTTCCTTCACCATTTACATTATTTAGTAAGTAAACATTTACATTTTATGCAATTTTTCATGGTTCGTTTTTTTCATGATTATTTTTTAGGAGGAAAAAAATGAACATCTCTATGAATAAACTATATCACAAGAAGCACATAAAAAAGCCTGCTGTGCAGGTCATCGTTAAACTTCTCTGTCCGTAATGACAACTGTGACCTACAGAGGTAGCCCTTTCCTAATAAAGAGATGGCAGAACAGTACATGGGTTCATTGTTTCTTTCCAAAATGAATAAATTGCTAAGCAAATACATAATCATCACAGCACTGACTTTTTATTGAATAGGCTGCAGTGATGACTGTCATTTTAAATGCTGAATTTCTCATTTTCTCTGTGCAGCAGAGGCCATCTAAATAGTATGCAGATCACTGCTAGTCAAATAAATTGTCAAGGAATGAGGGCACTGTAATATTGATACAGGAGAAATTAATACATATCTATACTCCCTGTTCTAATTTGCCTTTTTGTCAGGCTTCTCCTTTTTTAAACAAAATACTATATATATATATATATATATATATATATATATATATATGTTTTACACAATCAGGTTTTCAATTAAGGTATGCAAAATCACCAAGGATAAATAAATATACATACACATTGATGGGCAAAATGAATGTCTCTAATATTGATAATAAATAAATATCATTATTTTAAATGTGTATGTAACAAAAATTGTTTTATTTACTAAATATGTCATTAATTAATATCTATAATTATACACCATTTTCACCATGGCATTTGGACAGTTTGAACCATTTTTTTTAAGCCTGACATTTATGTTTGCATGTAAATAAAGGCAAAATGACAAACAAAGAATACAATCTCATATAGTAGAATTCAGCAGTAAAAGAGAGATAGCCCGCTTGCTGCTCCCAATCACCAAGTGGTTGCTATAGTTACAAGGTCAGGAAATATGCCTTATCCCCAGTTGTCCAAGGCTTGCACATGTCACTTCTGAAACTATGAATTTTATATACAGGTCAGGATAAGAATGCCTAAGAAATAAACAGAGAACTGGACAATAATTGCAGATAATGCTTTTATATCTTTGCATCTTTTGGAGATGCAATTTTTTTTCAGGGTTATGTGTAAAACCAGATAGTTGTTTTTAATTTTTCAGTTTACATTTACTTATTTTTTACTACAAATTTCTCAGTGTCTTTATATATATATTTTTTTACATTTTTAACTATTTGCTCACTAACTTATTGAAATGGCAATCTACAAACCTAATTTACAATCTTAAGAATCAGCTATTTTAATTATTTTATAAAGAATTTTTGTTGTTACAATATGAAATCAAAAATGGAATAATCTACTGACATGCTATTTGTCAGTATATAACCTGTAGTCAGTGTATGTATGCATAATATCCTGTGTACATAATTTTTAACTCAACTAAATTGGAGATTTTTGAAAATATTCAGCAATGATAATTAAAAGGCCCTAAGGATACTAAAAAGTGCAACATCAGGTAGGTCAAATACATTTAGAAAATTACAAATGTGCATGTGTTATTATATATATATATATATATATATATATATATATATATATATATATATAGTGTTTTATTATTAAGGACATATATAGCATGCTTTGATACGTTTTTACTGATATACATAGATATGGTGCATGGATATTTATATGCTTTCAGTAACTTAACGGTAAATGTCCAATTGCTGTTGTTTGAGATTTCTGAAAAAAAGCAATAGAAAATATTAAAAGAAAAATATTTTACTATTAGTGTTTTTTTTTTCCATTTATAGTTTTTTATGTGGTGTTGCTTAACTTGCTTATATTTTTTCTAAATTTTAAAGGCGTCCTTTTCTACATTGTTCATAATTTTAAAATCCTTGAATAGAGCAAAATGGGCATATAAGACATAATGGTAGATATATTGGTCCACCTTTCCTTTGGATTGATGCCTTTGTTCAGATGAACCTGTTTTTCCTTTCTTTTATGTTGGTCAGAAAAGATTAGTCCTCACATTGATAACAATCCTTCCTATTTTTTTTTTTTTTTTTTTTTTTTAGAAAGCAGCATTCAAATGAGAAACTAAGTACATTTCTTTTCAACAGGCAATTTACCCCATGATGAGATATGCTTTCACTTTATTCTCTGACATTCTAGCATCTAGCAGCACAGCAGGTATCCAGAGGTTAGGCTTCAAATAAAGGATAACTACATTCTTACATTAATAGATGCCATTGTATGAATTTGTCATATTATTGCAGCATTTAGTCCCTTTAATTGTGCTTTTAAAATTATACATGATAAAGCTGTCCAGACTGAGGTTACAAAATATCCTACCCATTCTTTAATAATAATTGCTCTGTTTCTAGAATGCTCTTGTGGGTTTTTTCCACACTCTTTATATGATTGAAGACCAAAGACGATTTGAAGCTTCTTACTTAAACACCATTTTAACCTTTGTTTTTCTTTTTGGAATATCATTTAATAATATTGTAAAAAATAGTGTGATTTTGCTACTGCAGTATGCACACGAATAAATACTTTTTTCCCCTCATTGTACACATACATATACACAAACTATATATATATATATATATATATATATATATATATAATGTTTACATTAGGTTTAATTATATTTACTAATTGAACAGTATGGAACTTGTTTTTTTTTTCTATGACCTTTTTGTATGGTCATGCGAGGCTAGGTTGTATGTCTTCTGGCCTACATGCAACCTTGCCTATTAGTCAGTCCCCAAACCATTGATGTGAACCATCAGCCCTATGATTTCTGTGGTTCATTCATTTTGTGGTTCTCTAACGATCTCTGCCCTAGCTCTAAATCCTGCTTTTATTGTAGACAGAGCTGACAACAGGCAGCCTTGTCTTTCATTTCCTTGATGTACTTTGTACTGCAGTATGGCTTTTGTTAGTATTGATGCAAACATTACCATAAACCACCACCTAGGGACCAGAAACAATTGACTAACTGTTTTCAAATCCAATACACTTAAGTTGATCAGACACAAAGTTTAAGTACAGTTTGCTATAACAGCAACTATGCTGTGTGGCCTCAACCTTTATAGACTGAAAAATAAAGGTCAATGGCACGTAGCTACTTATGTCAAGACAGAGTACAAAGCTATGTATAACAGAAGTGTACATATAGAACCTGAAATCATTTCCTTTGCCAGCCCTGCTTTCACCAGTGTATCACCCTCCATGTCCTCAACACACAGTTGACAAAAATATAAATGTGTTAATATAATATTTATTGAAAAGGTATGATTTGATTTTGATGGTGCACTGTTATTCATTTCAAATTGACTTGCATAGAATTTTTTCCAGTAAAATACTAAACAGCAGGCTAACAATCACTGGACTCATTAAAACAGAATATTTTGCAGCATATGGACAATTTTCAAAGTTAGCTGTGTGGTAAATGCAAAACAGTGGCTGACCCTTTTTGTGTAAAGAGCAGTGAAAGGGTCATTTGCTTTTTAAGCATCGTTAGATCCAGATTCAAGCCTTTGTAAAAAGGGCCATTCACTTTCCATATGATGCTTCAAAGATGTCAGCTGAATCTTTGAAGTTTTTCCCTAAATTAAGCAGAGAGAAACATAGAGTAGAAAAATTGCAAATATGATGTTATAAGAAAAAAAAACTCATAATATTATGGTAAAAAATTCATGGCGTTCGTAAAAAAAAAAAAAAAAAAAAAGGTGTCTTTTTTGCAACTTCTGAAACTTACGAAATGCTAAAAGCGAATCTGTGCAATCCTGTAATTTTCCATGTTTTCAAAAGGCAACAAAAATATTTTAAAGAATGTTAAAAAAACATGTCATGTTGCATTTTAGATACTATGATCAATACATTTAGTGTTATTGTTACACACAATAGGTATTTTAAACATATATAATTAAGCTTAAAATACTGCACATCTGTATAAAACCAATGTCTTAAATACATATGGTATCTACTACAGCTTACACTGAATTCACATAGACAGCAAAACCAATACTTTTGAAAAAATGTGCTTGCATTAGGAGGCATTTAAGTGGCTATATATTATATATTTATAATTTAGTAAAACTGTACAGTATTTAAAATAAAGCTTCATATAGCAAGCCAAATAATAATAATAATTTATTGTGTGAACATCTTAAAAGGATCTCAGTGAAGTTTACTCCATCCTCACAACAGATGCTGGAAAGTAAAAATGATTTAGGCTTTGAGTTCAACGTGTCATACCCTCTTTGACATCATTTTATTTTTTAAGCATCATCCAATGGACCGTGTAAGATATATAGGGGTTGATAGCTTTGGCTATAGAATTTATATTCAGCTCTTTGGACTGAAATACCCTGTAATAGGATTTTGTGATAGACTTTCCCATGTTTTTTTTTTAATTTATATCCAAGGTAAATACTTGGATGAATGGTTCTTAGTTACATATGCATCCTAATTTAATTTATAAGGCATAATTAAATTCAAAATATTAATGTAGTATTACTGTATTTTACAGTCAATAGGAGGCATCATAATTCCACTTCATAAATGTAGTAAGTGAAAAAATTTAAAATGTGTTGAGAAATTCAGTGAGTGTATTATGCATTTTGCTGGGGAATGTATGCAGAGGAGTGTTAATTATACAAGTGCACATTTTTTTTATATTTAAATGCATTTTTTATGTAATCAGTGATGGCTAATAAAACAATCAATATTATTACATTTAGATGATTTAAACTGTATTTCAGGGCAAAATGTAAAAAAAAAATGATTTGGTACATCTCTGCAATACAAATTAGCTGTTGATCTGTCAGTAATCAGGTGTGTTTCTAACTTCCTGCTTGAGCAGACAACAGATTTGCTTAGCTGAAATCCCAAGCAGCATTTTTAGCCTTAGCTTCTGAACTACGGAACTCCACCTATTCCTGACCCCTCTCTGTCCCATTCCCTGTGCTTACAATAAATTCTGCTGCCTTGACTCCCAGGAATCTGTCTGCTCACTGTGTGTAAGAAAAGGCATTTTGGGAGATGTAGTTCTGGGGGCAGACTTATGTCAAAAGAAGTTGTCTACCCAGCAGCTACCACTTGACAAGTTTACAAGCCTGATGATGATGTCACAGGGAAAATAAAAGCTGCTTCTGACTATAGAACAAAAACAATAATGCTGGGACATACTCTAGAGATGGCGAGGGAGGTTGGAGTATAAATCTGAGTAATTCCCAAGTTGTATATATTTAAGCCCAATACATTCTCATTTTAAACTCTCTTCCTTCTTCAAAGCTTGGTAGTATCTAATTGGGCACAGTTTTCCTTATCCATAGTTATATGGGAAAATCAATAAGTGATTTGCAGGTTTAATTTCAAACATCTATTACCTGAACAAGATGCTTCCAACAGAGAATCATTCCAGGTACAGCTTTAAGCAAACCTCCTGGCAAACAACTGCATACACAATTGGCATACATATAAGTGATTTGTAATTCTGCTCATCAAGCCATGTGATTCTCACATCTTTGTCACACTGCAGTAATTTTGTTCATACATTCAGATTGTCACAGTGTGGGATAAGGCTCAGTCTAGTATAAGCAGTAGTAGCAGCATAAGTGTTCAAGCCAAATTCAGTAGCTAAAGATTTCAAGAATGCATTTTTGCAGTAGCAACAAAGAGCAAATAACTGGCATAAGCACGATAATCTGGCAAACAGGAAGTGTAGGTGCATGGTTTAAATAGGAAGCTCATAGGAGGAGCTAGAGATTCAGAATTCAGAAGACAACTGGGTATCAGTGAAGACTGATCAAGAGACCAGTCAGGGTACTATTCAGAGCTTCAGGTGGCTCAGTAGGAAGTTCCACTTCCACTTCCAGGCACAATAGAGACCTTGGGTTCGGATCTGGATTCTGAAAGTGCCAACTTCAATCCAGAATTTTTCTTTGATGTCTTAGGGTCTAATGTGTGAGGAAATATCTGACAAAATTCTCTTGTTAGCCTATGAGCATGAACATATTCTTCCTGTTCCAAATCTTCTGATCCAATATCTCCAATAAACCCAATATTGTAATTTTCTTAACCATAAATTCTTCATTGCCTTGTACATCAACAAGTGAATGGGGTGAAAACATTATCCCAGAAAAAGGATTTTTGCTAAAAGGGACAATATTGAGAAATGAAAAACAGGGGGAATCTTGATACTGCCAGGAAGTTATTTTTGTAATAGTAAATGTTTATTTAACATTTTTAGTACAAAACAAAGTACAAGAAGGGTACAAAGAGTTTACATGTGCTACAGTGTATGACAAATCAAATGAAAGAACAATTATTAAAAGGCAGGAATGAGCGAAACATTCCCAGGTTTGATTTGATGCAGATGCAGTGAACATTACCAGTTACTGGTAAATTCCAGATCCTAAATGTGAACCCCCTTGAAATTAAAGTGTTTCTAAAGGCAGGATATTATTGTCTTAATGCATTCCCTGCATTAAGGTAAAGCATGTTCCACTAGTTCTAATTGCCTCCCTGACCCCCCTCTTATATTTATCTGAGAAATAAGAGATGAGCGGGTTTAATCATGAATTCAGCTTTGGCTGTTTGTGTTTTGGTGAACACCTGAACTTTGCCTGTCTGGCCCCTGTTTGCCAAAGCCAAACATATATAAAAATAGTGAAATAAAAAAGGTATGGCGCTAAACCCTATCAGTGATAAAATAAATTAACTTATCAAGCCCTAGTGTTTGTTTTTTATATATAAAAAAGGGGAGAGGAAAGAAAAAACTGTTAGTGCTACCGTGCAAAGATATCCTAAAGCAATTTTGTCCAAAGCAAACTATGTGTAGATAATGTGTAAATAATGTGAAATCAACATTCACATTTCATTATAATAAAACAACAAATGAGTGTTAATTGTCCTGTGCGTATCAAGTTATTAAAAACATTCATTAAATGTGCAAAAAGGTGAAATTGTTATTAGTATTCGATGATATATTAGTTGAAAACAGATTGTGCAAACATGTGCAAGAAATTGTGCAAAAAGACAACTACAGATCAGAGCAACCAAGGATCAGAAATCATTCAACCAAAAAACCGCATAAAGGCGTTAAATGTGCAGATCAACAATGTTTTCAACCAATAATCGCATGAAGACGCTTCTGAGTCCAATATAAGTCCAAAATTAATATTTGGCTTGATAGTGCTGCCTCTTCGGATTATTGTTGTAATGATTACAAAAAATCAATGGGGGGTATTTGATTCACTTGTGCAAATAGTGTGGACTTTCACTTAGAAAACTTCATCCCCGGTGCGCCACTCTGTGCTATGGTATATAAATGCTCTCACCAGAGTTAATGCCCTCGTGGGGCTAGATGAACCTTCACAATGTAAGCCACTGTGTCGCTCTCTGGCTGCTGCAGGTGCACTGGGTGAAGCTTCGTTGTTCCGTCCGTGTAATATCCGACGTCGGATATTACACGGACGGAACAACGAAGCTTCACCCAGTGCACCTGCAGCAGCCAGAGAGCGACACAGTGGCTTACATTGTGAAGGTTCATCTAGCCCCACGAGGGCATTAACTCTGGTGAGAGCATTTATATACCATAGCACAGAGTGGCGCACCGGGGATGAAGTTTTCTAAGTGAAAGTCCACACTATTTGCACAAGTGAATCAAATACCCCCCATTGATTTTTTGTAATCATTACAACAATAATCCGAAGAGGCAGCACTATCAAGCCAAATATTAATTTTGGACTTATATTGGACTCAGAAGCGTCTTCATGCGATTATTGGTTGAAAACATTGTTGATCTGCACATTTAACGCCTTTATGCGGTTTTTTGGTTGAATGATTTCTGATCCTTGGTTGCTCTGATCTGTAGTTGTCTTTTTGCACAATTTCTTGCACATGTTTGCACAATCTGTTTTCAACTAATATATCATCGAATACTAATAACAATTTCACCTTTTTGCACATTTAATGAATGTTTTTAATAACTTGATACGCACAGGACAATTAACACTCATTTGTTGTTTTATTATAATGAAATGTGAATGTTGATTTCACATTATTTACACATTATCTACACATAGTTTGCTTTGGACAAAATTGCTTTAGGATATCTTTGCACGGTAGCACTAACAGTTTTTTCTTTCCTCTCCCCTTTTTTATATATAAAAAACAAACACTAGGGCTTGATAAGTTAATTTATTTTATCACTGATAGGGTTTAGCGCCATACCTTTTTTATTTCACATTTCATTTCCCTCTCCTCCCCAACAAGGAAGTGAGGGCTTCAGGCACAGGCAGCTCTAACCCAGCATATTTCTTTTCCTTCTTTTAATTTTACCACATATTCCTATCACAGCGGAGATTTGTTTGTCCATAGCGCGACTTTATTTATTCATTTATATATAAAAATAGCTTTTCTACTGCTTTCTATATAAGTTTCTTGCTGTCACTGGAAGCCATGGGTTCTTGCACCTGCAGCCTCCCTAGGAGCCACTGACATCATGAGGGCAGTGATAGCAATGACATCACTGTGAAAATATGAGCACTGGCCATTTTTGGTTAATAATGTCACCACTATCCCTATCTCCTTAGTTAGAGAGAGAGAGAAAGCACAGACATTAAGCATGCATTGGCAGGCTGTAATTTTTGAGTGATTAAGCATAAATGCTAACTGGAAATAAAAAAATTAGTCTTGATTCAGAGACCAAAGAGGGAAATATATTAGCGTTTAGCAACACAGCTAGTAAACTTTTTTTGGAAGGCCTCATATTCTTAGGAAATGTGCAGACATATTGCATCTGGAAAATATAAAATGTGCATTTGTTTAAAATGTAAAAGAAAAATAAAATCACTAATTTGTAGTATACCTTTGAAGCCTTTGTTGGATTGACCACAGTTTCTGAGGGAGAGGGGGGACAATTGGAAATAAAAAATATATATATATTCAATAGAAGACTGAAGAAACATTTTTACTGATTTGCATCACAAATATTAGGCCTGTATGGACAGACTGCAATTTCTGATTGGAAATATTACATCTGGAAATCTGTACATTTAAATTTAGATTGCATTCACATGAGCGACCAGGGGTAGATAGTTTTCTGCATTCAGAAGTGGCCAAACATTGCCCCTGGATGCAGCTGCACCCAGTGCTAAGGGCATATGCAAACAAATTGATTAGCTGTGACCAGCACCCAGGGTCAGTTGGAACCTCTCTTTGCATGTAATCGCTTGGAGGAGAAGTTACATGTGAATGAACAGTGGTGGTCCTGACTACAGGCATGCCCCAGTTTTAAGTACACAATAGGGTTTAATTACTAAAGCTGGAAAGTGCAAAATCAGGGTCCCTTCTACATAGAAACCAATGAGCTTCTAACCCCAGATTGTTCAATTAAGCTTTGGTAATAAAACCCAGCAAGCTCATTGGTTTCTATGCAGAAGTGAGCCTGATTTTGCACTTTCCAGCTTTAGTAAATAAACCCCATTGCATACTCAAAAGTGGGGTATGCCTGTATTGATTTCTACAAAGTAGAAACGTGACAGCTACTACTGATAGCCACTGCTGTTCACAAATTGTGAGGTTGATGTATTAGGTAAATAGACTGTGTGCTTTGAAAGTGCAGTTTCACAATTTTTTCTCAGAGCTTAGTGAATGTAGTAAAGCTCCACTGATTTCCATGATCCAATAATGTGCAAGCAAACATGCTGTTTTTTTATATATATATATTCCTTGCACTTGATTAAGTATTCTTTGCAAAGTTAGGCTACACCACGTTCACTAA
The DNA here is from genome assembly GCF_037356315.1 of Lithobates pipiens. Lineage (NCBI taxonomy): Eukaryota > Metazoa > Chordata > Amphibia > Anura > Ranidae > Lithobates > Lithobates pipiens. The sequence continues at coordinate 475,433,213 of NW_027507764.1, forward strand.
GCTCTGGGGAAAATGAGTGCACGTGTACTTGCAAAGTGCACAGTCTATATGCTTTTAGTAAATCAACCCCACTGTGGGCATGCAGCTTGTATGTATCCCACCTGCAGATTCTTGCTAGCAGCCATCCCTGCCCACTTATCTGGTTGTAGCTTTGGTGTCTTGATTCAGGGATTGATGAGGCAAACATTGTATAGTTTTGCATCATGGATATTAGGCCAAGCTGAAATTTCTGAGTGGGTGAGCATGCACATTGCATCTGGAGTAAAAAAAAAACAGTATCTTGTTTTGGAGACTGAAAATGAAAAAATGTTACAGATTTGCATCACAGATATGATATTTGAAATGGACAGGCTGCAATTTCTGAACAACTGAGTGGTTACATTACATCTGGAAATAAAAACATAGTATCTATTCATATAGAATTTAAGAGAAAAAAAATCACAAATTTGTAGCACACATTTGATTCCTGTATTGGGTAGACCACAGCTTCGGAAGAAAAGAGCAAGTATATTGCATCTGAAAACAAAAAATGAACACATTTATTAGAAGACCCAGGATTGAAAAGTGTAACAGATTTGCACCACAGATATTAAGCTTGCATCAACAAGCTACAGTTGTTGAGTGGCTGAGAGTGCATATTGCATCTGGAAATAAAAACATTGTGCCTTGATTGAGAGACAAAAAAAGGAAAACATTTTGTAGTTTTGCAACGTAGCTATTAGGCACTTTTAGAAAGGATGCAATTTCTTAGGGAATGAGTAGGCATATTGCATTTGGAAATATGTTAGTCTGTTTGTTTAAAATGTAAAAGAAAAAAAATTGTGCAGATTTGCAACCTACCTTTGAAGCCTTTATCCAAATAGGCCACAAAGTATCAGAGTGAAAGCAAACACATTGTAAAAAACAATACATTTATTTTTAAGGAGACAGAAGATGGGAAAATGTTACAGACTTGTAAGAACAGGCTGCAATACTGAGCAAGTGGGCTGGCATGTTACATCTGCACTTAAAAAAAATGTGTTTCGTTTCAGACACTGAGAAGGGAAAAAAATTACAGTTTTGCACCATGGATATTTATTCTTTTTGGAAAGGCTGCTATTTATTAGAGAATGAGCAGGTATATTTCATCTTGAAATATAAAATTAGTGTCCATTTGTGATTCATTGATCAAAGAAGAAGTCAATTGAAGAACTATTTACAATGATCAGAAGCAAAAGTTACATAGTCCCTCTACCACAGCCGATGAAGGGATTTGGAGTAGAAAACCAAGGGTTTCCCAGAATGATAGGACATTTGGGTGATTTATTCAGCTGAAAGTCTCTTTTAAAGGTTGGGCTATATTTAAAGTTCAATAGGAAGAGTTTCATGGGAAATTGGCTCTGTAGATGAAGGTGAACTATCAACAGTCCTAGAGGCGATTCAGTTCGCATTGTGCGCTATAGTATTTCATTCATTCATTCAGTCTCCATATCAATAGTTCCAGCTTTATTTCTTGGTTATTTATCATTGCTGTAAGCAAATTCTATGTTCATTAGCTTTCCCAGGTTTCAGAGTCCAACATAGAAGAACAAGGAATTGTACAGCTCTCAGGGATGAGTGGGTTAGGAATGATGAAACGAGATGGTAGAGAATATATACGCATGTTTTTCTTGAATTAATAGTTAGACAGACTGGTTAATGGAGTTTTTTAATAAACACTTTAGAATGACTCATGGCAAGTGTCTCTTTAATTTGTTTGGACAATTAATCGCTTAATGTCCAGAGTCACTGCAGTAAAGACATACGTTCTCAGAATGCCATCTCTCTTTTTGCTGAATATAAATAAATATCCTTTTTTTTGCATGAACATTTATGTTGGATTGTATGTTGGATTGTAGGAAAATGTAGGACCCTTCTGAACTGAATGGCTAATGGAAAAGCGTATGCCTCCTTTACTTTTAAACATTCCTTGTCTCTTCTCCTTTCAATTAGTCTTTAATACATGTTTACACATAATTGGATGAACATTTCAAGGTCATTAGAAGTCTATACTCAAAACCTTGTATTTATAACCCTTTGTACAGTGGCTTTTTTGATGTTCTGGAGAAAGGTACACTGTAAGTGCATTGGAGTCCACAGAGGCTCCATCTTGGGAATATAAATCTTGTACTTATCTCTGCAGATCATAGCTCTCCTCTATTTTAAACTTTCTATAAATTTCGAACTTCAAAAAATGTTTCTTGGTAAGTAACACCAAACTTTTTCAACTCTTCAATCTGCACCTAAATGGACCATGGAGCTGCTACAGTGGATTCCATGTTGTGGCCAGATTACTCTCTCACAATATGGGATCAGGATTGGTTTCCAGTAGCTGTAATAGCAGTCTAGTTTGTGGTTATTAACTGTCTGGATTCACTACACAAGCAGGTGGTAGCAGCAAAGATAAAAGCAGGACAAAGGTTGGTGATAAAGCTGAAGTCACCAGCCATAAGTATCAAGTTTATAATTGGGAGTGATAAGATGTATTGGTAATAAGGACACAGTGTAGCAGTAGCAACAAGAAAGAAGATACTTGTATAGGCACAGTAATTGTATAAACAAAAAATGCAAATGCATGGCTTAAATACAAAGTTTAGTGATAGAGCAAGGATTTCAGAATTCAGAAGAAAACTAACATTTGAGACTAATCAAGAGGTCAGGGATGGCGTCATACAGAGTTTCAGGTGACTTAGTAGGAAGAGCTAGTGCCTGGCACAACAGAATGGATCTGGATCTCAACACGTTTTCTACACCCCTGTCTCACTGCATAGAAAGCTTTTTTTACTTATTGCAACTTCATGTCATTGCCAGCTGCTGGGTTATATAATATTACTGTTGTTAGTTGAGATGAATGAAGTGTTGAGTTTTAATTTCTGTACAAAACATTTGCAAACTTTCCAAACTTTTGACAAAATTTCCATTTTGTCAAAATGTATTGGAGTCAATGGGACAGGTAACATTGAAGTTATTTGTGTTTTAAATGGCTCCAATGCAGTAGATAAGCTCTTTCAACTATCATGAACCTGTTCTTGTGCCAAAATATGGCCCCTATTAGGCTATTTTTTTTTCCACAGAAATAAAAAAAGCTGTGAAACCAAAAACTGGCAAAAATTAATACCGTATATACTCGAGTATAAGCCGAGATTTTCAGCCTCTTTTTTGAGGCTGAAAGTGCCCCCCTCGGCTTATACTCGAGTCATCGCTGTCTGCCCGCTCGATCAGCGTGTCGAGCAGACAGACAGCGGCCATTCTGATTCAAAAGCCGCGCCTCCGGCTCCCCCTTCGCCTGTGATAGGCGGAACACTGAATTTCCCAGCAGCCTGTGTTCCGCCTATCACGGACTTCGTATCATCCTCGTACTACGGACGAGGATGATACGACGTCTGTGATAGGCGGAACACAGGCTGCTGGGAAATTCAGTGTTCCGCCTATCACAGGCGAAGGCGGCGGCGCAGCTTTTGAATTTGACAATGGCCGCCGAGGCGCCGACGAACGAAGAGGGCACGGGACGGAGGCAAGGCACAGGACGGCACGGCACGGGACGGGACGGGACGGGACCGGAGGCAAGGCATGGCATGGCATGGCGGCGAGGCACGGCGGCGAGGCACGGAGGCAAGGAGGCTCGGCACGGGACGGAGGCTCGGGACAAAGGCTCAGGACACAGGTAGGCTGGACACACACACACACACACACACACACACACACACACACACACAGATGGATACACACACACACAGGGATGGATGGATGGATGGAGACACACACACACAGGGATGGATGGATGGATGGAGACACACACACACAGGGATGGAGACACACACACACAGGGATGGATGGATGGATGGACACACACACACACACAGGGATGGATGGACGGACACACAGGGATGGACGGACACACAGGGATGGACGGACACACAGGGATGGACGGACACACACACAGGGATGGACAGGCATGTCTTACCCTCGGCTTATACACGAGTCAATAAGTTTGCCAGTTTTTTTGGGGGTAAATTGGGGGCCTCGGCTTATATTCGGGTCGGCCTATACTCGAGTATATACGGTAATCAAAATTACAACAACACTATTAAATAAACTAAATTACCATAAAAGGGTTGTAAAAATATTTTTTTTTTTAATAAAAATAACAAACATGCCTATACTTACTTGCTCGTTTTGCACAGAGCAGCCCCAATCCTCTTCTTCTGAGGTGCCCCGCCAGTGCTCCAGGCCGCTCCTCCTCATTGGGTGCCCCCACGGAAAGCTGCTTTCCCTGGGGGCACCCATGTGGGCTCACTCCTGAGTCTCGCTGCTGTGTCCATTCACACAGACAGCTGAACTCAGCCCCGCCCCCACTCTCATGTCACTGGATTAGATTGGCAGCAGTGGGAACCAATGGCCCCTGCTGCTATCAATCTGTCCAAAGAGGAGTGAGACAGTGGCTGGAGCTACTGCATTCATGCACGTTGCTGAATCTGATTGGGATCAGGTAAGAAAAAGAGGGGGTCTGGGGGGAGCTACAATACAGAAGATTTTTCACCGTAATGCATAGGATGCATTAAGGTGAAAAACCTTGAGGCTTTCCAACCACTTTAAGAAAAGCAAAAACAATAGCAACCATTTAATTTCTACTATTTACCCTAACCATCATGTAGTTCATTCAAAATGTTTAATGCAACAGGCATTTCACAGAGTCAGCCTAGGGAAACGGTATATAGGTTTCATATACTGCATTTCAAGCTAAGACTATGATGTGTGGGGATGTGTTTGTTGACTGTTTGTGTATATGTGCATGAGCGGACCTAAACAGAATGGCTAAATGTTATTTTTTTATCAATTGCAACTTCATATTAGGCTGTTTCAGATCTATTTCACTGATAATTCACTAAAAATATATTCATGTTCATCAATAAAAAATATTCATACTGTTGACCAAAATCTGGTCCCCATATTCATCTGGATTTCTTAGCAAAGCATATTGACAAATTAGTTCCCCACTTGTTTAGTAGATCAATCCCAATATTTTAGGTGTATGGCTTTCTTAACAAATGTCATATAAAGCTATTGATGGGATGCTTCTGTTCCTTCTCCAGATACATTTTATGCTGGATGCTTTTTTTAGGGTAACACAAATACCAGTGTATCAGAAATTCCAAAAACAACATACAATTAAGAATATAAAGCACTGTTCCTGTAACACCTTTAAACTTAAACAAGGCATCGTCTAGGACTAAATCCAATAATTTCAAGATGAAAACATATAAGCATATATGTATGGTAAAATTAAAGATTTGTAAAAAACAAATTTCAAACAGAAAAGTTCATATAATATGTTTTTAGAAAGCAAATGTTGCATAATGAGTTCATACTCTGAAGCATTTTATTGATCCTCTTTACTCCATGTTGTGCTATAATGGAGTGTAAACCCTACCAACGATGGTCACTAGTGTGTCAATGTACTTGTACTTTACTTAGTAAATGACCCTGAACAACTTTATTCCTGCTGCGAAAAGTGTCCATGTATAATAAATGTAATGAATAAAATAAACATTTTTTTTTTTTTTAAATTATGAATACTGAACACAATACATTAAAATGAAAAGCCACAAAGTTAACAAATTAGCAGGATCTTTGTATTCTTGACAACTAAAACCAGATAACACAAATTTATATTTAAATTTTAAAGCATGGTTTGTTAAAGCTAAAATTATATTAGGCGTATTTGTTTCATAAATAAAAGATGTGTTTAAAATTATTTATATACTGATAGACATAATATATGAAATATAAACTGGTAAATATAACTGTAAACTATCTAGAAGAAACATTGCTATAAACATTAATGGACTGTTTAGTGAAATAAACAGACTATTTTTAATGGCTGTGATGAATTTGTGTTTGCTTTACTCATGAAATCATTTACATATGTCCACTTCTGGAAACAGTCATGGCTCTGTTTGGTCCACCTCTTCCTGTCTTCCTCACTTCCATATCCCACAGAAGGTGTATAGGGCCTTATTGTTCAACTGACAAAAGTGTGACCATGTATTGAATGGGCAGAATATGAAAATGTGTGTGCCAGTAAATGCAAGAGTGTGCGTGAGTGTAGTGGCAGTGAGTGTAAGAGTGTGCAGGGGTGCAGTAGCAGTGAATATAAAAATGTGTGTGGGTGCAGTGGCAGCAGTGGCGAGAGCTGCAGTGGTGGCAAATACAAGAGCGTGCATCCAGTGCAGTAGTACTGGAGTAAGTGTGATAAATTTAAGTATCCCTGTTAGTGCAGTAGCATCCACTGCAAAAGTGTGTGTCCTTGCAGTGCAGAGTAGTGGCAGAGAGTGGGGTTGTGAGCATTGGTGCACTGGGGAGGCGAGGGGTCATGCACAGCCAGGAGTTGAGAGACAAAGCGAGCTGTGCACGCTGTTCACTTCCTGGCCAATAGCAGAGTGAACTCAGCATGGACATGAGCTGTTGACATTTTTTTATCATAAAAGTGGCCACGGTCAGCAGTGAAAGTCCAAAATACTACTGTAGTAAACACACCTGTCTGTAGCTGGCTGGACATAGGGGCTAATTGCTTGTAAATAAAACCCAACTATAGCACCTATTTTTTTATTATTTAAGATATCTTTAGCTGCTTAACCACTTGAGGACCGCCGTATTGCCATTGTACGTCAGCACAATGGCACAGGCAGGCACAATCACGTACATCTACGTGATTGCCTTCCAGCGGGTGGGGGGTCCGATCGGACCCCCTCCCGCTGTTTACGGCGGTCCGATTCGGTCCAGGAGCGCTCCGTGATGAGGGGATGGCCATTGGTTTTCGGCCACCCCCTCTGGATCGCTCCTGGCCAATGAGAAGCTTCCTCCCCTGTGTATTGTTTACACAGGAAGGAGGAAGTGATGTCATTCTCCACGGGGCGGTCTTTTTGACCGGACTACGAGGAGAAGAGTAAAAGTAAGTGTGCACCAACACTACACTGACATGTAGGTACACACAGGCACACAAACCCCCCCCCGATCCCCCCCCCGATCGCCCCCCGATCCCCCCCCGCCCCCCCTCCCCCCCCAGTCACAGTGTCACTGATTGCATTGATCATTTCTTTACTGATCAATGCATTCAGTGTCAGTTGTGACAGTAAAAACTGTCAGGACAGTTAGTGTTAGGTCCAGGGTAGCCCCCTATCACCCCCCAATAAAGATTTAACCCCCTGATTGCCCCTAGAGTTAACCATTTCACCCCCTTTTGCCAGTGTCACTAAGCGATCATTTTTCTGATCGCTGCATGTGTCGCTAGTGTCGCTAGGTAGCTAGTTATTTTTTTAGGTTCACCGCCAGGTTTTTATATCGCTAGGTACCCCGATATACTACCCAATAATGTTTTTAACCCCCTGATTGCCGCTAGTTAACCCTTTCACCCCCTTTTGCCATTGTCACTAAGCGATCGTTTTTCTGATCGCTGCATTAGTGTCGCTACAGTCGCTAGGTAGCTAGTTATTTTTTTAGGTTCACCGCCAGGTTTTTATAGCGCTAGGTACCCCGATATACTACCCAATAATGTTTTTAACCCCCTGATTGCCGCTAGTTAACCCTTTCACCCCCTTTTGCCAGTGTCACTAAGCGATCATTTTTCTGATCGCTGCATGTGTCGCTAGGTAGCTAGTTATTTTTTTAGGTTCACCGCCAGGTTTTTATATCGCTAGGTACCCCGATATACTACCCAATAATGGTTTTAACCCCCTGATTGCCGCTAGTTAACCCTTTCACCCCCTTTTGCCAGTGTCACTAAGCGATCGTTTTTCTGATCGCTGCATTAGTGTCGCTACAGTCGCTAGGTAGCTAGTTATTTTTTTAGGTTCACCGCCAGGTTTTTATATCGCTAGGTACCCCGATATACTACCCAATAATGGTTTTAACCCCCTGATTTCCGCTAGTTAACCCTTTCACCCCCTTTTGCCAGTGTCACTAAGCGATAATTTTTCTGAACGCTGCATCAGTGTCGCTAGTGTCGCTAGGTAGCTAGTTATTTTTTTAGGTTCACCGCCAGGTTTTTATAGCGCTAGGTACCCCGATATACTACCCAATAATGGTTTTAACCCCCTGATTGCTGCTAGTTAACCCTTTCACCCCCTTTCACCAGCGATCACAGTATAAGTGTCACTGGTGACGCTGGTTAGCCAGTTAGTTATTTAGGTTTCCCGTCAGGTTTTTATATAGCGCCAGGGACCCCCATATACTACCTAATAAAAATTTGAACCCCCTGATTGCCCCTAGTTAACCCTTTCACCACTGATCACCGTATAAGTGTTACGGGTGACTCTGGTTAGTTTGTTTTTTATAGCATTTTATATTCAAATCCGGAAGGCAGTGCTTGGTTTTCGGGGTCCCGTACGTGGCTAGGCTCCCAAAAAGTCCCCCACATGTGGTATCCCCGTACTCGGGAGAAGCAGCAGAATTTATTTTGGGGTGTAATTTGACTTCTGCCCATAGCATGTGTGAGCAATATATCATTTAGTGACAACTTTGTGCAAAAAAAAAAAAAGTTTGTAATATTCCCGCAACTTTTGGCAAAATATAAAATATTCCATGGACTCAACATGCCTCTCAGTAAATAGCTTGGGGTGTCTACTTTCCAAAATGGGGTCATTTGGGGGGGGTTTTGTGCTATTTTGGCATTTTATGGCCTTCGAAACTGTGATAGGTAGTGAGGAGTTAAATCAAAAATTTGCACCCTTAGAAATCCTGAAGGTGGTGATTGGTTTTCGGGGTGCCGTGCGCGACTAGACTCCCAAAAAGTCCCACACATGTGGTATCCCCGTACTCGGGAGAAGCAGCAGAATGTATTTTGGGGTGTCATTTCACATATGCCCATAGCATGTGTGAGCAATATATCATTTAGTGACAACTTGGTGCAAAAAAAAAAAAGTTTGTAATATTCCCGCAACTTGTGGCAAAATATAAAATATTCCATGGACTCAACATGCCTCTCAGTAAATAGCTTGGGGTGTCTACTTTCCAAAATGGGGTCATTTTGGGGGGTTTTGTGCTATTTTGGCATTTTATGGCCTTCGAAACTGTGATAGGTAGTGAGGAGTTAAATCAAAAATTTGCACCCTTAGAAATCCTGAAGGTGGTGATTGGTTTTCGGGGTGCCGTGCGCGACTAGACTCCCAAAAAGTCCCACACACGTGGTATCGCCATACTCGGGAGAAGTAGCGGAATATATTTTGGGGTGCAATTCCACATATAACCATGGCATGTGTGAGCAATATATCATTTAGTGACAACTTTTTTTTTTTTTTTTGTCATTATTCAATCCCTTAGGACAAAAAAAATAAATATTCAATGGGCTCAACATACCCATCAGCAATTTCCTTGGGGTGTCTACTTTCCAAAATGGGGTCATTTGGGGGGGATTTGTACTGCCCTGCCATTTTAGCACCTCAAGAAATGAGATCGGCAGTCATAAATTAAAAGCTGTGTAAATTCCAGAAAATGTACTCTAGTTTGTAGACGCTATAACTTTTGCGCAAACCAAAAAATATACGCTTATTGACATTTTTTTTACTAAAGACATGTGGCTGAATACATTTTGCCCTCAATGTATGACTAAAATTTAGTTTATTTGATTTTTCTTATAACAAAAAGAAGAAAATATCTTTTTTTTTCAAAATTTTCGCTCTTTTTCCATTTATATCGCAAAAAAAAAAATTTGCAGAGGCAATCAAATACCATCAAAAGAAAGCTCTATTTGTGGGAAGAAAAGGACGCAAATTTCGTTTGGGTGCAATATTTTTGTATTGTAGGCCTGTAAAACAAAAAATGTTAACAATATCCATTGTAGAATTCCCGTCAAGGTATTAGGGCTTCAGACATAGTCTGTATTGTCCTACAACCATTCTATTTTTTGGACACTAGGTGTCGCCAGTGTATCCATCCTCCAGTTGCTGGTTGTGACTTGCCAGGCATTGCTAGGTCATGCTCTGGCCTTGTTCTCCCTTTCAGACCGCACCGGAAGTTAGACTTGTTTACTTCCGATTGCTGTATCATTGCGAACAACCAGCGTGGGTGCACTTCCGGTTCGGGGTTATTACTATAACAACACTAGGTATTGTATTATGTACATTTACATGTTCTCCATATGCCCTGATAACCTGTCTAGCTGGTTATGATGCCGTCCGCTTTCCACGCCCTATGTCACTGCCATATGTGCTTAATTTGTTTGTATACTACGAAGTAGTGTTTTTTGTCATAGAACTATATGGGTGGTATACATTGACATCGAGGCGTGGAGCGCACGCCGGGCTGCCATTTTGCCCGAACCGGAAGTGGGCATTCATTATTCACAATACGAATCCAATGTCATCATTATGGATTATATGGGTGGAACGCATCCGGACCGAGTCGTGGAACGCACGCCGGTCCGCCATCTTGCCCGCTCCGGAAGTGGGTATGTCTGACACACAGGGGGGATTTCAATTGTCTTACTGTGTATTATCTATATAATGCAGTGGACAGTGGTTGGAGCCCACCCCAGATGATGACCTGTAGGTCGAAACGCGTCGGGAGGACTCCGCCACTGCCTATTTTTCCTCTGACATGCTTATTGATTACAACAGAAATGTGAGTTTGATATTTATTCTTATTAAAGCCATTTTTTGAAAAATGTTATTACGCTATGTCGGCTCTACCTTTTTATTTTCATGCCTGAATTGTTGCCGGAGCTGTTTATATATACAAAAACGGTGATCACACGCAGCCTGTTATACCGAATGAATCGTTTATGTTTGGACTCCCCCTGTGGTGGAATGCTGAATCTAAAGTTGCAGTAACTGGGATTACAAGCTATTACTGACCCCTTAGGCATATGTCTATTCGGGTCATATCCATCTGGTAAGCCTGTGCTTCTTACGGTGGTGGGAGCTACACTGGGTGAAATCACTTCTGGTCACAGTAAAGTGGGATGCCTGTGGACACTGAATTTCATTGGGACTTGCACTTTATATGCCTTTTGCTTCACCAATTGACCACCACCTATGAACTTTAGTGTTTTTATTATTTATATATTTATGTTGATGTTCACTGCACATTTTTTTGTTACCCCCTTTTTTGGGGTTATGTCACAGTAAGGTTGGAATTTTTTCTGATATTATGATATATATTCACATGTTTAGTCCTATCGATATATAGATTTCAATGTTTATATACTCACTTCTTTGTTTTGTATACATGTTGTGACATCCCCATACCTGGGGCCACGTTGCATTTATTTGTTACAGGTATATGTACACAGTAGTACTTTTTTTTTCACGTTTTGCTAATTTCAAGGGTTACATTTATATATACTTGGCGCTTACACTTTACATTCTTGACGTCTTCTGAGCTAAAAAGATCCCAGTTTTAGCGTGTTAGCAGCCTTGTTTTCAGTTTTCCTTTCTCAGCTTTTCTCTGTTGTTGACTATTGCACAGTGTTATTGTGTACATCAGGCCTGTAATTCTTAGCAATAACACACTTAAATCTGTCGAAACAAGAGTCTAGTAGATATCCTGGGTATGATGAACTTTGAAACACAAAATCATAAATTATAATATCATGAATAAATATAAATAATTATAAAAAATAATAATATAATAATAATAAAATAAATTTCCCCACTATTCACTATCGCTCAATTCTGCAAGTGTTCTAATTTATTATCGCTGTTTTCTAGCTGGTCTAAAACCACTTTTGACGTAAAGGGACACTTTTTGGTTGCTATGGACAATCTCCAATTTCCAGGCAGAAAGAACAGTATACCGTATATCATATAAAACTGCATGCAGGGTATTGGACAAAGCCCTAGGGACAAAAGGGATGTGAAATAATTTCATACAGTAATGTAATCTGTAAGATTACAGTGTACTGTATGTGTTATGATTTTTCACTTTTTTGAATTTGCCACCAGGCTCCGCCCCATGTGTGTCGATGCTCACTTTGGGCAGAGGAGAGAGCCTACGGATACCGCGGAGGGACATCGCAGGATCCTCGGGACAAGGTAAGTATACAGCAGCAGGATCCCGCAATGCAATCCCAAATGTGGCTCAGGGTTACTGCTAATAGTACTGAAATTTAACCCCAAGCCACACTCAGAAAAACCATCAGGGAGGTTAAGCTGGCAATGCACTAGTGGATTTTGGAAAAAAAAAATTCATAAGAATATTTGTACAAACATTTGTACAAAGTTTCTCATTAGTACATTCAATGACTTAACTTTAAAAAAATGGTGTGTAGGAATTTTTTTCTCGGCCCCTCCCACCCTCTTGAATTATTTGTTTCAGTACTTTACTCCCCCCTCCCCTACACTCCCTGGCCCCCTCCCCATTTTTTGGGGTTTACCTCCACCTCATTTTTGACACTGTAGTTTCATTGTTCCTATTTAGCTTTGGGACCTCGAATCCCAGAACCCTTATTCTGGTATTTCTCCATGTTTCTGCCAACTGAGGGAATGAGGGCATTTATAATGTAAGAATCTATACATTGGGCAACTAAATGATATCATTCTTAGTTTAAGCCTCCAGACAGAAAGTACTGAGTCCCATTCTTTATTTACATGAGCCACCTGTAACATCCTGTAATATCCATGCAACTTGCGGGATACTGTGACCTTGTGTATTTATGTTCAAATGTCATTCTGTATGTTCCTTTGCTTTTCATTGCTAAACTGTAAATGGAAGAGCACTGCTTGTGTGTGAGCCTATATGCTTAATAAAGTAATATGTATTGGTGATGCTTTTACATGACTGTATTGCTATGGAACAGCCTTTGCAATTGCACAATGCTTAAATAACACATTTTAAAATGTAAAAATCTGTACACGATGTAAAGAAAAATGAAAGCATAAAAGATAATTGTAGTGGAGAGTGGGAAAATGACTGGTCTGAACCAGTGTTTGGTTCTCATGTTTCTGCTCTAATCTGTGTCAAAGATCAGCAGTAAAGAAAATATGATATATGTGGTTATATTACTAGTAGATATATGTAGATATCTCCTTCCTTGTTACAGCATTCTTTGTTCCAGGATTGGGAGGTGAAAGCATCACCAGAACGCACCTGCTGGTTTATATAGCATTTCCAGGATAGGTTCCTGCCCTGTTTGTAGATCATGGTCCCTATTTAGCTGTATTCAGACTAACAACTGTTGACTGAGCATTACATTTATTTCCCAGCCCATTTATGTTATTTTTTGCTTTTCTTTTTCTCCTTTTACCAACTTTAGCTTATATCTGACTGTGCTTGTTCACTACCCAGCCTGACCTTTTGCCTGTCTCTGTTTGTGATATTGCCTGTCAACTGTGTACATTGATCTGATTCTAATTCTCTTTAGCTGCCACCTGCACAGGTGTGTCAGGCACCGGTGTGTCTGAGGATCCCAAGCTGTTACACCCATCAAAAAAATCCATCATTCTTTGAGGCCATTCTCTGGTGAAGATCTGGTGTATGTGCCTACATTCTTTGCCTAATTGCAAGGACTCTTTTCAGAGTACAGATAGCAAAGATTGTCCAATATCTATTTTTTCCTGAGACTATCTGGTTCTCGCTGCCCTTCTGACAGAACCCTTTTAAACCATTAGAGACATTCCCCTCTACAAGTATCTACACAAGGGTAAAAACCTAAAAGACTGGGGTATCTGGCACTACCTCTTGTTAGAAAAAATCCGAAATACCAGAAAAAATAATATATAAACATTTGTAGGTGAACCCTGATGACACCAGTAATCCCAATATCACATTGACTTATTGAATGAACTCTCCTGTGTCTCAAATGACAATCTCAAATATCTAGTTTCCACACCATGGAGATATTGACCTCTGTCAAGAGAAACACGGTTCAATAATCCCAAACCCACTGATTGCAAAAAAATCTATGTAAACTAAGTAGTGTGATACCCCTTGCGATTCAAACCTAAAATCGCATAGGTTTACTCCTTGCGATTCAGACTTAAAATAGCACAGGTTTAGTAAGTGTGACCCTATCTTAAAAATATTATAATAATAATATATAAATATATTTTCATTTATGTTAAAGGAAACCAAGTTCTGGATTTCCAAAAAGTGCTATGTAAAAAGGATCTATCTAAATAACAAATGCGATACTCAGTGCGACTTGAACTTAAAGTTATACATCAATACCCTGTTCTATTTCTACTTGTTCTGCTTTCTTAGTTAGTAGACCTTTATACTATTGTGATGTCTTTACTTGTTGGCTCTTGTACCCTTTAATTAAAATTAAAAAGACCAAAAAAAAAAAACTCTATCCATGATGAAGGCTCCCCGCTGACTGTCGGCTCCGCTGACTGACATTTCTTAAATAGGTAAGCGACAGGGCCACCTGCCAACATCACCGGGTGGCACTGCCCCCATGTGACATCACTGACCCAGCATGCATCCGTTGGTAATATTTCTATGATGTATGTTAGAAATATATTAGTAATTGATAACTTTTCAATAAAAATTATAATTTTCCAAAAGCTTGTGGCACAATATGATATTTTCAAAAGACTTACTATGCCTTTTAAAAATTACCTTGGAGTCTTTGCTTTACAAAATGTGGTCAATTTGTGGGTGTTTCTCCTGTCCTGGCACTTAAGGAAATATGATAGGTAGCCAGTAAATTAGACACATAATTTAGGATCCTTGAAAGCCCAAAGTTGATTTCTGGATTTTGGTCTGAATGTATTATACACCTGTGTGTGTACACATATGTATAGAGTGTTGCGCTATTAATCGCAAATTACTTGTGATCTCCTAATTGTGATAATCTTTAAAATATATAATATATATGTGCATAATCCATATACATACAAACATATGCAACTCCTAAAAAGTGCTCGTGCACAAACCTGTAGCGGTGAGGGGGGATAGGAAAAACCTATACCCCGGATCTAGGTTTTTTCTATCCCCCTCACCGCTACATGCACTATATGAGTATTTTTATTAGTGGAAATGTGAGTTGAATGTATAACATGTTTTAAAGGATTAAAGTTTTAAAGCAGTATTACACTATGGTATGCCTCATTGCTTTTTATATGTGAACCATGAGGAGGCTTGGTGGATAAAATTAAGAGACAGCTGTGAAGTCTATGGTGGAAAGAGAGTCACAGTGAGAAGGATCCATGTGCAGGAGAAAGGAGAGATCCAGATCAGCCACTGTTAACATTTCAGGCTTAAATCTGAAGCCCTTAAGGTGAGGGTACATCTGATGGGGGGAGGAGAGCACTGATGCATGAAGGCACCTGTCACTTTATCTGCTAAAACTGATTTTTTTGTTGAATAGATGGACTTGATAGTTATATATATATATATATATATATATATATATATATATATATATATATATATATATATATATATATATGTATGCACATTTTTATCACTTTGTTTGAAATTCACGGATGCACAAGCACTTTTTAGGGCAGCACAGTGGTGTAGTGGGTAGCACTCCCGCCTAGCAGTAAAAAGCGTCGCTGGTTCAAATCCCAACCACATCGCTACCTCCCTGGAGTTTGCATGTTCTCCCTGTGCCTGAGTGGGTTTCCTCCAGGTGCTCCAGTTTCCTCCCACACTCCAAGGACATGCAGGTAGGTTAATTGGCTTCTATTCAAATCAGCCCTAGTATATGAATGGGGTACTTGGATTGTGGGCTCCTTGAGGGTAGGGACTGATGTGAGTGTACAATATGCAGGGATAGGGACAATTGTAGACACTCACTCAGGATAGACTAGTGTCTTTATTCAACCTTACTAACTATGTATGCATATGGATTTTTATATTATATATTGTAATTTCTTTTAACGTGAATCGCAATTAGGAAATCGTAAGTAGTTTGCGATTAATAGCGTGACACACTATACATATGAGTACACACATAGGTGTGTGCACGAGCACTTTTTAGGAGTTGCATATGTTTGTATGTATATGGATTCTGCACATATATATTATATATTTTAAAGATTATCACAATTAGGAGATTGCAGGTAGTTTGCAATTAATAGTGTGACACTCTATACATATGTGTACACACACAGGTGTATAATACATTCAGGCTTTAGTTATTCACACTGTGGGGAGGTGTGGGAAGTGTCAGCAGCTGAGATACATTTAACCTATAGTTTCAACACTAGCAGCGCACAAGGTCCCACCCATTTTGCTTTTTCTGGATTTTGGGCCCATCTATCTAGACTGTGAAAAAGTCTCACAAGTTTTCCCAAAAATTGTGACAAAAAATGACAACATCAAAAACCTCATCATGTTTCTTACTTGATATCTTGCACTGTATATTTTCCATTTGGGTAGTATTTGTACTATTCTGGTATTTTAGAGCCAAGGAATTAGATTAGATTTGGCAGGCAGTACATCAGGATAAATCAATTTTCAAATAAATATACCATAGTTTGTAGATTCGATAACTTTTACACAGACTAAATAATAATTTTGGCCTACGTTTATGAAGAAATATTATTCATTTGGAAAATCTTATAAAAAAAAAAAAAAAAACTAAGAACAACGTATTTTTTCTCAAAAGTTTAGTTCTTTGTTCCTTCATATATAAAAAAATAAAAATAAAAACTGGTTATTTACTACCGCCAAAATAATACTTTATCTGTCCCAAAGAAATCATATTAGATTAATTTGGGTAAGGTGTTGCATGACTGGCTAATTGTCGTTCAAGTGTGACAGCACTGAAATCTGAATAATTGCCTTGGCAGAAAGGGGTAATACAGTCCCGTCTTGAAGTGGTTGATTCCTAAATGTATTTTGTAAGCGCATAATGTGTAAGAACCTGAATTTGTCTTAGTATTAGTTGTTATCAGTTCAGCGTACAGTAGAGTTCCAACTGGGCAGAAGAGCAGGCACTAGAAGGAAGCTAGTCCATTGCACTGCAGTGCTCATGTACTAACAAGGGACATGCTGATAAAAGGAGAGAGAAGCGTGACAAAGAGATGAGTTCATCAGTCTGCTACTCCTCTTTTCACTGTCCACTGAGGGATAGGAAGAGACCTCCAAGTGTTACTTAACTACAGCTTAAAAAAATCCAGACAGAATTGTTCTGTATGACAAAGCTTTGTAAATTCCAAGACTGGATAGACAGAAATAGACAGCTTTTATACATGTGTAGCATGTGTGCATCTAGCTGTTTTCCTGGGGTTAAGCTTTAAAGTGAAACTGCACTCTATTTACACCCACCAAGGGTCAAACTTCAAAGGATGCCTGTTGTTATTTTTATTAAACAAGTCCTTTTTGTGACTCTCCCTGATTCAGTTTAATTGTGTTAGTGGGGCATTGCTCCTCCTGACTTTAAGGCTAAGTTTAAGAAAATTATATTCCACTGAGAGAAATAAGAGTGCCAAATCCTGGCCACAAGGCAGTCTCAATGGATGGTGGAATTGCAGTTTGCAACAGTTAGCCAATAAATCATATAAAGTCAGGAATCAGTAAATAAGTAAAACTAAACTGGAGAAAGACACGTTATTTTTTATTGGTAAAACAATGTGGTAGGAGGTATCTTGTGGCATCTGCTTAAATTTAGCACAGATTTATTTTACAGTAGCAAAAAGAGCAATAACGCAAATATATGTTGATGCAAAGTGTTATCATAACCCTCACTCACTCCTCCTGCTTCATGATATTCTACCTATATTCAGTAATCTAATCTAAACTATGTACACATCTTCTTGCTGATCCATACTTATTTCTGCTTCATTACAGTACATACTTTTTTTGTAACTATTGTTATTCCCGTTTGGCTGTTTGTCTTTTATGTTTTTACCCTTTGGGAAAACCTTATTGTAAATCTCTGGTATCAACTCATGTCACAACTTTCTAGTGTTTGATACTTGCCATAATAAATATTTGATCAGTTTATCTTGTATCTTACCTATTGTTTTCAAGACCTTGCATGGACACTATTGTTGTTAAACTTTTTTGTAGACAAAATAAAAATTATTGCAACAGAAAGAAGCAGATAAAGCATCCTTGTCTTAGGTAAACACTCTGTAATAGTAATCAAATAAAAATGAGGATATTAGCCCGTTAACATTCACATAGTATGCTGCGTATTGGTTAAAGTCATCTGTATTGATCAGCAACCACACACATTGTCTAAAATAAATACTGAATATGTAAATTTGTATATGTTTTCTAGTATAATTTGTAAAACATTTTTCTAGATACAAACAATTAAAAAAGTGATAGTAAGAAAGATGCTATTGTAAAATGTTCATAAAAACAAAACAAAGAAAACATGATTTATCTGTCCAATCAAAAGCAGGTGCCTGTTTGCAATGGATATTTTGTCACCATTGATTGAACGCTAAACAGTAGTGCAGCACCAATATGCAAAGTAAGCAAATACATATGCAATATGTAGCATATAGTGACATATGAAATAACATATGCAAAATTGTGAAATAAAATAATTGAAAGACCAGAAGTGACAACAAATAAAGTCCCACAGTGTGTTTAGGTGAAAAAAAAATAAAGGCAAGAAGATCTTGTTCCAGCAGCACCGATGAGTATGGATGTATATCTCAAGTGGTGTTCAAATGACCAAACACCATCATCAAGTGAACTGAAAACTCATCAGAACAAAAGACTGCCATTACAGTAGAATATTCGGCTGAAAATAAATTAAGTCAAACAGTGCTCAAGTGACCAGTCACCAACATCAAGTGAATTCAAGACTCACCAGAGTTAATAACAACCATTACAGCAGCATAAACACCTTGATAAAATCTTGATAACATCCTATTGGACGAAACACGTTGGCTGGAGATGCTGGTTCTGATGCCACACTGCTGCGTGATTTTTGGTTGGCAGTTGCTTTACATGTGAGTTTCTTGGATTGACTGCTCTGCTTTTATGCAATTTTATGTAATTTTATATGTATGGTGAACACATTTACAACACTATGAGATACTCCTTTTGGCTCCTGGTGAAATGTATTCCTAGCTGGAATGTACTAGAAGGTACCACTGGGAGCGAGTTGCCACACTGATTCCTATTGGATTTTATACATATTTAGGTATTTATGCTGCTGTAATGGTAGCCAATAACTCTGGTGAGTTTTGAATTCACGTGATATTGGTGACTGGTCACTTGAGCATCGTTTGACTTAATTTATATTCAAGTGAATATGCTGCTGTAATGGTAGCCTTTTGTTCTGTTGATTTTTGAATTGACTTGATGTTGGTGTTGGGTCATTTGAACACCACTTGAGATATACATCTGTAATCATTGGTGCTGCTGGAACAAGATCTTCTCGCCTTTATTTTTTCACCTAAACACACTGTGAGACTTTATTTGTTGTCACTTTTATTTCACAATGTTGTATAAGTTATTTAACATGTCATTATATGTTACATATTGCATATTTATTTGTTTACTTTGCATATTGGTGCTGCATTACTGTTTAACCTCCCTGGCGGTATGATTAGTTCTGATTTTAGGTGCTGAAAGCGGTACAATTATTTTGCATGGAAATTTGGCGTTTTATATTGTAGGCCTGCAATTCTTAGGAATAACTCTCTTAAATCTGTTCAAACCAGAGTCTAGCAGACATCCCGGGTATGATAAAATTTATAATATAATAAATAATGATAATAAATAATAATAAAAATTATTCCATATTGTAATCAAATCCAAAAACACAGAAATGTGCTAATTTGCAGAATTGTCGCTGTCATTAGATTTAGTGTTTGATGATGAATTTCCCCACAAATCATTATCGCTAAATTCTGCAAGTGATTATAATTTATTATCGCTGTTTTCTAGTTGGTCTAAAATCACTTTTGACATAAAGGGACAGTTTTTGGTTGCTATGGGCAATCTCCAAATTTCAGGCAGAAAAAACTGTATTTATAATATAAAAGTGCATGCAGGGCACTGGACAGACCATTAGGGACAAAGGGGGTGTGTCATTTTTTTATACAGTACTGTAATCTGTAAGATTACAGTACTGTGTGTGTTTTGTCTGTTTTTACTTTTTTGAATTTGGCGGTGATCTCCACTCCCGTGCGCCGTAACGTCGCAGGGAACGGAGCTCGGCGGCACTCGGGCACTGTGTGAATCGAGCGGGGGACAGCTCGCTCACACAGCGCGGAGGACATCGCTGGATCCAGGGGACAAGGTAAGTAAGTCTCCCTGTATCCAGCTATGCGATCCCGAGTCTGGCTCGGGGTTACCGCTTATGGCACTGAAATCCCAGCCCGAGCCAGACTCGGGATCACCGCCAGGGAGGTTAATACTTATGTTTTGAGGTTAGCTATACTAACTTCTGTGCTAGAAGCCTACCTACCACTTTTAAAAAGATATTTTTTTCACAGTGTAGATTTCACCGCATTCATTAATGGAATGGTATTGTTGGTTTTATTGTAGATCTTACATTAAAAAGCCTTAAATTCAGCAAACTTTAATGATGTTTTTTGGATATACCTAATTACTAGCATACATAACATACATAGCATACATACATACATTGATACATACATACATACAAACATAGCATACATAGCATACATAGGACATATATGAGCAGACACTGTAGAAAAGAAAAAAGTATTAAGTCAGAATATATACATATATAATCATAATATCAAAGAAATGATGGTCTATGACCCCAGCCCTCTTAAATAAAAGAGTTGGGGCAGATTTTTTAGTTGCATGGTGCTAAGATATATATCATTGATGGGCTTTATAGCTGAGGGTCAACAGAGGTCCAGGGACCTCTGCTTGGAGGCCAAGTGCAATCTCATAATAATATATTATATTTATTAGAAAAGCTAATTAAAATTAGGAAGCTGGCAATATGCTATTTGCCTGAAATTGGTGAGTTTAGTGATGGATGACAAGCTTTAACATCTATTTTACCAGTGGAACCCTATGAAATGAACTAAGCATTGTTGTCACATTAAAAAGAACAGTATCTGTAAATAAAATCTATTTTATTTCTAATTTTGTAAATTGTGTTCTCTAGTTATGGAATTTGTCTATTATAATATATAACTATTGCTTACTCCCTGTTTGCATTTACTGGTGTTGATTTTACTAAGGGAGCAGCTACTGTAGTGGTTCTCAACTCCTGTCCTCAGGACCCACTAACAGGCCAGGTTTGCAAGATAACTGAAATACATCACAGGTGATATCAATTGCTGCTCAGTGATTGCAGTATTCTAGTCTGCATCTCCCACCCCAAGGTAATACAGGCATTCCTCACTTTTAAGTACACAATGGGGTTTATTTACTAAAGCTAGAAAGTGCAAAATCAGGCTCACTTCTGCATAGAAACTAATGAGCTTCCAGGTTTTATTACCAAAGCTTAATTGGACAATCTGGGGTTAGACGCTCATTGAAATACGATTTGAAAATTGAACATTCTCTATTCTTTTTACACATCGACCCCAAAACTTTCTGCAATATTTTCAGCCATCAGAAGCACAACAACAATTTGTATGTGGTCAGTGCGGGGGGGGGGGGGGGGGCAGAACTATCACACAACCCATGACGATCACTACAAAATTAAAGATAATGTAGATTATACTGTTAAAATTTTACTTTTTGTGCATGAACAGATGTCATTTAATGAAATCACTGACTAGGTTTTTAGTACTTTCTGTAATGGCTATAAAGGCTTTACCATTGAGCTGATAAATGTTCTCACCTGCCATGAACAGTAGGAACCTAACACATTTTAGTAATTACAAAATTTATTTTACATTAAAGTAGAAGTCTAGCCAAAACTTTTTCACCCAGATAAAATAGGAAGGGTTACAAAAGCGTATCAAGTTTTTATTGATATCTGTATGCTTGCTGGGGAGATTTTTCCTTACTCTCTGTTACAGGTGGCACCAGAAAAAGGCATGAATGAAATTTTTCCAATAGGTAGCAATACAAAGCTTGTACAAATCCCTGAAAGCTGTAGACCGGTTTACCTTATATATATATTTCTTGCTGTATGGGTTCCTCCATTTATTTAGACTTGAGACTTGGAGACTTAAAGCGATATTAAAGCCTTATTTAAAAAAAATTATAATAATAAATAACAAACATGTTATACTTACCTGCTCTGTATAATGCTTTTGCACAGAGCAGCCTGGATCCTCCTCCTCTTGGGTCCCACGCCAGCAATCCTGACTTCTCCTGACTTCTCGTGGCTTCTCTTGGCTTCTCCCTCCTTGGCTTCTCCCAAGCAGATGCACTCTAGAGCCGCGGATTTTTATGCCCATTCACACATGGAGCAGTGGCTTGGCCCTGCCCCCTCCATCTCTTGGTTGGCTCACTGGCTGTGATTGACAGCAGTGGCTGCCAAAGGCCAATCAGGTGTGAGTCCCCAGAGAGGGGACATTGCTGGATCGCGAGGGGACTGCTGCACACAGAAGATTTTTTTACTTTCATGCATATAATACAAGAAGGAGAAAAAAACTTGTGCCTTTACAACCACTTTAAGGAGGTCCTGCCCCCTTTAAAATCCACCCCTAACTAAAAAAAAAGTTTTGAACTGACAGTGTTCTTATGTCTTTGTTCTATGTCAGGGCTCAATATAAATGCCTCTTTCAGTTTTTAATGTTTCAATAGTCAGTCTTCTGCTTTTTTTCTGAATCTCAATATTAAGGCTAGGTTTAGGTTCACACATGTTCAGCTGCGGTTTGCAGTCAGTTTTTAAAAGGAGTCCAGTGCAGCTTTGTTCACTGCTTCAGGTGCGGACCTAAAAATGCACAAGACTCTATACATAGGTCCGTAACCACGAACCCACTCCATTTCAGGCTGGTTTGGTTCACATGTTATGCGAATCAGATGCAGTTCAAAATGCATCTGATTCACATATATTTTTTTTTTCTCAAATTTTTTATTTAACACAAGACCACCAGTATACAGGGATCAGAACAAACAACAGTATAGACAACAATACAACTGTAGTTAAACAAACGGCTATACATCTATACCGACTCAGGCGGGATGCTTGTCTCTAAGACTTCACCATGAGGTGGGCCTAGAGCGTAAGGCCACCTGAACACAAATTACTTCCATGGCCGACACTGTCCCCTCCGGGGAGGGGTATGGCTCATCTAGGCGAGGAGAGCGGTGGCGTGGCTGACCCTGTAGGTGTGGTCTTGTCTCTTTTTTCTCTAGGGTCTTTTCTAAGGTTAGAGTTCTTACAGATTAGTGGACCGGGGTGGGTCCGGGGGGGATGTAACAGGGCAATATGGGTTGGGTCATAAGAAGGGGAAGATAAAAAGGGGGGGTTGGGAGGGGGGTCCATCAGGGGGTACTGTGTAATTATCCTGAGAGGGTTGTCAGTCAACTCTCCTGAGAGCACAGCCTTCATTAGAGTATCTGAAGACATTCCATGCCTGCCAGGTTTTAGAATATGTTTCCTGCCGGTGTTGGGTGGTGAGGATCAAGTCCTTCAGTCGGCTAATATCATCTACTTTATGTAGCCATTGGGCGGTAGTTGGTGGGTTCGGGGATTTCCAGTTAAGAGGTATGCACGTCTTAGCTGCATCCAGAAGGTGCCGTATCACAGATCTTCCATATTTCTGGGATGGTATATCCGTCATGTGGAAGAGAAAATAGGCCGGTGAGAACGGCACCACTCGGTCAGTGATTGTCTGGGTGATAAGCCACACTTCTCTCCTAAAATTATACAAACTGGGGCAGGACCAGAATATATGCAGGAGAGTGCCCTCGTCCGAGTGGCACCTCCAGCACCGGTCCGAGGTCGTCGGGAAGATCTTATGTAAAAGAGCGGGGGTTTTGTACCAGCGTGAGAGAGTTTTAAAGTTTGTTTCCTGTTGCCTGGTGCATAATGAGGATTTGTGGGTGAAACTAAGTATTTGTTGTTTCTGATTGTCTGTGAAGGTACTAGCTAGGTCTCTTTCCCACTTAGTAAGATATGGGGGCTGAAATCTTTCGGGGGTTCAATCAGCATCGCGTATGTTATGGACAATGCGTGGGTGAGGGTCCCGCTCTCCGTGCAGAGTTTTTCTAGGTTTTTTAAGGGGTCTCCGTGAATCATTGGGAGGTGGCGGTATGTTCTTAAGAAAATGGGTAAGCTGGGAAGCTCGCAGAAAGTCTAGGTTGTATGGGCCCCTGGGGTCCATCAGTTCTGTGTATGTCCTCCACCTACCCATTACACTAAAATGGGATGCTTGGAAAAGGCCTCGCCTACTAAGGTCCCGGAATTGTTTGTCCGTGAGTCCTGGGGCAAAATTCGGATGTCCAATTACAGGTCGCACTGGCAAGTCATGTGTTGACAGTTCTTGGTTAGTCAAAGGGTGCGAGCAAATTTTCGCAGTATTGCCTATCAGGGGGTGTCGTTTAAGCCCATTGGGTATTCACATATATTTTAACCAAGCCTAAATTCTATATATCACATACATTTTATAGTAATAGCTAAAGTATGTACAATGTAGATGGCACATAACTGATATATGATTGGTCTCTTATACAACTGGAAATCATTCATGATATTATGAATAGAAGTTTTACATTTTTAATTCCTCTCAGTGCCAAAACAGAGCAAATTGAATTGTGAACCTGAACAACTAAGCACAGTCCTTATGCAAAATTGTGTTTGTTTTCATTGTTTAACATTTCTATGATTTCTACTATTAGGCAGTTGATGTGTAGCTTACATATACAAAACCATTTCCTTTTGGTTTGTGAGACTGTGATTTATTTTATTGTATTTACTAGCATTTTTTCATTTTTGTGATTCATTATGTCTCATATACCTCATACAAAACTAAGAAAAATGGTTTCTTTTACCAGACGAGTTTATGAAGTTTCCAGCCTCTCTAACAATGAATGCATGAAACATTTTTTTTTTTAATCATAGCCACTGTATTACTTTTCCCATCTTACCTCCATCTACTGTCTCCTCAGCACCTGTCAATCACAATGAGTTTTTACCCTGCCATAATTTAAGGTTAGCTTCAAAGAAAATTAATCTAGAAAAAATAACATGCGGTTTGTTCCACAGAAATAACATCCATTTCACTTGTTCCTCTTAAAACTAATCTCACTGTCTATGATATTGGCTATTTTCGCTAAATGTAGCAAAATTGGAATCTGAATCAAAGCCTACAGAGGACATGGAGAAAATAAAGTGCTTGTTTCACAAGTGTTTTGTATCAAATAAATTAAAAATTGTTTCAAGTGCAGTAACTCATGAGAATCAGAGCTTTATGACCTCTGATTCCTCTTTAATACAACTTGATTGCTGCAGGCTGAATTTGACATTAGTGAATACTATACAGGTAGGTTTTATATATAAAATGTACCCTATATAAACATTGACATTGTATGTAAACAACTATATATATATATATATATATATATATATACATATATATATATATATATATATATATATATATATATATATATATATACATATATATATATATATATATATATATATATATATATATATATATATATATATATATATATATATATATATATATATATATAAAATGTGTATGTGTACCAAATGACACACACATGCACACAGTGCATCGCTACTACATTGATAATTCAATGCTATAGTTAGTGCTATGTATACATGCAATAAAATTCAAATCCATTAAAAATTGACAATAAATGTCCCATGAATCAATATCAATCTTGATAGTAGTACTCCAGTGTTATTATCATATCACTGTGCTTCTCAATAATTCGTATTGCTTGTGCACACCACCACCAGCTATTTAATCTGCTCACCACAAGGATGAGTCAGGAAGACTAAAATTAACTCTTTATTTTAGCTCCCCAAACGTCTTTTCTTTCTCTCAGGACTCAGCTGTTCAATTTCTCCCTTTCATGATCTCCACTCCACCCAATGTGTTCTTCACAGATAGGGGGTTGATCGCTGAGATTATTCAGCTGTTCCTCCACTTCATGGGACTCATGTATCAGATAATCAAATACATAGACAACATAGTGCTCTCTGCTATAAGGCTCCATGCACACTGGAGCTCATAAACTGCAGTTTATTGGAGTTTGGGAGTTTTTTTTAAAAGCCCATAAACTCCACTCTATGTTAGCCTATGTGTCCATGCACACATGGGCGTTTTTCAGCTTTAATGAGCAGTGGAGTTTATGGGCTTTTTTCTGAACGCCAGAAATTCGCGTTCAAAGTGCCGTTTTTCACTGCCAAAAAACGACAAACGCTGATAAACGCTTATAAACGCTCATAAACGTGCGTTAATTAGTGTTCGGCATTCTATTTTTTCAATGCATTGTGGGAGTTTGGAATGTACTGTGGGTTTTTTGGAGTGTCCTCTGTGTATTTTTATTGAAAACGCCCATAAACGCTAACGCTAATAAACGCTCATAAACGCTAGTACAAAACGCTGTTAAAAGCAAGTTTTTCAACCAGCGTTTTCTGCCAGTAATCTGGCGTCCAGAAAAAGCTTTTTTGAGCTTCAGTGTGCATGGAGCCTTAAACTTTTATTTAAAACTTTAAAACCCCGCTAAAAGAGGACACTTACTAGATATAACAAAAAAATTAGCTTGTTACATGTATTGAGAGTGTCCACTCACTCACCACTGTGGCTGTGCAATGTCACAGGCTCGGAATCCTCTCCTCTGCACATGTATAGACCTCTGAATGATCTTGCTCTGTCTGCTGAGGAAGACAAACCTGTGATGTTGTGCAGCCACGGTGCGTAACACTGGAGCACTACTATCAAGATCGATATTGATTTATGGGACATTTATTATGAATTTTTTATGAATTTGAATTTTATTGCATGTATACATAGCACTAAATATAGCATTGAATTATTAATGTAGTAGCACTGCACTGTGTGTATATGTGTTTGTCGTTTGGTACACATACACATATAATATATATATAGATTTTTAAAGTGTAGTGATTTCACTTAAAGTGTACAGCGGCTGCAACTTTGCACTTGATTAGTTATTAGGGTGGCGCTGATTATTTCACACATTTGTATGTAAACAACTCTGATTGTAAATTGACATGCCTAAAATGTGTTCAAGTTCAAACTCAGTAAATATTTTATTTATTTGCTTACCAATAAAAAGCACTGTCTGTTAGTTAAGAAATCCTATAAAATGGAAGAGAAAGATTTAATTCACACTAGTCACAACTTTCAGGTTTCAGCTTGCTTTGAATGGCTCTATGGCCAAATATGATTTTTCTTAAAGAATAAATAAATGCATATAAAAAGATAAATAAATAAATAAAAATAATATGTAGAAAACAACTCTACATGCCCTTTAAGGCTATGTTTTCACTAGTGCAACTCCAAAGTTGCCTGATTTAGAGTGCGACTTTGATGGAACTCTGAGAGTGACTTTGATATGTCTTTACACTCTCTGAGACAGAGTCGCATCAAAAGTTGCATCAAAGTAGTACAGGAACCTTTTCAAAGATGCTGAAACTTTAAGTCGTAAAAATTGGAATGGGTGCCATTGAACTCAATGGGTTGTGACTTGTCATGTGACTAGTAGAAATGGAGCCTAAAGTGGTAATAAACTTTTAAAAATAAAGAAACAAAAATGTTCTCTCATGCAAGGCCATATCTTATCATGCGTTAGTTTAGGAGGTGCATGTTTAGGAGATATTAATTTTACCTACAGGTAAGATTTGTTATAAGCTTACCTGTAGGTAAAAATGAAAATGTGGAGTCTACTACCACTTTAAGACATATTAAAGTCAGCGCGTGTACAAAAAGTAAAAAAACAACCCCAAGGGATCCCACTGAGGTAAGTTAAAGCCTCGGTCTGTTTTTTTATTGCCATGTGTTTCCTGACTGCAAGGGTAGTAGATGATAGGAAATCATTTCAATTGGAAAACAGGCAATAATACACTTTTGGCAGAGTGAGGAAAAGTTAGATATTTGGACAACTATTTTATAGCTGTCTGCGCCTTCCTGTCCAATGATGCCTATCCCCAGCGGACACAAATAGACCTAAAAACCTGACATCAATTTTAATTATTTTTAACATTGCCCTAGTCTGTCCAAAACTCAGACAAATTTGCCTAACATCAGGAAAGAAAATAGCCTGGACTAGGGTTCCCAATCACAGAACTTTGGAGTTTTTTTTTATTTTATGGGAATATGTTTATGTTTTCAAGTACATTCTACCATTATTTGACATGAACACACATTCAGGTTAATATATAGGTTAATATATTTTAGGATGGAGACATTTTTAAGGCAACATAATTATCATCAGATTTTAGGCCATGAAGGTCAGATAATAAAATAAAAACAAAACAAAACAAAACAAAACTGATCTAGGTATGGCAGATACAAGTATCTAGGTATAACAGATTCCAGAAACCACTGAGGTTTTTTCAAATGTGGCCAAATTTGGCCAAAACTTGTCAAAAAAGCCCCCAGATCCTGAAACTGAAGTAGAAATATATTTAGGGAAAACATTTATTCACAGAATATGGCTAAGCCACAGGAAAAACTACGGTGTACAACCTTGAAAATCAGCATGTATGCTGGTTTTCTGTTTAAAAATTGAAAAACAAAAAATTCTGGTGGTTCTAAAAGTAAGAACATCAACAGAAGAGCAGCACAAGACAGGAAGGCATGAGCAGATAATTTTTAATCCCCTCCTAGTGCAAATCAGCATGATCTAGATTGAATTTTAAATGGGGCAGGCCAGCTTTCTTATCTCTAGCTATAAAGACTCAACAAGTGGAAAGCAGCATATAATGAAGATAAACAAATAGGCATAAAAATGGACATGATTTCTTACCTGACATCAGCTATTGATGAATTACAGTTTTTTTTGTAACAGTAGAGATGTCTGCACTGTGTCTAAAATGAAATTATAGTTTACCTTCAGGTAACCTGCTTAGAGTGAAAAGATTTACAGCAAACTTTATTGGAGATTCTTATTTGCTCCATCTAATAGATATCTGATTCAAACTGACTGCTATGCGAGATGATCTTCCTTTATTATAACCAAGAATTCTTAGTGTTGTAGCAAGGGATGGAACAACTGTGGCACCCCTTTAGTCTTAGAAGTCTTTGAAAGTATTTAAACAGAAAACAAACTTCCATTACAATGGATGCTTGTAATTTAACCTAAATCACTCTATACATTTTTTAATAAATCAGTGAGGCTTTAACACACATATGAAATTTGATTTTTTTAGCAATGCTCTGCACACATCTATTGTAAAAAAATACTCTAATATGCTATATTTTTGAGAAAATATTTGTATTTTGGTAGTATTAGAAAATTATGGCAGTGACAGATTGAAAGGAAAATATATTTTGAAACTTTAAATTGCTAAATGGCGAGTGCAGTATTTATATGTCTTTATTATTATTTTGCAACCTGCTTTAACAGGTAATGCACAAAATCACATGCATTATTTATTGCTTAAGAATAACAACACACTATTTATTTTATCTTTATTTCATTTTTTACTTGTACTGATGTCTGTCATGTTTTCTGAAGCATGGTATAGCCCAAAGCCCCATACATATGATCAGAAATTCTTCCAGCAAAAGTCGGATGTATGCTTTTGGTCAGAAATTCCGACCATGTGTATGCTCCATCGGACTTTTGCTGGCAGAATTCCAGCCAGCAAAAGATTGAGAGCAGGTTCTCTATTTATCGGTCGTAAAAAGTTCAGATTCGAAATTCCGATCGTCTGCTGTGCAAAATTCCCACGCATGCTTGGAAACAATTCGACACATTCTGCACATCTCGGCTTGTTGTAGTGTTGTACGCCATCGCGTTCTTGACGGTCGAAAGTTCAGAGAACTTTTGTGTGACCGTGTGTATGCAAGCCAAGCTTAAGCGGTATTCCGTCGGAAAAAAGACCCACATTTTTTCCAAAGGAAAATCCACTCGTGTGTATTAGTATTACTGGGAAGCTTCAATTTGCACATGAAAAACTTACCAACAATAGTAATGCTCAAAAACAACAGAATAATAGTCATGGTAATAGTTTATCTTCATAGTTATTGTAGTTATCGCAGTTAGTCTTTCCTAGAGTAAACCATTTGGATACCGAGTTGAAATGTGGATACATGTGGAACAAGCACTGTGAGCAGAGATGAAGGTTTTGTTCAGCACTGCTTCAATAAATGTAGGATGAGGATAAACAAAAAATGGAGAGAGTAGTGTAGGCTTTCAACAGCGCTGCTAACCTATGGCGGTCTGATGACAATTATAGGTATACAGAACATTCCATTTCCCTAACCATAAAAGCCTTGCCAAGGAAAAGGAAATATGTACTTTACCTATTGTATATACTCCTGCATTGCAATGAATCATGACAGATGTTACAACCCCTCCTATTAAGTTGAGTGATGAGACAGAAAAGACAAAGGTTAGGCCTTTAGGTTAGGATATTGGTGTCTGCTGGATATCATCCAAAATCTTAAAATGCTAGCGTTAATTGAAGCGTAAAGTTTGTGAATCTCATTCAAGGAATCAATCCATATTTGGAGGATTGTTTCACAATCCATGGCCAAAAGGACAAACTTTCAAGCTTGCAAGCTATAGCAGCCGCTAGTGATAATTGTAAGAGAATCCAGCAGGTTGGTTGTACCCAAGTTGATCAGTCGACTTGGTACATTCAGCCTGCTCATTAATGGTTTGAATCTCGGCTGGTTCCATGTAAGGCCGGCCTTAGGTATAATAGTAGGAGAAAAGGAGACTGTCTGACTGCTAATTCACTGTGCTCTCAGACTACCATTGTATGTGCATCTCATCTTGACTGCCAATCCATGTGCATCTCATCTTGACGTGACTCCCGATCGCTATCCTACTCCAATCCAGGGCTACAGCGGGAGGGCCTGAGCAGCCATTGACCTCCTGGTTAACTTCAGAGGGAGATCTCAGTTCTTACCGCTGTAGCTCAGGGATGGGAGCAGCAGAGCAGCCAGGAGTCATGCGATTAGCCTGAAGATCCCTGAAAAAAAGGTATTTAGAGGCATTGATTTAAAAAAACACTTACACTGTGCATTATCACTTGATGCAAGAGAGAGGCTGGCAGTGAAATGGGTTATTGAGGTTACAAAAACTTTAATTGAACAGTAGAAGCTGATTGGCTACCATGCACAGCTGCATCAGATTCTAAGTGCACCAGTTTTAGTAAATCACACCCACTGCATCTTATACAATTTTACTGTAATGCTTTAAAGCAAACCCAGGGTTATGTTTTTGCTTTTTTTGCTTTTTTTATCAAGCAATATTGGTACATCCATTAAGGGCGCACGGGCGCCACCCCCTCTCTACAGCAACCACCCTCTATAACTCATGCCTTTTCGGATGCCGGACACCTTAATTATAGTGGTGAGGGGTGTTTTTGAAGCACCTGAATAGAGCCATAGGCTCTAATAGGCTTCAAAAAAGGTGGACTTGTGGCACAAAGCATTGCACTTGGAGTACACCCAGGTGTGTTAGAAAAGCAAATGAATATTAACATTAACACTGAACCACCTCTCTGCCAATCAAGTGCGTGGGTCTGTTACCTGTCACCTGATTACCTGAGAGGACATGTGCTGCAATTGGACACCTATTATGAAGAGGGGGAGGTGCATGGAAGACACAGGAGCCGCTGTCTGACCTGCTGTAAGGTCCCACAGTGAGCATGCGGGGGGGGGGGTCACAGTGGCAGCATTTGATGGGGCACAGTGGCAGTATTTGATGGGCACAGTGGCAGCATTTGATAGGGCACAGTGGCAGCATTTGATGGGCACATTGGCAGCATTTTATTGGGCACAGTGGCAGCATCTGATGGGGCACAGTGGCATTATTTGATGGGCACAGTGGCAGCCTCTCTCTGCATCCATACCTTTGATAACTAAAACATCAGGTGTCTCCCGCTGTGTCATGCAGTCTGTTTGGCAGCCATCCATTGTAACAAATCCCCGCCTCCTCCTTGTCCATGATAGATGGAACACTGATACAGTTTCCCAGCATTGTATTAATGTTCCTCTATCATGGACGAGGAGGAGACGGGGCTTTGTTACAATGGACGGCTGCCAAACAGACTGCATGACACAGCGGGACACCCGCTCTTTTAGTTATTAAAGGTACAGCTGCAGATGAGCACAGTGAGGCTGCAGATGGGCACAATGAAGCTGCACCCTCACTTGAGACCATCAATTGAGTATAAGGGGGTTTTCAGCCTAAAAAATGTGCTGAAAAACTCGGCATATACTCGAGTATATATGGTACTTTTGAGGGGACAGCAAATTTACACTGTTATACAAGCTGTACACTCACTACTTTACATTGTAGCAAAGTGTAATTTCTTCAGTGTTGTCAAATGAAAAGATAGAATAAAATATTTACAACAATGTGAGGGGTGTACTCACTTATGTGAGATACTCTATATGTTGGTTTTTTCTGCCACTTTCCCTGGTGAAGGGTAGCTTTGTGTTTTCAAAACATTGCATTTCTTGTATGACATGCAGAACTAATCTCAATAAAGGTGGTTTTATTGCAAGAAGACTGAGGAGTGCTGGCACAATCTTTTCTAATCAGTGAAGTTACAGATTTCTTACCAAATAGCAACCTCATCTCAAACTAAAAATACTCAGAGGACAAACTATATCAGAGAATAATGGAGAAATGAAGATATTCATCAGACATAAGACTCTCATACAAAGTGTCCATGCAGTCAATAAAGTCATCTGGATTTGTTTTCAGCTCAAATATCCACAATAACCAAGCTAGGAGTACTTAATTGCTATGAGTATGTGTCTGCTTTATAATCCAGAGATAGCTTTTTCATGTTTAGTTACTCACTCATTTTATTTTACTTTCCCATTCTCTCTTCGGTCTAACTGTGCTTCAGACAATTGAAGTTCCACATTTCTCATAGACAAAACCCCCTTTGTCAAAAGCAAAACCCTTCTAATCCCCGGACAGGAGACGCTTCAGAGGGCATATCATCTCAATATACACATCTTTGAATGGTGACTCCAGCATTGGGAGGAAACTATTTAACCTAAGGTCTCTAAAAATCACATGTGACCACACAATGAAGTTGAATAAGAAGTGGTTCAATCTTAAACCGCATAACGGCTTCTTTACCCATAATGAGGTAGGCATGTGGACCTTTTAGTGTAGAGTGTAGATAAATTTAAAAAAAAAAAACTTTTAGATGTGCTTCTTAGCTAGTGTAATGTACCGTACAGTGATATAGAAACTAGTAGTCACTCACATACATACACACTTTGAACTGGGTGTTCTTGTGTCTTTATACAACCTTTCCAACTATCTAATTATGTAATCCACTTATTTAAAACTTCTGTGCAAGGCACAAATTCTATTGATATCACTTAAAAGAAGATGTTCATTATATAACCCCTGGCAAAAAAATCTAGAATCCCCACTCTTGGAAAAAGTTCATTCAATTGTTTAAACACTTCAGCCCTGGAAGATTTACCCCCTTAATGACCAGGCCATTTTTTTGCGAAACGGCACTGTGTCACTATAACTGACAATTGCGTGTGACGCTGTACCCAAAAAAAGGACGTCCTTTTAACCCACAAATAGAGCTTTCTTTTGGTGGTATTTGATCACCTCTGTGGTTTAAATTTTTTGCACCATAAACAAAAAAAGACTGACAACTTTGAACAAAAAAACAATATTTTCTACTTTTTGTTATTATAAATATCCCCAAAAAAAATACAAAAAAAAATAAATAAAATGTCTTCACCAGTTTAGGTCAATATGTATTCTACATATTTTTGGTAAAAAAAAAAATTAATAAGTGTATATTGATTGGTTTGCACAAAAGAGTCTACAAAATAGAGGATATATTTATGACATTTTTTCATTATTATTTTTTTTTATTAGTAATGGCGGTAATTTTGAGTGGGACTGTGACATTGTGGAGGACAGATCAAACACTTTTGACACTTTTTTGGGACCAGTGACATTTATTCAGTGATCAGTGCTATAAAAATGTCCTAATTCCTCTATGAATTACACTGGCAGGGATTAACACTAGGGGGCAATAAAGGGGTTAAATGAGTGGACTGACAGGGAGTACAGAGAGATTGCCGTTCCTAATCACTAGGAGCAGACAATCACACTGTACTCCCCTGACAGAACGGGGATCTGTTTGTTTACATTTACAGATCCCCATTCTGTATCTCTGTGGAGAGATTGCTGATGGCCGGTGGTGCACCTGCTATAGCTGTTAAAGGGACTGACATACAGCTATGGCAATTTGCAGGATCAAACCGACCTGCCGTAGTATAATGACAGCGACTGGTCGGCAAGTGGTTAATTGTGTAAAAAACAAACTAATTACAAACATGCCTCAAAACTATTTTTGTTTAACATTCCAACCTTAAAAGAATAAAAAAGAATTAAAAAAAAAGAAAACTTTAGTCAATTGCAACAGTTTTTGCAGATTAAGCAGAGGAAAAAATAAGAAATCACTCAGTTCTATAGAAAATAAAATGGAATCATAAAGAAAAACGCTACATCACACCACTAGTACATGGATGGCATGGATTTAACTATCAACAAACAGTAGTCTTCATCAATCCAGCTCCACCTTTCTTTTATTGCAGTTGCCAGGTCAGTTTTGCAGGTTTTAGGCATGTCTGTGATTATATGTTTTTTCCTTACAAAATTAAACAATTGAATGCACATTTTTGAAGAGTTGTGATTTCATTTTTGCCAGGGGCTGTACAAATTTCATAGAATAAAATTGTATATCACAAATACAAACTTCCAGCCCAGGTTTTGTCTAGCATAGTGTTTTCTTCTTCTTCATATGGCTTTTTCTCGGTGCTGCAAATATGTTTTCCATCCTATGGCACCTTAAAAAAAATTTTTTTCTTCTTCAGCACCTCATCTATACACCTCTACAGTCGTTAATGGTTGAGTTACAAATAGTGTTAGTTTATTGAGGTTACCTCATTATACTTAAAGTGACTGTAAAGTCTTGTTTTTTCTTCCTATAAAAATAACAAATACATTATACTTACCTGCTCTGTTGCAGTGCATTTGCACAAAGCAGCTCTGATCCTGCCTCTTCTGTGATCAGGGCTGGTGTAAGGATTTTTGACACCCTAGGCGAAACCTCATTTTGCCTCCCCCCTGGCCCCACCCGTGACTCCACCCTATTTGCCCTGCCCATGTATACCCAACCTTTTTAATGAAGCACCCATCAAATGCAGCCTCCCCAGTGCCCATCAATGTAGCCTACCAGAGCCCATCAATGCAGCCTACCAGTGCCCCTTAATGCAGCCTCACCGGTGCCCATCAATGCAGCCTCCTCAGTGCCCATCAATGCAGCCTACCAGCGCGGATGGCTGAGACACTCGTAGACATTGCTGGACAGAGAGGGACCTCAGGTAAGTATTGATTAAGATAAGTGCTACATTTTGCATCATGTGTACTTTTGAGCAACATATTGGATTATAACTAATATTTATAAATAACAGTGATTATGGTTCAAAATAACAGGTGGGCAGGGACAACACAAGTATGGCCCTTTGCAACAGTGACAATTGGGGATTTGAGTAGCAAGGCAGAATGAAAGCTGTTTAGACCCAGCATAAATGGAATACTTTTATGTTTACTCAATTATACATTTTATGTGCAGCATTGTAGCTTACTATGTGTATTTAGAACTCTTACCTTTTAATACTGGGACCCTGGGTAAATTTCCCACGGGTTTCTCTCTGTGTAAAACTTGTTTTTTGTTTCATCATTTATGCATATGTGAGTGTTTCCATATGATGCTGAATCAAACTGTCGTGTAAAGCTGAACTCTAGAATTCTGAAAAAAATAACCTTGCATTGCCCCCCACAATGCAAGTAACGATGAGCCAAATGCATAGGGTCCAGATTATGGATCCGAAAACTCATTGATATAAAAGGGAACTGAATCTTACATGTCAGTAATGGTCATTTTCTAATAGGCAAAGGATTGTCAAACAAAAGGCATGGGGAGCTGGGCAGTGCCCTGGGATACATACACCAATGCAGAATTTAATTTCAGGTGGCTTAAAGAACAACATTAAAAATAAGAAATCCCTTTAAATTACATGCTTGGGGATCCATAAAAGCTGTATGCGGTTTTACAGACCATTACAATTCCCAGGGGCAACATCAGTGACACTGTATTGTGACATCACCTTATTCATTGGCTTACATGCAGCAGCAGCAGCAAACCAATAATTGATTTTCATTCAAAAAAACAAAAAACAAAACCTTCATTAGGTAGTAGACATGCCTTTTTTTGTGTGCAACAGTGATAGACTAAAATTGAGCACTGGAAGTAACAGAAACAATATAAATAAAAACCATTGCAAAGTATATTCTTTGAAATAATATAAAGCTAAAAATGTCAACGTCAAATAAATTGCCAAACAGCATCAAAACAATTCACATTGCATAGCTTGTTATCTATTTTCAGTACCACACTGTATTGTGTACAAAGTCTAAAAAAAATGTCAACCCAAACTGTGTCAAGATACCTCAAAGCCAAAAACCCGCATTGCAGAGATAAGGCAGCTGTAACAGCATACAAAAAAATTGCAGTGCTACAGTATGTTTCAGAGTCAACCGCATATGGCAATGTAGCCATAGTAAATGTAAGCAGTTTGATTAGGGCTCTGAGACAGCAATGTAAGAAGAAGTGATGGCCATGGTAGAGTTCAATCACTTATTAGGCTGTTTGTTAGCAGATGTAGTTCATGCTGAATTTTACCCAGCTGAGGTATGAATATCTAAAATATCTACAAACGCCTCTGGCCTGCCTCCTTAGGTTTTGTAAGCCAGAACACCTAACCAGGAAGAGCTTCACCACCAGGGTGAGGATGTGTGCTAGGAAAGGGATGTGTGTGAACTTTCCATACTGAAGGACAGACAACAGGTTGGTGCCATTGTCACACACAACATTTCTTGCAACAAGATAGTGTGAAGTTAGCCACCTCTGGGCCTGCCCCTACAAAACTGACAATCTTTGTCCCAGTGTGGCTCCTGTCATCTAAGCATACCAGCTGTTGAAAAATTGCATGCCATTGAGCCATCATATAGCCTCTTGGTTGCTTGGAGGGAACTATTGGTTCTGCGGGAGACTCACCAACAGAAGGCATTGAGGAAGAGGATGTGAAGAATACTGGTCTGTCACTATGTGTCAGGAAACACAGTGGAGCAATCAACTCCAGTAGCGTGCCTCATTCTGAATCCTTCCTGGCCACCTACAAAGTGACCCACTGGGCAATAATCAAGAAGATCCCCACCCAAATTTGCTGGATCATGTGTCAGTGGTCAGGTGGACTCTGCAGCTGATTATATGGTCCAGCATCGGGGAACATTACCTTCCATGTAATGATCAATGGCAGAGTTGGCCTTATGGGTGAAAAAATGGCAGCCAGAAATCTGCCACTGCACTGTACGTCACAGGCCACAATTTTCAGTCTACACCAGACTCCACAAATTGCTAATAGACCCCTTCCTCATTACTATACCACTTCTATTACTTTCAACCTACTTTTTCCTTTAAGGTGGCCATAAACTGTACCATTTGATTGTACAATATATCCTTAATATCTACCATCAGCAATGTACTGCAAGGGCCTGCCTGATTTGATACAAATTGAATTGATTGTTCAGGTGGGTTCCCCATTAGATCATTTTGGTAAATCTAAAGGAAATTGTACAGAGATTGTACAATCAGATTGCATAGCTTATGGCAAGCTTTATACAATTACATGTGGTGAGCTATTCAGCTGAGAATGTTCTTGCAATCAAGGTCCAGCTTAGGAAGGGGGCATGTGTAAACACACCAATTTCACTTCCAGGTCCTATTTACACAGCATAGTGGGGGGGGGGGCATGTTTTTGGTGCATTTTTCCTGTGACATGCATGACAAATGCAGCAAAGTAGCTCATGGGGCATTTTGGCATGTTTCGTTTCCACATTTTGTCCATTTGACAAAATGCACGTTTGCTTCTGTGTCTGGGGTGCCATTAACACATAATGGCACCAAAAGTACACCTAGTTCCATTTAGGTGTATAACGGTAGCCAAACACCACATAATGTGATTGTACAAGCTCCTAGATTTCCCAGAATTATATAATAGGAGGACACATCTATCTATCCAAAAATTCTGTATCCAATTAGGCAGGTCCTTGCACTACACTGTCGGATTATATAGTGTGTGGTGAGCTTTACAGACTTCCAGGGACACACTTCTCCTGTTATGTGACCCCTCAGCTCCTGCACACTCTGCCAAAATGATCTATGCAAAAAGAAAGTATAGTAGAAAACAATTGATCAGCAGAGAAAGACACCGGCTGCGTATTTCATGAGGATGGTGCTCACTGGCGTTCCCTTGATTGGAGAAGCATGAAACTACAGAAGTGGGGGGAGCAAGCTCCTTGAGGGAGAGGGCAGGTCTGTGGTGTGTTTAAATGAGGTCAGGAAGTACTTCCTTCTAATAATTTTCCTTTCCCAAATACCAGGACGAATAGCAGGAAGTAATGGAGGAGTTTTCGATAGGAGACACAAAAATCTGAGGTTAAGACTGTTCTTTCTTGCAACAGAGGCGCATTAAGGGTATATTGGTACATAGGGAAGCTAAAATTTATAAAACAAAAAGTTGTACTTAGTCTTTAACTTTTTTGTATTTTCTTTTACAGAGCATTTGTTTTAATAATTTGCATTAATATTGTTAGATAATGTTAATTGTTAATTGTTAGATAATTGTAATACATGTTAATGTTAATTGTTAGAAAATATTTAGCTACAGCTATTTTATTCAACAGGGTATTTGATTTCAGAAAATATATAATTTGTGGGAGGGGGGTTAACTAAACTTCAGGCCTAAAATGTGCATTTTAACATGTGTGCAAAAAAAGATATTACAAATGAATGAAGGTGTAGTCTTCAGCATGTAACCTTGGTGCTAGATTACGAACGCCGCACAAGCTAGGGAAGTCAAACTAGTGCAGTCATATTGTGAGGTCTCATTCCCTGTGTTGAGGATAATATCACGGGGGGAAGCACAAGAGTGGTGGCACATTGATTATGTTTGGAGAACTATCACATGGATCAATCCTAATTAAGATGTTCACTAAGAACACTTATTGACACACTTGAAATTTATGAGCACTAAATAGTGCATGTATTGGGAAGAATTTTTAGCTATTGTTATAATTCTTGTTTTTCAAGTTATTCAATATTGTCATGCACTTATATATGTTGTTTATATATGTTGTTTTGATTTAATTCACTGGATATATTTGGATACACACTACAGCGCAACACTATTTTTGTTTTAAAATACCGCAGTCACCAGGGAGAAAGGTGCAGGCTGCTAAAGGTGCTTATCTGAAGCACTGCATGTATAAATTCAAAGACACGGTGCACTCCCATACAGCCAACCTAGTGTAGACTTGAAAACCTCCTCAGCCGATGAGTCTCCACCAAAGCCACACCCCATGTGTTTTAAGGGTGGCTGCTCAATCTACTCCTCTAAGAGCTGCCTTCAGATGACATCCTGCCTTGCTGATGTTGTGCCTCTCCCCCACTTTCCTGCTACATTATGCCTGGTACCCAGGGATGGTTGGAGACCTTATCATCGCCCCCTCCAACTCCCCTCCTCATTGCTGGAGCCAACTTGGCAGTAAGTTGTAGCTACAGGAACGTTAGTGCCAATCAGCTCCTCCCTCTATGCTCCCGTTGCTCTCTTCCTCAACCCCAGACACAATTAATGGCTGCACATTCTACTGAAGCAAGTAGCTGACACTGTGCTCAAATAATTTAGCTGACTCTAAGCCAGTTTTCAGGGCAATTTTCTCTAACTAAACTCTAACACATTGAAAAATTTACTCCTGGGAGGGCAGCCTTTTATGATGCATGGGCTGGGAATTTGCTCAAAACTGTTATTGGCCAAAGCCTTGCACCTGAGTTTTGGTCAGGTGACGTACCAGAGGACAGGTGCAAGTCTATGGTCAACAATGGCTTTTTGCAAAGCATTATGGGATGTTTAGCTGGGCAATTCCAAAACAGTGCCTGGGAAGCTCAGTTTGGTCTGAACCTGGTTTCTGTCCAAACCTTGAGCTCATCCTTAGTTGAAAGGGTTAGTTGCTTATTTTGTCCAAGGGGTAAGGAATTTGGTGAAATACTTACTTTATTATATGCACATGCATGCCTCTTTATACTGTAATATGGAACTTTTAATTTCTGCTCCATGGGTTGCAGCATTGTCAGTGCTATCACAAGAGGACAAGGGGGCCTGCCCACATACCAAGAGAGCAGGGCAGAGCTCTGTATGCAAGGGGAGCTCGGAATAAGGTAAGTGTTGTGCTTATTTCAATTCTACTAGACAAACTGTGCAATTACAATTAATTTGTGCAATGTGGGAGGCAACTGGAAAGTGAATTTTTACAGAAGACTGAAGTTCAGCATTAGCTGGTCTCCAACCAAAGTAGCCTAGACTTGCATGGCTGTTGAAGGGACACTTTACTTATAAAGTAATTGTATATTATGTTATTTTCATATCAATGTAGAAATAAATGTGCTGATGTGTATAAATGATAAATCCCTTTTTAATATTAGAACACACACCAGTATACTTACAATTGTTGGCTGTTAGGTTTTTAAACCAAAAAAAAAAAAATTCCAATGTAGTTGCAATGCAAACATTGATTAAACTCTTTAGTGTTCATGAAACTGACAGGATTTCAAAGAAGGAATATAAAACTTGAAGCTCTAGTACCACAGTGACATTTCACGCTATAAAGCTGCCAATACTGCAATCCAGCACGTAAATCATTTTCCCCAGTTCAATTTCATATCTTAACTTGTGTGGTAAATAGAGTATTCAATTATTTGGCATTTTATAAATAAAATGAACTCATTAGCTATTTTGCATAGGAATACTTTGAGGAAAAGCAAGATCTGACTTTTAATTTCACTTAGTTGACAATTGCAGGAGAAGGGCTGTGCCCTGTAACATAAAGGATTTTACTCTTTATTGGTTTGGCGTTTCTTCATGGGCAGCATTTTATGGAAACAAAGTATGATTTTGTGAATGATTGATATGGGAATTCCTAGTGTTTGTTTGAAGCAATATCTATCAATAAAGAGGCTAAAGACTCAAATAGTGCAGTGATCTGAATCTGTTCCTATTGAAGATCTTTCATATGCCTATTGACTTGCTGTCCAAATGTTGTTACTTACCTGATGATTTCACTGTTTAAGTGGTATAGACACTGATATTGAGCAAACCTTTTACAATGTGTGCCTTACTGTGTGGATTCAATGTTTTTATACACTACTTTATGTTACATTACTAGAAAAGACAGACTGCACGTGGCATCTATGCAGATTTGACTGATTTATGAGTCCAAGGCACACACACACACGCACATATAAATCTTGTGCATTAACAATCACTTTGATTGCATCATTCTTCAAGACATTTTATTTTTTGGTGTCTTTCTGAAATGAATGCTGAGTGGATGTTTTTCTTTTTTTATTGATTAATTGTACGTGATTTATCCAATTAATTTGTTTGCATTATGGAGCTGTAAAGGCAGGTTTTACAAAGTCCCTGGAAAGAAGAAACAATAAT
Organism: Lithobates pipiens; assembly: GCF_037356315.1. Classification (NCBI taxonomy): domain Eukaryota; kingdom Metazoa; phylum Chordata; class Amphibia; order Anura; family Ranidae; genus Lithobates; species Lithobates pipiens. Next base: position 475,474,831 of record NW_027507764.1, read on the forward strand.
AGACTGACATCCCCCACTATCCTGTCTTACATTTTTTTTCCCGATTCTGTTAGTCAATAAGGACTTCTTAGAAGTCACATGTTGGTATGGATAAAAAATTGCCTGATTCAATCCAGTGTATATTTTATGCTTGGGAAAGGCTCAATTGGCCACCTTTATCGCCCTAATATGGCTATACCTATGTTATATGTAACCATTCATTACCTATTGATTCAGTGGAGAGAGGCTCAGCTCTTATGCACAGCGCTGGATCAAGATCTGGCTCGTGTATTCTTTAAAGAACAACAGCAAGTAATATAAAGTACTGTGAACTATATATATGCATTATACCTGTCTATACCAGCAGGTGGCACTGCAGTGTTATGATTTGTATTCTATGACAATGTAATGAGAGGAAGTGCTTGTCTTTCCTACATATATGTTCTTGTTTATTCCTGCTTCCTGTTTCTGTCTACTTTATGTAAAACCATGATAAAGATATCCTCAATTAAAGTAAAGGTGTTCTGCTGTATACAAGAAACTCCAAGTGCATTATTTCAATACTCTGCACAATAGGTTATGGGCCTAGGCACAGCCAGCAAACTCAGCAGCACACAGGCACTGGAAAAATAATTCTGAATGTCTGGGAGTACTGTATGCAAACTGCAGAAAGATGGCAAGCAGTTCAGATGTGAAGTTTGTAATTGCAAAGCTGAACAATGCCAATTACCAGCTGTGGAAGTTTAAACTACAAATGATTCTAAGGATGACTTGTGGCAAGTGCTAAATACAGACAGATCAACAAATGGAGAGATGGAGGACTGAGACAGGAAGGATAGACAGGCAAAAGTTACTATAAGCTTACTAGTGGAAGATGACCAGCTTATCCACAAAAGAGCAGAGAACGCAGCCAAAGGTATGTGGACTTCATTACAAAAACTGCATGAGCATTAAAATCTAAACAGCAAACTGTTTCTACTAAGAATGTTGTACAAGATGAGACTAGAAAAGGGACAGCAAATGTGTAACCACAGGAAAGCTATGCTAGAGATCATAGAGCAGCTACGCACTATCAGAGAGGATGTCAAAGATAGCCATACTGTTGCCCTGCTCCTCTACAGCCTTGCAGAGACATATACTGCTTTTAATAACACTTTAAAAACCAGACCCGAACAGGAGCTGACACTGGAATATGTCAAAGGTAAGTTAATTGATGAATATGACAGAAGGAAAGAAAATACATACCATGATGACAAAGCTCTCAAGATATACAAAGGCACAAAGCACAACAAAGAAAGCAGAACCTGTTTTCACTGTAAAATAATTGGTCACTTAAAAAAGGACTGTCCTGTCTGGGAAGTTGAGCAGCAAAAGCTACAGCTATCAACAGCAAGAGTCAAAGCAGCCATAAAGGAAACTGCAGACACATCATGGAGTGGCACTTTTAAAGTGACACAAAGCGACAAGCCACGCGGCTGGTGCATAGACTCAGTTTTCCTAGCAAACGGGAAAAGCATCACATCCGAAGGTAAAGGCCAGGGCTTCCTGAACTGCATTACACCACAAGGAGATGAATATAGTATCCTTGTAAAGAGAGTGCTGTATGTTCCAGAACTATAAGGCAGATGTCTATCAGTGAAAAGTCATGCAAACAATGGTCTCACAGTTAAGTTCCAGGGTGTTGAATGCACAATTCACAATAATAAGCAATTGCTTGCAAAAAAGGAAAACTGGATGACCACCTATACAGGCTCATCACCACAGACCAGCAAGCCAATATAGTCTCTAATGACTTACACAGAAAATTTATTCACTTATGGCACAGGTGGCTGGGGCATAGAAGCCCAGAAGCTATACAGGACATAGGCTTATCAGAAGATTTGACAATAGCATCTTACAAAGTGCTCATGAATTGCAAGTGCTGTATTGAAGCAAACGCAACACGTGCTTCCCTTCCATAGGCATGTCATAGAAAAGCTACCCACTCCCTGCAGCTCATACACAGTGATGTATGCGGTCCAATGAAAACTCCCACATCCCACGTGAACAGATATCTACTGACTTTAATGGATGATTATTCCAGGTACACAACTACTTATGTAATAAAACACAAGAATGAAACATCAGAGAAACTTCAACAGTTCATTGCCATGTCTAGCAACAAATTCCAACACAAACCAAGAATAATACGTACCGACAATGGGGGGGAATACATAAGCAAAAAAGTGGCCTCATATCTGAGGAAACAAGGAATGGTACACCAGACAACTGCACCATACACTCCTGAACAAAACAGTGCAGCAGAAAGGAAAAATCGCACTCTTATAAAAATGGCCAGATGCATGTTGTCAGATGCCAACCTACCTCACCAATTCTGGGGAGAAGAGGTCATGACTGCAACTCACCTATAGAACAGACTACTCTCAAAAGCCATTAAAGGTACTGCATCTGAAATGAGGCATGGATCAAAGCCTAGCATGGGGAACATAAGAGAGTCTGGATGTAAAGCATATGCCTATATTCCAAGTGAAATGTGATCCAAGCTGGAGAACAGAGCCATAGAGGGCATTCTAGTAGGCTACAGCGAGTTACAAAATCCTACACCCAAAGACTGACAAAGTGACAATAAGCCATAGTGTTTATTTTGATGAGAACCCATCATCAGAAACACAAATCCCTGAAACCTGTGAAGTAAATATGCCAAGAAAACCAGAAAAAAAGGTCAACCAAAGCAAACCTGTCTCCTTTGAGCAAGCAGACAACTTGTGCGTAAACTTCAGAAGAGCATCTATGGCAGAACAGAGACTCTCTGGGACAAAGCAGCAGTCACAAGATTTCTCAGGAGGGGCATGGATCTGAGCAGCAAGAATATTGTCATGTAATTGAAACTAGACAAGAAAAGAGCCCAGGAGAGAGGTGTTTAGCCTCAGACAAGAATGTGAGATTCTTATGGTCAGTAAGAATGAGAATAGGCACAGTGATACCTTTGAGGAGATGTCTTCATTCTTTTAGGGATAAAATGATTGCTAACAGTTTTCTGTCACCAATCTTGTAATTGCACTGTGCAGGTGACAATTTCTTGGAAAAGTAGCCACAAGGATGCATAGTGCTCTCAGAGGTAGGACATGGCGACAGAAGGGCGCCAACTCCAGTCTCAGAAGCATCAACCTCAAGGATAAAAGGTAAGGTGGGATCAGAATGTGCCAACACAGGAGCCGAAGACTCCCAAGACCAGCTCTGTGGGTTACTGCCCTTTCCGGTCATATCAGTCAGGGGCTTGACCAGAGACAAGACGATACAAATAAACTTCCAATAATAGTTGGCAAAGCCAGGAAAATGCTGCAGAGGACATAAACCCATGGGTCGGGGCCACTGTAATACCCTGTACACACGGTCAGACTTTTCAACGGAAAATGTGTGATCGGATCTTGTTGTTGGAAAATCCGATCGTGTGTGGGCTCCATTAGACTTTTTCCGTTGGAATTTCCAACACACAAAGTTTGAGAGCAGGATCTAAAAATGTTCCAAAATCTGATCGTTTTAAATTCTGATCATGTGTAGACAATTTCGACGGACAAAGTGCCATGCATGCTCAGAATAAATTAAGAGCATAAGGCAGATATAGTTTCAAGGTCTATGCAAAGCACCATCCCCATGTTGAGGGCATGTGTCCTGGTACAGTTCAGGAGGGGCAGGCACTCTCTCGCCCCCCCCCTCTTTTCCTGCAGCCTGCCAGGTTGCGTGCTCGGATAAGGGTCTGGTAGGGATTTTTGGGGGGACTCCCACGCCATTTTTTTTACATTTTGGCACGGGGTTCCCCTTTAAATCCATTCCAGAACTGAAGGGTCGGGTATGGATTTTGAGGGGGACCCCATGCCATTTTTTTTATTTTGGCACGGGTTCCCCTTAATATCCATGCCAGACCTGAAGGGCCTGTTATGGAATTTGAGGGGACCCCACGCATTTTTTTTTTTTTATTTTAGTTCAGGGTTCCCCTTAATATTCATACCAGACCCAAAGGGCCTAGTAATGACTGTGGGGGAATCCCATGCCATTTTTTTCAATGACTTTTATGTGTATTGCAATTCATTATAGCCGCGAGTAGTTTTAAATTACTTTTTTCCTTTAGAAATGCCATTTTGTGCAGGGACTGTTGTAAACACTGGAAACATGCGCCACTTTACAGGCATACTATAGACACCCCCTAGGTATAAAATTTAAAGGAATATTTCACTTTTATTGTTTCACTTTAAGCATTATTAAAATCACTGCTCTCGAAAAAAAAGGCAATTTTTAAAACTTTTTTTTTGCATTCATATATGTCCCCTGGGGCAGGACCCAGGTCCCCAAAACTTTTTATGACAATACCATGCATATAAGCCTTCAAAATTAGCACTTTTGATTTCTCCCATAGACTTTTAAAGGGTGTTCCGTGGTTTTCAAATTTGCCTCGAACACCCCAAATTGTTCGCTATTCGGTGAACAGACGAAGACCAGATGTTTGAGTCAATTGTACGTTGAACTCGAACATCGGGCACATCCCTATTTATCATCATAACAGGTGACATTAATTTCAAACCGTACACCCTGGTCACTTTAAATGCACCCAACTCCCATCAACTAAGGTTCTTGAGGAGAGTCTTCATGGCCATCGCACCTCTCCGATATGGCCAGCTATTGATGTGTGGAGGCTTCAATCTCACTGCTGATCCACAGTTGGACTCCAGCTCCCCTACGAAAGGGCGATCTCCATAACTGAGAGAACTTTTCCATGCAGAAGAGGTCTATGTATGGAGGTGCCAACATTCCACAGAGAGACACTACACTACTACACCTCCAGACATCATACTAAAGCCCCATACACACTATCAGATTTTCTGCTGATTTTTGTCTACAGATTTACCAAAACAATGTAGTGCAAGGGTCTGCCTGATTGCATACACATTGAAACTCCTAAGGTTTGACCTCATATTATATGATTTTGGTAAATCTGAAGTAAAAAATCAGCAGAAAATCTCCCATAATGAGCATTCCGTTTCAGACCCTTGTGTCCTGTGGACTGCAACGAAAAGCCTTTATACAGGGCATTTGTATTCAACAAAGCTCCAGGGCCAAAAAACAATACAACCTTACTTTAACTAGACTCTCGGAAATTCACAATTTAGAAACTTGCAACAAATCTGCACCCTCTCAGTCCATCTATAATTTTCTTGCTAAATTGTGAGGGGAACTAAGGTCCCACTAAACACCACCCAGGTGAAAGCACGCATTCCCCATCTCATTCACCCTTCTCTAAAACACAAGATAATTAATCCACAGGAAATTGTGGATGAATTTACTAATTATTACAGTGCACTATATAACCTCCGCGAGGATCCCAATACTCCCCAGCCCTCAGTGGAGGCCAGTGGTATTTTTTTTTGGGGGGGGGGGGGGGGGGCGGCAAACAGTACCATGCCCCATTGGTGGGTGGGTCTGATGCCCTTACCCTATATATGCAGCACTTCACCAGCAGCTTTCACTTCCTCTGCTCTCCATGGGCAACAGCGGCTTCTTTTTCCTCCCTCCTCCTGAGCAGCCACTTGAGAGTCTTCTCTTTTCAGCCAATCGGAAAATGGGTCTCAGACCTGCTTCTGATTGGCCGGATTGAGGATCAGTGTTACAACAGCGAATATTCGCTCACTCTTGAAACACCTTGGTGGGCTCATGGCTCAATCTGCTATTATAAATTCTGAGGGAAACCGCGCTACTTATTCACAGGTAGAGGGGAAAATGGGTGGAAATTTTATTTTACGAATAGAAAATGTCCTTACGGTAAGGACTAGACAGGTTGCAGCCCTCTCATGGCGCAATCTGCGCTCCAAGCCCTTTCTATTTTGAAGCATATTAGAACCTATGGCTCTAATCAGGTGCTTCAAAAAACACCCTCGCTGCTGTAATTCAGGTGCCCGGCATCCTGAAAGGGGGATGGACGCATGAATGGGGGGGTGGGGCATGGCGGCCATGGATAGATCATGCTTTTGCCTGAATTTATTCATTATTCATATAGGGGGTGCCGTGGACAGAGGGGGTGGCGCCAAGGTGCCCCTTATGGACAGGCCGCCCCTGCCTCATCATCTGACATACAGCACTTGCTAACTAATTTAAATCTCCCCACACTGTCAGACGAAAATACCCTGGTGCATAATGCTCTGATTTCCAACTTGGAAGTTGCCAATATCATATCCTTATGCCTAATGGCAAATCCCCTGGTCCTGACTAGGGATGACGCGAACACCCCCTGGTTCGGTTTGCACCAGAACTTTCGAACGGGCCGAAAATTCATGCGAACTTTAGAACCCCATTGAAGTCTATGGGACTCGAACATCTGAAATAAAAAGTGCTAATTTTAATGGCTAATATGCAAGATATTGGCCTAAAAAGGGTTTGGGGACCTGGCTTCTGCCCCAGGGGACATGGGTCAATGCCCAATTTTTTTTTTTAAACGGCCGTTTTTTCGGGAGCACTGATTTTAATGACAAGTAAAGTGAAAAAAGTGTTAGTATGCCTATGAAGTGGCACGTGTTTTTGCTGTGTTTAGAACAGCCCCTGCACAAAATAACATTTAAGGGAAAAAAAGTCATTTCAAAATTGCTTGCGGCTTTAATGTAATATCTGATTCCGGCAATATGGATGAAAATCGTTGAGAAAAATGGCATGGGTAGCCCCCCTGCCCATTACCAGCCCCTTTGGGTCTTGTACGGATATTAAGGGGAACCCTGTACCCATATTTAAAAAAAGGAAAGGCGTGGGGCCCCCAGGCCCTATATACTCAGAACAGCAATATACAGGTGGTGCAAACAAGACAGGGACTGTGTAGGTTTGTTGTGTTAAGTAGAATCTGTTTGTAATTTTGAACTGGTACGTTTTTAAAGTGTAGCTCCAGTCAAAAAATCAATTTTTAAGATTTTTGGAAAACATAGCGAAGGGTTATCACCCCTGTATAATTTTTTTTGCCATCCGTCTTTTTTCATCTCACTTCCTGTTGTCTCCTTCCATTTGCAAGTAGGAGACTTTGTAAGTTGGATGTTTGAAAGTAGGGGCCTGCCCTATATGCTCTGCAGAAATGGGGGCCTAAGGTGTTGGTGTTGCCACAACACTGTAAGCCCTCAAAGTGACTCTTGGTGGGCGCTGGAGGACCCTGCTGTGAACGATTATATCAAGAATTATAATTACATGCCATTGTTGAACAGTGGTAGAAAAATTGGGCCTTTGGTGGTTGTGGTGGTGGTGCTGGTGCCACAACACTATACGTACTCACAGTTACTCTCGGTGGGCACAGGAACGGGCCCTGCTGTGAAATACTATATCAAGAATTATAATTACATGCCCCTGTTAAACAGGGGCTGAAAAATTGGGCCTTAGGCACTGCTTTCTGGTCCCACAACACTGAAACCTCTCCCATATACTCTATTTGGAGTGCAGGAATGAGCCCTGCTGCAAAGCATTGCATCAAAAATTGTAATTACATGCCCCTGTTAAACATGGGCTGAAAAATTGGGCCTTAGGCACTGGTGCTGGTGCCATGACACTGCAACCTCTCCCATATACTCTATTTGGAGTGCAGGAATGAGCCCTGCTGCAAAGCATTGCATCAAAAATTTTAATTACACTCCCCTGTTAAACAGGGGCTGAAAAATTGGACTGGTGGCATCACTCAGAACCAAAAATGTTCTTCCAAGATATCAGCGGGATCATTGAGGAGGAAGAGGATAGTCAGTCAACATAACAGGACAGTCACTCAGCATCAGCAAAGACAGTCTTGAAGGGATGTGACATTTCCAAAAAAATTATTCGGTTACATCAGCTTCAGGTGCTTGGTAGCTGGTGTGAACCAAGACTGATTCATCTTTATGAAGGTCAGTCGATCAACCGAGTCAGTGGACAGGCGCACCTTGGGATTGGTTACAAAGCCACCAGCAGCACTGAAGGTGCTTTCCGAAAGAACACTTGATGCAGGACAGGCCAGTAGCTCAATTGCATACTGTGCAAGCTCTGGCCAGTGATCCATCCTCAAGACCCAGTAAGCCAGAGGATTTTTGGTGGGAAAGGTGTCCAAGTCTGACCTTGCCCCTAGGTATTCCTGCAGCATGTAAATCAGACGCTGGCGATGGTTGCTAGAACCGATTATACCTTGGGGCTGCGGACTAAAAAATTGTCTGAACGCATCGGTAAGACGGCCACCTTCTCCACTGCTCCTTCTGACCGAAGCCTCAGCAAAACATTGTCCAGGATCAGGAGTTTGTAACCTCCCAGTCTCTGGGAAGGCATTGCACAGACCTTTCTGCAAGGCCTCCCGGAGATGTCTCATCCTCTGCTCCCTCTGCGATGGCAAGATAAGGTCGGCAACCTTACCCTTGTACCGTGGATCAAGGAGAGTGGCCAGCCAGTAATGGTCCCTCTCCTTGATCCGAAGAATACGAGGATCCTTCCACAGGCTTTGCAGGATCAGGGAAGCCATGCAGCATAGGTTAGCTGAGGCATTCGGTCTGGAGTCCTCTGGGTCACTAAGAACAACATGATCCGCAGCCACCTTCTCCCAGCCAAGGGGGCCTTGAGAGGCAAGGAATTCCTCCTCTTCCTGCCTCTGTGCTGCCTCAAGTGCCCTGTCCATTATTCCACGCAGCGTATGCTCCAACAGGTGGACAAGAGGTACAGTGTCACTGATGCATGCACTGTCACTGCTCACCATCCTTGTGGCCTCCTCAAATGGTGACAGGACAGTGCATGCATCCCTGATCATGCCCCACTGGTGTGGTGAGAAAAAACCGAGCTCCTCTGACCCTGTCCTGGTGTTGTAGTTGCACAGGTACTCATTGATGGCCCTCTGCTGTGTGTGCAGCCGCTGCAGCATGGCCAACAATGAGTTCTACCTGGTGGGCATGTCACATATAAGACGGTTCTTGTGCAGGTTCAACTCCTTTTGGAGCTCAGCCAGCCGAGCACTGACATTAAATGATCAGTGGAAATGCACACAGACTTTCCTGGCCTGCTTCAGGACATCCTGTAAGCCTGGGTACCTGCCCAAGAACCGCTGCACCACCAGGTTAAGGACGTGAGCCACACAGGGCACATGGGTCAGTTGTCCCTGTCGCAAACCACCATTCCTGGCTTAAGCTGGCGTGGCATCAACCACCTCTTGACCTGCCCCTGCAGAGCTGACAAAATATCTGCCCCAGTGTGGCTCCTGTCCCCCAAACAAATCAGCGCAAGCACGGCATGGCATCTTTTTGCCTGCGTACTTGCGTAGCCCCATGAATTCCTACGTAGAACCACTGGTTCCGAGGACAGAGCACTGGAAGAGGCCATGGAGGAAGAAGAAGAGGAGGGGGTGGAGGAGAGAGGTGTGTCACAACCCGTAGTAGCATTTTGGAGGCGTGGTGGCGGAACAACCTCCAACACTACTGCACCTTGTCCTGCATCCTTCCCAGCTGCCAGAAGAGTGGCCAATGGGCCATGAAAGATAGGTAACATCCCTGTCCATGTATGCTGGACCATGAGTCAGTCAGCGGTAATATGCACCTTACCGCTGACCGCCCTGTCCAGCGAGGCAAGGACATTACCTTCCACATGTCGGTAGAGAGCCAGAATCAGCTTCGATGAGAAAAAGTGCCATTTGGGGACCTGCACGGAAGGGGGCCGAGTCTACCAACTGAAAAGGCAGCAGTTGAAGTGCTAGCAATTTAGCCAAGCTAGCATTCAACTGCTGGGCATGTGGATGGCTGGGAGTGAACTTCTTTTGATGGTCCAGCAGCAGGGGCAGGGAAATTTGCCTGCTACAATTGGACGTGGGTGTACTGCTAGCAGAGTGCCCGCAAGCACTTGGCTGTGACACACCTAATTCTACACCTTCATTCCTCTCAGTGCAGGTTTCAGAGAGGACTGAAGGTCTAGTGGGGTTGGAGATCCCAGCTGTTGAGGAGTAAGGAGAGGTCCGCTTTGTTCTTTGGTGTGGTTCTTTAAGGTATGAGCTGCATGGCAGGTCAACATATGTCTAGTCAAGCATGTGGTGCCCAAGCGGCTAATGTTTTGGCCACGCGAAATACGCTTGAGACATATGTTGCAAATAGCAGTGGTGCAATCTGATGCACTCGTCTCAAAAAAGGCCCACACCAAAGAACTTTTGGAATAACGCGCAGAGGCAGCGCCCTGCACAGGCGGAGCTCTGCGGTGTGATTCAGTCGGTGTGCTGCCCCTAATCTGGCCCCCGGAGGGCATACTGCCTCGTTGGAGATGTGCCTCCGCCTCCTCCTCTCTCCTATCAGGCACCCACCTGGAATCAGTGACCTCATCATCCCCTCCCTCTTCATCACTGGAGCAAGCCTGACAGTATGCTGCAGCTTGTGGAACATGACTGCCAGATTGCTGTCCTTCTTGAGCATCCCCTCTCTCTGCGCTCACGCTACTGCCTTCCTCTAGCTGAGTATCATCATCAGAGCCTTCAAAACACTGGGTATCCTCCTGGAGCATATACCCAACACTGTGCTCAAACAGTTTGGGGGATTCCTCAGGAGGACATGGTGGGTCTAGAGAAGGAGTGACTGATGATGATATTGAGACAAGGGAAGAGGATGCGTTGGCAGCTGCTTTGCTAGTACCCTGAGCCTGGGTGATAGAGGATGAGGAGGATGAAAAGGGCTTGGTCATCCACTCTACCAAGTCTTCGGCATGATGCGGCTCAACACATCCAGCTGCCAAAAGTAAGGACAAGCATGTCCCATGGCCACGTGCTGATGACGATGCACCGCATCCACGACCAGCACTGTTGTCTCTAGACACAGAGCCTGCTTGCTCTCATTTATTGGCTCGTGACTGTCTGCCTCTCCTTGTTGGCCTACTAGATATAGTAATGGCCGGCAGGGAGATGGGAAAACCAGCAATTGGGTAGTGTATATTGTGCTGGAGGCACACAACACCCACTAACTCCTGCAGATGCCTGTATGATAGAACACCAGCAATAAAGGGTAGATACAGGTGTATACTGTGCTGGAGGCACACAACACCCACTAACTACTGCAGGTGCCTGTATGAGAGAACACCAGCAATAAAGGGTAGATACAGGTGTATACTATGCTGTGCTGGAGGCACACAACACTCACTAACTCCTGCAGATGTCTTTATTATAGAACACCAGTAATAAAGGGTAGATAAAGGTGTATACTGTGCTGGAAGCACACAACACCCACTAACTCCTGCAGATGCCTTTATTATAGAACACCAGTAATAAAGGGTAGATAAAGGTGTATACTGTGCTGGAAGCACACAACACCCACTAATTCCTGCAGATGCCTTTATTATAGAACACCAGTAATAAAGGGTAGATAAAGATGTATACTGTGCTGGAGGCACACAACACCCACTAACTCCTGCAGATGCCTTTATTATAGAACACCAGCAATAAAGGGTAGATACAGGTGTATATTGTGCTGTGCTGGAGGCACACAACACCCACTTTCATTAAAAATATTATGTGGCGCTACCTAACTAGAGAATAAATTATTAATAAAAAAATATATAAAAAAGTGCGTCAATACCAAATAAATATAAATATGTGCAAAATAAGCAAATTTGGATGTGCAATGTGCAAACCTTACGGTAAAAGTGCAACAATTATTAAAGTGCAAAAAATCTCATAAGGGGCAATGAACAACTTATTTAAAAGTAAGCTGTATGCAATAATCATAACTGTGAACACCCACTAACTCCTGCAGATGCCTTTATTATAGAACACCAGAAATAAAGGGAAGATACAGGTGTATACTGTGCTGTGCTGGAGGCACACAACACCCACTAACTACTGCAGATGGCTGTATTAGAGAACTCCAGCAATAAAGGGTGGATACAGGTGTATATTGTGCTGTGCTGGAGGCACACAACACCCACTAACCCCTGAGATGCTGAAGGCTCAAGTGGTTACTTTGCCTAAGCCCAGTAAAGAGCCCACTACCCCTGCCGTATTTCGACCAATATCATTACTGAATAATGATATTAAGCTTTATGCAAAACTCCTGGCTAAATGTCTGATGCCTGTCCTACCCTCTTTGATTAAGAAGAACCAAATGGGTTTGTCTCAGGCAGACAGACATCGGACACTACCAGGGGAATCTTGAATGTTATTCAACATGCTCAAAATACACCCTCTCTGCTACTGTCAATTGATACAGAGAAGGCATTCAATAGGGTGCACTGGCTCTAAGTGTCCATGGTTTTGAAAAGTTTGGCTTTAGGGGACCATTATTATCTGCTATCCTTGCGTTATACCCTAATCCTAAAGTCTAAACCCTTTGGTATAACAAATGGTGCCTGACAAGGATGTCCACTGTCTCCCACAATCTTTAATTCAATGATCGAACAACTAGCAGAAGCAATACGTTCAAATCCACTAATCTTAGGCCGCGTACACACGGGCGGACTGTCTGACGGACTTGGTCCGCTGAAACGTGTTTCAGCGGACAATCCGCTCGTGTGTGGGCTTCAGCGGACTTTTTCAGCGGACAGTCTGGCGGACTAAGTCTTTTGGAATTTCCGTAATATTGTCCGTCCAACTTTGGTTTCAGCGGACAGTCCGCTCGTGAGTAGGCAAGTTGGACGGACTAAGTATGGCGCATGCTCAGAAAGGATTTACACGGCCGAAGGTTGCATTGCAGTGTATTGGACGTTGTATTTCTAGTCCCGTCGTACGTGCTGTACACGTCATCGCGCAAGCTTTCAGCGGACTGTCTGTTCATCGTGTGTGGTCAAGTCCGTTCATTCAAAAGTAGGACGGACTGTCTGTCGGATTGTCTGACGGACTTAGTTGGCCAGACAGTCCGCCCGTGTGTACGCGGCCTTAGGATTTTAATTTCATGATTTGCCACACAAAATTAACCTCTTTGCAGATAACATCCCCATGACTAATCCTGATTGTTCTCTTCCACAGGCATTCCAAACCCTCACTGAGTTTGGTCAAATATCATACTATAATTTGAATGCAGTGAAATCTCTGATTCTTGATCTGGGAGTTAAACAAACTATGAGATCTAGCCTTCAATCTCAGTTTCCATTTACATGGAGCTCTGAGGGGATCCAGTATCTTGGCATCACCCTTACAGCCTCCCCTAAATCCTTGGCCCCTACTAACTTCGAACCCTTGATTTCTAAGATTAAGAAAGCGCTCAAACACTTTGCACAATTTGAATTGTCATTGTATGGTAGACGATAAACATTCTTCCCCAAATCCTGTACATTTTTAGGTCTTTGCCTATACCTATTGCAAATCATCTTATATCCCTGTTGGGTATCATCATCAAGGCATATTTATGGAAAGGGAAAAGTGTCAGATGTCCATACTACTGTCTGATCAAACATAAAACAATAGGTGGAGCAGGATTACCAGATCTCAAAGACTATTATTGGGCGGCCCTACTAGACGAGCTCAAACACTGATTCCCATCAGAAGAGAAACCATTGTGGGTAGAGATAGAGTCATCCTTTACACCTAAGAAAAACTTTCACTTGTTCCTCCTGAGTGACAGCTGGTGAACACATGATCTTAAACCCCTGTCCCTGCCTGTTTAGGCATCGCTATTGGCTTGGAGACACATTAACTCCCCAAAATCAAGTCAACCATCACCTCTAATTAGCATTCTTGAGACTTTAATCCCCTCTCTATCCACTACCTCCCTGCCACATTATGGTATATCCAAAGTGTCTGGTCTCCTTAATGAGGATACTCCCTATACGATTGTGGAATTAGAACAGAAACACCTTATACCTGAGCAACTACTGTTCACTTGCTTTAGAATGCTCTACTTCTTATCTAAACACCCTATTGCCAAACTCAACCTACACCCAAAGCCTGGGGTTTCTATAACATGTCCAAGCCCAAAGAGAGAGGCATCTCCCTTTTTTATACTATCCTCCAAGATAAACTTACCTTCTGCAAATTCAAGTCCATGTCACTATGGGAGAAATAACTCCATACCCCCCTCTCACCCTTTCAGTGCCAGACCACTCTGAGATCAATTCTGAAAGCGACCTACTGCACTAATCATATTGAATTGACATTGAATATCCCCAATAGATGGTACTATACTTCATATTGTATGACATGATGTATTTGCGCGATGGCGGCCACATAGGAAACTTAGTTCATATTCTTTGGGGATGGCCTAGTCTCACTAGTTTCTGGAGACAGATGTTCCAGCTACTGGCCAAATGCACCGGGATCTTGATGAGCCCTACCCCTGTTCTAGCTTTGCTAAATATGGGGATAGATTTGTATCCATCTTCGTACCAACCAGTTGTGACCCACATTTTACTTGCAGCTCGCCTAGTGGTGTTATGAAATTGGAAATCAAACCTAGCTCCTAATAACTGTGATGTGGAGAGATTGGTTGATCATAACTATGCTTTTGAGCGATTATTGGCTATTATTGCCTTGAATTACACTGCCTTCTCCAAGTCAAGGAAAAAGTGTGGCTATTCCATGAGTAATGTTGTACTCCCATTATCATTTATTTACCCACCCAGCCAATAAGTTAAACAAGTTCTGAACTGTACTTTGTGTTATGCAATGTTTGTATTTCTTTCATGCTAAATCAATAAAAATGTATTGAATAAAAAAAAGTGCAAACTTCATCCAACTCCAAATATATCTAAGGTATGAAAACTTGTAATCAGGGACAGTTCCATTATTCCAAGGTGGTGTTCTAGCATTCTTTTCAGTGAACATCAAAAATGATAAGCCATTTTCAGCTACCTGCTTTTAATTAGTGGACTTTAACATCCCTTCTATCTAATGATCTAATGATTGCAACTATTATAATATTGTAATTATCTTTTGTTGAATCTGCAATATTCTTCCATGAATTTCTAATTTCTACCTTTAATATGTTCCTCTGTTTAATAGCAAAAGAGCACAAACAACCCACTGTATAGAGTGTGATCTTAGTTATTAAATCATAAAACAAAACAAAAAAAAAAAAACATACTTACATTCTACTAGCACATACAGAAACGACAAGTACAGTGCCTTGCAAAGGTATTCACCCCCCTTGGCTTTTTACCTATTTTGTTACATTACAGCCTTTAGTTCAATGGGTTTTTTTTTAATCTGAGTTATATGTGATGGATCAGAAAACAATAGTCTAAGTTAGTGAAGTAAAATTAGAAAAATATATACATAAAACTATTTTTCAGAAATAAAAAACTGATAATTGTCATGTATGTATTCACCCCCCTTGTTATGAAGCCCATAAAAAGCTCCGGTGCAACCAATTACCTTCAGAAGTCACATAATTAGTGAAATAATGTCCACCTGTGTGCAATCAAAGTGTCACATGATCTGTCATTATATATACACACCTTTTTGAAAGGCCCCAGAGGCTGCAACACCTAGAGGCAAGAAGCACCACTAACCAAACACTGCCATGAAGACCAAGGAACTCTCCAAACAAGTAAGGGACAATGTTGTTGAGAAGTACAAGTCAGGGTTAGGTTATAAAAAAATATCCAAATATTTGATGATCCCTAGGAGAATCATCAAATCTATCATAACCAAATGGAAAGAACATGGCACAACAGCAAACCTGCCAAGAGATGGCCGCACACCAAAACTCATGGACGGGTAAAGGAGGGCATTAATCAGAGAGGCAGCACAGAAACCTGAGGTAACCCTGGAGGAGCTACAGAGTTCCACAGCAGAGACTGGAATATCTGTACATAGTCCGACAATAAGCTGTATGCTCTACAGAGTTGGGCTTTATGGCAGAGTAGCAAGAAGAAAGACATTACTTTCAGCAAAAAAAAAAATGGCATGTTTTGAGTTTGTGAAAAGGCAAGTGAGAGACTCCCAAAATGTATGGAGGAAGGTGCTCTGGTTTGATGAGATTCAAATTGAACGTTTTGACCATCAAAGAAAATGCTATGTCTGGCACAAACCCAACACATCACATCACCCAAAGAACACCATTCCCTCAGTGAAACATGGTAGTGGCAGCATCATGCTGTGAGGATGTTTTTCAGCATTCGGTACTGGGAAACTGGTCAGTGTTGAGGGAAAGATGGATGATGCTAAAAATAGGGATATTCTTGAGCAAAACCTATACCACTCTGTGTGTGATTTGAGGCTAGGATGGAGGTTAACCTTCCAACAGGACAATGGGCCCAAACACACTGCTAACAATGGGCCCAAACACACTGCTAAAGCAACACTTCAGTGGTTTAAGGGGAAACATTTAAATGTGTTGGAATGGCCTAGTCAAAGCCCAGACCCCAATCCAATAGAAAATCTGTGGCTAGACTTAAAGATTGCTGTTCACAAGCGCAAACCATCCAACTTGAAGGCACTGGAGCAGTTTTGCAAGGAGGAATTGGCAAAAATCCCAGTGGTAAGATGTGGCAAGCTCATAGAGACGTATCCAAAGCGACTTGGAGCTGTGATAGCCCCAAAAGGTGGCTCTACAAATTATTGACTTTAGGGGGGTGAATAGTTATGCACATTGACTTTTCTGTTATTTTGTTCTATTTGTGGTTTGCTTCACAATAAAAAAAAAACTTCAAAGTTGTGGGCATGTGCTGTAAATTAAATGATGCAAATTTTTAAACAATCCATGTTAATTCCAGGTCGTGAGGCAGCAAAACACGAAAAATGCCAAGGTGGGTGAATACTTTTGCAAGCCACTGTATATACACCTCTCTTGTCTACATTCTTCTGCATCTAAAGAACACCACTGTGTGGTGAAGACCAAGCTTCCAACACTTCCAGAATCAGTTTGGGATGTGCAAGAGAGTGAGGGTTTGAGGAGGGGGCAATGGAATATATATGTATAAACAGCTTTCTTTCTTAGAAGATGTCAAACATTATAGAATTTTCAATAAACAAAGTAGCATGTTTTTATACAATAATTGTGACTTATGAAAAGGGCCAATCCAGAGAGTAAAGCCCCATAAACACTATCAGTTTTTCCTTAAGATTTACCAAAACCATATAATATGAGGTCAAACCTTAGTTTCAATTTGAATGCAATCAGGCAGACCCTTGCACTACATGATTTTGGTAAACCTGAAGGAAAAAATCAGAAGAAAATCTAATAGTTTGTATGGGGCATTACAGTTCTCCACTACAAACACGATATGTATGGGGCTGATTTACTAAAGGCAAATAGGCTGTTTGCCTAGACTTTGCAAGGGAAATTGCACTTTTCAGTGGAATTTCCCCCACAACATAGTGATTGTGGTGCAACTCACTTTGCAAAGAACACCCATACAGGGAACATAAATAAAACAGCATTTTGCTTGCACATGATTGGATGGTGAAAGTCAAAGCTTCTCATTCACTAAGCTTTTGGGAAAGTTCCCTTGCAAAGAGCAACTTCCCTGGCAAATGAGCAGTCTATTTTTCCTTATTAAATTAACCTTATATTGTCCTGCCATTGCTATGATTTGCACTTAAATCGGTAGTAAACTGCAAAAAAAAAGAAAAAACTTCTACCTGCAAATTAATGTCATAATGTGCTGATATGCATCGCCACAGCGCGTCTCTCTCTATGGATGGCACGCCATCCATAGAGAGCACAGTGTGCAATTACCGGTGACATCACCGGCACTGCTAAAGTAAGTATCTCATCAACAATGCACATTTAGAAGATGTTTACTGTATCTACATGTAAGCCTTATTATAGTCTTACCTGTAGGTATCAATTAAAAAACTGCCTTTACTACCACTTTAAGGGTTTCTTATAATTATAGAGATTGACTATCCATTATAAATCTTTTTGGTTAGACAGGACTTTCACCTATAAGTCATAATTTTTGCCAGAGTTTTAATATTGCTTGAAAGCAAATATATTATAAGAGACTATGTTAAATCCTGATAATTAAATCCTTGTTAAATCTCTGTCTAGTTTTATTTGTTTTTTCCTTCCAGTTATACAGTTGCCACTCAATTGTTAGCAAAGGGCCATCACAGAGGATGTCCTCATAGTCAAAGCTTGCCAGCTTTTTCTAGTGCAACACAGTACCAACTTGAAAGCCAGTTTTCTGGGCGTGGCTTGCCTGCAGTGCTGATGGAAGCTTGAACCTACACCTTTGCAATCTACCCAGACAAAAGCGACTCTCGCCAGCATTAAAACAAGGCAAAACCTACCGCACACAACTCTGGAGACCTCCCGCAGTGCCTGGACACAACATCTAAGTGCAGGAAGCAATGAAAAGGACTGCAAAATCTGACAAAATTCTTCCCCTTCTCTGAACCAAGCCAAGGGCAAGATGGCGCCAGTGGCCTGCTCGGACACACAGCGCAGCTCCTCTCATCTCACACTGGCTTCACCTTCACTCCACAGAAGGACTGCTTTCTCTCCTCAGTGGAGAACGGCGAGTCCTCTCCCCCTGCTTCCCCCTCCACAGCCAGCCCTGCCAAGTCAAAGCCTTGCAGGGACAACACAGACTCATATTAGCCCACTAGTCTCCCTTTCACTCTGCCAGCCACTGATCCTCAGCAGCCCAGAGCAATTGATGCTTTCCCTGCCACAGACCAGCCAATTTATGAGATGACAATGGAAACCATGTTGCTTGCACTAAAGCATACTCTGTATACAGATTTATCAGTATCCTCTCTAGCTACTGTAGTACAGGCACAAGACCAGTGCCTACTACATGTGGAAAATAAAATGACAGACCTCTACACTGCTCACAAGAAGCTGATCGATACCTATACAGAACAAGAAGATGAACTACACCTAATTAAACTTGAATTAGCAGATTTGGAAGACTGTTCTCGTCAAAACAACATAAAATTCCAAAACATACCAGAATCGATCGAACAATCTGACTTAGTCCAATATCTGCAGAAACTAACTAAATCCATTGTACCTGATCTGACCGATCGGAACTTGGAAATCGATCGGGCACATAGACTCCCAAAATCGCCCTACCTCCACAAATCCAAGCCCAGGGATGTTCGCGCCCTTTACAGCAAAAGAAAAAGTGATGTCTGCTGCTAAACGCACACCTACCCTTCCAGAACTGTTTACCACAATTAAACTGTTTACTGACCTCTCGAAAACAACAATGGAAAATAGACGGCAATTGGCCATTATTACAAAACCGCTACAGAACCACTGCATACCTTACAAGTGGGGCTTTCCTGTCAAACTGATAATAACCCACCAAAGCAAAACATTCACAATGAAATCACTTACCGGGGTCTCAAACTATTAAGAGACTGGCGCCTCATCCCACAGGAACCTAATTCCCCCATGGACCCATGAGCATCACAAATGGACACAGAATGGTCCCTTCAGGACACATAATAAAAGTGACTTGCCCTCACTCACTATTTCCCTGCCCGGCTGGGTAGTAGTGGCTTGACCTCCAAAAGCCAATATTGTTTTTTCTTGCAGAGCCTACTTTCCATAGAGAATTATTGTTTTCCCCCTAGCAAGTTAGCAGTAGTTACTGCACATTATTTTTTTTCTTAATTTCCCTCTTCCCCTTACTGCTCCACTCCCTTCATACCCCTAGGATCACCAGACCTACACTAACACCTTGAAGAGTACAATTTCTTGACCCACGTCAAGATCACAGAAGCAGTTTCACATCCTAGAGTGAACTCCACTGACTTGAGAGATCCGAGCTCTCAATCTTCGCCACCTACTTGGCACATAAAAATGCCCATCAAGCTTGTATCACTAAATGCAAGGGGCTTGAATAGCCCACAGAAAAGACTGATGTTACAGAAGGAAACTGCAAAGTGACAACCTGACATACTTTTTGTGCAAGAGATGTACTTTGCGTCAGCCAAAACACCAGCAATCAGACTGAAAGAGTACAGTCAGCTTTTTCTCGCATCAGGGCCAAAAAAGAAAAATGGAGTCCTAACAGCGATCAAAGACAGCATCCAATTCAAGCTCCACCAACCACATGCGGACCCCCAAGGACGCTACGTAGTTTTGATCTGTGATATAGGATATTCCACCTATACTCTGGTCAACGTATATGGGCCAAACACCAAACAACTTAGCTTCCACAAACGTCTATACAAAAAAATTGAAAAGATGCTGAATAGAGGCCTTATTATAGGAGGAGACTTCAACATAGTTGGAGACCCCACCATGGACACCTATGCACAGAACCAACAACAACGAGGGCTTTAAACCCCTTCCTTCCAACAACAGATCTTTATGACGCATTGCGGTGCCAATATGGATCCGAAAAGGATTACACGTACTTTTCCCTCTCGCAGAAGATTTATTTGCGCATAGACATGCTCATAGCTGACAAATGGACCTTACAAGATATCAAAAGTTCTGAGATAGATATCATCTCCTGTTCGGACCATGCTCCGATAACGATAACTCTGAATAACCACCGCAGGGGACCCCCACGAATATGGAGACTCAACGCATCACTAATAGGAAATAAAGAAATCTGTCAAGAAATCACCCAGGAACACCATTCGTTCTTTGAAATTAACACTCTCCCTGAAACTAACCCATGTACCCTTTGGTCTGTTTACAAAGCATATACGCGGGGCTTTCTTATAAAATTGAATAAGAGATTGAAAAGCCAGAGGGGTAGACAAATTGATGAGATCATGCTACAAATTAGTAAGTTGAAGCAACAAAACAAAACCCATCCCTCCCATAAATTGTCCAACGACCTCCTCGAATTGAGGCAATCACTACTCCTGTATAAAGTTGAGAATAATCTAAAATATTCTAAGGCCAACTATTACGCACTTAAACCAAAAATAAACCAGGAGCCCTGCTGGCTCGAATGGTCAAAGAGAGACGTGCGAGAACCAAAATTTCTTCTCTTCTCCACCCCACATCTAGGCAACCACTAATAGACCCACAAGACCCACAAGATATCGTTAAAGCCTTTAGTGAGTACTATTCTACCCTATATAACTTAAAAAACTACCCTTCGACACACCAACCCTCTGACTCCACTATCCAAGGATTTTTAAACTCTATAAACCTACCCAATATCTCAACCTCTCAACTCGAGTCACTATCCCGACACTTCATCATAGAGGAAATTACTGAAATCATCAAGGAATTAACCCTACACAAATCACCTGGAGAGGATGGTTATTCAAACAAATTCTATAAACAATTTAGCGATATTTTAGCACCCCAATTAATGACCCTCTTCAGTTTTGTCGGCTCCTCTGGCTCCCTACCAACAGACTTGCTACGCTCAACCATTGTGACCATACCGAAACCAGATAAAGACCCCTCTCTAACAAAAAACAACAGGCCAATTTCCTTGTTAAATACCGACATAAAAATTCTAGCCAAAGTCATTGGCAAAAGATTACTACCATACCTTCCATCTCTAGTACATCTCGACCAGGTCCAGTTTATCCCAGGTCACCAGGTACCAGATGCCACTAGAAGAGTATTAAACCTAGTATATCATGCTACCCAAATGCAAATGCCTTATCTGCTCCTATCTCTGGATGTAGAGAAAGCGTTTGATAGAATACATTAAGGCTTCCTCAAAGGGGTCCTAAACAAATTTTGAATCACGGGCTGGATTCAAAATGTAATACTTTCTCTCTACTTTAACCCCTCAGCAACAGTACTCACAGGAGGCGCCCTATCCACTCCCTTCACCATATTAAACGGCACACGACAGGGATGTCCCCTCTCCCCACTTATTTTTGCCCTGCTAATGGAACCCCTAGCGACTAAAATTAGAACCGATGAACACATTTCAGGAATTAAAAGTAACACCATGGAACATAAAATAAGTTTATTTGTGGACGACGTGATACTAATGGTCACCAATCCCAAGCATTCCCTACTGAAAATACAAGAGGTCATCCTTCAATTTAGTAAAGTCTCCTTTTATAAGCTCAACATATCGAAATCTGTAATAATGCCCCTATGCCTCCCCACACATTTGGAATCCCATCTTCGGAAAACTACACCATTCACCTGGGTAAGTAACTCAATTCCATACTTAGGAATACACATAGCACCTACACCAAAACAACTGTATACTCTAAATTACCAGGCCTTTCTCCAAAAGGCCTGGCCTCAAATACTCCGCTCCTTGTGTGCAACAGCCCTCTCTATGCTTGGTAAGATCTCTGCAGTAAAGATGTTAATACTACCAAAACTTTTGTACTTATTTCCTACACTAATAATGCCCCTCCTCCAATCATTTTTCACTTCCAACCAAAAAGTAATCTCCAAATTCATATGGGGAGACAAACACCCTAGATGTGTCAATTATATCCTAACCAGGTCATACAAGAAAGGAGGAGTCGGTCTCCCCCACATAGGTAGCTATTATCATGCCTCTATTCTAGATCAAATATACTACTGGTGGCATCCAATGGAGGAAAAAATCTGGTTGATCATGGAAACTACGTCTCTCCAGAGAAAACATCCAGTGCATTCCCTACTTTTAACAGCAGCAGGCCGCCCTCCCTCATACCAGGACTCACCCAGTCAGTTGCAGCCTATATAATTACATGGGGGAAGACAACATCTAAACAAAACCCCAACCCCTCCAATCGCTCGATACTTATTCCCCTTAGAGCCCTGACCAAGTATCTTGATGACCTCCTTCACTGTGGTATAACCATGGCATTATCAACCTCATTGAACTTGCTAACCACAAGACACTTAAAACATTTGAGGGTATTAGATGAGAATTTAACCTCCCACACTCAGAACTTTTTACTTATTTTAGAATTTCCCACTTTCTCAAATCCTCGAAACTTCAATACACAATTACAATACCAGAACCAATATACCAATTCTACACATCTTCCCCATACCCTAAGAAGGGAATAACCTGTTTTTACAACCTGTTAATTGATAATTGCCCCCTCTCACAAATCTCCACCTTAACTAAATGGACTGAACAATTAGGGGTTAAAATAACCCCGGATATATGGCAACGTTCCTTCAGGAACACCGCCATCGCCTAGCATTGCTCCAACCCCTGGGAGATATATCAAAAAACCCTCCACAATTAGTACCTAACACCCTACCAGCTCTCAAAAATGTACCCAGGTAGCCCATCATGCTGTTGGAGGGAATGTGGTAGCATAGGCTCCATAGCCCATGTACTATGGTACTGCAGATTCCTCATCTCCTTCTGGAGACAAATATATACATTAATCTCTACTACTTCTGGCCATCCCTCTTCCCCTATCCCAGCACTAGCACTGCTCCATGTGGGACTGGACAAATTCCCCCCCTAACACAAGAACTATCATAAAACATTTGCTGCTAGCAGCTAAACTAAATATCACTAGGCTATGGAAAACTGCAGAAGCACTCTCTGTAGCTAAGACAATAGCAGATCTCAATCAACAATGCGAACTGGAAAAGATAATTGACAGAAAAAACATGTAAATGGATAGATTTTTGGTACAGTGGTATCAATGATTGGCGCACTCAAAATGTAAAGTAAAGTAAAATGTTGCTGAATGGACTATTATTGATGTGCTGGTGATCCTTTCTCCCCCCCCCCTCCCTTTTCACCTAACCCCCCTTTTTGCCCATTCCCTCCCTGCCTGACCTGGTTATTACCAAGACAAGTTCAAATAAATGAGTAGTTGCATATGTTAGTCCACACAAATAGATTTATTGTATGATGAAGAAGAGAGAATAATTGGTATGGGAGTGCCGGGGTAGCCGCTCACGCTAACCCTTGAGCACTTCCAAAACGCAATAGCAAAAATTGGACTATGTCGGTACTTAGGTAATTTAAACAAGCAGAAAAAAATGCATTAAAATTTCATATTTAATAAACACATACAGAAATAACAAAACATCACTTATTAAAAAGTAATAATTAGTAAACCACAGTTAGAGCATTATCAACGGATTCCCCACGGGGAGGGTTCAAACTTGGTGGCGCACAAATTTTCTCAAATTTCCTCTATTAGTTTCATGGGGCAAAACCGCTTCTTCAGGAGGATATCTATACAGAGTATAAGTAAATAACATTTTAATAATTAACAAACAAGAGCAGCATTTTATTAAAAAAAACAAAAAAAAATAATTCACATAATTGAGAGAAAAAGGAGGTCAGCTCACCACAAACTCGAGAAATGGGTTGCAGGTAGGGAGGCCCCTATATTCCCCCTATGGTGGACATGGGGGATAGTTGGCTGGTTCTAAAAAGAGTTTATATTTATTAATTTGTAAAATTAAAGAAAAAGTTTATTTGAGAAAAAAAAAAAATCTTTTTATCAAAAATCCCTTGATAGAAAAATTTACTGAAAAGGCTTACCCAAAAAAAAAAAACATTGCTCAAAAGTAGGGGCCGAGCTGGGCTCCTTGCACAATAAAAATTTACTTAGTACAAAATAAGAATATACAAATATTATTTATATCATGTTACAGTTATAAATAAAACAATTTGCATATTCAGGCTGTGACACCTGGATAGTAGTGCCAAATGCAGTAGACCAGGTAACTATAGTAAGGGAAAGGAATTAAGAAATAAAGATGATGTGTTGGATCGAGTATTATAGAAAAGGTTTATAAGAAATTGTCTCATTGAGGCCTGGGGGTAGGGTGGCATTGGGAGGGTGGGAGGCTTGGTGAAGAAGAGATAGACCTGTATGTATCAGGCGGACCCACTGTTATGACAATTGAAACATAACCTACCAGTTTCTGTTTTTGTTTTTTTTCTTGCCATGAACAATTCAATAAAACTCTTTTGAATCATGAAAGCCAGTTTTCTTCTCCACATAGATATCACCAATTAAAAGAAAAAAAAAAGCATGCTTTTTTATTTCTGAAAATCCCACAAATAATAAATTCCACCCTAAACCAGGTATTATCTATTATCTGCAACAGAACTGTCCATGGACAATCTGAACCCATTTAGCTGGGGACACGAAAAATGTTAACAATAATATGGACAACTTGCAATGGTAATACAAAGAAAAAGGGTTTATAGCTCCCAATGGTAGAATTTTACAAACTACAGACTGCAAGCTACAGATCATTTTAACTTAACTATGCATTTTTATACAAAGCTATTAAAGTCCCAGGTTAATGAAACATTTCAGCACAGAATTCAACCTGCAAGTGCAAGATGACATATTCCAAATGGATTGAAAACTGTCTCTGTCTTTAGCTTACTCCAAATGAATTTCCCACATCTAAGTTGTTTTTTTTTACTTTAACCACTGGAGCTCCAGAAGATTTACCCCCTTCATAAACAGGTTATTTTTTGCAGTTCGGCACTACTCAAATTAAACCTGCGATTGTGTGGTCATGCAGTGCTGTACACAAATTAAATTTATATCATTGTTTTCATGCAAATAGAGCTTTATTTTGGTAGTATTTGATCATTACTGGGTTTTTTATTTTTTGTGAAGCGAAAAAAGACTCACAATGTTGAAAAAAATAAATGAATATTTTCTACTTTCTGCTATAAAAAATATATCCAATAAAAAAAAAAAAAAAAAAAAAAATTCTTCATAAACTTTGGCCAAAATGTATTCTGCTACATGTCTTTGGTGAAAAAAATACCAATAAGTGTATATTGATTGGTTTGCATGAAAGTTATAGCGTCTACAGTCTATGGTATAGATACTGGAATTGTATTCATTTCTTTTTTTTAATACTACTTATCAGTAACTTATATTCGTACTGTGATGGGTAATCTGACACTAACTACTGCTGGGGGAAACTGACTTAGACCCCTTTCACACTGAATGCCACCGGCGTCAGCGGTGCTATTTTTAGCACCGCTTAACCATTGTTTTAACGGCCCTGTTCGGCCACTAGCGGGGAGGTTTTAAGCCCCCCGCTAGCGGCCGAAAAGGGGTTAAATCTGCCCGCTATGCGGCGTTTGGCCGGCGTGTGGCTGGTGGTATCACGATGCCTCATGGATTTCAATGGGGAGCAGCAGTGGAGGATCGGTGAGTTCACCGCTCCTCCACAGTGGGGGGGCTGCCATGGGTCGCCCCCATTACTGGGACGACTCATGGCGGCTACACACGAGGTATGATATATCAGAATGTTAATATGTATAATTGCCTGCTATGATTAAAGTGGAAAGTATTACGTGGAATGTGAGGGGACTCAGGGCCAAACCCAAACGTAATGCAGTGCTGTCATACCTCAAAGCTCAGAAGGCTGATATTGTGGTATTAGTGGAAACCCATCTTATGCTCACACTGAAAAAAACATGGGTGGGTTGGGTATACAAGGCCCCGCATACCAACAACTCCAGAGGGGTCACCACATTGGTGGCCAAGCAGACGCACTTTACCCTTCTGCTGCTCAAATCCGAACCACAAGGCAGATAATTATTCTAGCACGCTAAAATATATGGCCTGGAGGTATTGATTATGGCAATATACATTCCCCACTCTATCAATTCGCAGTGTTAAACAAGGGGTTGGCATTTATGGCCCAGTTCCCCACTGTCCCTACTATATGGTTAGGAGACTTCAACAACATTGTAAATAGAAACCTTGACAAACTCACGACAAACCCCCCAGACACCCCTACCTGACCACTAACTAGATTTGGCCAGTTTATCAGTGACATAGCCCTAGTAGAGACACCGATACCCACTGGAAAAGAGATTCTCATGTTTCTCCACAACGTACAACGCAATGTCGCGTATAGACCTCATACTGATTTCCCAGACCCTCCTCCCTAATCTAGGCAATATTGGCTTTAATCCCTGTATTATATCGAACCATGCCCCGTACTGGATAGAGCTCCAGATTAACACTTCACATATGTTGGAAACTTAACCCATATTGGTTGAAGGTAGTCCCCGATTTAGATGAAGCTGGCAGCGAATGGGAATTTTACTTTCAGAACAACAAAGGCACCGCACCAGTAGAACTGGTCTGGGATTCTTTTAAGTCCCATGCCCATATGTACCTATCTCAACACATTTCTAGATATTATAAAACCTCTTCACAAGTGATCAGACAGGCAGAACAAGTATTAGAGAATGTGGAAAAATAATTCACTAATAACCCATCCCCAGCCACGGCAGACCAGTTAAAAATGCAATCAAGGGTGGTGACCAATCTTTATTTTCAAAATGGCTGAGAGGAAAATATTCTATAACTCACAGATGTCATATGATTGCAGAGAAAGGGCTGGACGCCTGTTAGTTTATTTGGCTCATATGGACCATAAACCTCCAACAGTGTTCACTCTCTGTGCCTCGGACGGGTCCCTGCTAACCGACCCTGAAGAGGTTGCTCGGGAGTTCAGAACCTTCTTCGCAAACTTATACTCCTCTGCTGTCAATGACCATGGAAAAGAGATAGCCACACTCTTCAATAACACAGATCTACCCACACTCACGCAGTCCCAAGTCGAGATGCTAGAAGCACCCATCACTAAGGATGAAATAGTGAAGGCAATGTCCTTACTTAACCCATCTAAAGCACCTGGCTCAGATGGCCTCCCCCTTGAATTTTACACCACCTACACTGAGACCCTAGCCCCCAAGCTCCACAAGCTATTTACCCATATATTTGAGTCTGGATCCCTACCACCCTCTATGTGTGAAGCCAATATTGTGCTCATCTCCAAACCTGGTAAAAACCCATAACTCCCTGAATCGTACCGCCCAATATCCCTACTCCAACTTGATATTAAGATCCTGGCCAAGGTCCTGGCGATACGTTTAAATACAGTGATCCTCACATTAATTCACCCGGATCAAACAGGATTTATGCCCACCAAGAATACGGCCTATAACTTGCTGAGGCTCCACATGAACATGCAGGCCAGACATAACCGTATGGGATCCAGAGTTGTTGTGTCTCGCAACGCCGCAAAGGCCTTCGATTCAGTCGAGTGGGACTACTTGTGATCGTGTCTGGCTAGATTCAGATTCGGACCCCACTTTATCAGATGGATTCGCCTCTTGTATCAGAACCCCAGCGCCAGGATCTTGGTCAATGGACAGAAATCTGAACCCTTCCCTCTAAGCAGAGGCACCCACCAAGATGCCCCTTATCTCCCCTTTTGTACGCTCTTGCAGTAGAGCCCCTTGCGTCTGCTCTTAGAACGCACTCAGACATTCAAGGCTTACAATGTGGGGACCTGGAGGAAAGAATATACACAGGTGACATGCTGTTGTTCCTAGCAGATTCAGGACCTTCCCTCAGCGTAGCTCTTGAAACCATCCAAACCTATGGCAATTACTCCGGACTAAAGATCAAGTGGGGAAAATCCTAAATCTTACCTATAGATGTAGATGTCCCCTGTGCCTACCAGGCCTTGTCCCCACTCATTAGAGTAAGCTCCATGAAATACCTTGGAATCATAATTACTAGATTCCCTGAAGAATTCATATAGAACCCTAATAGCTCATTTAAAAGCCAAAATACTAACCTGGGCCAAATTACTCCTAGGTGTGATGGGTCGGATAAACCTAATAAAAATGGTAATTCTCCCCAGGCTCCTATATGTACTCTGGCACTCACCGGTCTATTTACTCCTTAGATTTATATTTAAATCCATTGAGGCTATCCTCAACTCCTTTTTTTGGGGTACCTCCCGACACAAATTTTTATGGCAAACACTGAAGAACCCCACTGAACTGGGAGGCACAGCTCTCCCCGACTTCAACCTGTACTACCTGGCAGCACAGTTAACCCATATATTTACTTAGACAAAATTGACAAGCACCGCTATCTATCACTAATTTGCTCTCCCTACACCCCCGGGCTCATCCACCTATTTCAAATCATTCTCCAAGACCCCATTAATGCTTGTGCACTTGGAAACCATAAGGGGTTACTATATCATCACTGCAAGATCTGGGAAGTAGTGAAAAGCAAATTAAAACTGCCAACCACACACTTTCACACACCCCTATGGAACAACCCCAGTCTACAGGAACTACAAACTCTACCTGACTACACCATGTTGTTAAACCAGAGGGTGACGCCTACGCCTACAATTGTAATGTCTGACACCTACAATTGTAATGTTTTGAAATCATTTCAGCAATTCAAAGATGACTTTTCCCTTCCCTGATCCATGCATTTTCGCTACCTCCAGCTCCGCCACGCTCTCCAGACACAATTCCCTGACGCACCCCCCAACACAGAATATCTGGATATCATATGCATTATGACGGGACAAGAACCCCGCAAACTAATCTCGGCCCTATATAATTCCCTCCTCCGCCCATCAGCAGTGATACTTGCATACGGGCTGAAAGATCGGTGGCTGGGAGACGTGGGTGGGCTGGAGGAGGACGAATGGGAAGACGCACTAGTCTCTTGCAAAAAGGTCTCCACCAGACTGTCCGACTGCCTCACACAACTTTACATATTGCACATATTGCACAGAACATACCTAGCCCCGGGTGCAGCAGTCCCTCTAGCACATTCTTTCACATTATATGGTCATGCCCAGTAGTGATGGACGAACTTCCGATGGGACGTTTTGCGAACACGGACCGCGGCCGATAGTTTGCGAACCGGAGCGTTCGCGGCAGGCCCAATTGACTTCAATGGGAGGCGAACTTCGCAAACCTACAGGTCAAACTTGCAGCCACAAAATAATTAATAGCTGTGCAAACATAGTTCCACCACATGGCCAATGACATAACACATGTATGAGGTGAATCTGGGATCGACAACTACAAGCATTCTTTTTTTATATGGGAAATTGTTGTGACAATTCAGGACTGTGGAGCGCATGAAGGCAATGGAGGAGAGGGAAGGTCAGGGACCAGGGTAGGCAAAGAAGAGGTTGCAGGAGATGATCACCAGCTGCGTGACATACAGCAATGACACCTGCACCGTGATAGAGTCATCTGACAACAGCACCGTGATAGAGAGCACTGACATCAGCAGCGTGACATAAAGCACTAACACCAGCACCGTGATATACAGCACTGACAGCAGCACCGTGATAGAGAGCACTGACATCATCAGCGTGACATAAAGCACTAACACCAGCACCGTGATATACAGCACTGACAGCAGCACCGTGATAGAGAGCACTGACATCAGCAGCGTGACATACAGCAATTACACCTGCACCGTGATAGAGTCATCTGACAACAGCACCGTGATAGAGAGCACTGACATCAGCAGCGTGACATAAAGCACTAACACCAGCACCGTGATATACAGCACTGACAGCAGCACCGTGATAGAGAGCACTGATATCAGCAGTGTGACATAAAGCACTAACACCAGCACCGTGATATACAGCACTGACAGCAGCACCGTGATAGAGAGCACTGACATCAGCAGCGTGACATAAAGCACTAACACCAGCACCGTGATATACAGCACTGACAGCAGCACCGTGATAGAGAGCACTGACATCAGCAGAGTGACATAAAGTACTAACACCAGCACCGTGATATACAGCACTGACAGCAGCACCGTGATAGAGAGCACTGACATCAGCAGCGTGACATAAAGCACTAACACCAGCACCGTGATATACAGCACTGACAGCAGCACCGTGATAGAGAGCACTGACATCAGCAGCGTGACATACAGCAATGACACCTGCACCGTGATAGAGTCATCTGACAACAGCACCATGATAGAGAGCACTGACATCAGCAGCGTGACATAAAGCACTAACACCAGCACCGTGATATACAGCACTGACAGCAGCACCGTGATAGAGAGCACTGACATCAGCAGCGTGACATAAAGCACTAACACCAGCACCGTGATATACAGCACTGACAGCAGCACCGTGATAGAGAGCACTGACATCAGCAGCGTGACATACAGCAATGACCCCTGCACCGTGATAGAGTCATCTGACAACAGCACCATGATAGAGAGCACTGACATCAGCAGCGTGACATAAAGCACTAACACCAGCACTGTGAAATGCAGCACTGACAGCAGCACCGTGATAGAGAGCACTGACATCAGCAGCGTGACATACAGCAATTACACCTGCACCGTGATAGAGTCATCTGACAACAGCACCGTGATAGAGAGCACTGACATCAGCAGCATGACATAAAGCACTAACACCAGCACCGTGATATACAGCACTGACAGCAGCACCGTGATAAAGAGTACTGACATCAGCACCGTGATATACAGCACTGACACTTGCACCGTAAGCAGCCCCAGGAGAAAGTCAGCATAGCACAGGGATGGTGGGAGCCCCTCATAATGAGCATAGCACATGGATGGTGGGAGCCCCTCATAATGAGCATAGCACAGGGATGGTGGGAGCCCCTCATAATGAGCATAGCACAGGGATGGTGGGAGCCCCTCATAATAAGCAGCCCCAGGAGGATGTCAGCATAGCACAGGGATGGTGGGAGCCCCTCATAATAAGCAGCCCCAGGAGGATGTCAGCATAGCACAGGGATGGTGGGAGCCCTCATAATAAGCAGCCCCAGGAGGATGTCAGCATAGCACAGGGATGGTGGGAGCCCCTCATAATAAGCAGCCCCAGGAGGAAGTCAGCACAGCACAGGGATGGTGGGAGCCCCTCATAATGATCATAGCACAGGGATGGTGGGAGCACCTCAAAATATGCACAGCAGAGGTACAGCCCCAGGAGGAAGTCAGCACAGCACAGGGATGGTGGGAGCCCCTCATAATATGCACAGCAGAGGTACAGCCCCAGGAGGAAGTCAGCACAGCACAGGGATGGTGGGAGCCCCTCATAATAAGCAGCCCCAGTAGAAATATGACACCTCTCAACCTCTTCAAACAGGAGGGTACGGGCATATAGTACGGTGTGCTTTTTTTGGACAAGGAAGTGAGCCAAATGAAGAAAGAAGGTCTGTGTGCTTGATTAAAAAAATTGTTTCTAGACATATACATGGTCTACTGGTCACATGTGTTGAATTCCTGTGAGAACCATGCCTCATTCATTTTTAGAAATGTGAGGTAGTTAACACTGTCGTGAGCTAGGCGAGTACGCTTATCGGTCACGATCCTCCCTGCTGCGCTGAACGTCCTTTCGGACAGGACACTGGACGAGGGGCAAGCCAACAGTTCAATTGCAAATTGGGCAAGCTCTGGCCAGAGGTCAAGCCTGCCCACCCAGTAGTCCAGGGGTTCATCACTCCTCAGAGCGTCCACATCGGCCGTTAACCCGATGTAGTCGGACACCTGACGGTCTAGGCGTTCCCTGATGCTGGATCCGGATGACACCTGTCGATGGGTCGGCTGAAAGAATGACCTCATTTCAGAAGTCACCAACACATCTTCAAACTGGCCTCTTCTTGCAGGCGCTGTTGGATTGGTACCTGCAACTCCTTCTCTGGGAGTGGGAATTGCTCCTCTGCCAGCGCACGCAAAAGCAGAATGCAGCATTTCTTGAAGCAAGGCCTGGAAGTGCTGCATTCTGCCAGCCCTCTGTGACGGCGGTAAAATTTCCGCCATTTTGTGTTTGTACCGGGGGTCTAAGTACGTTGCCACCCAGTACTGGTTCTTGACTCTTATGCTTTTTATACGGGGGTCCCTATTAAAACACTGGAGCATGAAGGCCCCCATTTGCCCTAAACTGGAAGCGGTGTGGTGGCCTGGCTCCTGCTCATCATCCAGGATAATGTCGTCCTCTTCATTCTCCTCTCCCCATCTACGCACAACAACAGGGATCCCAGAAAGGTTTAAAGCATGCTCTTCTTGCTCCTCCTCATCCGCCCCGGCACCATCCTCCTCTGACTCTGACTCTGTCCTTATAAGGACCTTTGTGGAACTAGTAGGTTATGAATGATTAGCAGACTGTACCTCTGTCCCTATACTGATAAAGGACTGCTGCAGCAGAAGGGCAGCAGTCAGCAGTAGTGCACCTCAACCCTATATATTGTGGACCTATACCAGTCCTTAAGGAATAGCAGCCTGTACCTCACTCAACCCTATGTACTGTAGTACCCTATACCTTACCAGTCCTTATAAGGACCTTTGTGGAACAAGTAGGTTGTGAATGATTAGCAGACTGTACCTCTGTCCCTATACTGATAAAGGACTACTGCAGCAGAAGGGCAGCAGTCAAGTATAATATTCTTTCTATATTTGGAAGAAAGAATATTATATGTGTACAAGCCTATTACCATACCAGTCCTGAAAAGAACCTTTGTGGACCTAATAGTAACAGCGACTGATTAAACTGACTGTCCCTCACTGCCTCACACACAGCTTCCTGCCTGTCCCTATTTAAACTGACAAAACACAGGCTTTTGGAACAATAACTTGAATAGCACTTTTGTGGACCTAATAGTAACAGCTAATGATTAAACTGACTGTCCCTGCAGCACACAGCGTCCTGTCCCTCTCTCTACACTGACAAAAGACAGGCTGCTGCAACAATCAGTAGCACAGCAGTGCCTCAAACCTATATCCTGAACTATACCTAACACCTATACCAGTCCTGAAAAGAACTTTTGTGGACCAAATAGCTAGCGATTTGGGTCACTGCAGTCTATTCCCTGCTCCACACAACAACCTCTCCCTATAGTGACAGAAGAAAGAATGTAAAATGGCCGCCGGATCGGGTCTATTTATAAGTTAGGGGGAATGTCCAAGTGTCAATGGGCTGTAATGTCTCAATTGGCTGTCCTGTACCCCATGATGGATGTGTCATCATAGGTCAAAGTTCTTTTACACAGTAAACACGGAAGTCCGCCGGGCGAACGGCGGCAATAGTCCACCGATCGGGCGGACGGCGAACAGCCGAAATTCGCCGCAAAACAACCGCCGGGCGAACCGTTCGGCCATCCCTATCAATGACTATCAATGACTACATGCTTTTTAATTAACCGGATTTTGTAAGTGTTTTTAATCTTGTATGGGGAAATAAAAAGCTACTAATTCTACACTTGGAGGCGCCTCTCTCTTCTGACTTATTTTGTTTTAGAGTTTGCTCCTCTTTTCTGAGTGCAGCCCTCAGTGTTGGATATATATATCATTGGACCCTTGCCTCTCTTTAGATACTGGGGTTATTTACAAAAGGCAAATTCATTTTGCACTACAAGTGCAAAATAGTTGTGGTTTTACATCTTGACCCCATATCTGGCACGCTTGCTGGGGAGTTACTGTTTGATAGACAAGCAGCCAGAAAACATAATCAGGGACTCATCAACGTCGACAACTTGATCAGTAATAAACAAGGCTGCAGACTGTTGGTTGAAGTGGAACCGAATTTTGTAGAGCCAAACATATCCAGGGTCACCCCGAGGATGACAGAGTGTATTGTCATTGAAATGCATGAAGCGGAAGATCTGTTCATATTGTGTTTTGGTCATGGAGGCAGAGAACACAAGCATATGGTGAATTTGGTCAGTGGACCAATATGAAGCAACTCCCTTTTTTAAATTATGCCCATGAGGAGGGATGTTACTGCAGTGCTGGATGTACGACCAGGATGTACTAGGCCACTGGTGCTTGCCCATTCACCAGAAAGGTGAGCGGCACTAGTACTGGCTCTCTGCTCCATACGAGAGCCCTGTAGTTCTTGCACCTCAACAATAGAAGAATTAGGTTGGGTACTCCTGACCTTGGCAGGGACAACTACTCCATTGTCAGAGCTATCTGTCAGGGTGCTGCTGCTGTCTACTGGTTTGTATTCTGAGCCTGAATCAGGCAGAGGGGTGACTTCCTCTTCATTCTCATCTGTCAGGCCCAGAAACGTGTAGGCCTCTTCACTAGTGTACTTTCGATTGGACATTCTGGCCTCTAAATTTACTGGCACACTAGTGAGACTCACAGGAAAAAAGAGCACCTAACTGTCAGCGACTGCTTCAAATGCTACCAAAAAAACTGTTAGCATTCACAGGGATCAGGCCTGACTCTGTGAATGCTGCAGTTTTGTGTTTAGTGTTTTGTAAGTAACAGTGATCGATTGATACTGCACTTGGGTGGGCTGGGCTGGGCAGATGGGCTAAAAGTAGGTGCTAGCAGGTATATGGGCTGATCCCACTAATGCTGCATTTTTGGGAACACTAAACTATTGGGGATACTAATATAGTTCTGATTAGATCAAAGCTATTGATCCGTTCAGACACTATACTACTAAGAGAGGTGTATGGTGGGTGTTAGCACTACTGGCACTAATCTGATGCCGCCTGGGGTGATGCAGACCCTAACTGACACTAAAACCTATGTCAACCGCCAGTTGATCAGGGGGTTAAACCTTTAGGTAATATACGATGGGTACCCTGATGCTTTAAGAAAATAACTAACTAACCAGCATCACCTGTAACACTAATACGGTGATAACTGGTGACAGGGGGTGAATGGATTAACTGTGGGGTGATCAAGAGGTGAAAGTGTACTGGGTGACACTGTGACAGGGAGTGAAGGAGTTAACTGGGGGGCAATTGGGGCATGACAAGTGTACCTACGTGTACTGGTGTTGGTGCAATTTACTGTGAGATGTCTTCTCTCCTCTCTCTGGAACGAAAAGCATTCCATGAGGGGAGATGACATCACTTCCCCTGCCTGTATTTACACTTACACAGGCAGGGGAAGGATTTCATTCACCAGAACCAATCACCAGGTCCAGGCCTGGGCCAGGAGACTGATCAGTTCTGAAGTGAATC
The DNA here is from genome assembly GCF_037356315.1 of Lithobates pipiens. Classification (NCBI taxonomy): domain Eukaryota; kingdom Metazoa; phylum Chordata; class Amphibia; order Anura; family Ranidae; genus Lithobates; species Lithobates pipiens. The sequence goes on from NW_027507764.1 coordinate 475,510,348, forward strand.
CGATTGTCACAGCCGCTTAGGGGGTACGCGCGTGCCCAATGTACAGCTACGACATTTCACCAAGCCGAGCCAACCTTCCGCAGTATAACTGAGTATAACTAACCAGCATCACCCGTAACACTAATATGGTGAATGAGGGTGAACGGGAGTGAATGGGTTAACTGTGGGGTGACCAAGGGGTTAAACCTTTACTAGGGGGGTTTGGGGGTCCCTAGGCCTGTCTAGGGCTACTACTAAGTACCCTAACACTGATTATTGTTACAAATGACACCAGTACAGGGATGAAAGAAAAATATGAACACTGTACTGGGTGACACTGTGACAGGGAGTGAAGGCATTAACTAGGAGGCAATTGGGGCATGATCGAGGGGTGACAAGTGTACCTACGTGTACTGGTGTTGGTGCAACTTACTGTGAGATGTCTTCTATCCTCTCTCTGGAACGAAAAGAGTTCTACGAGGGGAGATGACTTCACTTCCCCTGCCTGTATTTACACTTAAACAGGCAGGGGAAGGATTTCATTCACCAGAACCAATCACCAGGTCCAGGCCAGAAATCATTGGCTTGGGCCGGGATATTGATCGGTTCTATGGTATCTGAGTATGGAGAAGTGTGGTAATTTACACAGAGGAACACTTGTTATGATGGACTTTTGATTTAATTTAATTTTTGAGCTTTAATTTAAGTGGTGTAAATTTTGACACTGATTGGTTTATGGTAAGTGCATGCACATGAATACAGTAGTCTGAAAGGTGTAGGCAGCTAAAACAACAGATAGTTTAGACCCAAAGAACCTTACCTGTGCCTCATTCTATTACTTATATAGTTATGCCCACTGCCCATCTCTGGACACCCATCAAAATTTCAAATTGATTCTACATCAGGTGACATTAGAGCAGATAAAAAGCCCCACCTGAACTCTTATTGATTTTCATAGAATTTCAGCTTTTAGCACAAAATGGCTATACATATGCATATAGTCTGCCCAAGGCATTTAAAGGGTAGACAGTCTCATCGATATCAGATTTTGATAGAAACTGGGACATTCAGTATCTACAGCAATCCTCTAATAGCAGTCATACCAGAACCACCATTATGTTTTGATGTTACCCTTTTACAACCACATCTTCCACCCAAGAGCATATCTGCTAGCTTCTAAAACACAGCTAGATCATTGGCAGTTTCAGTGATACATGTCAATAATTCAGCACTTGTATAGGTATCCTGGGAAGTCATCACTCATTGCGGTACTAGTGACTGGCAAGTTCTTACAATTATTTGGTAGAGTCACTTTTATAGCTAGATATACTGTTGTTCATGGTGGGGGAAGGTGTAACAGTGTTAATGAATACTGAAAAAACATGTCAGAGACTATCTGATTATAAGTGATCACATCAATAGTTCATGAATATAATAATATAATTTACAGAAGTTTATCTTTGCAAAAATCATTACTCCTCTATTAAAGCAGCCTAATTTACAGTAATTATAATACAATTACCTTAATCCTCTGTTAGATTAATCATAGCAATTATAGGATATTGTAATTACTGAGAAATCAAAGACTCTATTTGAAATTGTTAAATCTGTAAGCTAATATAATTTCAAACAAATATAAACTAGGAAATTTTATGGGAGAAAGTCATTCCGTATTCCCCCTGAGGAGATTAAGATGAGTTTTTCATAAACAATATGGAATACAACCCCTCAACAATAGCAACAATGATATATCATTAAGATGGCTTTAGTTGTGTGGAAATTATTTCATTTTTTTTTCCTCTGGCGTGACCATAGGGTTTATTTATTTTAGAAAAGAGGCAATAAACAGGACACTATGCACTTTTCATGTTATTACTTCCGTGGGATTGCAAAATATGAGAGATATATGAGTGCTATAAAAAGAAAGGATTTTTATATTGCTGTAGATTTCTTTTAACATAATGAGTCCTTTATACAAGGCTTATGAACACTAGTCATGACTGGACAGGGAAAAATTGACTCTTTTAGACCAAAAAACAAGTTCACTTTTTTCACATCATGCTTGTTGTTTATTATTTATTTTTCCAGTTTTGTTACAATATCTTTTCTTTTGCTATTTTCATAATTATTTGCCTTGCTGAGCCTTTCTGACTTTTTTTTAATATTCTACTGACTGTTCCTATTAATTTGTATAGTTAAGAGTTTTTCTTATGTAAAAGAAAAAATGGTTGCCATATACAGCTTTAACATGTGACTATCCACCATGAACAGTAAAATTTTCAGCAGCCTCATCAGTGTATTTCGAGACATCTATTTTTTTTTTATATTTAGCTCAATTCACCACCAGAAAATGAGAAAATGAAACACACAACATAATTTAAAGATTTACAGCTAAAGCTCAACCGAGACAAATAGTGTTACATATATGATACATAGGAGTTGTTCTAAAATGTACATATCACTGCCACACAGCACAGCCCTATCTTCTGGCAGGGCAGGATATCTGAACCTTTTTTGCTTTAGTTAAATAAGACATACAAGTAATTACCTTCCACCTGTCACTGGCCAGTGGAAGGAAAAGTAGCAGACTTAAAAGATCATCTCTTTGTCACTTTGTTCTATCCTCAAGAGGCTGATTTGGGTAATTACACTGCTTGTATAAAATAAAATTAAAATTAAAATTAAAGGATGTATTAAGAATTTTAAAGCTGTATTAATTTGTGCGTAATATCTAGAGTTCAGTCTTAAAGTTTTATAAAGTTATGTTTAGTTTGAAATGATTTAGTTAATTTAGACAAATATACTTTTCATTACATGTGCATGTGCTGCTTTCCCTGATCCTCTTATCTAATTGCAGAGTCTGACAAGCACAACTTTTTAAGCAAAAATGTATTTCATGCATAGAAGTACTTTTTTAATTGTTGAAAACATGTGATGTGAAGTGGTATAGCTAATGTGCCCTATTGTTTCAAGTGAAGTATACATTTCATTGACAGGTCCACCATTTCAAACTTTATCAACATAGGTTTAAACCCATTTTATTTAATCTTCCTTAATGTAATGCATAGAAATGAATGATGTATGTGCATTGCCAATTTATTCTGACTGACAATACAAATACATGTACAGAAAAAAAAAAATGCACCTGTGCTATAGTATACCACACTTTTTTGTCATTCAGTTATTATTGGACAAAACAAAAGTTCAAAGATACCGCTGGTGGCGGATTTAAGAAAATATAGGGATATCACTGGTTATACTGAACTAGAAGTATGAACATACTACATATCGACAAGCCATTAATATGGCATTAACAGGAAATCAGATATATACACATAAAAAAACAAGTAAACATAAAAGACCGGGTATAGGCACAGGTGTGCTATAGTCACTTGTTCTTATTGATCCATGTGGACCAAGGCTCTCAAAATGAGTCAAAGGCTGCTACCCAACCATTCCATAGGGCTAGTGTGCGTTCATTGGAATAATGGAGGTTAACTGACGCTATAGCTTTTGAGGCGTTTGGAGTGCATTCCGATTTCCATTGTCTGGCGATCATGAGCCTGGCTGCAAGAAAATTGTGTGTGGTTACTGTGCGGACCAGGGTGGGAACTTTGTCTATATCCAAATTCAAGACGGCCAGAGGTAGATTAGGTGATAGGAGGACTCCCGTCACTTCTGAGATCAATTGAAAAGGACCAAAAGATGTGTAAAAGGTTTCCTATTTGGCTCCAACAGCACAAACATAGAGGAGAATGAGAAGGGGACAGCTGGACTAGATGGCAAGGAGTGAGGTACCAATGGAGGGCAATTCCCAGTGTGGCCATAAATTACTTTAAGGACTTTGCACCACTGCAGTAGGGAGTAGGAGGTGGAGAGATGCTGTTTCCATTTTAAAAAGGGCTTGGATATAGTAAAGAATCATTTCTCTTGTAAGATATTATAAAACATTGAGATGCCTCTGCATTTGGGTGGGGAGGAGAAGTAAAAGTGCATTACAGGAGCTGGCAAACGCAGGTCAGGGGAAGTTTAGAACAGTAGTAGCAATCCTTAAGTATCAACCCAAATTCTTCTCAGGTCCTCCATGCTCTGAACTACAGGTACAATGTTGTATGTTTAGACTTTTTATTTGCCTGTTCAAAGTGAATGATGCCTTAACACAACACACATTTTGGCAACAAGTGCACATTAATGCACACAGAGAGGTATGAATGGGTTTAAAAAAAAAAATAATGAAACATTTTCTTAATGATTTCAGTTAGGTTGACTGCACAGTTGTATCTTGAAAACTCTAAGAAGTTGATTTACTAAAACTCGAGAGTGCAAAATCTGGTGCAGCTGTACATGGTAGCCAAGCAACTTCTAACTTCAGCTTGTTCATTTAGGCTTTGACAAAAAAACTGGAAGCTGATTGGTTTCTATGCAGAGCTGCACCAGATTTTGAACTCTTTAGTAAATCAGCCTCTAAGATCAATAAGCTCAGAATGAACAGGGTGAATATAATTGGATCCTAGAGCAGCTCACTTCTCTCCATAAAATGCAAAGTCTTTTTACAGCCTCCCATTTCTCTGCCTTTTAATTCTGTTACACTGTATAATTGCAAGACAGGCAACAGAATGTATGTCCAGTGGTTTGATGGATGGAAATATTTGTGAACAAGCCATATATAGATAAAACACACATTATGGCCATAACTTCAACCCTTATGTACATGTTTTTATATTTTGCCATCCTTTAAACAAATAACTTAATAAAGTAATTTAAGACTATTGTTGTTTGTTGCTGCTCTTTTAATTGCTGTGTTTGATTGACTTAGAATTAGTCAACACATTGAATTTCTGGTCCTTCATCTTGTCAGCTGTGGATAGATTGATAAAATGCAAATGAACAAATCATTAATGAGTACGAGTTATGAATCTCTCAGGCAGTTCAGGACCCTATCAAATCCTGCACCTATTACTTTGTGTGATTGATGTACTATTGTAAGTGATTGTTCCTGATCTTATTAAATCTTATTGATTTTTTCCCGGTTTCTATTTTATGCAGGACCAGGCGTGGACTATTATGAATGTTGCTGAACACCGTTAATCAAGCTTACACAGCTATTTTGATGGGAAACAATTAAAACTCCTGTGCTATACCTTGCAATTGGCTTCAGAAATATGAACCTCAGCTTGATAATATAAAAAAAAAAAAATACTCCTTCAAGTAATATAAACCAGTTTACATGTATATCTCTGAAATAGCAAATTATATAAGTATATGTATAAATTGCATGTATGATTCAGCATAAAATAATCAGCAATTATTCCACAGCTTATGATTTTTAAAGGCCATAAAAAACAATGATAGTCTGCATTGATTTATATATTTTTAGGCCTGTAAAGTTGGGATTTATTAAGAAGAATCTTAAGAAGAAAGTTCATCTTCCCTTTTACTCGTGAAGAAGTTTTTTTTTTTTAAATCTGAGCATATCTTTGAATTTATTCAGTGTTGAGACATGCTGGTTGTTTGAGAGATGCTCTTAAAGATATTTATAAAACTGATAGAACAGAACTGTACATGTCAGACTGACCGACTGATATCAGAAATGTGATCAGACTGGAAACAGACCACAGGTCATGAAATGCAATGGAACCTTTGTGCCATCTACTGAAGCTGGATAGTTCTGAGGTGCCACTCTGGGGTGTCAGGTTTTCCCCAGACCCACTGAAAGTGCAAATGTTGCACTGTCCAGAAAGCACCAACACTCAGAGATCACTGACAGTTGACTTATGTTGGCATAAGTCAACACAAGTCAAACACAATACAGAATCATACATTAGGAATTGAGTCAGACAAGCTGTATATCAAGGTAGGTGGTAAAGAAGTGTGCTTAGGAAATAAGCTAAAGGTCAGAGTGGGCAGCAGGCAAATACAGTCAGTAAGGGAAGTTGATATTGAATGTAAATTCAAAGCACAAGATAGCCACATGGGTAGCCATATATTTTTTGTCCAGACACTGAGTGTTTTAGACTGGGACCAGGCGGGGAGCTGAAGTGTGACCATGGCATGGTGCTGAGTAATGTTCTCAAGATGACAGAGGTAAAATTGGAGAATCTAAGCTTTTAATGCACTTTAGAAGAAGTGAAGGAGCTAAACACATGCAATCTGTTCAGGTTGCTGGTTTTCAGCATTGGCCAGATTAATAATACATTTGGAAGTTCATGAGTTGTAAATAACTCAACAGCTTTCCTTTGTAATTGAATGAGAAAGAGTTTAACACATTCCTGAATAAAATCAGTAAAGCATTTTATGGGGAAGCAAAACTGATTAGGGCAAATCAGTTTAGTTGCATGTTTGAAAAAGTTATTGTATTTTTTTTTCAAATTCTAATTTCTACGCCTTCATAATAAGTTGGATAAATAACCTGTTCTCTATAAAACAGGATCTGACTTGGTTCATTCTGCTTAGTGTAAGTTCTAATTGGGATGGTGCTATGAACCATTAAAGTGTGAACTTTGTACACCTTTATGGAAACTTCATGTGTTTTTCAGCACAATGCATATATCCTGGAGAACATCCTACACTTTAAACATACCAAAACAGATAATGAAAAATATTTTTTGAAAGGTGTTTATCATCATTACTCAATAAAAATGAAATTTGCTGTACTACAACAGTCACTATCTAAGGTTGGATTCACACTGTTGCCATTTGCAGCTCACAGCAGGGGTCCTGTACATCCCTGTTATCCATTTCAGGGACGAATTCAGCCCTGAAATTAAGTGAAAGATGCACAGGACTCCTGTGCAAGCCGCTCCACAGCCACCACAGAGATATGTGAACTGGTTCCATAGAGAGCCGGTCACAATCTCATGTAATGCGAATTGGATGCGGGGATATTCACATCTAATTTGCACTAGTGTGAACCTAGCCTTAAGGGCTGGGTTTACAACATGGGAGACTGCAGGAACACATGTTTTAGTAAAGCATCTGCTAGGATTACTTCTATTACTTTAGACATTTCCTTGTTTACCTGGTCCTAACTAGTATTGTTTTTTTTCTTCTGGATTATATCTTGGCTTATATACAGCAGAATCTCAATACAATTCAATATAACTAGAAAAAATAACCATTTTAGGTTGTATGTGACAGATGATTTTTCTGTCCAGCTGTATAGGCCATGGGCGTGGAATCCATAACAGATCTAAAAGCAATAGGAAATTGCATTCTGATAGCATACCCTTCCACTAATCCCGATGGAGTTGCACATACTTAGTCTGTTACCAGGGAGGGAAGTAGGAGACAAAAACCTTTTCTCCCTCCCCTCTTTATCCCCCCTTTTTTATTTATTTTATTGCCCCTCTCCCTCCCCTCTCCCCTCCCCTCCTCCCTATTTTCTCCCTCATGCCAACTCCAAAAGCCCACTGTGCATACACTACACCTGACTATCTGACTTTTTTCCACATTCACCCAATCTATTGCAAGACATTTCCCATTGTTGGAACTGTTCCATCCTCCACCTCACCCCTGTTCACTCATTAGCATCCCAAGAACTACAAATTACAGTCCTTACTCTTACATCTACAAATGGAAAACCATAAATGGCTCTTAATTTTCTAACATCATAACAATGCTAGACTATTTTCCTTAAGGACTATAGATACCTGCAGAACTCAACCTCCTTTTCAAAACCCTGAACAAGCTCTCTTGTTTAGCTTGCATGTTGCTTTATACCTATGGTTCATTACCCTACCATATGATAGGAGACTAGTTCCAATTCCATAAGGGTTATGCAAGGTCAATCAGACTTCATTTGTCACGCTACTGTGTTTCTTTTATTTTCAATGTACTAACTACTCTTTAAGCTATTTGTATGTTACTTTTTTACCTAAATAAAGATCACTATGAAAAAAAAAAAAAAAACAGCTGACTTTACAGGTGCTTCAATTCTAGCTGGAGGAGTCACCAGTTTATGGTCCTCAATGCAGGTATCCAAATGCCTTCTTTTTCCCCAGAAGGCCATGTCTGCTCATCATGCATCTGCAAGGCAATATAGTTTTATCACTAGATAGACCATGCAGTCCGTCTACAGGATCATATACATGGGGTCCAGGAAGCATCGGCAGGACAGATATTAAAGGGCAGGCCAAGAGGTGGTTGGATCCATGGCAGCTTTTGTCAGAACAAGTTGTATGTGATCATCGCATCAACCTGATAGCCACACTCTGGTAAGGAAAATTCACTCATGTACCTTGCCTGGCACTTTAGATGAACCTGGTGGTGAAGCATTTCCTGGTTTGGTACCCTACCAACTGTCTAATGTGCACTAGACCCATAAGCCTGATCTTGATGTTGGCCATGCAGCTACACAAAGACAGACTCTGGGAAGCTGGGTTTTCTTTTCACTTTATCAGTAACTCCTGATTGAGGATACATGCAACATATCAAGCAATGTCAGGGAGTTTTTGGCTGCTGACATCACTTTTTCTTTCACATGAAAAAAATGTATACGTGCAATACATTTCTGGGCATTGACGCAAGTAGATATTGGGGTTTTGGAATTCTAGGGGCTCTATTGATTTCCAGTTCCAGATCAGTGAGAGATCAGTAATTGCTGGCTAAATGGGACAAGATCAGCCTGTGGCACAGATTCAGGGATACTCCTAAATTTGATGTTGTTTCTGTGCAAATGGAACTTCTAAATCCATCAGCTTTAATTTTAGTTACTGTAATTCTGACTCCTGATTGGCGTGGGCATCCACAAAATCATTGTGGGCAGAGAATAATTCCCCCATTTTCAATGTGGTGAAGTCACTGATCATGGCCCTGGACAGCTGTAGAAAGGGAGAAGACCACTGCAGAGAGATTAGCATTAATGGTCTGCCTCAGTGATAATAACATATTTTCCATTGTTAGTTGAGAGATAGGCTGGTCTGAAGCTGGGAAGGATTCTATTGCAGAGACAGTTTATAAGCAGTAAAGTAAATGGCTTAGATGGTGTTGTAATCATAAGGCTAAAGGTGTGCACCCTAATCCCAGTAGGTAAAGTTGAAGGAAAGTGTTAATATCTCTGGTCTCCTATCAGAGACATCAACAAAAAGGGGTGAGCATGGGGACTATCACGGGGCACCTATCAATTTATTCACAATAAATTAATATCAAAACATTGGATCATATTAAAAACAATTTATTCAGAAAAAGAACCATATACAGAAATATACAGATAAAATATCTCATAGTACAATTGGTAGAGACGCGTAAGGTAATTGCTCAACTAGTTTCACTTCACAGCTTCATCAGGACATTACCTAAGTCTGAAGATATATAAATTAGTATAACAGTATTATTCAACATTAATCATTACAGTATGGAAATATGATCATATTAATACAGAGACATAGAACATTTCATCATGAGAGTGCGTTCCTACCTCTCCAGCCCTATTTCAACCCCTGGTCAAACTCAATGGCGGAGAAGGAGGATAAAGATCTTTCCCGGCGACTGGGAGGGGGATATTTCAAGGCACCGACACAGATCCGAACATAATATAATAGATATTTGCTGGGTAAAAAAAATATATATATATATGTAAACATAGTTTTTAATTAAAAATAATGAGTGGGAAATATGTGAATGAAGGAGAAACCGCAGAACAGAGAAAATGTGCAAAAGGTGAATAGAAGTAACCGTGAGGAAAAATACACCGGTTATTAAACATCCTAAAGAGCTAAGTGAACGCTAGATAGTGCTGGAAAACCGTTTTACCAGATTAAGAGTGTGTACCAGTGTGACGAATACCGACCCAATAGAGAATAAAGTATAAAGAATCACCCATAAAATCCCCAGTCATGGGGGTGCATAGTGTATCAGAAAGATATCAGAGGAATGTTTAGATATAATTGCCCCGTATTTGATTGAACAAGGATAAGTAAATGGTCCCCGGAGGTACAGGAGGGTCTGATTTAACCAAAAGTATGACACGCTAGGGGTCTATATAGGCAGCAATTACAGGAAAGTTTTCCCTTTAGATCAGTTAGATAATATGTATAACGACTCCATTTACCGCCGTATCGTACTGTTGAAGTAAAAATTAGACTACATTCAAGGTCACCTGTACAAATATTCATGAATCAGTAAACTGTCCTGTAGAAGTTTTATGCTGCTGCTGCTTACCCATCCATCAGGTGCCCTCAATCTCCTCCGGGTCCGGTCGCCATAGTAGCTTGGCGTGTAACTCGCCGTTTTATACCCCTCAACCCCGCTGCAATCACAGCGCCGTGTCGCCGGCGCGTGACGTCAGCGGGGTCAATGATCTGGACAGAGAGCGCGCCGATATCCGCCGTGCGCATGCGCCCAGTCAGGCCAGACACCAGAAATATGGCCGCGCAGCTCAGATAGATGCGTCGGTCCAAGTACTGTTTCCGGCCTGCGGCGCACGCGCAGAGGCTGGACAGAACGCGCGACTGTGCTTAGCAAAGAGGGGGGAGGAACACCCCGCCCTCTGTTGTGTCAGCAGGTCAGGAGGAGAAGGCAGGATCCCACAATCAATGTAAGACGTGGGTCGCCGCCTCCGCCCGTCCCCAGACCAAACCAGCAGCCGGGAAAGGAACCTCCCATCCACCAGAGAACACTCCAGTTGTCTAGAAACAGGGCTGACATGCAGGAAATAGCTGGAACGCACAATCATATCTTCAAGAGAAACAATGAGTAGAAAATGTAATAGCACATACTATATATTAAATAGACAAAAACAAGTACAAAGAACAATAATAGTTTAAAAAGAACATCATATTTATACGAAAAGAACGAATTATACATAGATACTAGATTGATATATCAACAAGGGTCTCCACAGGAGTGGGGACGACTATGGGGGTGTCACATCAAAGGTTTTTCAGCCCAGTTATTAGGGGACTATGTTGCAAGTAAGGGACAGGTAATCCAAGAAGGAGTACAGCAGACTGGGGGACCAACATTAAGGATTACAGCACCGATATATAGGTATATCATGGTTTTTATAAAAAGGCTTTAAATGAATTGGTTTCATTGAGCCCAGGTGGGACGACTGTGTTCAATTTTTCTATCCATAGGGCTTCTTTTTGTAGTAGTACTTTGTCCCTATTGCCCCCCCTGATGTCAACTGAAACCACTTCCAATGCCACAAATTTGATAGTCCCTACTTTATATCGGTGGTGCAATCCAATATGTCGTCCAATAGAGGTTAATTTCCCATTAGTTGTATAATATATGTGGTCTCCCACTCTTTGTCTGAACTCACGAATGGTTTTGCCAATATAGTAGGCACCGCAATGACACAGCATTAAGTATACAATGCCAGTGGTGCCACAATTGGCTGAAAATTGTAATTTGTGGTTCTCCCCATTGGGAAGAATCACTGATGTTCCAGAATATATCCAGGGGCACATAGAACATTGGCCACAGGGAAAAGTTCCTTTTTGGGTGGATCTCTGAGTGGATTTTGTCTGAAAGTGGCTGCTAGTCAGCCGGTCTCGAAGTGATCTAGCCTTGCGAAAAACAATTTCGGGGGTTTCCCTTATATATTGTGTGAGTATGTGGTTTTCTGTAAGTAAATGCCAGTGTTTAGAGAGTATACTTCTGAATGTATCGTGATGGGCCGAAAATTGTGTAATCACTTTAACTGTTTCTGTCCTGGTTTTTGTCTTAGTATTGGAGTACAGTAGGGATGTTCTCTTATGGCCTATAGCCCGATTAAAGGCCTTTCATAAGTTTGTAGAGGAGTAACCCCTAAGCAGAAGGCATTCTCTGAGGGCTGCTGCCTGTGTAAAGAAATCCTCATCCCGTGTACAATTTCGGCGAAGCCGTAAATATTGTGCAAATGGAATGCTACGTAACAAGGGTTTAGGGTGGGCACTTGATGCATGCAACAGGGTGTTGCCCGCTGTTGATTTTCGATATAGACTTGTTTCAAGAAGTCCATCTGGATTTTTTGAAATGTATACGTCTAAAAAGGGGATCCTCGTCAAGTTAAAGGATACCGTAAAAAAACGCAAATTTAGATCATTGTGATTAATTAGTTTGCCAAATTCCATGAGCTGGTTACTTGAGCCTGTCCAAATAATGAACAGGTCATCAATAAATCTAAACCAGCATAAAACATGTTCCAGATGGGCTTGAAACCGGTCACTTGAAAATACTTGCCTCTCCCAGGCTCCTAAATATAGGTTCGCGTAGGAGGGGGCACATGAAGTGCCCAAGGCAACGCCCTGTGTCTGCAAAAAGTATTGTTCTTCGAATAGGAAAAAGTTACGGGTGAGGATAAACTCCAGTAATTGGAGAATAAACTCATTTAGAGGCCACGAGGAATCCTCCTGTTCCATCAGAAACATCCTGGCCGTCCCGACTCCCCCCTTGTGGGGGATACTTGGGTAGAGCGCCTCCACATCCAAGGCCATGAGGAGGGAGTCAGGAGGAACCAGGATGCCATCCAAATGTCTCAACAGATCTGTGGTATCACGGATGTACGACGGAAGACTAGAAACATGTGATAATAAAAAGCTGTCTACAAATTTACTGGCATTATCAATTAGTGAGCCTATGCCCGAAATAATGGGTCGGCCAGGAGGTTTATTTAAGTCTTTGTGTGTTTTGGGCAAGCTGTAAAACGTTGGGGTGCGAGGATATTTAGGGACAAAGAAATATATATAGATATTAATTTATTGTGAATCGTTGATAGGTGCCCCGTGATAGTCCCCATGCTCACCCCTTTTTGTTGATGTCTCTGATAGGAGACCAGAGATATTAACACTTTCCTTCAACAGTTTATAAGCAGCTGTGTTAGTTAAACTAGGTGTGGGTTCCTTCCTCCTTGTGAGTGGAGAGCATATTGGGGAGCTTTAAGGGGGACTTTTACTTATCCTCTATAGAAGAGGAAAATCAAATTGGAATCTATATGTCTATCAAAGAAGGAGAACAAAGTATTCCACTCTGAGGTAGTGTGGCTGTTGGGGCTTAGTCTACCTGTAACGTGGCAGATCTGTACCATGTCTAGAATCTGCTGCAGAAATAATTGCATTTATAAAGACAAAAAAATGAAATTTTCCCTGCAAGATGCCTTTATTTTGCTCAGCAACAGCTGGGGAGCCAGTGTGTATGATGAGGTCACAATGTAGTGCACTGGGAACAAGATTAGAGTTTTTTTGGGTACATTCTGGTGTCACTTTGACTTTGTATATGTAGCGGATGACATTTTGGACAAAATGTCATACACATTGTAAATGTAGTTTTTGCCTCAGAACAGTAGGGTTTCCGAGGGTTGATTACATAGGTTGGCCTTAACATCAGTCTGGCCAGGCTGTGTTTGGAAGTTTCTTCCTGGTCGTGTGAACGGTGAGGTGCACATGACAGGCCGGGGCCAGGCCTGGTTGGATGTTTAAGTATCAGTCTTCTCTGAACCAATCAGTGGGAGTGTCGGGGCCCACTGAGGAGTCTGGGAAGGGGTACTTAAGAGGTGTGGGTCATGTGTTCAGAGGGAGGAGTTTGTGAGACCCGTGTGGTCTGTTCTGGTTCCAGGACCGGGGTAGCCCCGTGAGGGGTCCGGGTCACGAGGTGTTCGACACCCCGCAACATGTTCCTGTTGAAGGCCCCTGATAGACCTGCCTGGTCTGGGGTAGAGATCCGTCTGTTCCCGAGTCTCAGACCCGGCTGGTCTGAGGCGCAGTAACTGAGGGAGGATTCAAGGTGTCCGCGTGTGCTCTCGGCTTGGAGAGGCACCACAGCTCATGGAAGTGACTGGGGAGGATTCTTCGGAGGAGGGTCGGCAAGTGGCATCCTGGGAAGTGCGTGGTTACTGAGTTGAGAAACACATTGACGAATTCATGTTTTTCCAGTACCAGTGAGGAAACGAAAAATGTTCCAGGTACTGAGGAAAAGGTTCCTGTTCACCTTTAGTTACAACTCGCCCAGTTTTGAGTTATTTGCTGACTGCCATGATCTCTGGCTAGAGATCTGTTCAGCCTTGAAGTACCCAGCTGCGAGTGGCTACTCTCTGGGTGGAATTGGAGACTTTGCTAGGCTGCAGTTCAAGGTGCCTGAGTTCTTCACCTGTGCCCTCTGTTCCCACAAGAAACTGTGTTATTGGATGTTATTGCTGCAAAATAAAATCTTTGTTAAAGGACTTCATCTGTGTCAGTGTTCGAGTCATTGGGTATCAACCCTGGGAACCCCTAGATGTGGAAGAGCAGGCCGAGAGAAGGTAACTGGTAAGCCCAACATATCAAGGCCTCCTAGCAAGGATAGTGGCCACTACATATAGAAGTAACAAGTGTGTAAAGATGGGTCTTTGGGTGTCCGTGGCACCTTCCCACCATAACCCTATAGAGGTACTCTTGATGAAAGCAAGAATTGGCCTTGTTGTAAAAAATTGCAATGATATGCACCTGTCAAACAGGTGTACAAAAATTTCTCTTTAGGTGTCGAGGGCGCCTTCCAACCCTAACCCTATAGAGGTGCTCTTGATGAAGGCAAAAAAAATGATATGCACATGGTTGGTGTTTTTTCCACGTTTAATGTGCCTGAGACACAGTTTGCAGATAGAAACAGTGTGATCTGCTGCAGAAGTGCTGAAAAAGGCAGCTGAGCTTTGGGGAGTGGACCGGGAGATAGCTGCAAATTGTGATGGAATAGGGTGGCTGCTCTCTACTCTTTCTTGATGTCGGCCTCCTTGGGGTTGTGCTGCCTCACCTTCAGTTTCCTCCTCTGTTCTATCTGGCACCCAAGTCCCATCCCTGACCTCATCATCATCATCTCTATCTCCTCTATCTTCATCATTACCACTGGAGACAACTTGGGGAACATAAATTCCAATTTGTCTACCAGTGTTCCTCCCTATCTCTAGGCTCATTTTCCTGTCATCCTCAACCTCAGAACCAACATCTGAATCCAGTAATGGCTGGGTATCATCAAGGAGCAAGTGGCTAATGCTGTGATCAAATAACTCAGCTGACTCCTAAATGGCTGATGTTGAGGCTGTGGCAGGAATAGATGTGGACAAGAAGGCAGGTTTATCTATTCTGGCAACTGCAGAGGACTGCACACTTGTCTCTACTTGCGTGACAGAGGATGAGAAGTATGAGGAAGTTTTAGTAAGCCAGTCCACCACCTCCTCTGCATGCTGTCGCTGGATAGCACAGTCAAACTCACTAAACAGAGGAAATGATGCCCAGCTTGAGGACGGACCACCATGTCCACCTTTGTCTGTGGACATATTTTCTGCTGGAACCCTTACAGTGCCAAGGGTCTGCCTCTCCTTGTTGTTCTTCCAGACATTATTGGGAGGGGGTGTTGCCTATAACTAAATGTAAAGAAGAAGTTGAAACCTGTTAAGAGGTGTTTGGTACACTTTCATTTGAGTACTCACACTACACAGACACACTGCATGGATACACTATAATATACTGCAATATAATGTGCCAAACATACACTTTGCAAATACACATATGACGTCTCCTCAAAACATGTGAGAAAATTTGTTATGGTCTGATTAAGCCAAGGTTGAACCTTTTGGCCAAAGATACGTTTGACGCAAAAACAACACTGCACATCACCAAAAGAACACCATACTCACAGTGAAGTATAGTGGAGGCAGCATCATGCTTTGGGGCTGTTTTTCTTCAGCTGCCTTAGTCAAGGTAGAAGGAATTATGACCATTTCCAAAACCCAGTCAATATTGACACAAAACCTTCAGACTTCTGCTAGAAAGCTGAACATGAAGAGGAACTTTATCAGTCAGCATGACAACGACCCAAAGCATACATCCAAATCAACAAAGGAATAGTTCACCAGAAGAAGAGTAAAGTTTTGGAATGGCCCAGTCAGAGCCCAGGCCTGAATCATATTGAAAATGATCTGAAGAGGGCTGTGCAGAGGAGATGCTCTCGTAATCTGACAGATTTAGAATGTTTTTACAAAGTAGAATGGGCAAATATTGCCAAGTCAAGATGTGCCACACTGATAGACTCATACCCAAAAAGACTGAGTGCTGGAATAAATTCAAAATAGGTGCTTCAACAAAGTATTAGTTTAAGGGTGTGCACACTTCTGCAGCCTTTTTATTTTATTTTTTTATTTTTACTTCACCCTCCACCTAAAAGATTTCAGTTTGTTGTTCAATTGCGTTGTACAGTTTATAGGTCAAATTAAAGGTGGAAAAAGTTCTGAAATGATTTATCTTTGTCTCTTTTTTTACATCACAGTAACCTGACATTTTAAGAGGGGTGTGAAGACTTTTTATATCCACTGTATACAAGAAGATTTAGTAGCCTGCAATTTAATAGAAAATAACTAGGTAGGTTTTATCAAGAAATTTAAAAAATAGGAGACAAATTACAAAATCACTTCACGTTGGTACCGTACCCCCTCCATCTTACACAGATTTCATGCATCCTACCCAGACAAATGCTGGAAGTGTCAGCAGGAACCGGGTGACATTTGGCGGTCTTGCCCAATTATTCAAGCTTACTGGATACAAGTACATAAGCTAATCGGAAAAATCACCACATATGCTATGGACTACACACCTGCACAATTCATACTCCATCACCACAAACCAAATGATGCATTATATTTTAAATCACTAGCCATGATGCCTGTTAACGCAGCTAAAATGTGCATACCCACACTGTGGGGCACACCTAGAGTACCCTCCATCTCTGATTGGTACAAAAGAATAAATAGAATTGCAAAAATGGAGGCACTTATCTCAATTTCCCAAAATTCCCCACACAAGTTCTTTCCCTCCCCTCCCTATTAAATCCCTAGACCAGACCAGATCCACACATGCGACTACGAGTAAACAACTACAGTATGTATTATAGACTCCAAAGTGTCATATACTAAATTAAACACACAATAAGCACAAATTAGGAAAGGTAGGGAATAAAGGTATCATTAACCACTTTCAGACCGGACCATTTTGCTGGCTTAGGACCAGACCACTTTTTGCTATTCGGCACTGTGTCGCTTTACCTGACATTGTACAGTCTTGCGATGTGGCTCCCAAACAAAATTGATGTCCTTTTTTTCCCACAAATTGAGCTTTCTTTTGGTGGTATTTGATAAACCCCCGCGGTTTTTATTTTTTACGCTATAAACAAAAAAAGAGCGACAATTTTGAAAAAAAAACATTCTTTTTCATTTTTGCTATAATAAATATCCTCCCAAAAATATATATAAAAAAGTTTTTTTCCTCAGTTTAGGCCGATATGTATTCTTCTATACATTTTTGGTAAAAAAAAATGCAATAAGCGATTGATTGGTTTGCGCAAAATTGATAGCGTTTACAAAATAGGGGATAGTTGTACGGCATTTTTATTAATCATTTTTTTACTAGTAATGGCAGCGATTTTTATTGTGACTTCAACAGTATGGCGGACACATTGGACATTTTTGACACATTTTTGGGACCATTGTCATTTATACAGCAATAAGGGCTATACAAATGCACTGATTCCTGTGTAAATGACACTGGCAGTGAAGGGGTTAACCAGGGAGTGGCAGTGTAGGGGTTAAGTGTGTCCTAGGGGTGTGTTGGGCATGGCTGTGTGTTAGTGAACACTGATCTAGAGCAGAGATCAGTGTCACTTGTTGCTAGGCAGAATGGAGAGATTCAGCCTCCCCGTGAGACAATTGCGGGTATCCCCATGGCAATCGAGTCCACGGGACCCGCGACCAGACTCAAGGGGGTCCCAACTGGCAAGAGCGTGCACCGCCACTGGTGCATACACGATGGCACGGTGCCAATTTTAAATGGACATACTTGTATGCCAATTTGCCTGCCCGTGCCATTCTGCCGACGTACATCGTCGTGCGCTGGTCGGGAAGTGGTTAAGCGTATTCTAATGCCCCGTACACACGAGAGGGATTAAGTCTGACAGACTTCCGACGGAGTTCTAGCGGAGTTCCGCCGGAGTTCTGGCGGACTTTTCGACCGAACGGACTTGACCACACACCATCACACCAAACTCCGACGGAGTCGAACGTGATGACGTACGACTGGATTCGACGTAGGAAGTTCATAGACAGTAGCCAATAGCTGCCCTAGCGTCGGTTTTAGTCCGTCGGAGTAGCACACACACGAGCGAATTTTTCGAAGGGGACCGGGTCCGGCGGAGTTCCGTCGGGAAAATTTGAAGCATGCTTCATTTCTAAAGTCCGTCAGACTTTTGCGAAGCTAAAGTCCGTTGCAGCCCACACACGAGCGGATAGTCCGCCGGACTCAGTCCGTCGGAGTTTGGATGTCGAAAAGTCCGCTCGTGTGTACGGGGCATAACATTTTTATTTCAAAAGTTTACAACCACTTTAAATGCTAGTACAGTAAAGATAGATATAAGCATGCTACCTAAATAAAAGTACCAACAAAAATTTTATTTATAGTGTCCATAAACATTAAACATGAAAATTATCACTCAAAGAAAAAAGGAGGAAAAATGTTTTCAGCAAAGGAAAGATTATTCGAAAAAAAAGTCCAAACAGTGTTCAAAAACTCAACCAGGTGAAAAAAAAAATCAATATTTACTTGATGTGTTCTCCTTCAAATAAAAACACAGCCGCTTACCAGATCTGTTGGATCAAATTATAGAGATCAAATGCGTTTATACAAATAAATCCAGCACAGAAAACCCTCTCCTCGTAATCCTCTGCCCACTGCACCTCTTCACTGGGACCAGACTATTTAAGGAAGGATCTTTCTTGCATATGGATCATCTGTCTCTGAATCACCTCAGATAAAGGGAGTAGTGGAAGGAAAAGACTTCATGGTGTAGTAATCCATATGCCAATTTATAAAATGTATTAAAAAATGTATTAATTTATTAAAAAATACATAACAATCACATTCAAGAAGGTGGTAAAAATTAAATAAGTAGCACAGCCATGGATCTTGCCAACAAGCTAATCGTGGTGACGTCTAAGGAATGCTGCTCCATCCGATGCGTTTCCAGGTGTCAAAGAGCCTCCAGTCCCAGCTTTAAATGATAATTTTCACATTTGATGTTTATGGACACTATAAATAAAAAATTTCTTTGGGTAGTGCACGTATATCTTTCTTAGCCCCCGTACACACGGTCGGACATTCCGACAACCAAATCCGTCGGATTAATTCCGACAGATTTAGTCCGGAAGAGGTCCAGAAGTGATGTTGCATACACACGGTAGGACTAAGTTGTCGGAATTTCCGGTTGCCAAGAACGCGGTGAAGTAAGCCGCGTATGATGGCACTAAAAAAGGGAAGTTCAGCACCACGTCCGGCACCCTTTAGGCTCCTTCTGCTGATCTCGTTTTTATTGCGTGTTAGTAGAAGTTTGGTGAGAGACGATTCGCGCTTTTCAGATTTGTGCTTCAGTTCAGTACTGCTCTTCAGTTTTTGCTTGTCTTTGCGTATCTGACTATCAGTGCGTGTAGTCAGTAAGCATTTGTTTCTCATTGTGGACTATATCTTGGTATAGTACGCTTTGATTTGCATTGCATATTGTCTGCTTGCTTCTGCTTTTCAGGTCATTCTTTCAGGCATTTCTGTTTATTGGTGCTTTCTGTTGTCCGTTCTGACCAGCCAACCGTTTTAAACCATGTTTTGTGTACATACTCGTCTGAGAGTTTGTGTTGTGCAGGGGCTTGGTGTTGGGCTTTTAGCTTTCACACAAGCCCGGTCCATGAACAGGGAGGGGGGGCGTTTGTGGACCAAGAATTGGTTGAGCCAGCGTGACCAGTTCTCGCACATGCCTTTGCTCCATGAGATCCGGGAGAATTATCTCCGGATGACAGACCCCATTTTTCACCGTCTGCTGGCTTTGCAGTCCCCTTATATCACCAGGCAGGATAGCTGCATGCGGCAAGCCATCACTCCGGAGCAGAGGCTCATCGCCACGTTGCGCTACTTGGTGACAGGAAGAAGCTTTTAGGACCTGAAGTTCTACACAGGCATCTCCCCCCAGGCTCTGGGGATCATTATTCCAGAGACCTGTTCTGCCATCATTCAGGTCCTGCAGAAGGACTATATGAAGGTAAGTTTTCTCCTTTAACATCACATTCTATGTATTTAATGATTGCTAATGTCTTGGATTTCTTTCCTTTCCATTCTCTAATTACCATGATTGCAATATGCTCTAATTGATATGCTGTGCCCCTTTGTCCTTATGCATGCTGGAAGCTTTTCAAGTTCCTTTTTTGTCCTTCATGCATATTTGCCTTCACTAACGTCCCCAGTCTAGTCACTTAGCAATGTCTTTTTTCAGCTCCATAGTATTGCTTTCCCCTAAACACCCCCTATAATGTCTACAAATGTTATGTGTGTGCTTCAATTCATGCAGAGTGATTGGGCCTAACTCATTAGGAACCCCCCTCCCCCCAACTGCTAGGTCAGCTGATAGCAATCCTCTATCTGCTGACTTTACCAAACTCAATACACACTATACCTACCTCTTTTGTGATCAGATTTATGGATGAATTCACCAAAGCATGTAGTGCAAATGCTATATATTTTTTTTCTCCTATTATTATCTTGATAGGTAATAACAGAATATCAAAATGTGCTTACATTCTTTCCAATTTTTGGTCTTATGACATTTCTTACCTGTCCGGTGGGCTGCCAATAGTATAAGTAAGGAGGGGCTGCCCAAAGTATCACACATTATTTATGCATTCAGCTCTCAATCAAGGGGAGAGGGTTACTTGTCCAAAACATCCCCCCCCCTCATTGTTTACAAGGGCCCATCAGATGGGGGGATGGGGAGGTGATGAGTCTGATAAGATGACCTTATACTTTAGGCTTTAAATACTCATTTCCCAAAATGTTTTACTGATCTTGGCCAAAAATGTTGATGTCTAATGTGCTTGCAATGTTGATATGCTAAATTACAAATTTTTTGTCTTGTTTCACTAAACAGTTTCCTTCAACGCCACAGGAATGGCAGACTGTGGCCTCCCACTTTGCCAGCCGTTGGGACTTTCCCAATTGTGGAGGTGCAATTGATGGGAAACACGTCCGCATCGTCCCACCCCCCAACTCGGGGTCGTACTATTATAATTACAAGGGGTTTAATAGTATCGCGATGTTGGCGGTGGTGTCAGTGACCTATGACTTCCTGTATGTGGACGTGGGGCAAAATGGCCAGATGTCGGATGGTGGAGTGTTCTCACGGATGGAATTCTACTGGCGTCTCCAGAGTGGCAGTTTGGGCTTGCCACCCCCAGAGGAGAATCAGGAAGGACTCCCGTTCGTCTTCATTGCGGATGAGGTGTTTGCCCTGGCAAACCATCTGATGCAGCCTTTCCCGATGAGGACACTCACCCTGGATCAGAGGACCTTTAATTTCTGGCTGGCCAGAGCCAGAAGAGTCGTGGAGAACACTTTTGGAATACTGGCCAATTTCTTGAAAAGACATTCAGCAAACTATGTGGTCTCAGTTGGCCCAGATGCAGACTTGCCAGAAAATGAGACTCTCACTGCCCTTTATGCTGCTCGTCTTGGCTTTACCCCCCCCCAAAGCGCCCGCGAGGTCCAAACCTAATACATGGAGTACTTTGTGGGTAGGCGGGCCATTGATATGCGAGACAATGTCTGAGAGGCATTTTTGTAATACATTTTTCTTTGAAACTACAATAATCTTTGTTTTCATTTACTGCTTGGCTTGGTTTTAGGTGTCTCCTAGGTATTTTAGCTTTTTTTTGTTGGGCCTTTTCTACAACAGTGCAAACCCAAGTTCTGAGCGAGACGAGGGGACAGTCTCTTCTTCAGATAATCTTATTATGTTGTGGGTCTGGTACACACACACACCTTGTTTTTGTTACTAATGTATGTAGTGCATTACTGACAAAAATCTTTTTCAGCACCATGGCAGAAATATGTGGGGTCAGGAACATGGCGTGATTGTGAAAATTTACACATCACTGTGGGTGTTATTTACTAAAGGAACATCCACTATACACTACAAGTGCACTGCAAAAGTGCACCTCAAACTGCACTTGGAGTGCAAAGTAGAGTTGCCTTTAGTAAATAACACCCATTGTCACCGAAAACAACAATTTTACTCCAAATACTGCTTTTGCGCATTGAAAAAGGAAGCCACACATTGTTGATAATTTAACTTTTTAATCAAAGCACATTCACATGTGCGTTTAGAAAAGGTTTTTACAACAAACCAGCATATTGGATGTATCAAAAACATTCTTTTAGGTAACTTTATTGTACCTTGGCGTTTTTGTGTCAACAGGCATGTATCAATGCGTAACATACAGAACACAGGAACTTACAAAGTTCAACTTTGAAAAGTGAAGACAATATCAGACATGAGTATGTACAAACTGGGCTGATATTGCCTTCATCACATGGGGTGTCACCCCTGGAAAAGCCAAAATTAGAAGATGCACACAGTGTGTCAACATGTGCTATCTCCCATCATGGGGGATCAAGGTACATGTTTTGGGGGTGCAACATCTCTGCCACTTTCCACAAAACACATACATTGATCCCCCATGATGGGAGATAGGGCATGTTGACACACTGTGTGCATCTTCCAATTTTGACTTTTTGAAAAATACAAAAGTTGTTTAGTAAAAACACAAAACTAAAACCCTAGCTAGTTTGGGCTGTTTCAGACTCTCCCCAAAACATCAATGATGTTCTTCATTTTATTTTGAACATCATTGATGTTTTTCTGTATATTTTCTAAATCGCGATTGCACCCCATTATCTCCCCAATCAGGATCTGGGCACTTTCACTGGTCAAATGTGATTCTTGTTCCACATCACCTAAAAAAAAAAGCACAAAAAAACATGTATTATAAATATGACGACATACATTGATTAGCTTACCGGAAGCTGTGGTCTCCAACACTCACCTGTTGTGGTGACAGTTTGTCCAACTTCAACAATCTCTCCTCCTCCTCCTCTGCTTCTGGTGTTAGAATTTCGCCTTCTTTGCAAGGTGTGGGGTCCCTGGTGTCCTCAGACTTCCCGAGTCTTCTCTCCCCTATGAGAATGTAAAAAAGGAATACTTAGCACACAAAGGGCAGAAATAGGAATATGAAACATTGCTTGGAAGTGTGGTCCAATTGTGTTTTTTGGCCGAGTTCAAAGGTGAGAACATTATTTTGGACACTTTCTAAAGCTGGAATACTTACCTGCAGTGTGAAGAAATGTAGTGAAGTGTAATTTGGGAAAACGTCGTGTTGGGAGTGGGCTAACGAACAATGTTTTTTATGAACGATTGAACCCATGAACTTGAAAGTGGCCATTTTAAACTGTACAACAATAAATCAAAGCACATGGAGCAGTATGCAAGCAAGAATAATCATATGAACACACAACAACTACTTACTTTTTTGAAGAACATGCTTGATCCTTCTGTACTGATCGTGCCCCCTCAGTTTCAGGTCTGACCAGCGTTTTCTCAGTTGATCCTTGGATCGTCGTACCCCAAAATTCTTCTGAAGACTCTTCACAACTTTAGTCATGATCTTGGCCTTTCTGATATTTGGGTTTGGGTAAGGTCCATACTTCCCATCATAGTCGGTCCTCTTCAATATGTCCACCATCTCCAACATCTCTCCAAAAGACATATTTGAGGCCTTAAATCTTCTCCTCCAGGATCGTGACATTTCAGGCTCCGGGCTTTCCTCACTCTCCTCCTCGTTAGTGGAACTCTGATTGCGCACCTACGTTCTCTCCGCCATGTGCTCTCCCCACTGCACCAAAAGAGAAGGGGCGGGGAATAGTCTAGAAAAAACGTCAGGGGCGGGCGGAGTTTCACGCATGCACACTGTATATAAAACGCAACACGCGTGCGTCGTATGTACGATCTGTGAACACAGTGAGGAGCTGACGTGCCGATCGTGCAAACGAAGGTACAATTTTGAACTTGGTACTTCACTAGCCTAGACTGCTTCTATATAGGCCTATGTTGGGACAAGATTTGGAGGGTTTAGCATGGCATTATTATTATTAGGGTTTGTCTTGTGTTGTGTCTTGCAGACAAGATGGATCCCTTCAAGAACTCAAATTGTATGGGGCTATTCCTTGATCTGCTGAGGGAGCTGCCCTGCCTGTGGCAGAAGAACAACCCCTTTTATACTGACCAAAGAAAGAGGAAGGCAGCGTTGGAGAAACTTCTTGCTTTGGTGCGGATCATGGTCCCCACGGCAGACATGACCTATGTGAAGGGAAAAGTTGGTGCCCTGAGGTGTATATATCTCAGGGAGCGAAGGAGCACCTGGAGTCCCTGAGATCAGGAGATCCAGATGCCATTTATTACCCCAGGATGAGAGGCTGCATTTTATGGCAGACCAGGGGGAACACACGCCACGACTCTCCAGTCTTCTTTCAAGGCTTCCTTCACCCCCAGCTGAGGCTTCCAATGTCCAACCTGGGCCTTCCAGGCAACAACATGTGGAGGGACCCAGCTTGAGACAGGTATAGCATTGTTGAACATATTTCTTGTCGTACATTTAATGATGTTAACTAGATGTTATTATTGATCAGTAAGTTGTGATTTAACAAAGTGGTTTACATCTCAATAGACAGTAGTGGCCAAAAATGTTTTGGACAAGAATGAAAAATGCAGGGCTCAGAACGATAGTCTGTTCTATTTGGTAACATTCAATTTGCAACAGTCATGAGCACAAAATTGTGTGATTGATGAGCAAAAAACTAAAACTATATCCCATTTTCATACACAGGAAGACCTCAGCTGGGGGGAGGCTGTGGCAAGTGGCAGCCAGGAGGTCGACCATTGCCCTCCTTCTCCTCCTCCTGCCACAACTACAGGAGCTGAGCCACAGCCTTGAAGGATGCCTGGTGGGAAGTGCCTAAGGAAGACTAGAGAGTGATGGCCTGGGTTCAGTCTGGTCTGACATAAGATGCAGCCTCTTGTAGAACCACATCCTGGGGACATAGATGGCATCTGCTCTTCTTGATCTCTCGGACTTCTGGACCAGACTTCTCTCCCTGAGATATGTACTCCTCAGGCCACCAATTTTGCATTTTCAAATTAGTTCATGTCTGCCCTGGGGGCCAAAGGCTTCGCCAAATTGACAAGTTTCTCCAGCACTGCCTCCCTCTTTAGTTGTTTGACACCTAAATAAAGTTTTTTTTGTTTGAAGAAATACTTGCGTATGTGTTTTACTTCAAAAAGGACAGTTTATTTGTGAGCAGGCAGGTACATTTCAAAAAAACAAAGTGAAATGAATAACAAGGGGCACCAACACCAAAAAACCTTCTGTAGATTAAAAAAGAAAAACAAAACACAAAAAAGATAATAATGGTGTTGTGGTAAGTTGACACACAAAACACACCCAAAAAAAATGCAAAGATGAGCAAACTTTCAAAAAAGGAGATGTTGATTAAAAAAACCAACCACAAAATTATAAAAAAACAAAAAAAGATTGTGTAGATGTGATGATTTAAAATATTGTATTGCTGAAATGAGTAAAAAGACTAAAGAAATACGTTCGAGAGAAGTGTGTGTGAATATGAGCATCAAAACAAGTTCATTCTTGCAGCATTGTAAAGAACAAGAGAATGCGCTGCATGAAAGAATTTTTAACATTGCAGCGTGACGAATGTGCTATATCGATTACGAGCAGTAGTTCTACCTGAGCGAGCGCTTCCGTATTCGAATTTGATTGTGAGCATGCGTGACACCTTGTCCGTCGCAGTAGGCTACACCTGATTGGACTTTGTCCGATCGGAGCATGTTGTCGGAAAAATTTATAGACAAGTTGGAAAACTTTGTCCTTCGGATACTCCAATGGAAACAGTCCGATGGAGACCACACACAGTCGGATTATCTGACAACACGGTCCGATCGGACATTGTCCATCGGAATGTCCGACTGTGTGTATAGGGGCTTACATTGTACAGCTAAAGTATCCAGGCTACCTTAAGCAGCATCACCTTCAGTATATCGTATTCACATCACTTTGTAGGAGAAGCACAGATATATTTTTTATAGTGCAGTAAAACTTTGGATTGAGAGTAACTTGGTCTGAGTGTGTTTTGCAAGACAAATAAAATTGTTTTATACATCTTGACTTAATATAGGTACAACATTTAGCAACTTACATGGTTGATGATTAAAACAGGAGCATTTAAGTATGCCGGCATCCGGGGTAAAGCTGTCCACATAGACCATTCTCTTCACCGCCACGTCATTCCTTCCAAGCTGCGCTCCACACTGTGCTCCACGAACGCTTTAAGCCTCGCTTTCAGGTCGCTATACTGCGGAGTAGTCTTCCCAGTCATGATTGTAGACTAACAGCGGGGCAGAGGATGGTCTATGTGGACAGCTTTTCCCTGGATGCCTGCATACTTAAATGTGTCTCTTTTAATCATCATCATGAGTTGCTAAATGTTGTACTTTCTTTAAATGTAACCATATGGATCTCAAGGGCTGGGGTAGGATGTGTAGCCTTGAGTGAAGGATAGCCTTGAGATTATATGGGGACACCAGGGCACCCTTCAGCATGTAGTTTGAGTAACACGATTTTTTGCTCTTGTTAAAATTAATCTGGAGCCCCGAACAGGCCCGGAAGGTCACAAACAGGTCTCAGAGGAGAGAAATATCCAAAGAAGGATTGGTTGAAAATAGAAGAAAGTCATCAGCGAATAAAGCCGAGCATAGGACTTGGTTGCCTACCATGACACCACTGACCCCTGATGGTGAATTTAAAAGTCTTGAGAATGGTTCAATGGCTATGTTAAAGAGAAGAGGGGATAGAGGGCAGCCTTGGCGAGTGCCTTTAGTGAGTGGGATGTCAGGGGACATGAATTTAGGCGTAACGAGGTGGGCCATTGGTGAGGAGTACATCTTTTGGACAAATTGCAATATGGAACCAATCATGCCGACCGCTCTCATGACCATGAACATCCAAGAGAAGCTGATGTTAACTAAAGCCTTCTCGGCATCCAATGAGATAATGGCTGTGTCATGGTCAGGGTGCATTTTGGCAAATTCAAGGGCCAGGAAGACTTTACAGATGTTGAGGGTGGCAGACCGCCCTGGGACAAAACTTGATTGGGCCTGATGGATAATTGATGGAAGGGTAAGCGACAGATGGGACGCATCAAATTTCAAAATAATTTTCTCGTCAATGTTGATTAGAGATATAGGCCTATATGAACCTGGGAGAATGGGGTCTTTGCCCCTTTTGGCAATGAGTTTTATGTATCCCTGAGTGCCCGAGGGAAGGTATGCCCTCTGCCCACATTGCTTTGTAAACATGGGACAAGGTATCAGGAATGTACTCGGATGTCAATTTGTAGAACTCTGCTGAAAAGCCATCTGGGCCAGGGGCTTTTCCAGTAGAGAGGGATTTGATGGTAGAGCAGATGTCCTCAGGGGAAATGGGGGCATTTAAAGTCTCAGGAGATAGGGTAGGCAGTTTAATTGTTGCAAGTATTTTATTTGCCGCTTCCATGTTGATAGTGTCTTCCGAGTAAAGGGTGGTATAGTAATTAGTGAGGATGGCACTAATCTCAGAGGGCGCATTAGTAATATCTCCACTGGGGGAGTGTAAAGCTCCAATATGAGTTGGCCGGTGGCACCCCGAGCATAACTTCACTAAAAGCTTGCCTGCCTTATTGCTGTATTTATGAAACTGAAGAGCAGAGTGGGATTGCCAAATAAGCTCTTGCTGTGCAGACCAGTGGTCAAAGACACGCTTAGCTGCTTGCCATACAAGCATATTGGCTATGATATAGCAATACGACAACCTCTTATAAAAGCTTTACCCGCCTCCCAAATCAAATTAGGGGTGGGGAGATGGACCCATTGGTTTCTGTAAATTCAGCCCATGCTGTGTGAAGGGTGTGTTGGAAATTAGTGTTGTCAGACAGAAAAGATGGGAAGCACCAAGTGCCTACTCTGTGGGGGGGGGGGTTAAAAACCCAGAGATCTGGACACTAATAGGGTAGTGGTCAGAGATAACCATGTCTTCGATGATCAGCGAGGACATAAGAGGGAGTATACCCGGCGAGCAAAAAAAAATTATCTATACGCAAAAATGAATTGTGAGGGGGTGAGAAAAAAGTTAATTCCCGATCGGTGGGGTGGGAGACGTGCCAAATATCCATAAAGACAAGCGAGGAGGTCGATTGAGCTAGCATGCTGGGAGAGTCACCTGTGTGGGCTTTGGATTACAGGACCTGAGGTACGGTCTTCAGCCGTGTGCATGACTGTATTGAAGTACACCCCCAATAAGGTTAAAGTGTTCAGGAAATTGGAAGACCCAGGAAGTGAGATCCTGAAAGAAGGGCTGTCCTGGGGAGTCAGGGGCATAGGCATTAGACATAGCAATGTCACGTGTGGACACCATCAGGTGGAGAGTCTGTCTCAATAGATTGAATGGTATAGTGGAGGTTTTTGTGGCATAGAATAGCAACCCCAGCTTTAGGCCCCACAGCTGGTGAACCAAAAGCCTTGTCTACTCATAATTTGCAGGAGGAAGGTCGTCTGCAGCTAGATGGGTCTCCTGTAGGAGAGCGACTTCTGCTCACAAACGCTTAAGGTGTCTCAATATCTGCATACGCTTATGAGGGGAGCACAGCCCCTTGACATTCCACAAGATTAGCTTTAGGTGATTCCCATCATCTGAAGGAGCCATGGCCCTGTCAGGGGTTTTGCTACTGCAATCATTGCCCCATCAGACCCAGAATCATCAGAGCTCTGGTAGAATTCTGACAGTAAATCACAAGATAAAATATCAATTGACCAGATACATAATACAGTAACAAGGCCTCCAACAACATTTTATGAACTTTTTCCTCATGGAGCCACAACCTAGAATGCCCCCGCCAAAGAGCACCTCCTCAGTGTAGGACAACATGAGGTAGCTCCGAGGAGGGGGTCTAGGAAGATGGGGGGAAGAGGGCAAGGGAAAGAGGAGTAAATCGGGGTGGGGGTGAGAGGATAGGGAGGAGAGGAAAAGACAAGGGGGTAGGGGAAGGGGGTGGTAGGGAGAAGGGGAACCAGAATTCAGGCAGGGACAACCCATACAATTATCATGTAAATTAGGGATGGTCAGATGCAACAGAGATTAAGGTTCACCAAATGGGGTGAGTCAGAGGTGGCGGGCCAGGACCACTAGGTAAGAGAGGGCCAAAGCCATCAGGATCAAATGGAGAAGGAGCAAACTGTGTAATTTATCAGCAACGTGCAATCAGTGGTGTGTAGAATGGTCACCTGGAAGGCCAAAGCACACCCTTTTGTAGGGGGATTTTTGAGGACTTAGGTGGTCCTTAGAGGTCAGAGGGGATTTCCTGTATGGAGAAGACTGGTTAGAGGTAGAATATTCCTCCTGTTCCATGTAGGAAGGTTGTGTCGTGTTGAGGTAGTGCTCTGCTTCGGATAGAGAGGTGAAGGAAACATGTTTGCCTGTTGCAGGTTGGATATGTAGGATCACTGGGTATGCCAGAGAACATTTGATGTGATTGTTGTAGAGGGATGAACAGACAGCCAAGAAAGCCTAAGGCCGCGTACACACGGGCGGACTGTCTGATGGACTTGGTCCGCTGAAACGTGTTTCAGCGGACAATCCGCTCGTGTGTGGGCTTCAGCGGACTTTTTCAGCGGACAGTCTGGCGGACGAAGTCTTTCGGAATTTCCGTAATATTGTCCGTCCAAACTTGGTTTCAGCGGACAGTCCGCTCGTGAGTAGGCAAGTTGGACGGACTAAGTATGGCGCATGCTCAGAAAGGATTTACACGGCCGAAGGTTGCATTGCAGTGTATTGGACGTCGTATTTCTAGTCCCGTCGTACGTGCCGTACACGTCATCGCGCAAGCTTTCAGCGGACTGTCTGTTCGTCGTGTGTGGTCAAGTCCGTTCATTCAAAAGTAGGACGGACTGTCTGTCGGATTGTCTGACGGACTTAGTTGGACGGATAGTCCGCCCGTGTGTACGCGGCCTAAGGCAGACTGTCTGATGGACTTGGTCCGCTGAAACGTGTTTCAGCGGACAATCCGCTCGTGTGTGGGCTTCAGCGGACTTTTTCAGCGGACAGTCTGGCGGACTAAGTCTTTCGGAATTTCCGTAATATTGTCCGTCCAAACTTGGTTTCAGCGGACAGTCCACTCGTGAGTAGGCTAGTTCGACGGACTAAGTATGGAGCATGCTCAGAAAGGATTTACACGGCCGAAGGTTGCATTGCAGTGTATTGGACGTCGTATTTCTAGTCCCGTCGTACGTGCCGTACACGTCATCGCGCAAGCTTTCAGCGGACTGTCTGTTCGTCGTGTGTGGTCAAGTCCGTTCATTCAAAAGTAGGACAGACTGTCTGTCGGATTGTCTGACGGACTTAGTTGGATGGATAGTCCGCCCGTGTGTACGCGGCCTTACGTTGCCGTATTACTTCAATGGAGTAATCAGTGAAAATTAGTAATGGATGGTCATCCAAAGAAAGGCTGCACTGATGGCGGAATTTTTCAAGTATGGCATGTTTATCTGCATAATTTAGGTAACTAACAATCACAGGGAGGGGTTGGAGTGAGATTTCGATGGTTGTCCGACACAGTATGCCATTCCACTAGGCAGGGAGTGCGTAGCCCCAGTTGCTCCAATATGGTGGTGGAGCAGATGGTGGAGAGCGAGGAGGAGGAAGAGAATTTTGGTAGTCCTATTATGCGCAGATTATTGCATCTGGAATGATTTTTTTGGGTCATCCACTTTGTCCTGGAGTTCTGGATGGAGGAGAGCTTGGCTACAGCAGGGGACGTTGCAACAGTATCATATGCACATTATGCAGGTGCTCTAGCCCTTTAAGGACTGTATTGTCTACAGCTTTGGTCACCATTGGGGTGAGGAGAGCTACCACAGCTTGGGCAATGCTGGAAGGAGAGGCAGGATCCACCTGTGAGAGTGTGGAGAGCACCTGAGAGGGATGGGTGCTTGTGCTGATTTCATAGCAGGAGATAAATCAGTGGGTGCCATGTTGGCTTCAGCGTGTGCTGTGTCCCCTGACAGGGGTGGAGCGGGGGCCGCTCGTGCCACAGATCGCTCCACAAAGTGATCCATGGTGTTTCCCCAGGTAAGAGGGGAACCTCGGGAGCTAGCAGGCTCGGCAGCCGGTTTGTAGAGGAACGCGGCAGGAGCTGTAGTCTTCTAGCTCCTCTCCATGGGGAACCGCAAGCAGAAGTTCCCTTATTTATTATGAATTCTATTTTGATATACGAGGGCTTTGTATTACAAGTATGTTTCCAGAAAAAGTTATGCTCGCAATCCAAGGTTTTGCTGTATAGTGATATAACTAAAATAATTGGGCCTGCAAGGGATATAAAGTGTTTGAAATGCATGAAATAGAAACACAAATTATATTGGATGCTTTTGCTTCATATAGGTTCACAGGTACCACAATCTGCTTTCCACCAAACATGTAGAATCACTATCCAAATAGAGAGATGGAGAGAATCCAATTCTGGAGGCAGGTTTCAAACATGACATTAAAGTAATAATGTGTTACTTCACATAAAAAGGACAGAAAAACATTGAATATTATGCAACATTATAACAACCATACAACACTTCCTTCCTCCCCATTTTGATGACTCATTTCAACCTCCTTCATCTATTTCAGTGATCCCTGATAACTGTACAGTGTATCTACCTGACTATAGAGCCAAATGTATCCCCTTTTTCTTTCTTTGCACTTCTACCTCCATTACACTACTGTGAGACATGGTATCACTAAGAACTTCTCTTAAAGGGGTTGGAAAGCCAGAAGTTTTTTTTATTCTTATGCATTTTATGCATTAAGATAAAAAGTCTTCTGGGTGCAGCAGCCCCCCTTGCCCCCCCCCCCCCCCCCCAATATGTACTTGATCCCAATCTCCATCCACCTATGTCCACGAGTCCCTTGGATATCCAAGACTCTCTCCTGATTTTCTGAGACACAACAGCAGCCCCTTTGGCTCTTGTTGCTGTCAATCAAACTCAGTTAGTCAATAAGGAGAGAGAGGGGGAGGGGCCAGACTGCAGCTCTGTGTCTAAATGGATACAGAGAGCTGCAGCTCGGGTGCCCAATAACAAACTGCTTGCTGTGGGGCAACTCAACAAGAGGGAGGGGCCAGGAGCTCCAGCCAGGGACCTAAGAAGAGGAAGATCTGGGCTGCTCTGTGCAAAACCAAAAACCAAACAATTAAAAACATACAAGTGATTGTAAACAATCCCCTTGTAAAACAACTCATTCAGTTTCAAATAGAAATGAAAGGCAAAACATTTTTATAGATAAAAAAAACCTTATAAATATATAAATGGGGGGGGGGTTTAGTCAACAGTACACTGCATGAGCTTCCCAGTGAATGGCTCTGCAGATAAATAGGGCATTTTAGTTACAACTAGAGTGCTGTGAAAAAGTATTTGCCACTTCCTGATTTTTTCATTATTTTGCACAGTTCTCACACTTAAATGATTCAGATCATCAAATAATTTTTATATTACACAAAGATATCGTGAGTAAATCAAAGACGCAGTTTTTAAATTATTATTTCCTTTACTAAGGGATAAAAAACTGTTCAAACCTGCCTGGCCCGTGAAAAATGGGAAAAAAATGATCTACCCACCACTTCCATGCTGAATCATGAATGAACTGTGATAAAGTACAATTTTTTGGAAAGCTGAGTTCAATTTCACTTGCCACACCCAGGCCTGATTATTGCCAGACCTGTTGCATCAAGAAATCACATAAATAGAAACTGTCTGACAAAGTGAAGCACGCTAACAGATCACAAAAAGCCACACATCATGCCACAATCTAAAACAATTCAAGAACCGATTAGAAACAATCTTGTATCAGTCTAGGAAGGGTTTCAAAGCCATTGCTAAAGCTTTGGAAGTCCAGTGAACCACAGGGAAAGCCATTATCTACAAATGGAGATAACTTGGAACAGTGGTTAACCTTCCCAGGAGCCGCCATCCTACAACAATTTCTCCAAGACTGTGACGACGACTCATCCAGGAGGTTATAAAAGAACCCAGAACAACATCTAAAGAACTGCAGGCCTCACTTGCCTCATGTAATATCAGTGATTCAACAATAACAACCATGGAAGAGTTCCAAGGCCAAAGACACTGCTGACCAAAAAGAACACAAAGGCTCATCTCACATTTACCAAAAAACATCTTGAATATCCCCAAGACTTTTAGGCAAATATTCTTGGACGGCTGAGACAAAAATTTTACTTTTTGGAAGGTGTACATCCCATTACAGCTGTCATAAAACGAATATAGCATTTCCTAACAAGAACATCATGCCAACAATCAGACAGTGGTGGTAGCGTGATGGTCTGGGGCTGCTTTGCAACTTCAGGACCTGGATGACTTACCATAATTGATGGAACCATGAAGTCTGAGCTCTACCAGAAAATCCTAAAGGGGAATGTCCCGTCATTAGTTTGTGACCTCAAGCACTTGGGTTATGCAGAAGGACAATGGTCCAAAACACAACAGCAAGTCCACCTCCAAATTGTTTAAGCAAAGCAAAATTTAAGTTTTGGAGTGACCTAGTCAAAGCCCGAGCTTAAAACCCAATTGAGATGCTGTATCATGACCTTAAACAGGCCGTTCACGCGGGAAAACCCTCCAGTGTGGCTGAATTAAAACAACTCTGCAAAGAAGAGTGGACCAAACTTGCTCCAGAGCAATGTGAAAGACTCATTACCAGTTATTGAAAACGCTTGATTGCAGTTGTTGTTGCCAAGGTTGGCACAGCCAGCTATTAGGTTTAGGGGTCATTCCTTTTTGACATAAGGCCAGGCAGGTTTGAACAGTTTTTTTGCCTTATTAACCACTTGCCGACCGCCGCACGACGATATACGTCGGCAGAATGGCACGGGCAGGCATATGGGCGTATATATAAGTCCCTGCCTGCCCGCGGGTGGGGGGCCCGATCGGGCCCCCCCCCGGTGCCTGCGGCGGTCGGCATTTCTTCGAGAGCGATCCGGGATGAGGGGGCGGCCATTCATTCATGGCCACCCCCTCGCGATCGCTCTCGACGAATGGAAATCCCCCGTGACATCACTTCCTCTCCTGTAATGTAAACACAGGAGAGGAAGTGATGTATTCTCTCCTCCGTGTCGGTATTTTCCGTTCCGACACGGAGGAGAGCGGATCGGTGAGTTGCACCAACACTCTACACACACAGTAGAACATGCCAGGCACACTCACACCCCCCCTTTACCCCCCGATCACCCCCCCAATTACCCCTGCCCCCCAGTCACAGTGACACCAATGTCATTTTTTTTTTTTTTTGCATTGGTGTCATTTGTGACTGTAATAACTGTTAGGGCAGTTAGAGTTAGCCCCCTTTAGTTCTAATGTACCCCCCTAACCCCCCCAATAAAGGTTTAACCCTGTGATCACCCCCCGTCGCCAGTGTCACTAAGGCTGGGTTCACATTGCAGCGGTTTATGAGAACGAATGTGATTCGCACCGCACTGCAGTGCAAATCACATCCGATCTCTGTGCGATTCGAGTTCAGCCATTCGCCGCACCCGCCGCACCCGCCACACCCGCCGCACCCGCCGCAAATTCGCACGGGACCCTTTTTTTGGCCCGCAGCAGAATCGGATCGCATGGGTGTTCACACCATGCGATCCGAGTTTGCAGATCGCACTGCGATATGCGAACTGATCTGGGGGTGTCAGTAACATTTCACTGACACTCCCAGCAGTTCGCATAGGGCAGTGTGAACTGCCGCCGGGAGGCATGCGATGCGGGAACCCGCCGCGGATTCGCGGCGTTTCCGCATCGCTCCAGTGTGAACCCAGCCTAATAAGCGATCATTTTTCTGATCGCCGTATTAGTGTCACAGGTGACGCTAGTTAGGCAGGTAGGTATTTAGGTTCGCCGCAGCTTTTTATAGCGCCAGGGACCCCCATATACTACCGCATAAAGCCCCCTGATTGCCCCCTAGTTAACCCTTTCACCAGTGATCACCATATAACTGTTACAGGTGACGCTGGTTGGTTAGTTATTTTTTTATAGTTTCAGGGCACACGCCATTTATTACCTAATAAAGGTTTAACCCCCTGATCACCCGGCGGGTGTCATTTGTGACTAATAACTGTTAGGGCAGTTAGGGTTAGCCCCATTTAGTTCTAAGGTACCCCCCTAACCCCCCCAATAAAGGTTTAACCCCGTGATCACCCCCCGTCGCCAGTGTCACTAAGGCTGGGTTCAGATTGCAGCGGTTTGAGAACGGATGTGATTCGCACCGCACTGCAGTGCAAATCACATCCGATCTCTGTGCGATTCGAGTTCAGCCATTCGCCGCACCCGCCGCACCCGCCACACCCGCCGCACCCGCCGCAAATTCGCACGGGACCCTTTTTTTGGCCCGCAGCAGAATCGGATCGCATGGGTGTTCACACCATGCGATCCGAGTTTGCAGATCGCACTGCGATATGCGAACTGATCTGGGGGTGTCAGTAACATTTCACTGACACTCCCAGCAGTTCGCATAGGGCAGTGTGAACTGCCGCCGGGAGGCATGCGATGCGGGAACCCGCCGCGCATTCGTGGCGTTCCCGCATCGCTCCAGTGTGAACCCAGCCTAATAAGCGATCGTTTTTCTGATCGCTGTATTAGTGTCACAGGTGACGCTAGTTAGGCAGGTAGGTATTTAGGTTCGCCGCAGCTTTTTATAGCGCCAGGGACCCCCATATACTACCGCATAAAGCCCCCTGATTGCCCCCTAGTTAACCCTTTCACCAGTGATCACCATATAACTGTTACAGGTGACGCTGGTTGGTTAGTTATTTTTTTATAGTTTCAGGGCACCCGCCATTTATTACCTAGTCTCACTAGTGTACCCCTAAATTTAGGGGTGTCTACTTTCCAAAATGGGGTCATTTGGGGGGGGTTTGTGCCATCTTGGCATTTTATGGCCTTCAAAACTGTAACGCCCTTAGAAAGCCTGAAGGCGGTGCTTGGTT
Source organism: Lithobates pipiens (assembly GCF_037356315.1). NCBI lineage: Eukaryota > Metazoa > Chordata > Amphibia > Anura > Ranidae > Lithobates > Lithobates pipiens. The sequence continues at coordinate 475,546,269 of NW_027507764.1, forward strand.
TTCGGGGCCCCGTACGCGGCTAGGCTCCCAAAAAGTCCCACATATGTGGTATCCCCGTACTCAGGAGAAGCAGCAGAATTTATTTTGGGGTGTCATTTCACATATGCCCATGGCATGCGTGAGCAATATATCATTTAGTGACAACTTTGTGAAAAAAAAAAAAAAAAAAAAAAGTTTGTAATTTTCCCGCAACTTGTGGCAAAATATAAAATATTCCATGGACTCAACATGCCTCTCAGCAAATAGCTTGGGGTGTCTACTTTCTAAAATGGGGTCATTTGTGGGGGTTTTGTGCCATCTTGGCATTTTATGGCCTTCAAAACTGTAATAGGTAGTGAGGAGTGAAGTCAAATATTTACGCCCTTAGAAAGCCTGAAGGCGGTGCTTGGTTTTCGGGGCCCCGTACGCGGCTAGGCTCCCAAAAAGTCCCACATATGTGGTATCCCCGTACTCAGGAGAAGCAGCAGAATTTATTTTGGGGTGTCATTTCACATATGCCCATGGCATGTGTGAGCAATATATCATTTAGTGACAACTTTGTGAAAAAAAAAAAAAAAAAAAAAAGTTTGTAATTTTCCCGCAACTTGTGGCAAAATATAAAATATTCCATGAACTCAACATGCCTCTCAGCAAATAGCTTGGGGTGTCTACTTTCTAAAATGGGGTCATTTGTGGGGGTTTTGTGCCATCTTGGCATTTTATGGCCTTCAAAACTGTAATAGGTAGTGAGAAGTGAACTCAAAAATGTACGCCCTTAGAAAGCCTGAAGGCGGTGCTTGGTTTTCGGGGCCCCGTACGCGGCTAGGCTCCCAAAAAGTCCCACATATGTGGTATCCCCGTACTCAGGAGAAGCAGCAGAATTTATTTTGGGGTGTCATTTCACATACGCCCATAGCATGTGTGAGCAATATATCATTTAGTGACAACTTTGTGTAAAAAAAAAAAAAAAAATTTTTTTTTTGTCATTATTCAATCGCTTGAGGCAAAAAAATAAAATATTCAATGGGCTCAACATGCCTCTTATCAATTTCCTTAGGGGGTCTACTTTCTAAAATGGGGTCATTTGGGGGGGTTTTGTACTGCCCTGCCATTTTAGCACCTCAAGAAATGAGATAGGCAGTCGTAAACTAAAAGCTGCGTAAATTCCAGAAAACGTACCTTAGTTTGTAGATGTGACAACTTTTGCGCAAACCAATAAATATACAATTATTGACTTTTTTTTTACCAAAGACATGTGGCTGAATACATTTTGGCCTAAATGTATGACTAAAATTGAGTTTATTGGATTTTTCTAATAACAAAAAGTAGAAAATATCATTTTTTTTCAAAATTTGCGGTCTTTTTACGTTTATATCGCAAAAAATAAAAATCGCAGAGGCAATCAAATACCATCAAAAGAAAGCTCTATTTGTGGGAAGAAAAGGACGCAAATTTTGTTTGGGTACAACATTGCATGACCGCGCAATTACCAGTTAAAGCAGCGCAGTGCCAAAGTGTAAAAAGACCTCTGGTCATTTACCAGCAAAATGGTCCGGTCTGAAAGTGGTTAAATGAAACCATCATTTAAAACTGCATTTTGTATTAATTCGGGTGTGACAAATATGCAAAAAAAATAAAAATCAGAAAGGAGGCAAATACTTTTTGACACAACTGTATATAGATCAGGACAACATGAGGGACAAATGAAGAGGAAGGAGGGACACAGGGACTTTGTTCCAAATCAGGGACAATTCCTCAAAATTAGGAACAATTGGTAACTACGGTAGGCATTATTATGGCTCACAATAGGAAAAATAAACAGAAAGTGTTATTTTCCCACTTTAGTGTGCCTTCAGTGCACAACATTGGACCAGAAAATGCATTTGCGCTATTTTTCCCCACAGTAAGTGCTTTGGAACTGCATTCTTTTAGTGCAGCGCAGTGCCATGTATTGCCATGTATTGCAGTAATGCACATCAAAATGTGTTCTTTACTGCAATGCATATACTGTATGTCAAACTCGGCAGTAGTGATGTACACTAGTTATGTCTTGTTATTTCTTTATAAAACATTCAAACATAAATTTTTTTTTTTTTTTTTCGGCAAAGCTTAATTGAACAAATTGAAGTTAGAAGCTGATTGGCTACCATGTACAGCTGCACCACATTTTACACTCTCTGTTTTGATGTGGAGGGCAGAGTTGCCTGGTGTGGTTTGGGGGGGGGGGGGGTTGTGGGGTTGCTCACTTGCTTGTCCCACCATGCCAGACTGGTCGATGGCTCCCACCGGAATATACCGGAAGTACAGATTGACTCACACACAAGATGAGATCAAAATATACTTGTTTATTATGGCTGCTTCGCCGTTGTTTTATAAGACATGAAAAAGGGTGGGTTACAGTACATCCAAAGCTTGATTACAGAAGGGCAAAGTAACAATTTCTAATAATACATGTTTTTCTCCACACAATATGCAATTTCTTCATATTTTCAATAAGACAGGCATATGTCTAAATGTCATGTCAGAGTGTTCCCAAACAATAGCCATTTACAAACATTCTTATCTCATTAGTCTTAACATATCTTATCTAGAACACACATTCTAAGCCAATCTCAGATAGTAGAAATATAAGGCCGTGTACACACGGGCGGACTGTCCGCCCAACTAGGTTCGCCAAACAGTTTGACAAACAGTCCGTTCAAAATTAGCATGAACGGACTTGACCACACACGACGAACGAACAGTCCGCTGAAAACTTGCGCGATGACGTGAACGGCACGTACGACGGGACGAGAAATTTGGCGTCCGATACACTGCAATGCAACCTTCGCCGTGTAAATTCTTTCTGAGCATGCGCGAGACTTAGTTTGCCGAACATGCCTACACACGAGCGGACTGTCCGCTCAAACCAAGTTTCAGCGGACAGTCTTACGGAAATTCCGAAAAACTTTGTTCATCAGACTGTCCGCTGAAACTGTCCGCTGAAGCCCACACACGAGCGGACTGTCCGCTGAAACACTGTTCAGCGGACAAAGTTGGACGAACAGTCCGCCCGTGTGTACGCGGCCTTACAGAAGTGACATGGAAACTTACAGAACAGACATCAGAAACACTATTAACCCTTCAACCCCTTTCCTGGTATGCCATGCTGCATGCTCGAAAAAGGGTCTGGTATGTATTTTGAGGGGACCCCAAGCTTTTTTTTTTTCATTTTGGCATGAGGTTCCCATTAAAATCCATTAAGGGGTGACCTTCATGCCATTTTGTGTTCACATTTTTATATTGTCTGCAATTTTTTTTTATATTCAGCTGTTAGTGGGTTAGCCCGTTGACAGCTGATGACTCATCCAGCCAGTTTCCTGGCCTGCTCCTTAACAAATAGATATTCACTGTGCCCTGATTCAGACAATCAGGGATTAGAATGCACTGTGTAGTACGTATTGCATTGTGGGGTGCTCAAAAACATCCTGCCCCGCAAATTTGGGTGTTCACTGAACAGGTAGTGCTCAGGCCGAACTTATGCTAAGTCTGAACCACTTGCTCAACACTAGTTGTCGGTGAAGGAAAGGAGGGTTTCTCAATATCTGAATTAGACAGTTCTTTCTAATCAGACATTTAGCATTCCAAAAAGACTTTAAAATAGAGGTTTATTCATTTTTTTTTAAATAAATAAAGGGTCGATTTGTTAATGTAACTGGAATTCCACTTGAATCTTTGACAATTAGCCCCTCGTTCACATCAGGCTGATTTGCCATGCAATTTGACATGTCAAATTGCATGCCAAATCAGAGCCTATTGCTGGCAAAAGCACCATCTGAATTAGTACAGTGACTTTTAACTACTTCCCACCTGGCCAATGTACATAGCCGTGTGGGAGCTCTCTCCTTCTGACTGGATGTTCAGGAACATCCTTCAGAAGGAGGAGGATCGTGCGTGCCGCACAGCGGCGTGATCCCGTTGCACTCGTGTCACCTGGACACTGCTCATCTCTGATCGGCAGGAGGGCTCTGTGATTGGCCCTCCTGATCACATGACGGGTGTGTCCAATCACAGCCATCATGTGATGTAAACAAACAGCCAGTTGCTAGGCAATCGGCTCTCATCTCACGGAAGTTGTCGCTGAGGAGAGGAGACTAGATCGCTGCAGCCGGCTGGTGATCAGTGAGCATGAGCTGTTTTTTACAGATTTTTACTCACTGATCACCGGTCTAGTGTAAACACACAGTGTAAACACACATGTCCCCACACAATGTCCCCAAAACACACGTGTCCCCAAATAATAAAAACACATGTCCCCCACATATGTCCCACTAAAATCATATGTCCCAATGATTATCTGCACACATATGTCCGTGATCACTTGTACACATCTGTACATGATCATTTGCGTACATATGTCTGTGATCACACAAACCAATTATTATGCACTTAACAGAATTTTTTTTACCAAAAACATGTAGCAGAATACATTTTGGCTTAAATTTATGCCAAAATTCGATTTTATTGGATTTCTTTTAGAAAGAGAAGGAAGAAAATATAGTTTTTTTTCCAAATTTCCACTCTTTTTCCGCTTATATCGCAAAAAATAATAAACTGAATCATGAATAAATACCACCAAAATAAAGCTCTATTTGTGCATACAAAATGATAAAAATTTCATTTGGGTACAGCGTAGCGTTACTGAGCAATTGTCATTGAAAATGCGAGAGTGCTGAAAGCTGAAAATTGGTCTGGGAAGGAAAGGGGCAAAAGTGCTCTGTATTGTAGTAGTTAAGCGCCACACCGATTCCCCAAAAGTAGGTCCTGCACTACTTTTGGTGACTTCAGAGACAATTTCCATAGACATCTGTGCATGAACCCGCACATATGTCTATCAAATTGCCCCCTATCTCGCACTGAAATGCGGGTTTGAAATTGCGCAAGTTCAATAGAACTCACACGATTTCAAACCTGCCCTTAGAAGCTGATTGGTTAATTTGCACAGCTGTACCAGATTCTGTTTGCTTCACTTTTAGTAAATCTCCCCCTGACTGTCTGCTTGAAGACCTTATAGCTGCTATATGGAGAATATACAAATCTGTCACTTTTTCAAGCTTGGGAAAATGTAAAAAGTCACATTAAACATTACTGTCAGATAAACATTGCAATAATGATTTAGAATACACATCTAAAGTGTCCATTTAAGGAAGTCACATATCATAAATGTAAGTCCCTTATTACAAAATGCTCCTGACATCAAACATTAAATATTCTTTCTCAAAATTTAGTATTTTATTTTGAGCAAAAATGGATATGGAACTAGGAAAATCTGGTAAATATTATGCTTACTGACAAAAAGTGCTATTATGCCTGAATATTTGCATTTATATTTGTCACATCTCTGGAGAATCAGACAATCCACAAAACCAGATTGTCATGAATTGCATCATTCTTTACAGATTGGAAAAATCACAATGCACATGTTCAGGCGTATTGAAAATGAATGATTCTTTGAAATTGCTCCTTTTTATGTAGTATCGCCTAATTCTAGAACAACTGATAGAGTAAGGAGAGCTTTCTGACTGATACCTGGCGTCAGGTTATAGTCATATATTCATATCATAGTCATATGGATATAACCAATGTACAAACATACACTAGGGTCTCGGGAATATATATAAAAATCATTGAAAAAAATGGCACGGGTTCCCCCCTACTCCATTACCAGGCCCTTTGGGTCTGGTATCAATATTAAGGGGAACCCCAAACCAAAAGTAAAAAAAAAGAAAATTGCGTGGGGGTCCCAATTGAATCCATACCAGGCCCTTCAGGTCTAATATTTAAATTAAGGGGAACCCTGTGCCAAATTTTTAAAAAATGGCATACGGGTCCCCCCAAAATCCATACCAGATCCTTATCTGAGCATGAATCCTGGCAGGCCGCAGGAAAAGAGGGGGGACGAGAGAGCGCCACCCCCTCCTGAACCGTACCAGGCCACATGCCCTCAACATGGGGAGAGTGCTTTGAGGTAGCCCCCCAAAGCACCTTGTCCCCATGTTGATGGGGACAAGAGCTTCATCCCTACAACTCTTGCCCAGTTCTTGTGGGCGTCTGTGGGCGGGGGGCTTATCTAAATCTGGAATCCCCTTTAACAAGGGGACCCTACAGGCCTCCTCCCTGTGTGAATTGGTAACAAGGTACAAGTACCCCTACCATTTCACAAAAAAAGTGTCAAAATGGTAAAAAGACAAGAGACAGCTTGGGAAAAGTCTTTTATTAAAAAAAAAAAATGTCCCACGAAGTAAGTTCACGCTGCCCGACGAACCGATGAAAAAAAAAGCTGAAACCGATCCGTCTCCATGGCTCCCACCGAGTGATGCGTCTTCACTGTGACAGTTCTTATATAACTGAGGGAGGGGCCACCCAGTGATGTAACTGGGTGACCCCGCCCCCTCTGACACCACGGGGGCTTCTCCATAACTTCCCCGTGGCATCAGAGGGGGGTGGGGTCACCCGGTTACATCACCCTCAGTAAAAATCTGTGTTATTTTCTAGAAAATTCCTCAAATGGAAGGTGAAGGAGCACAAGGTCTCTAACATCCACCAGCTCTGTGATGTCATCATGGAGGAGTGGAAGAGGACTCCAGTGGCAACCTGTCCATGCCCAAGAGGGTTAAGGCAGTGCTGGAAAATAACGGTAGCCACACAAAATATTGACACTTTGGGCCCAGTTTGGACATTTTCACTTAGGGGTGTACTCACTTTTGTTGCCAGAGGTTTAGACATTAATGGCTGTGTGTTGAGTTATTTTTGAGGGGACAGCAAATTTGCACTGTTATACAAGCTGTACACTCACTACTTTACATTGCAGCAAAGTGCCATTTCTTCAGTGTTGTCACATGAAAAGATATAATAAAATATTTATAAAAAATGTGAGGGGTATATTCCCCTTTGTGAGATAATGTATATATATATATATATATATATATATATATATATATATATATATATATATTAGCAGAGACCCTAGACAATAAAATGGCGGTCATTGTTGCAATTTTTTATGTTACACGTTTTTTGCACAGCAATTTTTTTAAACTCGATTTTTTTTTAGAAAATAAATAATGACAAAAAACAACAACATAAAACCCAATTGTTTTGTATAATATGAAAGATGATGTTATGCAGAGTAAATAGATGTTTAACATGCCATTCTTTAAAATTGCACCTTGTGGAATGAGCTAAACTGTGGTACTTAAAAATCTCCATAGACAACACTTGAAAAATGTCTACAGGTTACCAGTTTAGAGTTACAGAGGAGGTCTACTGCTAGAATTATTTCTCTCGCTCAGACGTTCATGGCGATGTCTCACATATTTTGTGTGAACGCTGTTTCCCACAAGAACATGGGGGTGGAGTGCTTTCAATTTTTTTCATTTATTTATTTTATTACTTTTTAATATTTTTATACTGTCCCTTTAAACATCTCATGTGATAACAATACAGCATGACAGGTCCTCTTTATAGGGAGATCTTGAGTCTAAAATACCCCAGCTCTCTCTGCTACCCTTAAAAACAAAAGTCAATCTTTTTTTCTTTTTTTTTTTATAATTAAAATGGCCTTGTTTACATTGGCCGGAACCAGAGGTGACATCATGACAGCACTCCGGTCCTCTAATGGCATAGAGATGAGCGGAGGCCACCTTTCCTTTGCTCATCTCTATGCCTAGCCGCTGCCAGCGCCGTATCAGTTTTCGGGCTTCCCAATCCACCAGGTAAGCTCAGTTTGATCAGCTGCTTTGAAGGGCAGAAGAGGGATCAGGGGTTTAAAACGGTTGTAAAGGTACGTGTTTTTTCACCTTAATGCATTCTATGCATTAAGATGAAAACAAATCCAACAATACTGGCCCCCCAGCCCCCCGTTTTACTTACATGACCCCTCAAAAATCCTGCGCTCGCCCCCGACATCCGCTCAGCCTGGCCGTTGATTGGTTACAGTGGATGGATTGAAAGCTCACCGGGGGGTTGGGGCCGAGTGATACAGTGAGCGGCTATAGCCACTGGCTGTATCATGGGAGCGTGCCCGCGAGCACTCCACACCATGAGAGGGAGCTCACATGAAGGTGTTGAGTCCTTGCAGGGGGCCGAGACAGCCGCCAAGGGACCCCAGAAGACCAGGTTCGGGGTCACACTGTGCAAAACGAGCTGCACAGTGGAGGTAAGTATAACATGTTTGTTATTTAAAAAAAAAATATATATATCTTAAGTAATCAAAGAGTACCTGTCACTGGCCAAGATATCCCAAAGATGTTGTTCATCCTTTGATGATGGCAATCCCTTGGTGATAGCAATACATTTTAATTAAAAAAAATATTGCTCATACACAATGTGCATATAGCCCCTGCATGCATAAATAAACATTGATTGCACCACGCAAGTGAGGTACCACCACAAACAGATTAAGTTAGATTAAGAACAATAATTCTAGCACCAGAACTCATGTTTAGCTCTAAACGGGTAACCTACAAAGGCTTTTAAAGTGTTGCCTATAGACCATTTTAGGTACTGTACTGTATTTTGTTGCCATTTCCATGGTGTGCACAGTTTTACATCTTGATATGTTTGGCATGTATTTACGCAGCACATAATTTTTTATATTTTACCAAAAATGGGCAAATTATGTTTGTGTGCACTAAAATGCATTTGAGTGTTTTTTTTTTCCAGAGCATTTGGTTTAATAAATGGCTGTGCAAACATTGTGCCACATAAAAATTACATCAACCACACATTTATTGTATATAGAGCAAAAAGTATAGAAGCAAGTCTATCTGTTAATCACAGGACTTGACTGATCAGGTGAACCTGTTTGAAAATTTTATTTAACTCTTCTATATGGCCAAACAGTCATCACGGCATCACTAATTTGTCTTGATTATTTTTCTTCATCTGTAAACTGTATGGGGTATTAGAGCTCATCTTTTGATGTATTATGTAATTAATTTGATGGATGGCTAATTGAGTCAGTGTGGCATACCATATGTGTACTCCCGACCTTTGTGTCAGTGGTCAGATTTAAGCTCCCAAAGATGGAGGAAAAACATATGCCATTTAGGAAATACAAAGATGTGGGCTAGACTAAAAAGTGTAATCAAATTACAATAGAAATTTTACTACATCTCTGACGAACTTAAAACAGTGAAATTGACAGCAATAGTAAATCTTATGTATGAGTAGTTTTATTTGTTTTGTTTAGTTAATTTGTAGTTTGCTTTTTGCTTTTAATGTAATATTTGATAAAAAAAGTACTTCCCTTATTGAATCTGTGCAAGCAATAAAGTTGTGTATGTGGTTGTGAACTGCAGCTCACTAACAGTGATGAGGTTTTGGTTCACTGCTGGTGGGTTTGAGGTGAATTCTGCTGGTTTGAGATTTGTGGTCTTGAATAATTCTTGTGCAGATATAACTGGGATTTTTTTTTTAAAACCATAATCCACTGTTCAGTATTTGAACAATGGCTAGCAGGCTTGGGGGGAGGGGGGATCTTTTGAATAAGTCAGCCCCCTGAAAATGTAAACACTTCAGCCCTGGAACGTTTTAGCCCCTTAAAGACTAGGCCATTTTATGCAATAAGGCCCTATGTTATTTTAACTGACAATTGTGTGGTTGTATGATGCTGTACCCAAATAAAATTGGTGTCCTTTTTTTCCCACATATAGAGTTTTCTTTTGGTGCTATTTGATTATCTCTGCATTTTTTTTTATATAAACAAAAAAGAATGACAATTTTGAAAAAAAAAAAAAACAATATTTTTTACTTTCTGCAATAAAACATATCAATACAAAAATGTAAAAAAATAGAATTTCTTCATCAATTTAGACTAATATGTATTCTGCTACATATTTTTGGTAAAAAAAATCCCAATAAGCCTAAAAAAAAAATATATATATATATATAAAAAATCGTCATCAGTTTAGGCTAATATGTATTCTTCTACATATTTTTGGTAAAAGAAACTGCAAAAGGCGTTATTTGATTGGTTTGAGCAAAAGTTATAGCATCTACAAAATAGGGGATATATTTATGGCATTTTTGTTTATTTATTTATCTTTTGCTTATAATGGCGGTGACCAGCAATTTTTAGCAGGACAGCGACATTGCGGTGGACAGATCGGACACCTAGCTGACACTTTGACACTTTGACACTTTTTTGGAAACCACTGACATTATTACAGTGATCAGTGCTAAAAAATATGCTGTATAAATGACACTGGCAGGGAAGGTGTTAACATCAGGGGCTATCAAAGGGTTACGTGTATTCTCTATTTGTGCTTTCTTACTGTGGGAATGTGAACATTCAAATTATATATATATATATATATATATATATATATATATATATATATATATATATATATATATACAGTATCTCACAAAAGTGAGTACATCCCTCACATTTTTGTAAATATTTTATTATATCTTTTCATGTGACAACAATGAAGAAATGACACTTTGCTACAATGTAAAGTAGTGAGTGTACAGCTTGTATAACAGTGTATAACAGTGTAAATTTACTGTTCCCGCAAAATAACTCAACAAATAGCCATTAATGTCTAAACTGCTGGCAACAAAAATGAGTACACCCCTAAGTGAAAATGTCCAAATTTGGCCCAATTAGCCATTTTGCCTCCCTGATGTCATGTGAGTCATTAGTGTTACAAGGTCTCGTGTTATCGATCAGACTCTCTCATACTGGTCACTGGAAGTTCAACATGGGACCTCATGGCAAAGAACTCTCTGAGGATCTGAAAAAAATAATTGTTGCTCCACATAAAGATGGCCTAGGTTATAAGAAGATTGCCAAGACCCTGAAACTGATCTGCAACAGGGTTGCCAAGACCATACAGCGGTTTAACAGGACAGGACAGGTTCCACTCAGAACAGGCCTTGCCATGGTCAACCAAAGAAATTGAGTGCATGTGCTCAGCGTCATATCCAGGGGGTTGTCTTTGGGAAATAGACGTATGAGTGCTGCCAGCATTGCTTCAGAGGTTGAAGGGGTGGGCAGTCAGTCTGTCAGTGCTCAGACCATACTTCTAAAGATAATGCACAAAAAAGCCCGTAAGTTTTCTGAAGACAAGCAGACTAAGGACTACTGGAACCATGTCCTGTGGTCTGATGAGACCAAGATAAACGTATTTGGTTCAGATGATTTAATGTGTGTGTGATGGCAACCAGGTGAGGAGTACAAAGACAAGTGTGTCTTGCCTACAGTCAAGCATGGTGATGGGAGTGTCATAGTCTGGGGCTGCATGAGTGCTGCCAGCACTGGGGAGCTAAAGTTCATTGAGGGAACCATGATTGCCAACATGTTTTGTGACATACTTAAGCAGAGCATGATCCCCCTCTCGGAGACTGGGCTGCAGGGCAGCATTCTAATATGATAATGATCCCGAACACACCTCCAAGACAACCACTGCCTTGCTAAAGAAGCTGAGGGTAAAGGTGATGGACTAGCCAAGCATGTTTCCAGACCTAAGCCCAATTTAGGGTCTAAGGCAAAGGTCTCTAACATCCACCAGCTCCATGATATCTTCTGGAGGAGTGGAACAGGACTCCAATGGCAACCTGTGAAGCTTTTGGTGAATTCCATGTCCAAGAGGGTTAAGGCAGTGCTGGAAAATAGTGATGGCCACACAAAATATTTGGACCCAATTTGGACTTTTTCACTTAGGGGTGTACTCACTTTTTTGCCAGTGGTTTAGACATTAATGACTGTGTGTTGAGTTATTTTAAGGGGACAGCAACTTTACACTGTTAACAAGCTGTACAGTCACTATTTTACATTGTAACAAACTGTAATTTCTTTAGTGTTGTCACATGAAATGATAGAATAAAATATTTACAAAAATGTGGGGGGTGTACTCACTTTTGTGAGATACTGTCATATATATAAGGTTGCGAAGCATAGAAATGCATGATAAAGTGTGTGCATATATATATAGATAGATAGATAGATAGATAGATAGATATCTCTCTCTTTCTCTCTCTCTCTCTCTCTCTCTCTCTCTCTATATATATATATATATATATATATATATATATATATATATATATATATATACAGATCTAGATATAGATATGTAGAGAGATATAGGGTCCAATAAGTCTTTTTCTTATACGTAGTTTAGGCTTTGAGGCCATGCTTGACATTATATCTATGTAGCCTAATATGTAGCCCTATACCATTCATCGATTTAGATCTTGTAATAGATATGTGGTTTAACCACTTAACAACCGCCCTATAGCCGAATGACGACTACAGGGCAGTTTCTTAACTCTGGGAGGCCGTCAGAATTCCGCTCTCGCGCGCCCCCTGGGGTGCGCACTCGAGAGCAAATGATGGAGTGATCACTTGTAAACAAACCGGCGTCATGTTATGATGCCGGTTCCTCCCTCCCCTCTCTGTACCGATCGGTACAGCGGAGGGGGAAGAGATCAGTGTAACCCCTCAATTCCCTGCCAATACTCTGTAATACCAGCCAATACTCTGCAATACCTGCCAATACTCTGCAATACCCCCCAATACTCTGCAATACCCCCCAATACTCTGCAATACCAGCCAATACACTGCAATACCCCCCAATACTCTGCAATACCAGCCAATACTCTGCAATACCCCCCAATACTCTGCAATACCAGCCAATACTCTGCAATACCCCCCAATAATCTGCAATACCAGCCAATACTCTACAATACCCCCAAATACTCTGAAATACCCCCAATACTCTGCAATACCCCCCAATACTCTGCAATACCCCCAATACTCTGCAATACCAGTCAATACTCTGCAATACCAGCCAATACTCTGCAATGCCTGCCAATACTCTGCAATGCCCGCCAATACTCTGCAATACCAGCCAATACTCTGCAATACCAGCCAATACTCTGCAATACCCCCCAATACTCTGCAATGCCAGCCAATACTCTGCAATACCAGCCAATACTCTGCAATACCCCCAATGCTCTGCAATACTCCCCAATACCCCCAATACTCTGCAATACCCCCCAATACTCTGCAATACCCGCCAATAATCTGCAATACCAGCCAATACTCTGCAATACCCCCAATACTCTGCAATGCCCGCCAATACTCTGCAATACCAGCCAATACTCTGCAATACCCCCCAATACTCTGCAATACCCCGCAATACCCCCCAATACTCTGAAATACCCCCAATACTCTGCAATACCCGCCAATACTCTGCAATACCAGCCAATACTTTGCAATGCCCACCAATACTCTGTAATACACACCAATACTCTGCAATACCTGCCAATACTCTGCAATACCCGCCAATACTCTGCAATACCAGCCAACCTGCCAATACCATGCCATAACTTGCCATACCCAGCCATACTCGGAGATACCCAGCCATACTTGGAGATACTCTGCAGTACTCAGCCATACTCGGTGATACCCTGCAATACCCAGCCATAGACGTCCCCCCGCCCTCTGGTGCTTCTACCGACTCGCCAATACAATCAAAGCCAGAATCTTTTTTTTTTTTTATTTCAGGTTTCCCAGCCTAGAGGTGAGATGTGGGGTCTTATTGACCCCATATCTCACTGTAAAGAGGACCTGTCATGCCATATTCCTATTACAAGGGATGTTTGCATTCCTTGTAATAGGAATAAAAGTGATCAAAAATCACACTGTGTAAAAGTCTCACACATGTGGTATTGCCATACTCGGGAGCAATAGCAGAATGTGTTTTGGGGTGTAATTTGTGGTATGCATATGCTGTGTGTGAGAAATAAACTGATAATATGACAATTTTGTGAAAAAAAAGGAAAAAAAATCTTGATTTTGCAAAGAATTGTGGGAAAAAATGACAACTTCAAAAACCTCATCATGCCTCTTACTAAATACCTTGGAATGTCTTTCCAAAAAGGGGTCATTGGGGGGGTGTATTTGTACTTTTCTGGCATGTTAGGGTCTCAAGAATTGATATAGGCCATCAGGTGTGATCAATTTTCAGATATTGGCACCATAGCTTGTGGACTCTATAACTTTCACAAAGACCAAATAATATCCACCAATTTGTAGTTATTTTTTACCAAAGATATGTAGTGGTATAAATTTTGGCCAAAATGTATGAAGAAAAATTACTAATCTGCTAAATTTTATAACAGAAACAAAGAAAAATTCATTTTTTTACAGAATTGTCGGTCTTTTTTCTTTTATAGCACAAAAAATAAAAAACCCAGCGGTGATTAAATACCACCAAAAGAAAGCTCTATTTGTGTGAAAAAAAGGACAAACATTTCATATGGGTACAGTGTTGCATGACTGAGTAATTATAGAGGGAGGGTGTGTTGCGCTTCCTTAAATACCAAGAGAAAAATAAATAAACAATAAATAAATAAATATAAACAATAAGCTTATGTGATAAAAAGTGACTGTCAATCGTTCACAAAGTATCAAAAAAACTGTGCAAAAAGGTGCAACTGGGGAAGTCCATTCGAGACGTAACGCGTAGGAAATCGGAAGTGACGTTCGTATCTTTTATCGATCCGTCTAGTTGTGTGTGCCTGTTTATTCGCTCCTGTTTGTGAGTAGATATAGTTTGTTTTACAAATAAATTGTTCTTTTTAAAACTACTACACAATGGAGGATATCTTTTACTTGTTATTTTGAGCATTGTTGGTCGGCTAAAACTACAAGGAAGAGTGGCACTGTCAGAAGTCCCAGTCACAGCTCATCTGATCCCCTGGAATTTCCCCTGCAAATTTACTTTCTCGCTGTAACCTTACAGCTGTGAGGTAATTATTTAGGATTATCCACATTAACACGGGATACCGTTTGGAGGAGAGCTACCTTGGCACATTTGCACTTTATGTTTGGTTGTGAAATCACATTTTAGATCTGCACAATTGGACTGTGTATGGGACACTATCGAGATTCACCATTTGTCGTTACAATTTTTTGCTATTTTTATTTCTTTTCACTAAGGATCATACTGTTGGTTTTTATGGTCTTTGCACTTTTAAACCATTCATAGATTTTTTTGGACTATTTACTACACTAAGTTATTGATATACAATGTTTGTAGTTTTATTTTAGATGTTAGATTTTTTCCCCCCTTTTTTTGTTTTATCTTAGACGATTCACTCTATTTTATATAGCTATTGCAATTCACTTTTTACACTGTATAGCTGGAGTCCCCCTCGTTTTTTATTGTCCTTTATTATATAGGCACTGGTATGATGCACTATTAATATACTTATATATATATATATTTTTTTTTTTTCAGATGTTCATTTCTATGCACCTTTTTGCACAGTTTTTTTGATACTTTGTGAACGATTGACAGTCACTTTTTATCACATAAGCTTATTGTTTATATTTATTTATTTATTGTTTATTTATTTTTCTCTTGGTATTTAAGGAAGCGCAACACACCCTCCCTCTATCATTTCTATTTCTATTGAGAGTTCACTCATAACAGTGTCTGCTGCTCCGATTAGAACCTTTTTTTCACTCCACTTCCAAAATTGTTCTTTTTTTGCCATAGAGCGCAGGAGCCTTTTTACATACATATGACTGAGTAATTGTCATTCAAAATGTGAGAGCACCGAAAGCTGAAAATTGGTCTGGTTATTAAGGGTGTTTAAGTGCCCAGTGGTCAAGTGGTTAAATGTTCCCATGCATTATGTCAGGATTCCACTCCTTGCATTGTAGATTTTCTTATTTCCCCTGTTTGCAGTAATCCTTGCATTGATATTGGTCTTCCATTTTGGCACCCACCCTCGGTCCTTATCCTTTATTTCATGCACATTATGTAAGTAACTTTATTGAGCTTATGTAAGCCCTATGATGGACTTTTTTTTATGTCCACCTATCATTGGCTACTAAATGTTGCATTTCACTTATTGTAGCTTGGTCTTTATATGCTCGCTGTGATCATACGGCTATATGCTTCCATTCCTTGATGCTGACGACCAGATAGGATTGTATTGGTGATCATTTCAGTAAGCAGATAATAGTCTTGACAGGATGAATGCTATTAAAATTGAAAATCTGTTAAATCTTTCATATTATATTATATGATGTTATTTCCTGATAACTATTTTGTGTATTTTTTTTTGTATAGTTATCTAACTACTAGTGTCCTACAAACTCCCCTGAAGAAGCCATCACTGGCGAAACATGTTGGGAATAGATATTTTAGTAGAAATGTTCGCCTAAATTATATAGGTTGACCAAATTTTGAATATGTGCTATTTTTATTACTGTTTTTATCACAAATTAATAAAAAATGTGTCAGTTTTACTGTTTTTGTCATTTTTACTTTTTGGCACCACTATAATCCCACCTCCCTCTTACTTTCCATTTGTCAATCAAAGGATGAAGTGCATCTGTATATTTGAACCTTACCGTTAAAACAAAAAAAAAGAACTAACATTCATAATTATATATGTTTTTGATGGTGTATGGAAACACATAACTTTGCAAGTGGCAGCATACGTGTTGGGGTACCCTTGTGAGGGCTGCTAAGTGTTGTAGTCCACCTGTCACTCTACACAGCCAGGCACATGATTTCTAGTCACTCTTCAGGCCCATACACACGATTGGACTTTGTACAAACTTTCCCGCGGATTTTTGTTGAAAGGGCGTTGTCTGCGAACTGGTATTGCATACACACGATCTGACTTTTTAGGAAACAAGCACGAACGTTGTGACATTACAACGTACTGACGAAACTTCAAAAGGGAACGTTCAATTCTTCAGCGTCACCCTTCGGGCTCTTTCTGCTAATTTCGAGTTAGTAGACGTTTGGTCAGTGTTGATTCGCGATTTTCCATTCCGTGCATTTCTTGTGCGTTTCCGACCATTCGTTGGGCAACCAGCCATGTTGCACAATCCTAGGAGAGAGCGCACTATTTATGGGCTTGGAGTTGTTGCTGTGACTCTAGCCCAGTCTAGGAATAATCGGAGTACTAGGATGAGGAGTGTTTGGGCCAAAACTTGGCTACTTAATCATGACCAATTTAGCCATATGCCCTTGCTGCGTGAGCTGCAGGAGAATAATCCGAATGATTATCATAATTATCTCTGTATGACGGACTCCTGCTTTTAGCAATTATTGTCCTTGCTGTCCCCCTATATCATGAAACAGGACACCTGCATGAGGGCTGCAAATCCAGCAGAGCAAAGGCTCATAGCCACCTTGCCTAATTTGGAAACAGGGAGGAGTCTCCAGGATATCAAGTTTACCACTGGTATCTCTCCCCAGGCTCTGTGAGCCATTATTCCTGAGACATGTAGTGCCATCATCCAAGTCCTGCAGAAGGACTATATTCATTTAAGTTGTTTGCTTTAATATCACCTTCATGTTTTCTAATGTATTTTATATTTTTTGTATTCCGTCCTTCCTATTTTTGTAATATGCTGTGAATGAATGTTCTCTTTGTCCTCATGCATGCTGTAACCTTTTTCATGGCCTACATGCATATTTTCCTTCACCAGCCTCCCCAGCATGCTCCCCTGGGCCCATACACACCTAGCCTAGTACTTAACACTGTATTTTTTATGCTTCATTTTTATATTTACCCTACACACCCCCTAAAATGTGTCCCAATCTTATTCCTGTCCTTAAATTCATGCAGAGTGCAAGATTTCATTTTTTGTGGTGCAAACACTTATTTTGAACCCCCCACCCACAAAAAAAACACAGTCAACCGATACAACTACTCTTTCTACTGATTTTGCTAAACACATACACGGTGTACCTAATTTTTTGAGCTAAGATTGCTGCATAAATTCTCAAAAGCATGTAGTGCAAGGGCCTGCCTGATTACCTTCAAAATGTACAAATTATATGTTTGTTATGATGAATTTAGCATTATGAGGGGCTCCCAACATCCCTGTTCTGTGTTCATTATGAGGGGCCACTACCATCCCTGTGCTGTGCCGACTTCCTGGGTTTTTAACTTCATCATAATGATTAATAATAATTGTTATTATTAATTAGTTATTATAATATTATTGTACAATGTATGTCAAAATGTGTATAGATTTGGACAATGTGCATTCTTATTTTTGGATTATGCCACGTCTTACCTGTCCACTGTCCTGCCAATCTTGTAAAGATGGATGGGCTGGCCAAATTAATCTTACATTTTAATGCATTTACAGTAGCTATCATGGAAGTGGAGAGGTTTACTTGTCCAAAACATCTACCCATTCAACCCCCCCCTAATATTTTTAAAATGTACCACCAGAGGGGGTGAGGGAGCATGCATACATACGTTGTGTCAAATATGGTTGCAATTTTATGTGCTCAAGTATTATTATTTTTTCTTTGTTTGACTCCACAGTTTCCTTCAAACACCCAGCATTGGCAGGATGTGGCGGCCCAGTTTGCCAATTTATGGAATTTCCCCAACTGTGGAGGTGCCCTTGATGGCAAGCATGTGAGGATAGTCCCATCAACAAACTCAGGATCCTATTATTTTAATTACAAAGGGTTTTTGCAACATAGTTCTGCTTGCTGTGGTGTCAGCCAACTATGAGTTTATGTACGTTGATCTTGGTATGATGGAGGTGTGTGATGATGCGTACAGAATTTTATGATCGGCTACAGAAAGGGACCTTACATTTGCCACATGCTCAGGACAATATTGAGGGACTAAATTTTGTATTTGTGGCAGATGAGGCCTTTTCTATGCTAAAACCCTTTCCAATGAGGAACCTCACCCCAGAACAAAGAATTTTCAATTATTAACTCTCTCGTGCCCGAAGGGTTGTTGAAAATGCCTTTGGCATCCTTTTGAGTAGATTTAGGCTCTTTGTAACTGCCATAAACTTGTCAGAGTATAAAATATGCTGCTGCATCCTCCATAATTTTTTAAGGAGTCCACATGGGTTGTGGGTGCTATCTACCATCATGGGGTATCAATAGATGTGTTTGTGGGCGCAATTCCTTCCTCCCACCTACTAGAATTATGAAGAAGGAGTTGAGGAAGGGGTTGCACCCACAAAATGCATACATTGAGATCCCATGATGGCAGATCATGTTGATACACTGTATGCATCTTCAAAATTTGGCTTTTAAAACTTAAAAAAAACATTAAAATTGGAATGTGGACATCATCATGCAGCAGGAAATGAAGAACATGATAATTGACACATTGGCCAACATCTGTGTCTCCGCCATGTTGCTCCAACTGTGCACCGAAGAGAGAAGGAGCGGGGAATAGTAGAGAAACATAACGCCAGGGGCGGACGACGCTAGCGGAGTTTCATGCATGCACAGTCTATGTCAAGTAAACACGCGGTCCGTACGTAGGCCCGATTGGAATATACGATGAAACCCATACACGATCGGAAACTTTAACCACTGCACTTTCCTTTTGCTAAATACATGTATGGAAAAAAACATAATTTAGGCATGTGATAATTCGAATAGTCCGGGCCCGAATAAAGGAACCAATTAAAGTCAATGGGACCTGAACGATAAATATCAACGATGCATTGCAGAATCTATAATCTGGAGAGAGGAGGGTTTACACATACGATTGTATGTCAGTCCAGAACTAACGTGTCATGTAATGTTACGTTCAGAATAGGTGCGTGACGAATGCAAGCCGAAAGTAGCCACAACAAGAAGGTAGGTTTCTAAATGCTGTCGCTACCGCTAGTACTTTTAAATGATTGTCTTTTGCTTTGGAAATGTAATTTTGCTCTCAGACTGTTTTTTAAAATGTTCTTTTGCATTGATACATGTCCCCTGGGGCAGGACCCAGGTCCCCAAACACTTTTTATGGCAATAGCTTGCATATTATCGATTAAAATTATCACTTTTGAATTCTCCCATAGACATTTATAGGGTGTTCCGCGGCTTTCAAATTTGCCACAAACAACCTAAACGGTTTGCTCTTTTGTGAATGGGTGAACAGCATTTCTAACTGCGAGATTGACCCAGATCTAAGGGAGCTATGTGAGGGTATAATCATGCAGCTACTCAGCAAGGCCAGGAAATGTGACCTAACCACAAAATCACATGTGCGTCATTTGGACCACACACCTCAACCTCCTCCACAACAAGCCTACCCACCCCAGCAAATCTACCCACCTCAGCAAACCCACCCAACCACCTCAACAGCATGGTGGTCAGTGGCCAAATCAGCCCCAGGATGCACAACAAGGCCAGTGTTCTGAGGAGTTTAGGGGCTACTAATTTAGCATGTTGTATTTTTTGGTTTGAGTATGATTTTTTTTTGATTTTTTTATTATTCTGTGTATCATTTGCTATTTTGGTTTATAATTTTGAATTTAGAATTGTGATGGCAGAGAATATGTCTAATTATTTATAAATTGTATCTATGTTGTGAATGCACAATAAACAAAATGGCCAAAAAAGACAACTTTTTTTAGTGATATCACTAGAACACAAATCCTATATAAAATATGTTTGTTAGTACTCCATCAGTATCACCAGCAAAGCAGATTTATTTTTACGCCAATAAAAAGAAGAAGAGAATGTGTACTGCATTTAGAAATGTCATAATTTGACACGTCACGAATGTACTATCTCCATTACGAACGCTAGTTTTACAAGACCCACCGCTTCGTGCTGGTCCTTGCTTCCGAATATGTGTGTTTGTACTTTGGACTAAAGTCTGATGGTTTTTGTGTACAAATGATTGGACTTTGCTCCATCGGACTTTTGTAATTGTTTATTTTAAATTTTCAACATCATACAGAAGAAAATATACATGAAATATTAATATTAACATATCGAGATACTTTGATTACAGGGCATACAAAATCTAAACACATAGAGGTATAGCGATGTGATTAAAGTATTAATTTGAGTGGGGGAGAGATAGTCGCATCCCTAAAAAATTGAAATTGAAGTGACCTTCTACCGTATCTTTAAGGGGGTTATAGACAGAAACTGTAAACATACCATTTAACCTCAAAGAAAGCTTTACACACAAGGAAAAATAAATTTCAGACCTTCTCTCAGGGACATGTATGTATCCAGGTTTAACTAAGTAGGATCAATCCCATCAGAGCCATATGTAGACTCATCCCATGTTGACCATATTTTAGAAAATTTTTGCACCTTACCCTCCACTACGGCCATCAAGTGTTCCATTCTGCTTATGTCAGCTACAGTGTTGATCAATTGCGGAAGTGTTGGTGGAGAGGTGGACAACCATAACCTGGGTATGACCCTTTTAGCAGCCAATAAGATGAAGGATAAAAATCTGCGCAAGGCCTTAGAAATACCATTAAAAGGGAGGCCTAGCAGATAATGCATGGGCGTCAGAGGTATAGGAATGCCAGCCAGTGTTTCTAACAGATTTTGGACTTGGAGCCAGAACTGGTGGACTAGGGGGCAGTCCCAAAAAATATGGTAGTGAGAGCCGACTTCCCCACCACATCTCCAGCATTGCTTTGAAATTAATCTGTTACGGGCATGTAGAATATCTGGAGTCCTATACCAGTGCATTAGAACTTTGTATGTAGTTTCCTTGCAGGTCACACATCGAGATATTCTGGAAGTGTGCTCCCATATGTTCCCCCAGTCCACCAGGGAAATATCGTGCTGTAGAATCTGAGACCATTTCCTCATGTAGTGGTGGGTGTTCACCGTCATAGGAATAGCTTCATGTAATATTGTGTAAATAGTAGAGATCAGTCGGGGTTCATAAGGACCCTTAGCACACCTTAGCACATAGGATCTCAAAGTCTGTGGGTTTGTCCAGAGTCAGAGAAGGAGACCTGGTAGAGAAAAGTGTCTGATCTGTAAGTATGAATGTAGAAGCCTTTGGGGGATCTGGTGTTGCTTTTGCAAGGTGGGAAAAGTCAATAAATGGTGTGTCGCCGGGTTAACAAAGTGTCGGAGTTGAAAAAGTCCTGCTTGGTTCCATGGTAGCAGATGTCTGGGTTAAATAGGATAAATAAGAGGGCCAGTATGGTGGCCCGTAATTATGGGAGGAGCCCGGAGGGTATATTTACCAGACCTCGCACACCGTTCAGTGTCGATTCCAGTGCGCGGTAAAACGTCACCAGGCCGACCGTTGCTTCTTACTTCGTCTTCGTAAGTGCGTACATACACCATCGCTATCCCGTCTCCATTCGCAAACTTTCGTCGACCGTTACGCCTCGTCGTCGCAGGTAGGACTATTCTCGTTATTCTTTACTCAAGTTGGTATCAGTTCGTTAGCTTGTTTTCTTTGCTAAAGTTGTCGCACCTTCGGCTAGTATCTCTTTTACGCTATCTTTCACGTATATTGTCTTCTACCTGCCGTATTCACCCGTACGTTCTCATTCTGTACTCGTTCACAGCTTTCGTTAAAATCGGCACGCATTTCCGTCACAGGCAGGGTCATCTTGCTTCCTTTACTCTGAATTCGTATCGATTCGTTACCATGTTTACTTTTTCGAAATCGTTCGGCCTTTAAGTAAACCGAAACCAGTTGCTACCCTTACACGGTTTCAAACATGCACCCCGCCTCGAGTTGGCCTTCTACTCGCTCGTTCAGATCACATACGCACTCCAGACTGCCGATTCAAAATCCGGTCGTCAAACTGTACGATTCGAATATTTTTTGCATTTTGTCAAATACCCTTAAATATAAAAAATACACTTAGGCAGTCCGAACCCTTGTCATCGACTGACTCACAACTGGTTACGTGGGATTCGCACCTAGTCGCAGCTATGTTTCGAATCCGCACGGAACCAATTATAAAAAATACCGCACCGAGTCTTATCACATCATCGACCAACGGGCCAAATCTTTCACCAACCGTTCTTTCAGGGCTCGCATCCAGCCTGGTTCTAATAGTCACAGCACAAGCTCTACGATACTTTTTTCACCTTTCTCGAACCTAATTGCATGTTCATTCACAACTTCTGCACCAAATCGCTCGTAGTACGCACGGTCAACCCCACATAATCATTTTTCTTACCTTTTATCTTTCTAAACTAAACCGTCTTGCAACCACGGCAAGTTTTTCTGTATTTGGCTCACAAAAACAGCCGAACGTCTCCAGTAGCAACACGGCTACTCATACGTTTTCTCTATCCCTGTTCCTCTTTTAGGTCAGTAAGTTTGCCACTTGGTCCATCCTGCAACAGGCTCGGACCACCCATTCCAGGTAAAAAAAAAAAAAAAAGGGGTGGGGGGGGGGGGGGGGGGGTAGAACACAGGGTAACCTGGTTAAAGTTTTGCATTTCTTCACTAGGGGGTCGGCTATGGCCCCGAAACAGCTTGTAAACCCACCTTATTACTACTCCCGTATCACCCCGCTGTAGGTTTTAACACAAATTCAGTCCTTGACCCCAACAGAGTCGCCAGCACCAGGGCTTCAAGGCAGGTGCATCGTTAGAAGGTATGGAACGTTAAGATTAAAAAATTTCACTGGCCATAATGGCATTTCTTCGCAGGCTGGTACAATTGTCCCTTCAGCACCAATTTAATCTTCTTTGCATCCACATCCCAGGCAAGTGTAATACCTTAGCTGATGCCCTGTCCCGCCTTAATTTCGAATCGTTCTTTTCACAGGAACCTGGAGCCGACCCAACCATGACTACTATCCCACACTGGTCTCAGCTAACTCTACATTGAATCCATACCTACGCAATGCTACCAAGCTCATTAACCTTTCGTTATCTCACAACACGATCAAGGCCTATCGTGCTGCCTGGAAAATGTACAACAGATTCCTAGCAGCCTTTCCCGGGGCGAGCCCAGGCGATCTCCATCATATCCTCGCTTTCATTTCATACTGCCACACGCAGATGACTTTGGCTCACAATACTATCAGACTCTATCTGGCAGGCATCCAACACTTTATTTCTTTGCAAGACCCCGCCAAGCCGTCCTTATTCGCCGCTCATGCAGTCAAGACAATTCTGCGTGGTATTCTCAAACAGCAGCCGCCAGTCAGCAGCAAACGTCTTCCCGTGACTGGCGCCATCTTTTGTGAGATATCGCTCTTCCTCTCTCGTTCCCCTTTTGGCCCCTTTCCTAGCCTGGTCATTAAAGCAGCCATTTACCTAGCCTTCTATGGTTTTCTGCGCCCCAGCGAATTTACAGTCACCAGCTCCAGCTGTAAGACGCTATGCAGACGGCACCTCACTCGCCACCAAACCTTCTTCACTCTACATCTAGAGGTATCTAAAACACAACAGGTGGGCCCAGGGACGGACATCAAGTTTTTCGAAACCTTCAATACCTGGTGCCCCGTGGCCGTCTTGGACCAATTACTAGCGCACTTATCCAATCCATCACCCGACAGCCCGTTATTACCATTCCCGGTTAAACCTCTTAGCTGTAATCAGTTTATCAGCCATGTCAAGATCCTCCTACGCAATATAGGCCTCGACCCAGCTCGTTATTCAGGACATTCTTTTCGCATCGGAGCAGCATCGGCAGCCTCACGCAACGGAGTTCCAGCACACGTAATCAGGAAGTTGGGAAGATGGAAATTCACTTGCTTCGCTCAGTACATTCCCGACCCACAGTCAGAAATGGCTCAAGCCTTCTGCGGCCTTGCTCTCTAAGCATATTGTCTTACTATAATAAACTACTTTGTCCCTAAATCAAGTCTTTTGCGCCCTTCTCTTAGCATACCGCCCAGTAGCACAGGGCTCACTGCCCAGCTCACCTGGGTTTACCTTACCACAGACCAGGGCACACTTCAGGTCTATTTTATGTTGTTCGTCATGTGGCGTGTTTATGTTTTCCTTCCATATCTTTGAGGACGAAGGGTTTTGACCATAAATAAGAGGGCCAGTATGGTGGCTCGTAATTATGGGAGGAGCCCGGAGGGTATATAACCAGACCTCGCACACCGTTCAGTGTCGATTCCAGTGCGCGGTACCCTCCCACCCATTTCCCTTTCTCACAGCACTCAAAAAACAAGTTTCTCTACAGGAACATCCATTACTTTCTTCAGGTATGCGCCCTTCTCTTAGCATACCGCCCAGTAGCACAGGGCTCACTGCCCAGCTCACCTGGGTTTACCTTACCGCAGACCAGGGCACACTTCAGGTCTGTTTTATGTTGTTCGTCATGTGGCGTGTTTATGTTTTCCTTCTATATCTTTGAGGACGAAGGGTTTTGACCATAAATTAGAAATAGAAAGCGGTGGACACAGTGAGGATAGGCAAAAGCGGTCATTGCACCATTTCCAGATATTCAACGTGAACAACATGGGAGCTAGGCATATGTGCCGTAATTGGGGCATATGAAGGGCAGTGGAAGGCCAAAGCATATAGCAAGGATGGACCGGGGCTGTAACATTCACTTCTATATCTATTTCCGGCTTACTACAGGATAGCATTAGCACTGACTTTAGGTGCAGGGTAAGTCACTGGATTATTTTACTGAATGCTTTACTACTCTCCTCACCGCCTATATATAGCTCTGCTTGCAGGAGTTTAATACTATCTCTTGTTTATTTGCAGATGAAAGGTCTTTTCTGTCCCATGACAGTACAAGTATCTGAGGGGTTTGATTGTAAAGCCCATTATTTCTAATCAACTACTATCTCCATTTTATTGCCCCTTTTTGGCTCTGCTACATAACGTGCACTTACTTGATATTAACCACAGGTATATATATACCACCTTTTTCCACACTTACTTTTGTTACGCTGGGGCACGTTGGACTCCAGACACATGGTGTATTCTTATTTTACTTTTCACCATCTTACTTTCACCACCAGTCACGCTGGGGTATTAGATTTTGCACATGCTGTGTCTTTATTTCACTTATTTTCTTCTTTGTCATCTGGCGTTGTCTGTCGTTGCTGACTCATCACTGGGCACTTACAATGATCTTTAGCTTTTATTATCATCTGCTTAAACTCTAATCGTGTATGGTATGCTACACTCAAGTAGTGTGGCTTACCTCTGTATCTATATACCCGTCATATTACATGTAGGTATATTTTCTGTCCCCCTACACAGGGGGGACAGCCCCTGAATAGGGATTTTTCATATATATATGTGTGTATATGTATATATGTATATATATATATATATATATATATGTATGTATGTATATATATATATATATGTATATACATCCTTATATTTTCTTTTGTTTTTATTGTAGGTTGTCCCCCTCCCGACTTCTGTCTACCTATACCTATACCCTCCTCCACTATTTTATATTGGAGGTAGCAATAGCGATGTGATCCCCTGTAAGTTATTTATCCCTTGAACTCCGTTCCCTTGCTCTCCCCTTTCGGTAGAGCATAGCGACCAACTTCAACTATGCAGGTTTGGCGCATCTGTGAAGGATATGGGAGAAATGGCGGAGCTTATTTCTGTCTTTTAAAGAGGATCTCCTACGTGAATGATATAGGTATCTATCATGCAATGTATACCAACTGACTGCTAATTATGTAACCATGCAATGTTTGGTGTATATTCTGCCTACAGCAGATTATTTCTAGTAAAGTACAGTGCACCATATATGGATATGTATTTATGTTTGTCTTCCTTCTTTTACAATAGATAAAAACCTTCTGAAGAAGACCCCCGAGAGGGTCGAAACGCGTAAAGGGTCCACATTATCTATTTTTTACTGTATTTACAGTGGCATTATGGTCTAGGCATTATAATTGTATTCTGTCTATCCATGTAATATCATATATTTTTATTCACATAGTGGAGCTCAGTCCCTGACTACTGTGTCACCTGTTCAATCCTCTTTTTTACTAATAAACATTTGTATTATTAGTTTTTTGCCACATGTCAGTATTTATTTCCATATATACATAAACTAGCCTCCACAGGTAATTTACGCTGTTAAAAAACCCCACTTTGGGGATACTTTCGTTTTTTGTTTTCACTTCTATTTCTAACCATCTATTTGGGGCCTTCCGGGAGGTCCAGGAGGTAAGAAGCATACCGCCCAGTAGCACAGGGCTCACTGCCCAGCTCACCTGGGTTTACCTTACCACAGACCAGGGCACACTTCAGGTCTATTTTATGTTGTTCGTCATGTGGCGTGTTTATGTTTTCCTTCCATATCTTTGAGGACGAAGGGTTTTGACCATAAATAAGAGGGCCAGTATGGTGGCTCGTAATTATGGGAGGAGCCCGGAGGGTATATAACCAGACCTCGCACACCGTTCAGTGTCGATTCCAGTGCGCGGTACCCTCCCACCCATTTCCCTTTCTCACAGCACTCAAAAAACAAGTTTCTCTACAGGAACATCCATTACTTTCTTCAGGTATGCGCCCTTCTCTTAGCATACCGCCCAGTAGCACAGGGCTCACTGCCCAGCTCACCTGGGTTTACCTTACCGCAGACCAGGGCACACTTCAGGTCTGTTTTATGTTGTTCGTCATGTGGCGTGTTTATGTTTTCCTTCTATATCTTTGAGGACGAAGGGTTTTGACCATAAATTAGAAATAGAAAGCGGTGGACACAGTGAGGATAGGCAAAAGCGGTCATTGCACCATTTCCAGATATTCAACGTGAACAACATGGGAGCTAGGCATATGTGCCGTAATTGGGGCATATGAAGGGCAGTGGAAGGCCAAAGCATATAGCAAGGATGGACCGGGGCTGTAACATTCACTTCTATTTCTAACCATCTATTTGGGGCCTTCCGGGAGGTCCAGGAGGTAAGAACTCTCAGGTGTGAGGCATAACAGTATTTAATGAAATCTGGGCCTCCCAGACCCCCCCTATTCCTCCGAGCCAGGACCACCGTCCCTGCTAACCTGTGGGAAGCGTTATTCCAAATAAAACGGAGGCTTCTCCTTTGAAGGGATTTCAACTGTGACATAGAGATCGCCACAGGTAAAGTTTCAAACAAATATAATAACTTAGGGAGGATAGACATTTTAAGGACGTTGATTCGGCCCAACAGGGATAGGGGGAGAGATGTCCAGTATGTCAGCAAGCGATTGATTTCCGAGAACAGGGGGGGGGAGAATTGGCCTTATATAAAGTATCATAGGAAGCAGTAAGGTGAGCCCCCAGGTATTTAAATGAGTGAGGACACCAGTGGTAATTATACTTACTTTGGAGCGAAGATAAGAGGGCTGGGGTTATGTTTACAGGTAATGCTTCGGTTTTAGTATCATTGATTTTGAAACCCGAGAGGCTACCAAAAGTGGATAATATGTGGTGAAGGTGTGGTAGGGATGTGTGCGGGTGGGTGAGAGTTAGGAGGACATCATCCGCGAATAAGGATAGTTTATATTCTGCGTTGCGGAGGCGAGCCCCTTTAATATCTGGACATTCCCGTATAGCTGCAGCTACGGGTTCCAGACTGACAATAAAGAGCAATGGCGATAGAGGGCAACCCTGTCTCGTACCGTTGCTAAGGGGAAACGGACGGGACAGATGGGAGGAGAGTTGTACCTGTGAAGTGGGCTTCGAGTATAGGGCTCGGAGGGCATGAATAAAGGGGCCTGAAAATCCAAAGTGGTTTAGTATCGCAAACATAAATGGCCAGCTAAGGTGATCAAATGCCTTTTGGGCATCTAAACTGAGTATCAAAGCGGGGTTTTTAGTTTTAGTAAGCAGGTCTATAAGGTCAATTGTGCGGCGAGTATTGTCCCCTGCATGTCTTGTGGGAACAAAACCCACCCGGTCTCTATGGATCAACGCTGGCAGCAGTAGAGAGAGCCTGTTCGTTAGAATCTTGGTAAAGATTTTGTAATCAGAGTTCAATAGGGCTATGGGACGATAATTGTCAGGGAGGGAAGGATTCTTATCTGGTTTAGGGATAGTGGTTATAACTGTGTGTAGGAACGAGGAGTGTGGTATTGTACCCTGGAGCAGTGAGGAGAATAAGGTCAACAGGTGTGGTGACAGGGACTCTGAGAACATCTTATAATAGGAGTATGGAAGGCCGTCTGGTACTGGGGATTTATGTGCGGGGAGATGTTTAATTACGTCAACTAGTTCGTCAGTGGAGATAGGTTGGTTTAAGGAGGAGCGTTGCTCTGGTGACAGTTTTGGGAGGTGAATAGATGATAGGAAGGAGTCCAACCTGTCTTGTGGGAACTGATCTTGTGTGCCCGTGTTCAAGCAGTTGTAAAGTTTGTTATAATAGTCTCTGAATACTCCGGACATGGTCTGAGGGCAGTGCGTTGGTGTGCCGTTTGATTGCAGTATATAATCAGGAATGGATAAAAAGGGCCGGGGCTTAAAGCGAGAGTCCACCGGGACTCCGCGTTTTTTTTTTTTTTTAAAGCCAGCAGCTACAAATACTGCAGCTGCTGACTTTTAAAATAGTGACACTTGCCTGTCCAGCGCGCCCGCGATGTCGGCACCCGAAGCCGATCGCTAGGTCGTCTGTCGGGTCCTGCCGCCGCCATCTTGGGTATGGGAATCAGGAAATGGAGCCTTTCGGCTTCATTTCCCGGTTCCCTACTGCGCATGCGCGAATTGCGCTGCGCAATAAGGACGCTCCCCGCTGCCTCTGGGAGCTGTGTGTTTCCCAGCAGGCAGCGGGGCACTTGCGGGAAGGGGCGGGCACTTGCAGAAAGGGGCGTAAGTTACGCCCCTTTCCGCAGAGAGCTGTCCCGGAAGTGGGTGCAGTTACCTGGATTATCCAGGTAACTGCACCCCCCTCCCCCCTGAAAGGTGCCGATTGTGGCACCGGAGGTGGGGAGGGTTCCGATGAGCGGAAGGTCCACTTTAGGGTGGACCTCCGCTTTAAGTTTGTGTACAAGCATCCTATGTGGTTTGTCTGCAAACTCATAGAACTTTCGTTTAGACCATAACATTGATTTTGAAATTTTGTTTGCGTCAATAGCCTTAATGCGGTTGTGAATAGTAGTTACTGCACGCAAGCGATCCACTGTAGGGGAGCGGAGTAACCTCGCCTCCACCACCTGCAGCTGGGCCACAAGCTCCACCCTCAGTCCAACAGGCTTTAGGCGTGAGCTGGCTGAGATGCACTCCCCCCTAAAAACTGCCTTGTGGGCTTCCCACACAGTAGATATATCTGAAATGGAGCCTACATTGAGATGAAAAAACTCCTCCAATCTCTTGAGTAGTCTATCTTTGGTTTCAGCATGTCGCAATAGAGACTCATTCAGTCTCCAGTGGCAAGTTTTGGGTGATGTGGTATGGAGCGTCACATTGAGAGTAATGGGGGCGTGATCAGACCATGTGATAGGCTCTATTTCAGAGGATATTATGCTGGGTAGCAAGGGTGCAGTTATTAGAAAGTGGTCCAGTTGAGAATACAATTTATGCGGGGGGGGGGGGGGAGAAAAAGGTGTATTGGCGATGGGTGGGATGTTTCACTCTCTATGCATCAAAGAGATTGTGGGAGCGGATTAGTTTGCGAAAGGAGGTGGACAGTTTAAGAGTTTGGAGGGACGGGGTTTGTTGAAATAGTGCTAATCTATCCCTACTAGGGGACATACACATGTTGAAGTCCCCGCCTATGATTGCGAAAGGCTGAGAGAAGGAGCGCAGCCGATCCAATACTCTGGTGAGAAAGCCAATTTGTCCCTTATTAGGAGCATAAATATTAGTTAAGGTAAAGGAGGTGTTCAGATGAGAACAGTTCAGGAGTATAAACCGACCTTGGGGGTCTAGGATCGAAGCGAGGATCCGTATAGGGCATGATCGTTTAATCAAAATGGCTACTCCAGCCTTCCCAGATGGGTCGGAGGCCATAAAAACAGTAGGGTAAAGCTTGGAGGAAAATTGAAATGAGCTCTCTGGGCGGAAGTGCGTCTCCTGAACCATTATCACATCAGCCCCAAAGGATTTGAATTCCCACAAGGCTAGCCAGCATTTTCTTAAGGAATTCAAGCCCTTAACATTACAGGAAAATATTTTTAGAGCCATAATACATTCATGGAATAATTAGCAGATGATATTTGAATCTGGTACATGTGGTTGGAGTACTCTGATCTAAGGAGGTCTGGAAGAGGCATATACACATCAGCATTTCCTAGTAACATAATATTGTATGTCAAGTTTACAACCTGCAGCGACATGAAAGAATCAGGACAGGTCAAAATAGGACCTGGCAAAAACTTGAAAAAATTAAAAAAAGTAACCTGAGTAAAATATAGAGAAACAAAAACGAAGAGATAAAAAACTAAAAAACATAAAACATGTATCTTGAAAGCCTGAAGGATATAAAATCTTCAGGAAGCCAAGGCAGAACACCTTGGACCTATAAAGGGACATAACAAACATTTGGAGTGGTACACTATGTACCGCTCCCGTAAAGAATGATTAACCTCGGACTCTTAACATTTGAACAGTGATCAGACATACCACCATCGACTGGGAGTACAATACCAGCTGGAGGGGCCCCGCAGGGAAAAAAAAAGGGGGGGGGGGTGAGGGGGCTCATTGAGCACTATAGAAATGGGAGAGATTTAAAGATGGGGGGTGTTCCCCGTAGAGTTCCTGAAGGGGTCCGACAGGTTCCCGGAAATCTGGAAACCAAGGGTAAGGAGATGTAATTCGGACAGGCTCTGGAACTTCAGGTGGGTTGTTTAGGCACGTTGGGGCGTTGCGTGTGGAAAAGCCTCTCTGATGTCTCCGAAGAACTGGGGTCCAAATTGCCGTAGGGGCTTGGAGAGGTTTGGGGGCCAGAGCGGGCGGGGGGAGTTGGAGGTCCTCTTCCGGGACAGGTGGGAGGCCCAAATTGCGAGTGAAGGCCTCACATTCATGCAATTCTCTAATAGAGTATTGTGTGCCATCTTTGGATGCTGACAGCCAAAAAGGGAAACCCAATCTGTAGTGGATTTGGTGGAGTTGGAGGTGTGCAGTGATTGGTTGGAGGTTGCGTCTTTTGGCCAAGGTGATGGGAGAAAGGTCGCTGAAGATCTGGATCTTAGAGCCTTTGAAATCGATGCAATTTTTGTGTATGGCTGCAGTTAGAGCTTCCTTGCTGTCATAATAGTGGAAACGGACTATAATGTCCCTTGGATTGGATCCAGGAGGAGGTTTGGGGGCCAAAAATCTATGGGCTCTGTCTAGACGCCA
Organism: Lithobates pipiens; assembly: GCF_037356315.1. Taxonomy (NCBI): domain Eukaryota; kingdom Metazoa; phylum Chordata; class Amphibia; order Anura; family Ranidae; genus Lithobates; species Lithobates pipiens. The sequence goes on from NW_027507764.1 coordinate 475,578,243, forward strand.
ACCGATATCTGGTATGTGTGGAGCCAGAGTGACAAACAGATCAAGTAGGTATACCCGCAACTCCTTATCACTGACTGTCTCAGGGACTCCACGGATCCTCACATTTGAGCGACATTCTCTATTCTCCAAATCTTCTTGTTGGAGTTGTATTTGGGAGACTGTGTGTTTAAGAAATGCGTTTTCGTCCTCCAATACATGCATGTATTGCAGATTCTCGTCAAATTTAGATTCCAAAGTGGCAGTACGCTCTCCAAGTTGATCAATCTCTCCCCTAAGCTCCTGAGCAAGCTTCCCAACCTCTTTAGCTATATTGCGTGTCAAATCCTGTAGGAATGTCTGTAGTTTCAGGTCCAGGACCGTTACTGTAATTGCTTCGGCAGGATTTGTTTGCTGGATAGAGCCACCTTTGTGAAGAGAACTTGGTGTGGAGGGCAGGGGGTCGGTGGCCTCTAGCGGTGGGCCAGCATGTGTAAGGCCGGAGATTGCGATCTGTGTAGGTATTGCTCCATGTCGTGTGCAGGACGGGAAGTCGATGGCGGGATAAAGCCTTGATATATACTCTTCTGAAAACCTACTTTGCCCGTGTAGTATCCGGAGGAGTCCGGAGGCAGCTGATAATGACCCTGTGTATGTTAGAGCTTATAGAGCAGTGCAGGGTCCCTTAGGAAAGGAGCGGTATATTAAGCAATACTAAGACATGGTTTCAGCATTGTTAGCCGCCCATGAGTTATACTATTTTGCGCTGATTCCAACAACTGAAATGATTAAAGTCTCTGGAGAGGGGGTATGTCTCTTTAAGGGCTTGTTGAAGAGGCTGTATAGGGAGATCTGACTGGTGAGTAGATGACTCTCGTGAACTCACTGTAGCTATCTTCCCTGATGGTCAAACAATTTCACCTAGACTTGGGGGGGGGGCCTCCCGGACTGGTCCACGGAGACTCCGAGCGGAGATGGCGGAGGCCAAGCCGGGTGTAGCTTGGAGAAGGCTCCTTAGCTGGAGCTCTAACCCACTGGGGTGGTAGACAGGCTGTTAAGAGCCGGATCCCAGGAGGAGTCCGGGCCGGAGAGAGGGCCGTGGAGCTTTGGGGGATGGGGAGAGTGTCCAGTACACAGCAGGGCCAGGTCCGGGGAAATCAGGGGCCCCCTGGGCTAAGACAGTGCCTCACCTGCGGTCTGTGGAGCCCACAATCACCTCCTCTCCTTCAGCTGTCTTGGGACCTTGGAGTGTGGGGGGATGAGATGGCAGCTGTAGTGTCCAGGTTCTAGAGCGTAGGCCCTCTGCCGGGTGCTGGGGCAGGAAGGTGTGGGAGCTGGCAGGCTTCACTAGGCCTCACTAGGCCTCACTAGACAGTCCCAGCGGCCCCACCGACCTCCAGAGGTCCCTGGTTGTAGACTAGGGCAGACCAGGTGGCAAGTGGAGCCGATCAGCCCACCATAAGGGCCTCCATTGGTGTGGTTGAGGAGGGTGGAGGCCTGGAAGACGGCCGCGACATCTCCCCGCCGGGCGCTGGTGCAGGAAAGTGTGGGGACTGGCCGGCTGCACTAGGCCGCACTAGGCCGCATCTGCGGCAAACAATCCTGGTGGCCCCACGGACCTCCGGACCTTACCGGGCATGGAAGAGGGCAGTCCGGATGATGGGGGGAGCCGCTGCCAGGTCCCCAGTTGAAATGGTGGAGGAGGATGGAAGGCGGGGAAGATGGTGGCGGCGGCTGCGGACGGACAAGGCCGGCGCCTCTCCCCGCAGATCCCGGACCAGTCTCGGCCCAATTTCCTTCCAGGCTGAGGCAGGACAGGTGGTAGGGTGCATAGGCCGAAGGATTGGGAAAAAACGGCCATGTATGCACCCGGATTGCTGTGGATTACACTGGGCACTCAGGAGCTCTTTGTAAACACGTCCGTCCTGGGTCACTTTTGTTGCCAGAAAGTTTGCCTGTTCGCACAGCCAACAAAAGTCCGATGAAAACCGAAACATTTTGTCCGATGGAGCATACACACGGTCGGATGTTGCCTTATGTTTGCATGTTTGTTGTCAAAAAGTCAGATCATGTGTATGGGCCTTTAGACAGAAAACAGTCCATGCACTTTGTTTTATATTTTTATTAAGGGGAATTAACTTGGACCAACTATATACACTCTCTGTATATACACTCCAGTCTTCACTCCAGCACACTTGTTTGCAGGCTATTCCTCCTCAATACCTCCAGCACTTTATTTGCTTACTCTTCCAGGACCAGCCAGCATTGATTTATAGGCTGAAACTGACTCAACCAGGCCTAAAGTAGGTGCCCTTGGCAGGCAGGGAGCACGAGCCCCTTTAGTGTAGTGACAAAAATATTTTAGTCTTTTAGTGCTATCTGTCCACTTAGCTACTGAGCCCAGTATCACATCTTCAGGTCCTGCCAGTCCTCATGTTTCCACGGTTCTCTCACCTGGTTCTGCATCCATTAACTGCAATCTTACAGTCCTCTCAGGCGTGCCCACCTAGTCCTCTCTTCTGTTTCTACACCCATCTCAGACTGCTCTCTATCAGTCCTCTCAGGCATGTCTCCCCAGCCCTCTTCACTGAGCTTCACTCACCAGGCCTCCTGGCGGCGACCTGTTGTTCCTCCCTGGAGACTTGCCAGGCAGTGCTCTCTCCAGCTGTCCTCTCCTTGCTCCTCTTGGCCAGGACACCTCTGTGTGTTGTAGGAAGGTCCCGTCCACACCCAAGCCAAGGCCCAAGGTCACCCCCCAGACTGGGGAGTTCCCTCCATGGCCCTGACAGCCTAGAACTCCATCTCCAGCTTCCAACCCGAACAACTCCTCCCCAGCTGAGCTGATCCTGGGTATTTACAGAGGCCTGCCCCCTCCCAATCCAAGTTGGGGATTGTTCAGGGATCCTTAGAATACCCCAGGTGGCTCAACCTCTACTCCAGCCTTTCTTTCCAGAAAACACTGGAAAATTCTAGAAAGAAGTAGGAGGTCCCAGTGATGCCACCAATGGGACACCCCAGCACTACCCTGAGCCACTCCCAGCTCAGATTAGATCAAAATAAACAGGCCTGGCTGCCCACCAGGCCTGCCTAAATTTACCTATGCTAACCACGACCTGTCTCAAGCACCTATCTACCTAGAGGGCGCTACACACGTATAGGGATTTTTTGTTTTATATATATATATATATATATATATATATATATATATATATACTTTATTGAAGTTGTATTATTATGGAAAAGGAAATACCGGTGCTCAAATAATTATCTAATTATACACTGGTGTACTGCAATCCAATAAACCCCTTCTACGAAGTGAGAAAAAATATGTGTCAAATTGTGTCAAATTGTGGATTGCACCCCCTATCTACTCATTATTGAAATAACAAAACAAAAAATATATAAATATATCCTTAACTTATATTATTAGCTGTGCTCAAACTTTTGTCTATGCATATAGTACAGTCAAACCTTGGCAATACCACCTGCTTATTATTATATTGATCAGTGCTTCAATACCAACTTGCCCAACTTAAACACATGCAGAAAACGCATGCACATGAAAAAAATATGCATACATATATAAACACAAAAAATGCAACCCAAAAACACCAAAAACACCCCCCCGTCTCAAGTCCATATACACTCTCAATATCAAAGGTGTGTGTGTGGGGTGCATTTAGTTGTATTATTAGTGCTTGTATAAAGGGTTTTGTTCAGTTATTACTTTGAAAACTGTTTTGTTTCACACTTTTGTAAACAGTCACCAAATGTAGAGAAAGTTGTGTAGCATTGGGAAATATTTATTGGTGTGGAAACATCAGAACTATTTAGCTTCATCACTGACTGATTCCTGAACAATTCATTCTGACAGGTAACTGTCAGCTTTAAAGATATTTAGCTTGCATCAATGCAAAGAAAAATGAGATTCAAATAACATGTAGCTTGAAAGCAAACACACAGCACACAATCACAATACTGTGGGGGAAATAAACATTTTGAAACAGGCCAATATAATTGAAAATGGTCTTGAACTAGTTAATAATTGGTTGAAAACAGTCTAGAGTTAACTTTTTGTCCCCTGTCTGCTTTAACCTATAAAATCAACAAAGCCTGTGTCACACAATTTTCCCACTACATTAAGGAATATAATAAAAATGTACATAGAATAAATCTGACAACAATGCAAAAGTCCTATAATTGTGAACTTAATTCAAGAAGGCTGCCTTGTATTGAGAGAAGAGAAGTAGCACTGTCTTCATTTTTGATTAGTCTCTCTTTTCAAGTGTTGTGCTGCACTCTATCATCAAAATTGAGGTAGAGACTTTATTATCATCACTATAGCAACCGCAGGGAATTTATATTTCAGAACAGTTGGCTACTTCAAAATTTCCTCTGGACTGAAAGAACAGCAGATGATGTGTACATTTTAATTCATTTTCACTTATTTCAGTGTAGAGGTGTTTCATAAACCAGGACAGTTTTTAATGGTAAGATGCACAATTCTATCTTGAGTTTCTTTGCTACCCCAGCAGGTTTCCATTAGAAAATGGCATATTTGGATGCTGTATTATTTAGAAGCTGCTATTTGACATCTGACTTATCTGTCTATTTAATACATTGCCTTCCATCTTAGTTTTCCTTGCTGCTTACACCAATCAATAAATATATTTCCTTATAGCAAGCATATGCACATACATTAGCACATACATAATTATAAAAAATAAGAGCAACAAAGATGTACCGTATGTACATCACCAAGATGAAGTCAATAGTCATTTAAAATTATTTAATAGATTTAATTTTTCTTTCTATTTTATTATTATCATATAACAAATATGAAAATTATAAATACATATACTGTATGTATATTAAAACTTAGTACATTTGCAGAAACTATACAGAATGTATTTAAAAACACCATAGTATCAGTTGCAATTAGTTCTACATAATTCAGTACAATACAATGCATAATTCTACAGTAACCTTTGATAATTCAGCTAATTACATTTTATTTAACGCTGACTTTTAGGTGTGTTGATATGAATTAATGTATTGCTCAAAAGGAGGAATGAGGTTTGGGTTTGATACTATCATGGACATAAGGTGAATCCTGCAGGTTCAAGATTCATTGTCCCAGTGAAGTGTGTAGATTTCCCCGGGATAATTGTTTCAGCTGTAATGCATTGCATGATTCTAGACCTGTGGCAAGTAGGCTTAGAACGGTCAGTAAGAGAGCTTTTGGATTAGCCAGCTTCCTACCTGTAAAAGGGAGATCTAGAGCAACTAATTGGAAGTTGTTGCAGGCAGCAACACATAGGGAAAGCTGACAGTTTGCATAGGGAGAGACTAGGGCCAGTTTGGAAAATGTACCTTAAATCTGATTGGTAGCTCTTTGGGCAATCAACATATTTGCTGCATTTTAGATTGTTCTTCTTTAGGAATATTGGACTTTCATTTTATTTAGTAGTTAATTTGGGGTCAGCACTACATTTTAGCTGTTGTCTTGTTTATAACAAACTGTTTTGTTTATTCAAGAGGGAGGCCTCTTATACAGCCTCGGATCTGGGACCACTGATGTTGTGACAGTGGCCTAACAGCATGGTGAGGTATGAGCGCCTGTAAGATGTTCTGTCAGTCGCAACAGTGAACGATGCCCAAGACAGGTCAGATCACTGGAACAGCAGATGGCAGCAGAGACAGCAAACCTAGGACTGGGCAGACAGCAGGCAGCAGGTGTTTGAAAAGCAGCTGGCAGGTAGCAAGTGTGGATGGACTGGCATCACTCAGCAGGTTAAGGACCAGCAGGGATCAGGTAGCATGCAGATTAGGACAGATGGATGGAAATTCAGACGGGCCAAGTCAGCAACAAATAGTCAAATAAAGGCATGAATGGTCAGGATATAAGCAGAAGTCAGCTTTGTAGAATAAGGCAGATAAGCAGGAATAAAAAGAAAGGTCAGCGCAAATAAAATAAACCAAAGTTTAATCAACATAACAAAAATTCCATTGATCAGTAGGTGAACTACAAGGTCCAAATAGCACCAGCAAAGAGTATCCACGTGTTGGAAAAGAGTCCAAGAACATAGGTGTCAAGTGAGAATGCCTCCACCTCCAAGAAACTTGCTTTGTTCACCTCATGAAATAGACCCCTGACCTAACAGGTGGTCGACAGCACAGGTTCCATAAAGAGTGAAGTACAGTAGGAACTGGAAATCCAAAACTATTCCCCAAAGGTAAATGGATAAAAGAAGAGATCTAAGTGCTCTCCGTTTGAAACATTCCAAGGCTTTATTATAGTAAAAATATCCTACTCACATTGAGCCGATCAATATAGACACATAACATGGAGCAGTGAGTTGCATATTGTTTCAGGATGGCAGCGGGTGACATGAAAACGTAGCTCCTCCCCCATACACGTTACGTTCACAAGAACTTCATCAGCGGGGTGGAGCTACAGCATCACCTGTCCTCTCTTAAACAAAACCAACTGTCATGTCAATATACAGCGACGGAAGCAAGCAGCAATTACTCAAATTGTTTGAACTGAATATTATAGTCTAAGAGATGTCATCGGCGCATGTGCTGTAAAGAAACGACCCTTTGTGCCATTTCTTCACGAACGAGTGCTATGACTGGCGGATCCCACATCCATGCACTAGTGTGTCGTCACACGGCTCCGGACATTCACAGAGCTGGAGTCTGCGGCCCCCGGAAAGGAAGAGGGGCGAACATGGGTGCGGTCTGCCATGGGGTTGGTGCAGGCTTTGTTTGCAGGTAATTGTCACATAATGCAGGGGCAAAGACAGGAAGTAAAACCCACCATGGTTTAATTCCTCTTTAAATAAATCTCACTAGCAATCTTATCTTTTTGATATCCCTTCTGCAAGAATCTTTCTGCTAGTACTTGGGATTGAGTCTGATAATCAGATTCGAGGAGCAGTTTCCCCTAAGGCGAATAAACTGGCCCCTTGGAATATTACACAGCCGTGTATCAATTCTGGTCATCTGTTATATGACTAAGAATTGTTTTAATCTGTATGTTTTTTGTAATAAACACATTTTCCAACTACCTCCAACTACCTTTTATGGTTGTGCTTGCCTCATGACAGATATATGCATCCTTTAAAGTCCCATTTTTTTTAGGGGATAAGTTTCTACCTGTTCCTTTTAAACTTCTTTCATTGAGAAAAAATGTATATATTGTCCAAGTAGTGCAGACACCAAATCAATGCCATTCACAATCGGTATCCCAGGAAGAGACTGAACATTCTTGTGAATTTTCAGTAGTAAATATATAATCGGTGTCCTGCATGCACTTGGATCTAAATAATTGGCCTCCTTTTTTTGTCAGAACCTTTCGCTTCAAACCTTTCTTAACCACAATTGATAACTCATATTTAACCACTTGCCGACCGCCGCACGACGATGTACGTCGACAGAATGGCACGGGCAGGCATAAGGGCTTACATGTACGTCCTTGCCTGCCCGCGGGTCGGGGGCCCGATCGGGCCCCTGCCCGGTGCCTGCGGCGGTCGGTATTCGTTCGGGAGCGATCCCGGACGAGGGGACGGCCATTCATTCATGGCCACCCCCTCGCGATCGCTCCCGACGAATGAAAATGCTCGGTGACATCACTTCCTCTCCTGTAATGTAAACACAGGCAGAGGAAGTGAAGTATTCTCTCCTCGTGTCGGTCTTTTTCGCTCCAGCACCGAGGAGAGAGGATCGTGAGTTGCACCCAACACTACACTTACAGTAGAACACGCCAGGCACACTTTTCACCCCCCTGATCCCCCCCCAATCACCCCCCAATCACCCCTGCCCCCCCAGTCACAGTGACACCAATTGCATATTTTTTTATTTTTCTATTTTTTTTTTTTTTTTGCATTGGTGTCATTTGTGACTGTAATAACTGTTAGGGCAGTTAGGGCTAGCCCCCTTTAGCTCTAGGGTGCCCCCCTAACCCCCCCAATAAAGGTTTAACCCCGTGATCACCCCCCGTCGCCAGTGTCACTAATAAGCAATCGTTTTTCTGATCGCTGTATTAGTGTCACAGGTGACGCTAGTTAGGCAGGTAGGTATTTAGGTTCGCTGCAGCTTTTTATAGCGTCAGGGACCCCCATATACTACCGCATAGCCCCCTGATTGCCCCCCAGTTAACCCTTTCACCAGTGATCACCATATAACTGTTACAGGTGACGCTGGTTGGTTAGTTATTTTTTTTTTGTTTCAGGGCACCCGCCATTTATTACCTAATAAAGGTTTAACCCCCTGATCACCCGGCGGGTGATATAAGTTTGAGGGTCAGATAAGGCCTGCGTCGCCCCAGCGTCAGGTTAGTGCCAGTACCGCTAACACCCACGCACAAAGCATACACCTCCCTTAGTAATATAGTATCTGATCAGATCTATATTAGCGTTGCCAGCATTTTAGGTTTCCCAAAACGCATTGTTAGCGGGATCAGCCCAGATACCTGCTAGCACCTGCGTTTAGCCCCTCCGCCAAGCCCAGCCCAGCCCACCCAAGTGCAGTTTCGATCGATCACTGTCACTTACAAAACACAACACACATAACTGCAGCGTTTGCAGAGTCAGGCTTGATCCCTGCGATCGCTAACAGTTTTTTTTGTAGCGTTTTGAAACAGTCGCTGACAGGCTAGGTGCTTTTTTACCTGTGAGTCTCACTAGTGTACCCCTAAATTTAGAGCCCAAAATGGCAAAGCGAAGGTACACTAGTGAAGAGGCCTACACGTTTCTGAGCATGACAGATAGTGAAGAGGACGTCACTCATCTGTCAGATTCAGGCTCAGAATACGATCCTGTAGAGGACAGCGGCTCCATGACAGATAGCTCTGACGACGGAGATGAGGCCTCTGTTAGGGACAGGTGTGCCCGATCCCGAATGTATTCTGTTGTTGAGGTGCATAAACCGCAGGCCACTCGTATGGAGCAGAGACGTACTAGAGCCGCTCATCCTTCTGGTGAACTGGCAAGCACCAGCAGCCTAGTACACCCTGGACCTACATCCAGCACTGCAGTAACACGTGGTGACGTGGCGAGTCCCATAAGTGCAGTTCAAGCTGGCGAGGTGGCAAGCTCAAGTAGTGTCCCGCTGCCACCAAGAAGAAGACAAAGACAGGCCCGTCGTACCCATAGTGCCCTTCCTGCAGAATTCGCCAATCCTATTTGGGTGCCCACCACTTCTGCAGAACCCGTACTTCCCCCATTCACTGGCCAACCTGGCATTAACGTGGAAACAGTTGATTTTACGACACTTGACTTTTACTCATTGTTTTTCACCGAAGATCTCTATAGATCTATTGTGGACCAAACCAATTTGTACGCTGCTCAACACATCGCCACTATTCCCCAGTCCGCCCTTGCCAGACAATGGAAACCAGTTACGGTTTCCGAATTTAAAATCTTTCTGGGCCTCTCCCTCAACATGGGCATAACCAAAAAGAGTGAGTTGCGGTCATATTGGTCCACTGACCCAATTCACCATATGCGCGTGTTCTCTGCTTCCATGTCCAGGGCACGATACGAGCAGATTTTGCGGTTCATGCACTTCAGCGACAATGAACTCTGTCGTCCTCGTGGAGACCCTGAATACGATCGGCTCTACAAAATTCGGCCCCTCATAAACCACTTCAACCAACGTTTTGCAGACTTGTTTACTCCCGATCAAGTTGTCTGCGTTGATGAGTCCCTGATTAAGTTTTCTGGTCGCTTGTCATTCAAACAATACGTCCCCAACAAGCGTTCCAGATACGGGGTCAAGATGTATAAGATCTGTGACAGGGCCACAGGCTATACACGTAGTTTCATGGTTTATGAGGGTAAAGATAGTCACGTAGAGCCGGAGAACTGCCCTGACTACATAGGAAGCGCTGGCAAGATAGTGTGGGACATGGTGTCACCCTTATTCGGAAAGGGGTACCACTTGTACGTGGACAATTATTACACAAGCGTGCCACTGTTTAGTCACTTGTTTGATCAGCAGATTGGAGCATGTGGCACCGTGCGACCTAATCGCCGGGGCTTTCCCCAGCGGCTTGTAGAGTCCCGTCTTAGGCTGGGGGAGAGAGCCTGCTTGCGCAGTAATAATTTGCTCGCTATGAAGTGGAGGGATAATAAGAATGTTTTCGTTCTTACCTCCCTTCATGCAGACACGACGGTCCAAATTCCTACGGCGACTGGTATTGTCGAGAAACCCCTCTGTGTCCACAAATATAACCTTAACATGGGAGGGGTGGACCTCAATGACCAGTTGTTGGCACCGTATCTAGTTGCCCGTAAGTCCAGACGCTGGTACAAAAAAGTGTCTGTTTATTTATTCCAATTGGCTATACTGAATGCTTATGTACTACACAAAGCTTCAGGACGGACTGGATCCTTCCTCAAATTCCAGGAGGATATCGTCAGAGCCCTTCTGTATCCAGGCGGTGCTCCACCTCACCTTCCCCTACCAGATGCAGTAAGCCGGCTGCATGAGAGGCATTATTATTATGTCCTCCCGAGTACCCCTACCCAACGAGCCCCCAAAGAAAATGTTGTGTCTGCAGAAAGCGCGGATTTAGGCGTGACACCCGTTCTTATTGTCCACGCTGTCCTGGCAATCCTGGTCTTTGTCAGGGTGAGTGTTTTGAACGCTACCATGAACTAGTTGAGTATTAGCGTAGGGTACAGCATTGCACAGGCTAGGCACACGTTCACAGGGTCTCCCAAGATGCCATCACATTTTGAGAGACCCAAACCGCTGGAACCGTTACAACAGAAGTGTTAAAGTTACATAAAAAAGTGTTAAAAAAAAAAAAAAAGTAAAAAAACCAAAAAACCAAAAAATATATAAAATAAAAAAACCAAAAATAGTTGTCGTTTTATTGTTCTCTCTCTCTCTCTCTATTCTCTCTCTATTGTTCTGCTCCTTTGTACTGTATTCTATTCTGCAATGTTTTATTGTTAACCATTTTTTGTTTTCAGGTACGCCATTCAGCTGTAGCGTGGATTTATTTATCTTGACAGCAACAGCGTTTGCTCCCACGATACGTAAAGCCACGACTCCAGCGCTGTCGGAGGTGATTTCACCACCACAGTTAAAAAAGAGCATATATGCCGAAGCATGGGGGCATAAGGGGTGGAGGAGCGATTTTGCTCCTAATGCCACGTACATACAGTCAAAATTCCGACGGAGGGCTTGCCCGTGGAAAAGTTTGAATGTATGTACATGGCATAACTTTTTTGCGGGAGGATGCCCCCATGCTTCGGCATATATATATTTTAGGCACAGATTGTGTTAAATGTGTTATTTTTTGCTATTTTTTTTGTATTTGCTTTGCAGGTATGGTACGTCTTACTGTTATACTGTAATGTTACTTTGTTTTATTGTTAACCATCATTTGCTTAGCAGGTACGCCATTCAGTTGCAGCGTGGATTTATTTATCTTGACAGCAACAGCGTTTGCTCCCATGATACATAAAGCCGCGACTCCAGCACTGTCGGGGGTAATTTCACCACCACAGTTAAAAAAGAGCATATATGCAGAAGCATGGGGGCATAAGGGGTGGAGGAGCGATCTGCTCCTACCTTTTGCGGGAGGATGCCCCCATGCTTCGGCATATATAAATGGTGCATGTATGCCCACCATTAGAAGTGGGTGGATGAAGGGAGGTATCTAATGGTGGGCATACCCACCGATCAATATTTTTTTTTTCGTTCAGCCCACAGGCTGCATGAAAAAAAAAATTACAATAAGCTTCTAAATGTTGTGCATAAAATGCCAGGACAGTTCAAAACCTCCCCAAATGACCCCATTTTAGAAAGTAGACACCCCAAGCTATTTGCTGAGAGGCATGTCGAGTCCATGGAATATTTTATATTTTGACAAAAGTTGTGGAAAAAATACATTATTATTTTTTTATTTTTTTTTTTTGCACAAAGTTGTCATTAAATGATATATTGCTCAAACATGCCATGGTTATATGTAAAATTACACCCCAAAATACATTCTGTTGCTTCTCCTGAGTACGGGGATACCACAAGTGTGAGACCTTTTGGGAGCCTAACCGCGTACGGTACCCCAAAATCCAAGCACCACCTTCAGGATTTCTAAGGGTGTAAATTTTTGATTTCATTCCTCACTGCCTATCACAGTTTCGGAGGCCATGGAATGCCCAGATAGCACAAAATCCCCCCAAGTGACCCCATTTTGGAAAGGAGACACCCCAAGCTATTTGCCGAGAGGTATGGTTAGTATTTTGCAGACCTTCATTTTTGTCACAAAGTTTTGAAAATTGAAAAAAAGAAAAAAAATATACATTATTTTTTTTTTCTTCATTTTCAAAAACAAATGAGAGCTGCAAAATACTCACCATGCCTCTCGGCAAATAGCTTGGGGTGTCTACTTTCCAAAATGGGGTCATTTTGGGGGGTTTTGTGCTATTTTGGCATTTTATGGCCTTCAAAACTGTGATAGGTAGTGAGGTGTGAAATCAAATATTTACACCCTTAGAAATCCTGAAGGCGGTTCTTGGATTTCGGGGCCCCGTACGCGACTAGGCTCCCAAAAAGTCCCACACATGTTGTATCCCCGTACTCAGGAGAAGCAGCAGAATTTATTTTGGGGTGTCATTTCACATATGCCCCTGGCATGTGTGAGCAATATATCATTTAGTGACAACTTTGTGAAAAAAAAAGAAAAAAAAATAAAAGTTTGTACTTTTCCCGCAACTTGTGGCAAAATATAAAATATTCCATGGACTCAACATGCCTCTCAGCAAATAGCTTGGGGTGTCTACTTTCTAAAATGGGGTCATTTGTGGGGGTTTTGTGCCATCTTGGCATTTTATGGCCTTCAAAACTGTAATAGGTAGTGAGGCGTGAAATCAAAAATTTACGCCCTTAGAAAGCCTGAAGGCGGTTCTTGGCTTTCGGGGCCCCGTACGCAGCTAGGCTCCCAAAAAATCCCACACATGTGGTATCCCCGTACTCAGGAGAAGCAGCAGAATTTATTTTGGGGTGTCATTTCACATATGCCCATGGCATGTGTGAGCAATATATCATTTAGTGACAACTTTGTGAAAAAAATAAAAAAAAATAAAAGTTTGTACTTTTCCCGCAACTTGTGGCAAAATATAAAATATTCCATGGACTCAACATGCCTCTCAGCAAATAGCTTGGGGTGTCTACTTTCTAAAATGGGGTCATTTGTGGGGGTTTTGTGCCATCTTGGCATTTTATGGCCTTCAAAACTGTAATAGGTAGTGAGGCGTGAAATCAAAAATTTACGCCCTTAGAAAGCCTGAAGGCGGTTCTTGGCTTTCGGGGCCCCGTACGCAGCTAGGCTCCCAAAAAATCCCACACATGTGGTATCCCCGTACTCAGGAGAAGCAGCAGAATTTATTTTGGGGTGTCATTTCACATATGCCCATGGCATGTGTGAGCAATATATCATTTAGTGACAACTTTGTGAAAAAAAAAAAAAAAAAAAAAGTTTGTAATTTTCCCGCAACTTGTGGCAAAATATAAAATATTCCATGGACTCAACATGCCTCTCAGCAAATAGCTTGGGGTGTCTACTTTCTAAAATGGGGTCATTTGTGGGGGTTTTGTGCCATCTTGGCATTTTATGGCCTTCAAAACTGTGATAGGTAGTGAGGAGTAAAATGACATATGTATGCCCTTAGAAATCCTGAAGGCGGTGCTTGGCTTTCGGGGCCCCGTAGGCGGCTAGGCTTCCAAAAAGTCGACCACATGTGGTATCCCCGTACTCAGGAGAAGCAGCAAAATGTATTTTGGGGTACAATTCCACATATAACCATGGCATGTGTGAGCAATATATCATTTAGTGACAACTTTGTGTAAAAAAAAAAAAATATATTTTTTTGTCATTATTCAATCGCTTGCGGCAAAAAAATAAAATATTCAATGGGCTCAACATGCCTCTTATTAATTTCCTTAGGGTGTCTACTTTCCAAAATGGGGTCATTTGGGGGGGTTTTGTACTGCCCTGCCATTTTACCACCTCAAGAAATGAGATAGGCAGTCATAAACTAAAAGCTGCGTGAATTCCAGAAAATGTACCTTAGTTTGTAGATGTGACAACTTTTGCGCAAACCAATAAATATACAATTATTGACTTTTTTTTTTACCAAAGACATGTGGCTGAATACATTTTGGCCTAAATGTATGACTAAAATTGAGTTTATTGGATTTTTCTAATAACAAAAAGTAGAAAATATCATTTTTTTTCAAAATTTGCGGTCTTTTTACGTTTATATCGCAAAAAATAAAAATCGCAGAGGCAATCAAATACCATCAAAAGAAAGCTCTATTTGTGGGAAGAAAAGGACGCAAATTTCGTTTGGGTACAACATTGCATGACCGCGCAATTACCAGTTAAAGCAGCGCAGTGCCAAAGTGTAAAAAGACCTCTGGTCATTTACCAGCAAAATGGTCCGGTCTGAAGGTGGTTAAACTCAAAGATGGGATCGCTCTTCACCACTTGATATGTATTAAGAGCTCCCAACAGTCAGTCCATTTCACCTTTATAAAAGGCTTTGCTCATCACCACCAACCTACCCCCTTATCCCCTGGATGGTTAACCAACTCTTTTTTGGATTCCAATGAGGAAATACCCTTTATGATATATATTTTTTAATCTTCATAGCATCTAAATCCCCCAATATGATATTTTTGAACACCTCAATGTGTTTAGTGTTGACAAAGATCTATTCCCTAAATTAGAATGTTATCCTACAGGGGCCAGTGCAGCTCTCTCAGCAGGTTTTGACAACTTTTAAATGTTAAGACTTCTAACAAATTTTTGTAAATTAACATAAGTCTGGAATTTATTAAAATTACACACTGGAGCAAACCTTATCAAGGACCCTAAGTTCGTTCTCAGATAAACTGGAGCTGCTAATATTGTACAGTTTCTAATGGGGTATTTTCCTTATTTTGTTGTTCTCCTTTCTGCTCTCCTTCCTCGTGGTCCTTCAAAAACATTCACCCTGTTCCTCTCTATCATACAATGTTGTAAACCGATTAGTAATAGGAATAGATAATTAGCTTTTCAACTGGGATATTGAGGATTATTTGATGGTAATCTCCACTCAGCTTACAATCATTTAATACTTCACCCCTTGATGGACGATCATTCCTTTGGTCACTGTTCCAGTCTGTGTAAGAGAGGGGGTCGGTGAGGAGTATAGCCCACCCCCCTACTCTCCTGTCAATGTTCCCTCATCCCCTCTGTTGATAAACTGGATGGTCATTCAAGCAAGGTCAGGGCAAGCCAGGTCATCACTGGCTAATAGAACTGCTGCAGTTTAATTAGTCTCTTTGGCACCAACATTAGCAACAGGTGCGTGGGTGCGCGGCCTCGCGTGCACATGTACGTAGGGTTATGCACAGAAGAATGGGGACTTGCACATCTGTACCTGTACACATGAGGCTTCATCTGTACTATGGCTAGTGCCTTCCAGACATGGCTAAAGCTAAACAAAATGTTTTTATTTTTATTTTCAAACTGAATTGATACTAATTGGGGGTGCTGCTGCTATATTTAGACCAAGCTTATTGTAAAATAAAAAAATATATATTTCATAGCAAAATGTGTGCTGTTACTGTAGTCTGTCACTGAAACTGCCTGTAAAAATTGTACTATTTTGTAACACCATGTGCATTTTTAAAGGCAACCTCGATGCATGTTATTTTAAATGATTTGTGCCCTCGATGCATGTTATTTTAAACTGGTGCAACTGGGGCTATCTTGGGTCTTTGGGAATGGAAACATGAAACAGAATCTGAATAAGGCTGAAAATTCTAGATTAAAATGAAATCAGGTTTGAGCAGGATCACCAGACATGAGAGTCCTTACCTTTCTGATCACAGCCTCTAAAACATCTGTTTTAGTAAATTGGAAGTGCTTTGACTATTCATGCTGCTACCCTATACCAGCGAAATAAGACTGTATAAGGAGATTCTAAGGTGTTTGTGCCAAATGAGCATTTACTGTAGCTAATCTGGACCAGGCTTTGCTCCAGTCTTCAAAATTCATATTCATCATAAAAAAAATGTACACACCTTTACATTTTCAGTTGGGTTTGCATTATTGCATTACCTGTGTTGGCATATTTTATGAATTTTTAAATGCTTGGTATCAATTTGTCAACTCATTAATTTATCCATTACTCTGGACTGAGCACTGTTTCATTCTGTTGCATATAACCATTTCTGGCTAAGGCAGGATAATCAGTCAAATTTTTGTTGGGCCAAAAATAAAAACAAAAGGTTCTCCTTAAAAAAAGTCTAAAGTATATAATTGTTTTTCTTAAAAATGAAAAAATGTACATACCATCACTTATAACTGAAAACTCCAAGAGTTTATTCCTAGTTTTAGTACCTTTGGCAGAGCCATGGAAATCATTCCTTTGTGCTACAATGGCCAATTGGACACTTAGAATCACAGGTTTATTTACAGAGATACAGGGACTGATTTACTAAAAGTATAAACCATAGTGAAGAAATCCTGTGCCAGACAGCCAACTGAAGTGAGCCTATGTTCACCTCAAATATTTACTCAAGTAAACATAGGCAAATCTGTCTACGATTAGCTTATCCCTTCCCACTGATGTAATACATATAAGCTGTCTGACAGAAGTAGGCTTTTTTTCTGTGGGGCCGCATATATGCGCAACTCCTTTAGTGCTGGGAGCACACTGCACGCAGAGTCCAGGGTCTCCATGAGAGCCTGGGTCCCATACTAAAGATCTCCTAAATCCAGGTCACCTGATCGCTGTGGTAGCCTCTGATTGGCTGTGGTAGCTGTGGTAGCCTCTGATTGGCTACCACAGTGATCAGTCACTGTAAAGCCCTCCCTTGTGTTTTTCTGTTTCTGTGAATGGAGAAGAAAGGTACAATGTATCTTTCTCTTTCCTTGCAGAGAGGAAAAAAAAGTTTTTGTAAAAAAATAATAAATAAAGAAATAAAGAAAAACAAAGAAAAAAAATACCTAGATCAAGATTTGATCTAGGTCAGTGCCATGGTTAGTGTTTGGGTCAAGTCAGGGTCAAGGTCATTTAGTCACGAGTACAGATTTTCCCTGATCATGAAATATTTACTCTTTGAAAACAACAAAGAATTTGATGAAAACTACTCATCCTGCACCAAAACTAAAGAAAATTTGAGAAGTATCTCAAACGATTCTAAATAATTTTTAACTGAGTTATGTGCCAGAAAGAGATATCAGCATAGATGGAAGTCTAATAGCCTACAAGGGAAGGCTCAGCTGGGTACAATACATTGACTCAAAGAGAAAACGATTTGGTGTAAAATCCTACATGCTATACGAATCGTCAACTGGCTACATTTGGAATTCAGTCATATACACTGGAAAAGGAACAAAATTCAATCCAAAATACAGTAACTATGGAATAGCAATATCTTCCATTCTTTCACTCAATGAGCCATTGCTAAATCAGGGCTATTGTATAACAACCTACACCTTTTATATGTCTCCTGAACTTTGAGTTTCTTCTGCAAAACATAACAGATGCCTATGGAAACGTTAGGACTAACCAGTGTGACATGTTGTCAATGTTTGGCAATAAGAAGCTGAAGACTGGAGAAATGGTTGTCTGGCAGAAGGACAAAATGATGGCACTGCAAAGGTGTGACAAGAAAGATGTGTGCCTAATGAGTACAGTTCATAATACCTCCACTGTTTTGGTACGCATGAAAGGTGTGAAAGAAATTGTGAATGAAGCCAAGTAGCGATATACTACAATAACACCATGGGAGGTGTCATATTTACTCTTAAGTGCTTCACATCATTTTTATATACAAACGTTATCATACCCGGGATGTCTACTAGACTCTTGTTTGGACAGATTTAAGTGAGTTATTCCTAAGAATTACAGGCCTACAATATAAAACAATACATTTCCGTGCAAAACAATGTACTGCTTTGACATTTAAAAATACTGACACAATAAGACCTCCAGGGAGGTTAACATTTCTTTTAGTGTCTGAAATAGGTTGTCTATTAGTGGGGAAAGCAGTGAAGGGATCCTGTCCAGGAAGTATAGAATCCGTGGTCATAATGTTTTGGCTCACCTTTGAAAAAGCTGTGTCTATTCTCATTTTAGCTTTAGCAGGTCATAGGATTGTCGGTGTGCCTGGGAGAGATTAAAATGAGCTGACTGCACCCACAGAAACCTCCACAGAGCCATCCAAGCCATCTGCAGAGACAGTAATTTGGAAGTCCGGAAGTGCTAGGGGAGAGGATGCTATGCTGCCATAGCAGCACCATCTTGGCTGGGTCTGGAAGCCAGCTGGAAGAGAAAAGCCATCAATTTCTTCAGGTGGCTCTCTTCTTTTCTTTTAGAAGACATCCCACTGGCTCTAGGCAGTGTTGTGAGACCAGATGGAGGAACATTCAGGGTCCCGGAGTGATGAGACAAGCTGCTTGGTCCAAATTGGTGCAAGGAGCTCCTTCACTGAGTGTCCATGCTTCTGGAGCACTGGCCATACCCTTCTCTGTGTATCTATTTTAATAAGAGTGAGATAGTCCCAATAGGGCCTTCTTCAACCTCCCCTTTTCCTTTAGTCTAAGCGCACATCATTTACGGATAGGGAAACTCCCCTCTTCCTTGTATACCCTCAACTACTCTCCCTTAATTCAAAAGATAGTTCATGAACTGGAGACATGGATGGATTTGCCTCTCTTGCTTCTGGGGAGATGTTGCTTGTTTAAAATAGTCAGCTTTGTCCTCCTTTTGTATCCTCTTCAAACTGTTTCAATATTGTTAAAGCATAAAGATGTAAACATTTTGAATAATGTTTTTCTCTGATATAATAAAAAGAGAGCTTCTCCCAAACATCAGAGTGTATAATTCAGCTTGCATACCTTGTATAGGCCTCGAATGGACCTCAGAATAATTGTGTTACTGTAACTCAAATTTTTGGACTTTTGAATTTTGGATTTTCGTTCTTTTGAATTTTAATTTGTTCACAAAATTTATAATAATTTTGAAAGAACAAAAATCTGAAATTTAAAAATTTGAAAGAACAAAAATCTGAAATATGAAAATTTGAAAATCCAAAAATTAGAAATAACAAAAATCCAAAAGAACAAAAAAAGTGGATAATTTATATTATACTTAAAATATTACATTTATTAACCATTATTATATTTTTTGTATTATTATTATTATTATTATTATTATTATTATTATGTATTAATAATAAATAATAATAATAATAATAATACAAACTATAATACTAGTTATAAAACTATTAAATTATAGGTATTGGAATTTCTTTTAAAATTTGGCAGTTAGTGAATGTAAGGAAGTCCCCAAATTGTCTGAAATAACAAAGGCTGCATCTAAACGAATGGAACATAACTAAATAATAATAATAAAAACTATAATAATTATTATAAACTTTTAAATTATAGGTATTGGAAGTTCCTTTAAAATTTGGCTGTTAGTGAACGTAATGAATATGAATTTATCCGAAGTTATGAATTATCTGGCATTCGTTATTTTGGATAATTCATAACTTCGAATACATTAATATTCGTTGCGTTCGCTAACAGCCAAATTTAAACGGAAATTCCAATACCTATAATTTACTAGTTTATAACTGTTATTATCATTTTTATTATTATTTATTATTTTTAATTTTGCTGTGTTCCATTCATTTAGATGCAGTATTCATTATTTCAGATTTGTAACTTTGGATAAATTTCTTTCGTTACATTCACTAATAGCTAAATTTGAAAGGAAATTCCAATACCTATAATTTAATAGTTTATAAGTATAATTCTAGTTTGTATTATTATTATTATTTATTATTAAATAATAATAATAATAAAAAAAATATATAATAATGCTTAATAAACATATTATTTTAATCTTAATAGAAATGATTCAAATGTTCTTATTTTTGTATTTTCATCCTTTTTGAATTTTTGGATTTTCGTTCTTATTTTTGAATTTTCGTTCTTTCTGATTTTCAAATTTTCTGATTTTTGTTCTTTCAAATTTTTGGATTTTCGTTCTTTTGAATTTTTGATTTTTGAATTTTCGTTCATTTGAAATTCGGATATTCGTTCTTTTGAATTTTAAAATTTTGGATTTTCGTTGTATTTTCGTGGATTTTCGTTTTGGAAATTAGTTTTTGAAAAAAAACTTGTTAAATGGTCTTTCGCTAATTCGGATATGTGCGAATTAATGAATATGCAGAATTTTGATGAAAAATTTATTTGGAACGAAACAAATTGCGCAGTATGGAAATGCAAGGGACTAACCTAATTTTCATCTCTATTTAATTGGTTCCCAACCGGCCGCTGCAGTTACACTGCAGCAGAATGGCTCCCCTGGGCAAGCCGCCATAGCTGTACATGCTGTAGGAGAGTGTGCCCGGAGCAAATGCGAGTGCCCGGCGGGCGCAATGACCTTCAGCACCCGTGATCGCGCATGACAGAGCGAGAACCAGGATCTGTGTGTATAAAAACACAAATTTGCGGTTCTCTCAGGGGAGAGGAGAGAGGTTGTGTGTTCATGCTAATTATGAACACTGATCTCTCACCTCCCCTATTCAGTCCCATCCTCCCTACAGTTAAAACACACCTAGGGAACACAGTTAACCCCTTCCCTGCCAATGACATTTATACAGTAATTTTTATAGCACTGAATGCTGTATAATTGTCAATGACCCCAAAAATGTGTCAAAAGTGTCCAATTTTTCCATTGCAATATCACAGTCCTGATAAAAATCGCAGATCACCGCCATTACTAGTAAAAACCTCCAATTTTTTTTTTCAAATGCCATAAATCTATCCCCTTTTTTTATAGACACTATAACATTTGTGCAAACCAATCAATATACGCTTATTGCGTTTTTTTTTTTACCAAAAATATGTAGAAGAATACATATCGACCTAAACTGAGGAAAACATTTTTAATCTTTTTTTAATTTTGGATGTTTATTAAAGCAAAAAATAAAAGATGTGTTTTTTTTCAAAATTGTCGCTCCTCATTTGTTTATAGCTCAAAGAATAGAAACCGCAGAGGTGATCAGATATCACCAAAAGAAAGCTCTATTTGTGTGAAAAAAGGACGCCAGTTTTGTTTGGGTACAGCGTTGCACGGCCGTACAATTGTCAATTAAAGCAACGCAGTGCCGAATCGCAAAAATGGCCTGGTCGTTGAGCAGCCAAATTTTCTAGGGCTGAAGTGGTTAATCTAGACTCCGGTAATCCTTATCTCTTCCAAGACATCCCCATTTCAGTCACAGTTTCTACAGACCATATCTTATATTACTGGCAAAGCCTTGCAGCAAATGCCTATGCAAACTCCTGTTGTCAAGACCAGGTCAAGTGATTCCAGCTATGATAAAGCGTCTCTTGAACCTACAATCCTATTCCATTTTGGACATTTTGGACATTTTAATCCTCTCAACTTCAAATTTACAAATTCCTTGAGCTTTTCCATAGTCACTAATTGGGGTAAAGACTTCCCCATCAATTCCACCACAACCAAGCATCAATAAATTGTGGAGAGAGACTCAATTTAAGCGTATACATTGAGGATATAACCCTTTCCTCTCTAATACATGCACACCTCACTTGGCTGTCTGCCCACTAGGTCCACCCTCTCACACTACATATAGTCATGCCCAGCTGTATCACTTTTCTGGGACCAGATAATTGCTTTTGTTTATTGGGTCACTTGTCATTGCCTTCCGAAATATCCTTTTTTTCTGATCTTTGGCTATGGCTCCCTCTCTCCATATTTTCCAAAACATGATTGGGTGAGCCCACATCATCTTCCTTTGCCTTTTAGTAACCACAGAGCCATCCTGAAAAAATGGACCTTCTCTTTTGCTCCAACAGTTTCAGATGTAAAGAAGGAAATTGAACTTCTACTGTACTGGGAAAAACTGGAATTATTTTCATCCTGTTCCAAACAATGTTTCTATCAGAGATGGCAAGCTTTCATATCAATCTATATAAAACACTGCAGTGCTGATACATATGGAAACAATACTATATAAATATATGAATCCAGGAAACACTATATATATATATATATATATATATATATATATATATATATATATATATATATATATATATATATATAACATAAATGTCTAAAGCATAACAACTTATAAACACTATAAATAATGTGCTTGTGCTCCGTGACTTTCAATTTATCCTTGATGAGTGTTTAACCACTTCAGCCCTGGAAGATTTCTGACCAGAGCACTTTTGGTGATTCAGCACTGCGTCACTTTAACTATCAATTGCGCGGTCGTGCAATGTTGCATTCAAACAAAATTAATGTCCATTTTTTCTCACAAATAGAGCTGTCTTTTGGTGGTATATTTGATCACCTCTGCAGTTTTTATTTTTTGTGCTATAAACAAAATAATAGTGACAATTTTGAAAAAAACACTTTTTTAACTTTTTGCTATAATAAATATCCCCCAAAAATATATAAAAAACAATTTATTTCCTCAGTTTAGGTCGATATGTATTCCTCTACATATTTTTGGTAAAAAAAAAATCACAATAAGCGTATATTGATTGGTTTGCATAAAAGTTATAGCGTCTACAAAATAGGGGATAGTTTGATGGCATTTTTATTTTTTATTTCTTTTATTAGTAATGGCGGCCATCTGCGATTATTATTGGGACTGCGACATTATAGCGGACACATCGGACACTTTTTGGGACCATTGTCATTAATACAGTGGTCAGTGCTATAAAAATGCACTGCTTTCTGTGTAAATGACACTGGCAATGAAGGAGTTAACCACTAGGGGCGATAAAGGGGTTAAGTGTGTTCTAGGTAGTGATTCTTACTGTGGGGAATTGGCTTCAATTCACATGACAGCGATCACCGCTCCTCATGACAGGGAGCAGTGATTTCTGTTATGACCCAAATCCAGAATGGGGAAATGCCTTGTTTACATAGGCACGTCCCCATTCTGAGGCTCTGTGACATGATCGGCGGGAGACAGAGACATCGAGTTCACTGGCCCTGCGGGCACAGTCACACGCTACGTGGCGGGCATGCTCGCGCACCTGCTATCCCCGTCTCTTAAAGGGGACGTACAGGTACGCCCATTTACCCACCACTGCCATTGTACTGATGTATATTGGCGTGCGGCGGTGTGCAAGTGGTTAAACTAAACAGCAAAAGTCCATATTAACATCAACCATGTGATAATTGTGTCTTCATGCGTAGTGCACACACAACCCCCACTGGGTGTACCCTCACCTTAGGGGCTGAAAAACTAAGCCTGTAATTGATAGAAATAGCCTGCAGAGATCCTCCTTTGCTTCCTTTATCCTATGCAGGTTTATGGGACACGTGTATGGAATACAGGCCACCTGCTACTTCTGATAATAACCCAGCTCAGAGGTGGCTATTTTCTCCATGTATGTTCAGAGACTCTCCTCATATACATCACATGCAATAGCGTGATAATGTTTATAAATTTTTAATTGCAAACAGAACTCCTCATATCTACAACTTACATTTAAAATAAATAAAACAAGCCTTTTAAAGTGCTATAGTGCTGGGGGGGGGGGGGGGGGTGATAGAATCACCTGTAGTCTGGTTCTGCAGCCCCGGTTTACACGGCTTTGCCCCTATTCTATGCCAGCTCTGCAACACTTCCTGGTACCTCTCTTGTCAGCCAATCAAGCTCCTCCTACCAGGTTCGTCACAGTCTCGTGACTTCCTCTGGGAATACTGATTGGCTGACGTTTTTCCCTATATATAGTGACGATCGCCACGACTTTCTTGTAGCTCTCGGCAGAGATCTCCCGCATTTGACGGCAGGCTCACAGACACCCGCGAGTGTGGCAAGATCTCCCGGCTGTCAGCCACAGCAGTCTGAGCCGCCCCTTGCTCCCAGCCAGGGGAGGCAGTGGCAGGACCGATCCTAGGCAGATGCGGCTGGTGCTTTTCACCTGGGCGCCTGCATAGGTGGGGGTGCCGAAGTATAAAAACAGAGAACAAGCAGCGCCAACCTGAGTGTAGTAGTTTAAACCATGCTTTTAATTATAGTATAAAATGCACTCACTCAGCAGGATGGACAGCGGGGTTTCACAGGAGATGATCCTCTCGGGCTGTATGCTCTTGTCTGGCGGCGCCGGTGGCTTCCAGTGTCCCAGATTAGAGTAGGCAGGGCGCAGCGAAGATCGTCAGTCTGCAGAGTCCCGGGTCACGATCGGATGATGCTAATGTCACGATCGGATGATGCTAATCATCCGAGAGAACTGAAGTGAGTCACACTCACAGTGTTCAGTGTGCTGTGTGCTGGAGGATGGCATCCCCAGCATCCCTTTACATGTGCTCTGGGCTGACTCTGTTCTAGGAGAGGTTTTATGGCATGATAGATTACATAGGAAATACAGCCCCTGTCCCTTCCTGTGCCTCAGTAGTCCATCTACAGATCTAATGTACAATGAGATGTACTAAGAGCTCTTTCACAATGACAGCGCGGGGGTGTCGGTGGTAAAGTGCCGCTAGTTTTAGTGCCACTTTACCGTCGTTTTAGAGGTACTTTTAACCCCTGCTAGCGGCCGAATAAAGCGCTCAAAGCGCCACTGCCAAGGCACTTTGCAGGCACTGCCCACTGATTTCAATGGGCAGTGTTGTGATATGGCTGAACCAGAGTGAGTCCATCTTTGTAAGTTCATATGGGATTATGCTTAAACTTTGTATCTGCAGACATAGGCAGTTATTCTGTGGACATGCACATAGGGAAATATAGCTTGCATAGGCAGTTTCGTTCTATGCTGTCTAAATAAAGAAATTGTGTCACAATATGTCTGGGCCACATATCCCATGACTGTGATTCAGAAGCAGATGACATGAGTAATGATATGTAATGATAGGTAATGATGATGTGTAATGTACGCCTCTGTATTAACCACACCCATGTTCTATACAATGATTGGCTGATAAGGGTGCATATAAAATGCAGCCCCTCCCACAATATATTAGACAACTGCTGAACTGTAATATTGGCTGGTCTGTTTTTCTTGTTGTCTCCTGACACGGCAGTGTTAGTTAAAGGGTTTTGTGAGTATTGTAATTGCGTTAGTTATACTTCTAGCTGGTCTTTGTCAGGTATATAGAAATACCATTTTAATCACAACAGGCAGGGGCTCTTTAGGAGTGGTGTACACACCGCTCCTAAAACGCATCAAAGAAGCTACTTGTAGGATTTTTTTTGACGTCCTGCCAGTGCACCACTTCGGTGTGAAAGCATTCAGGCCCTCACACTGGGATTGCAGACAAGGCTTTTTTCAGACACTTTTTTAAATACTAACGTGCCTGAAAAATACCTCCAGTGTGAAACGGGTCTAATCTCCTGTATGCAGTCTCTGATCGTCTCCTGTATTATGTCTGCAGTCTCTAATTATCTCCTGTACTATGTTTGCAGTCTCTGATCGTCTCCTGTGCTATGTCTGCAGCCTCTATCTCCTGTACTATGTCTGCAGTCTCTGATCATCTCTTGTACTATGTCTGTAGTCTCTGATCGTCTCCTGTATTATGTCTGCAGTCTCTGATCATCTCCTGTGCTATGTTTGCAGTCTCTGATCATCTCCTGTATCATGTCTGTAGTCTCTGATCATATCCTCATCATCCACTGATGGTGGGGGGGGGGGGGGGTTGCATGAAACCCTGCGTAGTGCCACCTACCTGAAATGAGTTTTGGCAGGTTGGGATGTCTGCTCTCTGTGATAATCTAAATGCAGTCCCCAATTTCCACCATTTTATTGTAGCTGTTTTTATAAAATAATAATATATATTGTGCCTCATAGCTCACAATATACGTAAACTACAGTGAAAACTACTTTTTACACTTCTATATATGCTTACTGTAGCTGAAATCTCCGTCATTTTCTTGTAGCTCGCTGTTTCAGATAGAGTAAGTTACCAATCGCTGCCATTTTCTCATAACTCTTCATTATTAGTTAGAAAATGGTGGTCGTTTGGTGTCCCCCCTGCTATACTATCACAGCAGTTATTGCACTATTCAAAATCGAATATCCTCCACTTTAAATAGATCATAGTAAAATCATAATTACATAGTATACATGTAAGCTGGTATCCATATATATTGGATCACCGTGTTCACACATAAAATGCAATATAAAAGAGTGTCACCTAGTGGTAATACATAAAAATAACATGGCTACTAGCTAATATTGCTGGGCGACCTATTACTAGTATAAATGCAACTCTCCCATTTCTATAAGTGACTGCTCAATGGCTGCACTTATCAATACTATACTGACATCAATATCAAAAATTATGTAAACGATATAAAATATATAGAATTGCAGCCCAGCCTTAACATAGAAGGCGAAAGCCCATCCATCTTTTGTAAACAGTTATATGATAATTATTAAAATTTTAAAATAATAAATAAAATTAATAAAATATACATACATATTCTTACAAGGTGATAAAATATATACTAAAAAGGTAAATATCCAGCATTGCTCTAATGTTACTGAAGTAATCTAAAAACCTCTGGGATATCATTATAATCACAAATATTAAAAAATAGTATTATAAAAATTAAAATAAAATTAAAAATTAGCCAGGAAGCAATTAAGATCAAAATCCTTATTAAGTCCTCTGGGCGACCAGCATGTCCAATTCATATACCCAACAGGATTCTCTTTGGCTGAGTGTTCTGACACAGTGACTGTCCCTCCAGTGTTTATATATAGGTAATCTTCCTTTTTTACTTTTACTATTTGATAAACATGTTCTTTAATTCTTACATGGATTACTCCTTTTGTTCTACCTATATATAGATCATGCCACATGGACATTGTATGGGCATAGGCTACCCCCTCTGTATTACATGACAAAAAGTCCCTCAGTATGTATTCCTTTCCATTATGGCTATTGATGAACTTGTCTCTTTTCTTGATATTACTTGTGGCCACCCTGCAGCTATAACATTTGCCACAGGAGAAAAAACCTTTTCTATTAAATAATGTCATGGTCTTTGTTACTGGGGGATCCACTATATTCTTGACTAGTTTATCTCTCAGGTTGGTGGCTTGCTTATATATAAATCTTGGCTTATCCAGGATCAGTAGTTTTAGAATGTCATCAAGTTTTAATACATGCCAATATTTACTGATAATACTTTTGACCTGTTTGTGTTGAATATTAAAGCAAGGGGCAATTCCTGCCTAACCTGTGCTGGTTTGTTAACTAACAATGTTCTCTTTCCATATTTCCCACCTCTTGTCTTTTCTTATGAATGAAATCATGGTCATAACCCTTCATAGTAAATGTGCTTACCATCTGTAATGACTGTTCCTTGTAATCACTTATGGAGGTACAGTTTCTTTTAATCCTGAGAAACTGTCCCCTCGGTATGTTGCCTAAATACGGTTTGTGATGACAGCTGTTATGCAGAATATATGAATTTCTATCAGTCGCTTTAAAATTAGTTTTTGTAACTAATTTATTATTTTCATTAAGGATTTTCAGGTCTAGAAAGTGTATTTTCTTATGGCTGAATTCCCAAATCAATGTCATACTTGTATTTTTCTGATTCATCCCTACCATGAATGCATTAAACTCCTGCTCACCACCTTCGCAGAAAATAATCAGGTCATCAATAAATCTATTATACATTTTTAATTGACCAGGTGGGCTATGCAATATCTCTTATTCTTCCCAATCGGCCATATATAAATTTGCTATGCTGGGGGCAAATCTAGTCCCCATAGCTACCCCCTTAATTTGGAGGTAGAATAGATTCTAGTACCAAAAATAATTATGTTTTAAACAAAAATCAAGACAATCGACTATAAACTTTTTCCATGGTCTATCCATATCCCTATTGTTCACTAGGGCCCACTTGGCCACATTTATTGCCCCTTTGTGATCAATAATTTAATTGTGTATAGGGATGCCGCATCTGCTGTAGCCATAATGATTCCTCTGATATAGTTATATCTCTAATAGTTTGCAATATATGTTTTGTGTCTTTTAAATATGTCTTTGTTTTTTGTACCAAGGGCTGGAGGTGGCAATCTATATACTGTCCTAATCTGGAGGACAACAAATCAATATCATTAATAACCGGGTGTTCTGGTGGGTTTATGCCATCTTTATGAATTTTTGGGGTTGCGTATATAACAGGAATCCTACAGGTTGCAGGAATAAGGTACTTTTCCTCTTTCTCATTGATGAATCCTTTCTCTTTTCCGTCCTTCACTAATATTTCCAATTCTTGTTTATATTGTTTAGTGGGATCACCTTGTAATACCGTATATGTCTCTGTATCACTTAATACATCTCCCATTACTGTATTATATTGAGCCTTATTCCATACTACTACCCCCCCCCCCTTTATCAGCTGGCCTAATCACCAGGTCCTTCCTTTCTTCCAAGGGTTTAATCCCCTCTTTGATGTAACCCTGACCCATGGCTTTCTTTATATTTAATAGTTCCAAATCCTTAGTTACCAATTTTTTAAACATATCCTCGTGTCTATTGTTCTGTATTGTGGAGTTAAAGGTTGACTTATTCCATAGTTGTGTATACAATACATCCTTATTTCTAATTCATTCTCATATCTTTTAATGAGATTTATAGTGAAGTGTTTCTTTATGTTGATACTCCTTATACATTTTTGTATTCCTACATACATCTGAAATGTATTCAGCATTTTTTTAGGGGCAAATTTAAAACCCTGATCAAGTACTTGAAGTTCCTGTTTCGTAAGATTTATCCCGGTAATATTAAAACTGTCTTCACCTAATACTCTCTTCTTCTTTTGGATCTTCCTCCCTCCCCTACATCCTCTCTTTCTCCTCCCTCCCTGGGTGGGTCCCTTTGGGGGCGGGTGGTGTATGGGTGGGGTCCCTCCTCTCTGTGGGTTGATCCTCCTTGAATAACCTCTGTCTAAAAAAGGTGTGCTTGGTTCCCCCTCATGGTATCCCTGTAATGGGGCATCTATTGGGTGTAATATACTGCTGTTCATATTCTGAAGGCCGCTGCCACCTAGGCCTTTGGGGTTTGGGAGACTGATAGTAGCCTCCTCTTTCCCTATGGCCTTGTGTATATTTATATTATGATTAGGTCTCCATGGTCTAGGGGTTTTTGATGATAACCCCAATTCCTACCACCACCATTTGGGCCTTGAAAGTAATTCTCTTTATTCTGCAGGTGCCATGGTTGAGTAATTATTAGGAGCTTGTTCTTTATCCTTTTTCTTAGGTTCCTGCTTTGTACCAGGTTAATTTTGGTTTGACATACTCTGCACTACTTCAGCATATGTAACTCCTTCTGGAGTGGTATATGTTGAGCTAGGTTGTTGTAAAATGGTTTGTTGTTGCCATTTGAACACCTTCTTTTTATAATCATTACAATCTCTCTGGAATTTCACAATTTTTCTTTGTTTGTTCTCTTTATCTTTCTATATCATATTCTTACTTAAAGAGGAAGTAAACCCGGGCCAATTTTACTATTTTTTTCAAGTTTTATATACTCTATAGTATTGCAACTTTAAATACATCAAAACTGGCAAAAAACGAGGCAGGGAAATACCTTATTTCTCATATTTTGTATATCTTCGCTTCTGGGTATTGGCCGCGCCATTTCTGCTGTTTCTTGAATCTAGTATTGATATAATTTCCGCCCTTACTGTGTTTCCCTTTACAAATCTCACGCATGTATCGTATCACCCAAACCAAGCCTCTATCTTGATTACCGTTACTACAGCAACCAAACTAAACCATAACTGAAGCTAAATAACTTGCAAGGCGTTATCGCAAGATTTCCCTCTGTGCCATTCAGAGAGGAAGTTAATGAATGATAATGACCGGCATGCAGAGGGGGACAGAAACAGCACACACAGTGTGCCGTTAAAGAATAAACTTACTGTGCAATCGCGCCTGACTTCACCCACGCTTGTAGGGCGATTGCTATGGAAACTACAACAGTGAGTACCTATGAATAAGCGCCATGATGGGGCATGAAACGCGTTAGCTATTTGTGCTATTTTCTCTATTTTTATGAGGTGACTGTACTTGGAATATTAATCGTATTGGAGGGTTTACAAACACTTTAACTGTTTAGCCAGTGTTTTACATTCTGCTGAATCTTTGTTGGGCTCCAGATTAGTTTTTAAATCCTTAATAGTCTCTTCTATCCTAAATAATTTCCTCTGCTTTCTTTTCTTAATAAATATGAGGGCTTCATTTCCTTTGCCATGGATAATACCTGATGTAGTCTTTGCTCAAACTCCTTCATGATTGGTTTTGAGCTAACCTCGCTAACTTTGCTGATGGCAGTTCCACCAATACCCTCTCACCCGCCCCCTGTTTGGTGGGGTTCCATCCATGTCACCTCTTTTGATAATAAGGAAAGTTTATTTTATTAAATTTGTTTACTGTACTACTTATGTCATGCATACAAGTGTGACCCTATTTGTCTTCTTTTGCCTTTGTACTCTGCAAAAATTATTTAAAAAACAAATTAAAATAAAAAAAAAATACTGTCAATTTTACTCCCCCAAGTGTTAAATGTCTTGTCTCATTTCTCTAATTGCTAATTTATCTGAACAACTTGGTTTAGTAAAATGAAAATTAAGGGAAAAAGTCTAAAACTAATACAGTCACTATATCTAAGAATTGATAAGCTGCAATTTGATATATTTTTCTTTTGGAGTTTAATACTGCTTTAAAGCAAACACTTACCTATATTATATTCTATCTAGGCCCTTACACTATTTAACACTTATTCAGCTGCACACTCAACTTACTCTGCATTGGGAGTCTCTACACAAATATGTGCAATCTCAAACAGAAATATGAGGTGCCTGTCCCATTTTTGGTTTGTTTACTCTTTTTAGAACTATTCAACTTTAGTGAAAATATAAAGTGAAGAAATAACATTTGCATTGCAGGGAAACGGTTAAATTTATATTCTGCTTTACAAGGTTTACAAAATCATACAGTGATCTGGGATAACAACAACAAGCACAGTCATCAATATAAACATTAAAAGGCTGACTACTCAGGTGATATTTAATCATGAGATTTTGTTAGATTAATTGATTTAGTGAATGCTTCACAGACTTTCCCTCTCTAAATCCATTTCCCGCATAATTTCACAAAGTTGCATGGTCCAAATTTGCAAGCTTAGTTTGAAAATTTAAGAGATTAATTTCTTCAAAGGATTTAAATGGTCAAACCATAATTTCTGATCGTGAGAGATCTTGAAAGATTTTAATTGCATTTGTTTTCTTGCATGATTCCTTATATATTAATTATAAATAGAACAAAAGATAAACTGGTAAGCTAAAGTTTAAACTGAGCAAACTTTATTAAATCTTAATCATGCATTACTTTTTCCTCACTTTAAAATAGAAATATGCACAGGTCTTTTATTACATGCATTTAAGACAAAATCAGTAGGAGTATATATCCCTTTAGTACATGTAAAATATATACACGCATAAAAACTGTTCATTCCATCTTTTGCGGCAGGCAATGTAATACATTTCTAGATTTCTTTTAAGGATAAAAATTGACAGGAAAAAACATTGGTTATTTGGTTTTTTTACTGCAGATATGTACAATTTTATTCTTAATAACTCTCCAGTGATCTGCTCTTCACAAGCGCTAGTAAATATTCTATTACTATGCTACAACCTTAAATGTTTATGCTTGAAAGGGCTGCGGAAAATTCATGTGTATGTGATTTTGTCATAGTAACATAGATTTGCAAATTTGTATTTATTTTGCCTTTAATTCAAAAGTCAATGTTGTTGCATCATTGACATGAAATGGGCATTGCATTATGATCACATAGGAAACAATCTGCATATAATTTTCCCTTCATAAACAGTGAATGAAAAAATAAAAACATTAAAATAAGTGCAAAAATTTTTTTAGTTTTAAATAAATTGGTAAGGATTAGACACCCTGCCAAATGTTATTACGTTCTTGATGACCATTGTCACTAAGACATACAGTAAAGAAGGGGAAATCCTACATTTTAGAGCTTTCATAAGAGCAAGACGCAAGAGAAATCTTCCAGGTGGGACAAATGCTCAGGTGACAACTAAGACAACTCTGAACAAATTTTCTGTTGCATTTCCAAAACATGATATGAAGGGAAATCGACCACAGCAGGACAACTATCAACAAAAAAAACACACACACACTATAAGTGAATGAATCCTTTCTTCCCCCTGATATGTGATTGCAAATGATTGTAGGAAGGACAATATCTTTAGTTCCTTCTGTGTATTGTAATTAGGGATGAGCCTGATGTTCGAGTCAAACGCAAGTGTTCACCTGTTCGCGAAACAGCAAACAATATGCGTTTTTTTGCGGCAAATTCGAAACACCATTAAAGTCTATGGAACACTAACATGAAAAAAATAAAATAAAAGTGCTAGTTTTAAAGGCTTATATGCAAGTTATTGCCATAAAAAGTGTTTGGCGACCCGGGTCCTGCCCCAGGGGACATGTATTAATGCAAAAAAAGTTTAAAAATGGCAGGTTTTTTTGGGAGTACTGATTTTAATAATGCTTAAAGTGAAACAATACAAATTAAATATGCCTTTAAATATCATGCCTGAGGGGTGTTCTTAGTATGCCTGTAAAGTAGCGCTATTTTCCAGTGTTTATAACAGTACCACAACAAAATGACATTTCTAGAGGAAAAAAAGTCATTTAAAACTGCTCGCCGATGTAATGTATTGTCGGATCCCGGCAATATAAATAAAAATCATTGAAAAAAATGGCATGGTTTCCGCCCCTGACCATTACTGGACTTGGGTCTGGTATGGGTATTAAGGGGAACCCGCTCCCAAATTTAAAAAAAATTTCAGGGGGTCCCCCCAAAATCCATACAGGCCCTTCAAGTCTGGTATGGATATTAAGGGGAACCCTGCACCAAAATAAAAAAAGGCATAGGCGTCCCCCCAAAACCCATACCAGACCCTTATCTGAGCATGAAACCTGGCAGGCTACAGGAAAAAAGGGGGGACGAGAGAGCGCCCCCTCCTGAATGGACCGGGGGGAATCCATGCCATTTTTTTCAATGATTTTCATCTATATTGCTGGCACCCGACATTACATTACATTACAGCCGCGAGTAGTTTTAAATTACTTTTTTCCTTTAAAAATGTTATTGCACTGTGGTACTGTTATAAACACTGGAAAAATGTGCTACTTTACAGGTATACAGGTAAGGACACCCCCCAGGCATGATATTTAAAGGAATATTTCATTTTTATTGTTTCACTTTAAGCATTATTAAAATCACTGCTCCCCAAAAAATTTCAGTTTTTAAGGCTTTTTTTTGCACTGATACATGTCCCCTAGGGCAGGACCCAGGTCCCTATACATGTTTATGGCAATAACTTGCATACAAGCCTTTAAAATTAGCACTTTTGATTTTTCATGTTCGTGTCCCATAGACTTTAATGGTGTTCGCGTGTTGGCACACATTTTTTGCCTGTTCATATGTTCTGGTCGGGGGGTGTTCGACTCATCCCTAATTGTAATATGGAGGTTTCAAGATCACCAACAAGCCACTTATCAAAGTAAACAGTCTTTATTGGTCTCTTCAAAACAGGCAAACATAAACAGAAAAAGTAAAGCAAACCGTTCATAATTCCGGCATAAAAAAAAGCAGGCTCACTGCCAGACTCAGGTCCAACTAGGTCCCACACTGGGTTTAGAGTTTCCACTCTTCACAGGGTGCCACAAAGGCTGCAGGGATTCAGCAACAAATTCCTCAGTTGCCAGAGAGGTCACACTTGCTCACAGCTTGTAAACCACTCCACTCTGTCTCACTGATACACATACTGATTCTAACTGCTACTTTTCAAGACTCCTTTGCCTGTGGCTAGTAAACAGTTAGTTCAGGACCAGAGTCTTTGCAATCAGAGTTTGGAGGTTTTTCCCACCTAAAACTCTTTGAACCTCCAAAATTCTGGGTCCCTAATGCCGCGTACACACGGGCGGACTGTATGGCGTACTTAGTCCGTCGAAACACATTTCAGCGGACAGTCCGCTCGTGTGTGGGCTTCAGCTGACTTTTTCAGTCCGGCGTACTAAGAATTTCGGATTTTTCGAAATTCTGTCCGTCGTACTTTGGTTTCAGTGGACAATTCGCTCGTCAGTATGCTAGTTAGACGGACTAAGAATGGCGCATGCCCAGAAAGGATTTACACGGCGGAAGGGTGCTTTGCTGTGTATTGGACTTCCTATTTCTAGTCCCGTCGTATGTGCTGTACACGTCATCGCGCAAGCTTTCGACGGACTGTTTGTGCATCCGTGTGTGGTCAAGTCCGTTTAGTCGAAAGTACGACGGACTGTCCGTCGGATTGTATGACGAACTAAGTACGCCATACAGTCCGCCCGCGTGTACGCGGCATAATAAGGACTCCAGAGAGTACTTAAAAACAGTCCTCTCCTCTTTAGACAGACTTCCATAGAACTCCTTACCCTGCATGGGAGAGAACCCCTGCATACTCAACAGGGTCTTCAAACTGTGACCCTTAAAGGGACCCCAACTCAAATACTGGAGGAACATATCTGCCATCCAGGACACATTCCCTGGGTACTATATGTAATAATGAACTGATTAGTGGGAGACATTCTTTCTGTATTTTTTGCAGAGCCACGACTTTAGTTATGAGGAAAGGTTACGAGCAGTGAACTCCTTCTCTTTGGAGAAGAGACAGTTGAGAGGGCATATGATTTCAATGTTCAAATACCATACTGGTGACCCCACAATAGGGATACAACTTTTCCACGAAAGGGAATTTAATAAGACATGCAGCCATTCACAAAAAGAAGAAAAGCGGTTTTACCTTAAACTGCATAGAGGGTTCTTTATTGTAAGAGCAGTGAGGATGTGGAATTCTCTTCCATAATCAGTGGTTTCAGTGGGGAGCATCGATAATTAAAAAAAAAAATAGATAAGCACCTGAACAACCACAACATACTGGGATATGCAATGTAATACTGACATACAATCACACACATAGGTCGGACTTGATGGTCTTTTCTTTTTTGGGCCTCGCCTACTATCTAACTATGTAACTATGTAACATGTGAAGTATTTAGCACAATACTTTAACCTTTATGTTAAACAACTCAAAGAATACTTGGAACTTCTTTTATTTTTTAACTTCTTTATTTTTATTAAATTATCAACCACTTACATAACAAAAAAAAAAAAAAAAGATGTACATAGCACACTAAAACCACCATCTCAATCGAGACTGAGAGAAAGGAAAAAAAAAAAGAACAATGCACATCATTCAAATTATTGCACCGCTGCCCTTAAACCAACCCAAAACTCCCGACCTACCCCCCCCCCCCCCAATACTCACTGCTCGCGCCGAACACTCCAGCCAAGAAATACTTGACTGGTTAGGAGAGGAAGGGAGACGACGGGGACAAGAGGGGAGGCAAAAGGAGGAAATCAACGGGGGGGGGAGCAGGACAACCCGCCACCTCCCCCGCACCCCCACCTTCGCCAACCAGGGGGTAACCCCTCTCGCTCAGCCATGGGCTCCATAGCTCCCCAAATTTCCTTAAATTACCCTGCTTTATATACACCACTCTCTCACACCAAATTGTAGAATCCATAGCACTAACCCATGATTCAATTACGGGGGGTTCCTAGCTTGCCAATTCAATGCTATCAGCCGCCTAGCCTGATACAGGCACCTTAGTACAGCCATTCTTACCAAGAGAGGAACTCTACCCTCCCCCAGAATCCCTAAAAGACAGGTTCTAGCTTCTGGCTCCAAAGTAATCTTAAAGGTCCTATTTATTCTACGAACTATTTCTATCCAATACCTATACAGCTTTTGGCATTTCCACACCATATGGAGAAAATCCCCTGGTGCCTTACATCTGGGGCATTCATCACTAGCTGACCTTCCTATCTTCCACATTTTATGGGGGGTATGATACACTCTATAGGTGAAAAACAAATGGGACACTCTCTGCGAGGGGGATATTGATACCAGGCGCCCACGTTCTAATATCTTATCCCATTGTTCCTGAGTTACCGGCCCTATATCTCTAGCCCATCCCCTCCTACTCCTATTTGGTCCCTCTCCCTTCAACAGCTTGTCCCTGAGTTTAATATATAACTTGGAGATCACCCCTTTCTTTTGCGTATACTCAACCAGTCCCTGAAGCAAGGGAGTTTCAACCCTCTCTATAATCAGCGACCCAAACTGGGCCCCAATCCCATGCCTAATTTGTAAATATTTATAGAACTCCCTATTCGAAATACAAAAATCTCGTCTGAGATCTTCAAAAGATTTCATGAGGTTCCCTTCATATAATTGCATTAATCTATTGATTCCCTGCCTTTCCCACTCCTGAGGCCTGTCTATACTACTTATCTCTGGTAAGTTTCCATTATAACACAAAGGGGTATAATCGGTCACCCCTGTATATCGCATAATTGACTTAGTTACCTGCCACACTTTCCTCAGTAAGATACTAGTAGGGCACTTATAGGCAAATGAATTGGACTCCAAGACCTCAACCAGTAGCTTATAGGGTGTTCTCTCGATCATCATGTTGTTGCTTGAACACTCTCTGAATAACAGCCCCAACTAAATGCTGGAGCTGGGCTGACAAGAAATATAATCTTAGATGTGGAATTGCCACTCCTCCCCTCCCAGCAGGAAGCTGCAGTGTTTGCAAACTAATCCGAGCGTAGCCCTTCTTCCAGATCAAGTCTCGGAATGGCGATTCCAATTTCTTGAACCACTTCTGGTTGATCCAAGTGGGATAATTGTGCAAAATATATAGAATTTGCGGGAGCCAGATCATTTTAATTAAATTGCAGCGTCCCGCTACTGAGAGGGGAAGGCAACACCAAACATTCACTTTTTGTTTTAACTTTGCTAGTAATGGTACTAGGTTCTCCCTAACATAATGGTTTACATCTACAGAGACCCAGACACCTAAGTATTTTAGCTTAGTTACCACATCCAGACATGGAATCATAGGTAATGGTTGATCCCCTGGTCTAATCAGTGGCAAAATCGCTGATTTACTCCAATTGATTCCCAAGCCCGACTGTTGTTCAAACTCGCCCATCATCTGCATCACATTATTTAAGGTAGGATTTAAGTCCCCAATAAAAAAAGGGACATCGTCCGCAAACAGAGCAATTTTTTCTTCCCCCGACCTACGTCGGAAACCCCGGATGTCCGGACGCGATCTCGTCAGGACAGCCAGGGGTTCCATGGCCAGGATACTTAAGTTGAAAATGAATTCCTGCTTTAGTTGTATAAAAGTCAACAGTTCACTTTGGTTGTTCTCATGGGACCACTTTGTTTAACCACTTCCCACCCGGCCACTGCACATAAACGGCCGGGTGGATGCTCTCTCCTTCTGAGTGGATGTTCAGGAAAAGGATTGCGTGCCTGCTCAGCAGTGCAATCCCGATGCGCTTGTGTCACCTGGACACAGTACATCTCTGAACGGCAGGAGGGCTCTGTGATTGGCTGTCCTGATCACATGACGGTCGTGTCCAATCACAGCCTTCATGTTATGTAAACAGAGAGCCGTTTGCTAGACAATCGGCTCTCCTCCCCTCACACAGAAGTTGTCAGTGAGGAGATGAGAGCGGATTGCTGCAACCGACTGGTGAGCATGAGCTGTTTTTTACAGCTTTTTACACACTGATCACAAGTGTAAAACACACATGTAAAACACACATGTCCCCAAAACACATGTCCCCACACATAAGTTCCCACATAGTAAAAACACCTGTCCCCCACAGGTTTACCAGTAAAATCACATGTCTCAATGATTATCCATACACATATTTCTGTGATCACCTGCACACATCTGTACATGATCATTTGCGTACATATGTCCGTGATCACACAAACCAATTATTATACACTTAATGGGATTTTTTTTACCAAAGATATTTAGCAGTATACATGTTGGCCTAAATTTATGACAAACATTTTTTTATTGGATTTCTTTTAAAACAGAAAAAAGAAAATATAGTTTTCTTTCCAAATTTCTGTTATTTTTTCGCTTATATCGCAAAAAATTAAAAACTGGGTCGCGAATAAATACCACTGAAACAAAGCTCTATTTGTGCGAACAAAATGATAAAAGTTTAATTTGGGTACAGGGTAGCATGCCCACGCAATTGTCATTGAAAATGTGACAGCGCTGAAAGCGCGTGAAAGTGCCCAGTATTGATGTGGTTAAACATATTTTAGTAATAGTTTCTCCCAAAGTCTCTTTTTACCTAACTTACGACTTTTTGATACAATCGTTGGCAGGAAATGTTTATGACTCTCCCTACCATGATCTGTCAGAGATTTAAGGTCATTAGTAGATGTAAAGCTCTGTTTTGAAGAGTCTCTGTGGAAGCCTCGTACATGCATATTGCTGTCACAATCTGAACACTGAACTGTAGTCTTGCAGGCTTTGGGAAAGTTCAATATAAATGCATAAAATCATAATCCTTTAGAAACTGTTGGTGTTTCTAAAATGCCTTCCCTTTAATACTCAATATTTTCTAAGTGGATGTGGCTTTCCATGGATGAGACAGTAGTAGTTTGTATATTTTTGCTTTTATTTTTGTAAATATTTTATTATATTTTTTCATGTGACAACACTGAATAAATCACACTTTTCTACAATGTAAAGTAGTGAGTGTACAGCTTGTATAACAGTGTAAATTTGCTGTTACCTTAAAATAACTCAACACACACATTAAATGTCCAAACCACTGGGAACAAAAGTGAGTACACTCCAAATTGGGCCCAAAGTGTCAACATTTTGCGTGGCCATCATTATTTTCCAGCACTGCCTTAAACCTCTTGGGCATGGAGCTAACCAGAGCTTCACAGTTTGCCACTGGAGTCCTCTTCCACACCTCCATGATGACATCACAGAGCTGGTGAATGCTAGAGACCTTGAGCTCCTCCACCTTACATTTGAGGATGCCCCACAGATGCTCATGGGGCTTTAGATCTGGAGACATGCTTGGCCAGTCCTCCATCTTTACCCTCAGCTTCTTTAGCAAGGCAGTGGTCGTCATGGAGGTATGTTTGGCATCGTTATCATGTTGGAATACTGCCTTGGGGCCCAGTCTCTGAAGGGAGGGGATCATGCTCTGCTTCAGTATGTAACAGTACATGTTTTCTCAATGAATTATAGCTCCCCAGTTCTGGGAGCACTCCTGCAGATCCCGACCATGAAGCTCCCACCACCATGTTTGATTGGAGACAAGACAAACTTGTCTTTGTACTCCTCACCTGGTTGCGGCCACACACGCTTGACACCATCTGAACCAATTACGTTTATCTTGGTCTCATCAGACCATAGGGCATGGTTCCAGTAATCCATGTTCTAAGTCTGCTTGTCTTCAGAAAACAGTTTGTGGGTTTTCTTGTGCAGCATCTTTAGAAGAGGCTCCCTTCTGGAATGACAGCCATGCAGACCAGTTTGACACAGTGTGCAGCGTATGGTCTGAGCACTGATAGGCTGACCCCCCACCCCTTCAACCTCTGCAGCAATGCCGGCAGCACTCATATGTCAAAAATGTAAAGTGTGGTCCCTCGCGCTACCAAGTGAATAAAACAAAAATATAATAATAATAAATGAAATGAAACTGCTGCTAGACCTGTAGTGTACACAGTGCACATAAATAAATGTAAGTATAAAATGATCGGCGCAACTTCTATAATAATATTCAAAATAATAAAACCTATAAACAGTGGCGTGCTAATTGTCACAAATAAAATATTCTAAAGTCTTAAAATTCTTCCAAGTGTCGATAAAACAATCACTCCAATTGTATTTCCTTGCAAACAAAATTCCTGTGACACAATTGCTTAGTGCTCACAGAACTCTCACCTCTGTAGTGTTAGATCAGCCTTATAGGTATCTAATGGTGGTGGCAGGCCTAAAGAGTTTAAACTCCACGTTCAAACCGACAACATGATACATTGGTTCTAGTACATATTCTACTAACTCAAATAAACTTCTATCCAGGTTCTGGGGGTACCTAGCCCACTTGCATAGCTCTCACACAGAAGTCCATACAGATTTGCCAGATTTTTTCCTACTTCAACCTACCAACACTCCCTCAAGCCCTCAAGTCTACCCTATAACAGGAAACAAAATATTTTGGTTTCTGAAATTGCACGTGCTACTAAACAACTTGAACTTTAAAATACAGGACTCTGGGTTTATGAACACATATTACAATAAATACTTAGAGATTGTAGCTGCCATGCTCCAAAAGGCACTTCTTGTCCTTTTAAAATCAGATTGTTTTGCTTCTGACTTTTTTTTTTCAGCAACTACTTATATGTATGATCCTTAAAATGAATACAGACACTGCTCATTAGGCTAATTATAGACTCAGTGCCACTTCATTCATCATTGAATTATCCCTTCTCCTTTAGCTATTAAGTCTCTTGGTCCAAGTCCAAAAATTGACATAGCCAATACTACAAAGAGAACATTTTTTAATGTCTTTTTTAAAACCCTCAGACAATTTTTGGGGATCAATTTCAACAGCAGTAAATTTATATATTCAAACATCTTCTTATTTGATCTAAAACAATGTTTTGACTTATATTGGGAAGCCTCCAAACTTCCCTAATTTCCTGTTCCTCAAAGCCTCTTATGGTTGCGACAAGCCACCCTACAGTTCCCAAGAGTTAAAGACCTATTAACAACTTTAAAGGCTCAAGTTGTTGTGGTTTCTGAGTTCTCCCAATCCTCATGCCTTTTAATTTCATGCATCTAATGTAGAGACATATTAATACATTTATTTGGAACTTGCCACTATGTACCTATTGAAACTTTCAAGAGACCTAGGAGTACTACACCTCACCAATTACTAACAAGCCTTCCAACTGGCTCAACTAGTGAAATATCATTACATCCATGAGAAGAGCCTCCACTCTGGGCCAGTCTCAAGTCTTAGATATTACCCACATCATATAGATAGTCTCCTTTAGATCCTACCTAAATACAGACAAGCCACCCACCCCCCCAAACCCTATCATGGCTCATTTGTTTAAAATCCTACATCCCTCACCTACCCCTAAAGTCTGCCTTATAAAAGCTTTTGTTTCCTCTTGGCTTTGAAAATCCACAAAGCTTTACAATTTGGCTTAATTATGGATAAAAAAGAATGTGCACTTTGAAAAATGCAGCTGCACTCTGCAAGTGCAGTTGCTCCAGAGCTTAGTAAATGAGGTAAAGCTTCACTTTGCAATCATGTGCAAAGGAAAAAAACTGCTTTTTTGCTTGCACACAATTGGATGATGGAACTCAGCAGAGCTTCTGCTTCATTTACTAAGCTCTGAAGCAACTGCTCTTGCAGAGTTCCACTGCATATTGCAAAGTAAACAGTCTTTAGTAAAACAACCCCTAGAAAGTCTCTTCTTATCCCCCACCCTCTCATACTCCACTTTAGGTTTCCAAATAGGTGAAGGAACTTGGGTACCTGAAAATGGAAGGCTGGTCTCAAATCTGGTCTAAAATGCAATCCACCCCCCTCCTAATACACTGGAAGCTAACCATGAATAGCTTTCTCATTCATACTTGGTGCCAGCCCCGGTTACTAAATATACCATAATAATAAATGAATATGCACACCCATGGGGTTATCTCCTCAAAATGCATTGAATAAAAAATGCACCACAAAAACAGTTCAAAAATACTCTTGCCTCCCCACATAATTCCACAATCCCCAATGGAAAAAAAAATCAACTTTCCCACCCACCAAGACACATATACAAAGATAATCCCATTTCCATCCCCTCTCTCCCCCCCCCCCCCCGAACATGTGTTGGATTGCTAAAATTCCCCTTATATTCCCAGTGCTGATACTAGGAAACCCCCTAAAATGGTACCCTGATAACTACACCTTAATCCAAGCCCTACCATAGGATTTCGCCAACAGTGTTCACAGATACCTGAGTGGAAGGCTCTGCACCTAAGGGATTATGGGTTTATGTCTTGGTGGGTGGGAAAGTAGATTTTTTTTCTATGGGGGGATTATGGGATTGTGTGGGAGAGACAAGAGTATTTTTGAGCTGCTTTTGTGGTGCATTTTTTATGCAATACATTTTGAGGAGATGGTTGTGCATATTCTTTTATTTTTATTTTTATGACAGTTTACCTTTTGTTTTTCTTTTTTTGTATGTTATTAAAATTTGCCCCAAATTTCTCTATGTTTCAGGGGAAGTGATGCAATGGGAGGTTTCCAACATTTATCGTGGACATGACACACACACTTTGGCCAAATGCCTGCCAGATGAACAATCTGTTTTCAATGGCACTTTGGTGATGACCAGAATGGATCATGCACTTTTCAAGGCCCTGTTGCATTTGGTTGCCAAACTTGACCAATTCTTCTGAATGCAGCATTGTGGTGAAGGTTTTTAGGGATTAAATCAGGTGGTGAGGTTGCAATATAATACTACCTCACCACCCCTTTCAAATGTCCTCTAAAAGGCAATCCATTATGGATCTTGACACAAGTGTACCCCTATCCAATGCCCTCTGTAAAGTTGATTTGAAAGTCCTGGCTGAGACAGCAGCATACTCATCCTATCACTCACCACCAGGCTCTAAAACATTGTTTGGTGCTGGGCTCCCTGAAGGGGAAGCAGAGAGGGGACTGCCAACTTCTGGATAGTGGGGTAGTAACCCTGTGCTCTGCAGCTATTTAAAAAAAAAATACAATTTGTTCAGCAGGGGGCCAGGGGCAGAAAGGATACTATATAATGATTTTTGGGTACAGGCAGAATTATCTGCCACACAGCATTTCCTGACAATTAAATCAAAGTCCCGGCCTACCCAGGCACCATGATGTAGAAGAACTCGGGATTTTATTTAATTATTGGGAATTGACAAAGCATCAAATCCTTCTCTACTCTATCTGAAACAAACAAAATTTGCCTAGAGATACAATTCAATCATGAAAAATGCAATGGTTGCAGCCTACCTGCTTGCTGATCCAGTGATTATCATTCAGATTACCCTTTAAAGCAGGACTAACCCTGCAAGATAAAAAAAACTACTAGATGATAGATATTTATGGTAAAAGAGACACTGTGGGGTTGATTTACTAAAGGTAAATAAACGGTGCACTTGATCTAGAGCTTAATAAATTAGGTAAAACTTCACTTGGCAAAGAATACCCAATCACATGCAAAGAATATAAAAATAACTGCGTTTTTGCTTGCACATGATTGGATGATGAAAGGCAGCAGAGCTTCTACTCATTTTACTAAGCTCTGGAGCAACTGCACTTGTAGGGTACAACTGCACTTTGCAAAGTGCACAGTCTATCTGCCTGTAGTAAATAAGCCCCTGTATATCTCTACTGCGATAAAGTATTTTCTGCCCACTAGCAGGTTTTTTCTTTCTTACAAATTGTGCAATGAGAGTTGTGCAATACAGGGGTTTTGTCATCCCATCCTCGCCAACCAAGATGGCTGAAGACTCCAGAATCCCATAGGAAATGGAGATGGAGAAGGAAGTACTGTACCAGTAATAGAGTGATGAGGGAGATATTTTAGTGCTGAAGGGGTACACTTTGCAAAGTAAGTTTAACTTTCACATTAAGGCAAAAGCTCCTGTGAGATTAGAAATTTTACTTCTACTTTAAGCAGCACCTTACAGTAGAAGTCCATTTTTTGCCTCCTTATGAAAATGGTAGCTGCTTGGCTGTCTTTGGCTTCCATATTTTCTGATACTCTGACCTGGAACAAGCATGCCAATTGAGAAAGTCAGAGTGAAGTAAGAGACCCTTATGCCTCATACACATGATCGGAAATTCCACCAGCAAAAGTCTGATGAGAGCTTTTGGTCAGAAAATGCAATCGTGTGTATGCTCCATCAGACGTTTGCTGGCGGAATTTCGGCCAGCAAAATATTGAGAGTATGTTCTCAATTTTTCAGTCGGAAAAAGTTCCAATCGGAAATTCCAATCGTCTGTACAAATTGCAATGCGCAAAATTCCTACGCATGCTCGAAAACAATTCGAATTCAGAAGCATTGAACTTAATTTTATTGGCTTGTCGTAGTGTTGTACATTCCCGCTTTCTTGATGGTCAAAAGTCCAGAGGACTTTTGTGTGACCGTGTGTATGCAAGACAGCCGGAATTCCGTTGGAAAAACCATCAGAGCTTTTTCCGACCAAAATTCTGCAAAAGATTGAGAGCATGTTCTCAAATTTTCAGTCGGAAAAAATTCCAATTGGAAATTCCGATCGTCTGTACAAATTCCGACGAGCAAAATTCCTAGGCATGCTCGGAAACAATTTGACGCATGTTCAGAAGCATTTAACTTAATTTTTTTGGCTCATCGTACTGTTGTACATTCCTGCATTCTTGACGGTCGAAAGTTCAGAGACTTTTGTGTGACAGTGTGTATGAAAGACAGCTTGAACGGAATCCCGTCAGAATTACGTCAGAAAAACCATCAGAGCTTTTTCCGACCAAAATTCTGATCGTGTGTATGCGGTATAACATATGTTTCAGGACACTGACAAAGTGCTGCGCTGCCATGTACAACATCCCCATCCAAAAAGATGGTGCAGCCTCTTGGACATTACCATAGGAAAGTAGCATTTTTAGAAATGGAACTAAGCAATGTAAGACCTCACTACTATTTCAGTACAGATTTTTGAAAAGTGTAGCGCTG
Source organism: Lithobates pipiens (assembly GCF_037356315.1). Lineage (NCBI taxonomy): Eukaryota > Metazoa > Chordata > Amphibia > Anura > Ranidae > Lithobates > Lithobates pipiens. The sequence goes on from NW_027507764.1 coordinate 475,622,995, forward strand.
CTTTTGTTGATAAAAACAAGCTTTGTTGTAGATCCCTTGTTTTTTCTGTTCAGAATTAAATTGTTTATTTCACCTTGTCCTTTCCAGACTGAAAGGAAGGGTCTGATTTAATTTAAACTAACTGTGGAAGTCTCAGTGTTATAATTAAAAATACTACAGTGTCAGCATTCCTATAGTAGATAAGACTTTGGGAAAATCTCCCCAAAAATAAAACTCTTATTGCAGATGTTTCCTCATTCACAGAAGCAGGAAATGACACTTCTGAGTGCACTTTATATACCAACAGTGTCCAGACCATATCCAGGTTGTCATATTGCAAGGTATTTTTATATCAGTCTAGGAAAATAGAGTGGCTACAGATTCAAACCTAGAATGGTGATTTTAAATAACATTAAATTACAAAATGGCTTATGTAACAATTGTATATGCTATATTATTTTCACAAAATTTTAACTTTCCTTTAAGGTTCTCCAATTTACAGGCTGACCTAGTACAAATTGTATTCTTTAGAACATTTGCACAAACTATCTTTATAGTTTTTGTTATTGTAAAGCTTGTATTGCTTTTTTATTTTTCATTTATTTTTGTTTTCAGAATTGTGGAGCAGCTGATTTGATCTGAAGCATGTTTATGTGTTATGAGTAGTGTCAGAGTTGTGGATAATGCAGATTGTCAGAACAATTGTAGAATAGGTCGGTGTTATAATAAAATGTAACATTCATGCTGTGTGTGTGTGTGTGTGTTTGTGTGTGTATGTGTGTGCGTGTATTCTCTATTGTAATATACCATGCCACTAAATAAAATCTGGTCCTGGACTGTGAAATGAAGACTGTCATGTGAAATCCTGACATTTCATTGTTTACCTCCAAGAATGCAGCTTTGTAGTGGCTTGATTTACATTTAGCAATATTTGAGTGCAAATAGTAATACACCAAAGTAAACTGGAGCATTTGCAATCCTTCCTTCTGCTCTTTCAATATTGTAGTGCACTTCTATAGATTCCAATCTTGACAGGTGGCATAATTAGAAATTCTCTTTGTCTTATTAAATGTGACGCTTCTCAATAGAATCTCCTTCAACATAGGCGAGAAATAGAAAATTTACTTTAAATCTAAAACGAGAAATCAAGAGGGACTGGTTTATTTTTATCTTTCTTTATGCAAGCAACACCATTATCAAAGGATATTGTAATGCTGAAAATGTACTTTTGGGATTTAAATCACATATTATCTCGGAGAGAGGAAAAAAGAGGTTGTAGGCACCACACAATATATTTCCTCATTAATCTGACTGAAAGATTATCCTTCCTATAGCGAAGGAAGTATAATACAAATATATCCATAATTCTTGCTTGTAAAATTTAGCTTGGTAAGAGGTCATTGTCTTTGGTATAAGGGTGTTATGACTTTTTTTATTTTTCTGTAAGCCACGAGACATTGGGAGTTACACTTTATTCACAGTAGTCAACCATTTGAGGCACACCGTTTTATTGTTAGATTATGTGAACAGCTTAAAAAATATTTTTTTTTTCTGCCTTATTTTCTAAATATTAACATACACATATAGTGCCTTTTAATAAAGCAGTGGTGGGTTTAGGTGCACTGCTGTATTTTATCCTTTAAATATTTTCTTTAGATATGGATGAAAACTCAAATAAACACCAATTTGCTCAAGAGAAAGCTGATCTTGATCACAGCAATGAACCAGATTTGGGACATCAGAGGAAAGTAGGTCCCTCTAGGGTTCCTGAGAATTTTGGGTGTTTAAATATTCATTGGTTGTGTATTTTGGGCCAATTTACCCCTTTAACCACTTGCCAGCTAGCCGCCATCATTATACTGTGGTAGGTCAGCACGATACAGCAAGCCGTCGTAGCTGTACGTCGGCTCCTTTAAGCGGGATAGCTTGCACACACACACCACCGGAGGCCACAAGCAATCATGGGCACATGAGGCAGAACAGGGATGTGTGTGTTCTATTCTGAGAGGAGATACAGAACATGAGTTCCTAATAGCTAGGAAGCACGATCTGTCATCTTCAATAGTCAGTCCCCTCCCCCTACAGTTATAACGCACAGTCAGGGAACACAGTGAACCCCTTCATCGCCCCTAGTGTTAACCCCTTCCCTGTCAGTGACATATATACAGTTATCAGTGCATTTTTATAGCACTGGTCGCTGTATAAATGACAATGGTCCCAAAATAGTGTAAAAATGATCCACTATGTCCACCGCAATATCGCAGTCCTGATAAAAATCACAGATCGCCGCCATTACTAATAAAAAAAATGCCATAAACGATCCCCTATTTTGTAGATACTATAACTTGTGCGCAAACCAATCAATATACGCTTATTGCTATTTTTTTTACCAAAAATATGTAGAAGAATACATATCGGCCTAAACTGAGGAAAAAAAATTTTTTTTATTTATTTTTGAAGGATATTTATTATAGCAAAAAGTAAAAAATAATGTATTTTTTTTTAAATTGTCACTTTTTTGTTTATAGCGTAAAAAAATAAAAAACACAGAAGTGATCAAATACCACCAAAATAAAGCTTTATTTGTGGGAAAAAATGACATCAATTTTGTTGGGTTGCAATGTCGCACCACCGCGCAATTGTCAGTTAAAGGGATGCAGAGATGAATTGCAAAAAGTGCCCTGATCATGAAGGGGGTAAAATCTTTTGGGGCTGAAGGGGTTAAAAGAAAAATGTAAAAATGTTTTTTTTAACAAAACAAAAAAAATAGTTAACATAAAAAAATAAGAATACAATAAAAAAAAAATAAACAAATAAAAAAAAAGGTATAGATTTAATGCTGCCTCAACCTGACATTTGTGATACCCCTTTCTCTAAATTGTTAAAGAGCATTGAATCTGTATTTGTATAAACAAAAAAAACTATGGAAACTGCCTTCAAACATTGCAGCTATACAAAAGGCAATACCCTCTCTCGGTAGTGATTAACGTATTCATTGATTCTCAGTAAAAAATCTATTTGCAAGTCAAGCAGTCCACATGAAGTTGTATTGGAGAGAGGGCAGAAACTCTGTTTAATGAAACAGACCACCAAAAAAAATGTTTTAGAATTTAGTTAGGCCTGACTGCAATTAATTCAATTCAAGGCTTCTCCTTAAAACAAACATACAACTATGCTTTAAGGTCCGCTGTATTTCACAGTATTTTGCCAAGTCTGGGTCCTCTCTGGATTATCCATTGATGTTTGTGTATTTAGCCTAAAATACAAAACTCAAAAAACATTAATAACACCTCACTGTACCTCTCCGAGAGGTTCCTAATGGAGTAAACTAGTAGCCCATGCTTTTAACAGACTTCAAGCCGAGATAATGAGTCCATCAACAGTAAGTACAGTTAAAAATGTACAGATCCACCCAACATATATGTAGGAAAACTTGGTGGGTTTGTAAATATTTAGAGTCTAAGAAGACAACATGTACACATATAACTTTCACACATATTAACAGCACGTGAGTCAATTTGGAAGGAAAAATAAAACACATACTGAATCTATAAGATGCCACAAGGTGCAAAGTAATGTATTATTATGTACTTTCTGAGTGTCAGAGTGAATGAAACTTTACTCTAAGCCACAGGAATGGAAAAACAAACAAAACAAAATGTCTACAGTTTCTCAGAGTCATAGGGATTCAGATGTCATATCTGTGCACAGGTTATTTATTCACAAATACATATAAAATTGTAAAAAAAAGTATAGGTGTGAACTGGTGCCAGTACTGAGCTCATTACAAACGGAAACAAAAATTACAAAGCATGCGCATTACTGTGATCACATTTCTTATTGATGGCCATCCAACAATGGTGTGTAAAAATAAAATCTTTGTTTAGACATGGACAGTTCATGCACACATCCATTACATCACTCAGACGCACACATTCATTTAGATTGCATCCCATACATTCTAGATAGAGAGACCTTTGGTAATTGCAACTGAATTGCTAGGCGTTTCTGCCCACTGGAACAATACAAAAGAAAGAAAGAAAAAATAAATAAATGGAATATTATACTTTACCTTCTTTTCGGCATGTGTATTTATGCATATGTACAGCTATCTACATACAGCTGCTTTATAGGTAAATATGCTTTCAGGAACTCACTTAACCTGAAAAAATATAACTTGTAGATTACTCTATCCCCCTTTTTTTTCTTTAACCTATTTAAAGCAAACAATACAACATTCTTATGTGTACATTGGTAAATGGTCAATGACATTCCTACTTTGATATAGTGAAACTTAAATTCCATATACATCTAAAACATAACTTATATCTTGTATTTCATCCCCAGTTTTAGTATACTGGTTTGGTTCCAGATGGACAAGTTACTCCCTCCATTTTTCCAATTCAAGGATTCAGTAGCATTTATTTTAAAGGATTGGAATTCTTTCACAAACTCATCCCGTTCCTGTTTTATTTGCCTAATCTCATACTGTAAAGCCCCATTCTCAGCCGTAATAGTTGAGGAAGGGATTTATGATTTTGTATTTTAATATTTATTATTCCTAGGCGCTTCACCCCAGCATGATGAGTACACTTCCCCATCATGCCTCTTTGCTGTATATTGCTTCTGTTTTAATATCTTTTAACCACAAGACAAACAAAACTGAGATTTGTGCCCGAATAACCCACATGTGTAGCACTTTATCTTTTGTAAAGTATTAAAGTGTCTCTTAACAACTGGTGTGATTTTAGGCTAAGAAAATTCAATGGCTAAAACCTGATTAAACCTTTTTCTGTCTTTATATACGATATAAGGGCACTTTTAAAAGAACTCCCACCTTTCAATGAGGTGTTGAAACTAGAACATACTCCAGATGGAGATAATTTCCTGTTGCATTTAGAAATACTACAACCGGTTTCATTACAATCGATGGTATGTGGAGATTGCACATTGCTGGGCTGGAAGATGCAGATAATTGTTTAAATTTACTCTCTGCCTCCTCCAGCCCCCGTGCCAGCTGATCAACTTCTCTCTGCTCGTTTTGGTTGTCTATTGTTGGCTGCTGGTGGCTAGCATTCCAATTTGTCATCGAAACTTTTTGAGTATCAATATTACTTTTGGCTATTTCTAGATCTTCCTTGAGAGACATGATTTGCAACAATAATTGTGTGTAATTTTTAGCCAAATAGTAAGCCTCAAAAAATAGTGCAGTCTTACCCTCATGTTTGCTGTATTTTTTCTCTATAAGTTTTACATTTACATATTCTTGTGCCTGGTGCCATGGGCTTTTAGATTCCTCCATTGCTCTTATTATTTCAGAGCTATTTTTAACTTTAGCAATCCTGCCCATCAATGTCTCCATGATGTAAATGTTCAGTGATGATACAAAAATACACAACCAAACAGACATCTGACACAGTAGTCTACCATGTACACTATGCACAAGAGTGGAGACACAAACATTAAAATAACACTAGTACCTTTAGAGAATATAGTCTACACCCAATAAAAAAAATACAGAGGAGATGTGCTGAACAATAGTGCTGAGATCAGCACACAAGGAACAATAGGTAACCCTCTAGGTAGACAATAGAAAGGTATACACAGCTGTGTTTACTCCAATAGCTGTTACACCCAGTTCAGTTTAAAAAAAAAATGCAAAAAAAAAAAAAGATACAATTTGAGCTTGTCAAATTATTGGTAGGATTTCTCCTAACAAAAATAAAAATGTCAAAGTATAATATAGTATGCTAAATGCACCTTATGATACCCTCTAAAATTACTTATTTTCAGATATTAGCTTCAGTAACTAGACTTCCACATTTTCAACAAAACAACCAAGACCACACTCATTTGGTGTCTTTCCAATAAAACACATGTACGCACCATACAGCACACTCAAGCAAAGGTTAGAGAGTGCAATGAAGCTTGGTGAACACAAAAGAAACAAATAAAAAAAGCCAAAAATTTTCCCACTGAGTTACTTTCTCCCCATTACATTGACTGGTTATATGTGGGGATATGGGGATATTGAAAAAAAAAACATAAAATATGTGGTGTATCCTCTCTCCTTAGAGTTATTCTGATACCCACTAAGCAAACCGAACATTTACCTTTATTTTTCCCAAGATAAACCTGTTGTGACCGCCAAACTACCAGAAAAACTGACTCTTTGTGGTAGCCATTCTGTTACCCTTGTACTATGTTGGAAATGTAAACATAAATATGTAAATGTTAGGTTAAAATAAGAGAATTACATGAAGCAATACAGAGTATATTGCTTAAAACATGAATCTACCGGCCTCTTCGCTGATGATATCCTCCTTTTTGTCACCTCACCCATCACTTCCCTACCGAACATATGCAAGACCCTGGAAGACTTCGCTCAAATCTCGGGACTAAAAGTAAATTACGCCAAATCCCAAGCACTTAACATATCAATTCCGGCAGATGCGGTCACCCTCCTGAAACAATCGTTCAAATTCGCCTGGAATGATACCTCAATTAGATATTTGGGCATCAATCTGACCCCTAGGATCGAATCTCTCTATGCAACCAATCATCCCCCCATGTATAGGAAGCTAGAGGCTGACATGACCTCCTGGTCTCGGAGTAATCTATCTTGGTTGGGGAGGGTTAACTCAATAAAAATGACCCTGCTCCCTAGGCTCTTATACCTCTTCAGAGCATTACCTTCTTCAATACGGTACGACCATTTGAAATCTTTCCAAAGTAGGGTGGTGAAATTTACTTGGGGTAATGCAGGCTACAGAATACCACAAAGGATGCTATACCTCCATAGAAGACGAGGAGGCCTGGGGCTTCCCCACCTCTACAAATACTACCAGGCAGCCAGGTTAGCACAATTATCAATTATTTATTCCAAGTATGAAAAACCTGACTGGGTATACATAGAAAAATTAGCCACCCCAAGACATACACTCGATTTCCTATTATGGTCCCCTCCGAAAGAGCGACCCCCGATCTTAGCTCCTACCCTTTCCCACTCTTTCGCTCTATGGGATAAACTACGCTCCTCACCGGAATTTGTCTCGGAATGTAGACCCTTATCCCACCTCTTTAACAACCTGAAATTTTACCCTGGGTTGGAGATATCAGCTTTCAAATGGTGGTTGGAGAAGGGACTGTACCGAATTGGACACTTCTTTACCGCTGCAGGTCCCCTAACTCTTCAGTATTGTATCAAAAAATTAGACATGCCTGACTCTGAACGATTCCGGTTTCAGCAAATTACACACTTCCTTAAATCCCTCTGGAGGGATACAACCCTCCCCCCGAAATTCACTGAATATGAGTTGTGGTGTGGACAAGCCGTGGTCCAGCAGGGGGGGGTATATCTGTGATCTACTCGTCCCTTGCCTCCGCGACCTCCAAGGAGGCATATATGTGCGCCTGGGAATCTGACCTTCAATTCCAGTGGGACGTAGATAAATGGCAGGCAGCCTCCTTCAAATATTTCAGAGGCATTCTGAATACTACCTTAACTGAAGCCAGCCTGAAGGTAATCTCAAGGTGGTACTACACCCCCTCTAGACTAGCCGTAATCTACCCAAAGGCTGACCCCCTCTGTTTTAGGGGCTGTAAACACGTAGAAACGATGGTTCACATTTGGTGGGAATGCCTGAGAATCCGTTCCTTCTGGAAACATATTTTCAATTTAATTGACAAGCTGGTGGAAGGTCAGATTCCCAGAACTCCAATGGTGGCCCTTTTGAACGATCAAATCCCATTAGTAACCAAACCCCTCAGGAGATTGATTCACTTAATTCTTCTAAGAGCCAAGCTCACTATAGCCAGAGCTTGGAAACAACAGACAGTGTCCTTCTCTGCAGTCAAAAGGAAAATATCATGGATAATGGCACAGGAAAAACTCTTGAGCATACTTCTAAACACAACTGATAAGTTCGACAAGACCTGGGAACCGTGGGCCCAACTGATGGGGCTTTCCCCAGGGCCTCTCTCACGGCCGTGTTAATTTACCTATGGAGTATTAGGCGTTGCTCTTCTCTCTCTGCTCACTCTGAGCTTTTCTTTCTTTCCCTCTCTCTCTTCCCTTATGCCATCCAAGCTCCTTTAGCCTAGAGGTTTATGGTTATAAGTTTAAGTAAAGCCGTTTTGGTTTGTTTTATGTTTGATATTATGCCACTCAAGTGGCTTCAGATCTATTGCACTAGTAAGATTTTACCTGGGGGGGTGGAGTTTTTGGTATAGGGTGTGGTATGTGGGCCCGGCACAGCTTGCTCCCATTTGGGGTGCCGGGATGGGCATATATCATTCTGCCCCTGTCCCAGCCCTCAGGAGAATTGCTGAATGTCACGTTTACGCCAACTTGTGGTTGTACTGGCCATTGAGGCTCTACCTACGTATTTCTCTAAGATTTTGAAAGCCTTCCTGTACTTGCTATTGATTCAATGCGCAACGTGTATATTCACTGTATGTGTAATATCCTTTCCTTTTTCTTGTGAAAATAAAAATTCTTTGACATAAAAAACATCAATCTACAAACATATTTAGTTACAAGAAAAGGCAGATATTTCCCATAGTTACCCTTTTCACCAAAGTTCCATTCTGATGGCTACTCTCCCATCAAGTGCGTCTTTCCCTCCCATCTAGTATGTGTATATCATTACAGGCTGAGGCCTCACTGGTTGGCATGGTGTGGCTCCGATTGGTGAGCTTCCCTATTGCTGTTTAATGACTGGCTACATCTTCAATCCCTATACTTTGCATAAGTCAGCACACTTTAATGCAAATCCTTGTGACTATTTTGAGAAGGAGATTAACTTGAATGTTCCCAGGAAGTTAAGTATTTATTCAGGGTTGGCCTCCCTTCACTGCATATCCCAGAATGGGATCCTTTGAAGTGAGTATGTGTAAAACAATAAGGTTTGTATCCCATTGTTTCTATACACAAGCCTAGGTGCCGACTTGTCTGGTCTACTAGAGATTTCTATGAAGATAATGCTGCGCCCTACAAAAATACAAGCTAAATTAACTATATTCATAGTTACAATATTTTACAGCTATTAATGGAGATTTCACATAAACTCATAAGGCAACAAAAGAATGAGTGTGGGGTAATTATAACTCTACACAAGTACCATCCCATATAGAACCATATACAAATGAAAACACGTTAGGGTGGCACTTTATGTGTACCTTGCAGGGGAATATACAGACATATTATTAATGAGAGGTACATACAGATAAACATCAAGAAATAATTGTATTCCCAAAAAGAAGATTTGCTATTTTAAACATACTAAGTCACATTATTTTAAATTTCTTATATGTTTGCCCTAAAAGAGCCTGTTGTTTTCATAATAGCATACAATGAGTGAAAGGGGAAAAAGGGGTAAACAAGGAGCACACGTTTTCTTGATTTGAATTTATACATATACATCTTATTAACATATCTAAATGAATGAGCATGCAGATAAATTTGCAAATTCACCTGTGTAGTTTTGTTCAGCCGGTCTGGTGGCGGTAGAAGGGGAGGAAAGAAAGAAGGAAGAAGGAGGGGAGGGGGAGAGGGAAGGGGGAAGAGGGGAGGGGAAAGGGGAAGGGGGAAGAGGGGAGGGGAAAGGGGAAGGGGGAAGAGGGGAGGGGAAAGGGGAAGGGGGAAGAGGGGAGGGGAAAGGGGAAGGGGGAAGGGGAGGGAAAAATGAAGAAGGGGGGAAGAAGGGGAAAGGGGAGGGAAGGAAGGAAAAGAAAGGGAAGGGGGATTTAGGGAGAGAGAGAGAGAGGAAAGGAAAGCAATCAAAAAGAGAAGAAAATGAGAATGGATCTTACCTTTAAGAATCAAAAAGGGTCGATAAATAGGCTGTGGACAATAAATGTCCCAAAAGGCAAAAGCCAAAAATTAAAGTGTTGATAGCCTTTATTTGGCAGGTAGTACACTTCGGAGGTGGATCCTTTCATGGGGTGTACACTGTTGCCCTAGTTTAACCCCACACTGGCAGGTCAGTGAGCAGATGAGCCTGCTCCCATCCCTCTGGGTCCTACATGGCCCTTCTGAACTTGTGATCTGGGTGACAGGGGTGGACTTAGGAATTTCTCCATCCCCCTCCTGTTATTGATACAGACTCCTTCACATACATATATATCCCCACCCATGGCTGTTTGAACATGGCTGGTTATTTGTCTGAAGACACTGATGTATATGTATCTGGTAAATTGAGAATACAGTTGAGGAATTTTCAATCAATACTGTGTCTGGAAGGTGAGCTAGTCCCCTGGTAGTTAAAGTGTGAGCTCACTATTGGTTTAAGACAATCAATTATTGTACCATTTTACGAGGGTATCAGCAGCACAACATATTTACATACAAGTATTGGAGGGGATAACTCTCTGACATGACAGCTAGATTCAGAGAGAAGTGGGGGGGACCTATTCGTCTAGTGGTAGTAGGTTGGTTTCTTTGATCCAAGTTGACCATGGGCTCCACAGTTGGATAGCATAGTTTCTCTTGCTGTTGCTATGTGCAATTGTTTGTTCATATATGTAGTGTAAATGGGTTGCTCTCACTACTTCACCCAAGGTTGGTGGGATGGGATTTTGTCACCATCTAGTAACGCACAGTCTGGCGGCCAGCAGAATGTGTGTGGAGTATGGTATGTCTCAGTGGTTTTGGACAGTGGTCCAATTCCAGGGATAGTAGTGCCAGGCCAGGGTGAGGAGTCATTTTAGTGTGGGATATTGCAGATAATAGATGAAATGTTGATTCCCAGAAGGTTCTCAAGTTAGGGCAGCTCCAGAAGGTGTGGAGCATGTCCCCTTTTTTACCACATTGTCTCCAGCATTGAGCGTCTAACTTTCCAGAGAATTTTGATATCCTTTCTGGGGTCAAGTACCACCTTTGAAATATTTTAATAGCCAATTCCCATAGGTTAGAGCAGTTAGTGGCTTTGTAGGTGGCGTTAATTGCATTGGTCCATTGTTCAGATGTGTAAGTGTGTCCTAGTTCTGCTTCCCATTTAAGCATAGGAGCGGTTTTGGTAAATATGTTTTTCTGTTGAAGTAAGTTATAAAAAAGGGATATGCCCTTGTGTTTGCATGACGGGTTTTTAAAAAACATCCAAGCGGGTTGAGGGAGTTTGCATGCCCATGGAGGTGAAGAGTGTAGGTAATGTTTGGTCCGAAGGTATAAATAGAGATCTGAATCGGGTAGGCGAAAATCCTTTTGTAATTCAGGGAAGGGTTTGAGGTGGTTATTAGCGAAGAGGTCATCAATATGTAATATACCCCTTTCCCGCCATTTTTTGAAGGATACTAGATCCATTTTATTCTGTAGAATGTGCAGCAGAGTTTTTAGTGTGGCTCTGTTGGGATAATTTTGACTGAGGCGTGGGAATCTGTTCCAGACCCGGGCTGTGGCAGTCATTGTAGGGGGGAGATGTGAGGCTGTTGTGGAAAGGCGTGAGTTAGAAAGTAGCCAGACTGATAAGTTCTTCCCAGGGGTAAGCAATGCTTCCAACTGTCCCCATAAAGTGTGTTGAGAGGGGGCAATCCATTCCCTTGTCTGTGTGAGTATTGAGGCCATGTAAAAGTCCTAAAAATCAACATAGCCTGTTCCGCCAGCTAAGCAGAGTTTGATTTTTATGTGCGCTTCTAGCTTTTTTTCCTTGCCAAGTGAAGGAGGAAAGGATAGTTTGTAAATACCTCAAATAGTTGTTAGGTATGGTGATTGGTAAAGTCCTAAAAAGGTAGAGTACCTGGGGGAGGTGAAGCATCTTGAAAGCTGCTAGACGGCCCATCCATGACAGCTCAAAAGATGCCAGTCTGCGGAGATCTTCTTGTAGCTTATTGCGAAAGGGGATGTAATTATGATAGAATAAGTCAGTGGTAGTCTTAGTTAATTGTACTCCCAGGTAAGTGATGCTCTCGTCTGCCCACACATATGGGAATCGGCTTTGCAGGAGTAAGCTGGTGGGGGAGTCCAGACCCAGGTTCAAGATATAAGATTTTGTATCATTAACTTTGTAGTATGAGACTCCACTAAACCAGGCTAGCTTCCTCTGAACTGCCGGGAGGGAGGTGGTGGGATTAGAGATATTTAATGTTCTCGCATGGATATTCCTGTGATTTATTCATTTGTATGGATGAACTGTGTGAGGAGTTCCATTATGAGGTTGAATATTAAGGGGGATAGGGGGCATCCCTGTCTGGTGCCATTGGAGATACCAAACAGGGATGAGAGTGAGTCTGCCGAGTACACTCGGGTGGAGGGAGAGGAGTATAATGCCATGATGACACTGTAAATGGGTCCCGCAAATCCAAATTTTTCCAAAACTGATGAGAGGTACCCCCAGTGTACCCTAATTTTGGGGCGAATTTGGTTCTTTGCCAGGTTTTGGGAGTGTTATTACTATTGCACTGAGCATTTCTGGGGAGAAAGTGGAGGAGGTTGCGGCTGAGTTGTATACTTTGCAAAGTGTAGGAGCTAAGACTCGATGGAATTTTTTATAGTATTCCCCATTGAAGCCGTCCAGGCCAGGGGATTTAGCATTCGGGAGTTTGTTAATTTTGTGTATGCTATTTCAGGGACTGTAAAGGGGTCATTGAGGCTGGCTAGTTGCGTTGGCAATATTACGGGAAGATCAAGTTGTGCTAAGAATTTAGTTATTTCTTCTTGGGAGGGTTGGATGGTGTTTTTATCTTCCTTTATGTTATAAAGGTCGCTGTAGTATGCACTAAATGCATCTGCTATCTCGTTGGGTTTTAGCACTTTCTCTTTAGTGTGAGGGTGATATACGTAGGAGATTTGGTTTTGTGACCTTTTAATCTCAAAGCCATCAGTCTACCCGCTTTATTACCTGTGGAATAAGTAGTTGCTTTTAGCTTGGTGTACGTTTTTTCAAATGATTCCAGTAATAGGGAACAACTCGTGTCGTATTTTAAATATTTATGTTTGGGTGACAGGGGAGGGGTTGAGTTTGATCAGGGACTCAGCAGCCGCTAAGTCGGCCGTGAGTTGGTCTAGTTTCTGTGCTCTCTTTTTCCTTTCTCTGGCTCCCACCTGAATAAAGATACCCCTGATAACAGCCTTGTGGGCACTCCACACCACCCCTGGGTCAGACACTGTGTGGGAATTGATGGAGAAGAATTCTTCCAGGTGTTGTTGAATAAATTTGGCAGTGGATGGATTATGGAGGAGGTAGCTATTAATTCTCCATAGATGTTAATTGGGTTGGTGTGAGCTGGCATTAATACTGATACTTATAGGGGCGTGGTCTGACCAGGTGGTAGTATGAATCACCGAGGTTGAAATTTTTTGGAGCAAACATTTGTCAGTTAAAAATAAGTCAAAACGTGAGTAAGTGTTGTGACGCGGTGATAAGCATGTGTAGTCGCGTTCACTCGCATGACAACACCTCCACACGTCAAACAAGTCATTGGAACAGAGAAAAAATGTTCAGTGGCAATGTATGTCTCCTACAACCCGCTGTAGAGTCTATGTGGGAGTCTGGGACAAGATTAAAGTCTCCACACCAAAGAACATGACCTTGTTGGAGGGAATTAACTTTTTTCAGCAGGTTTTTGAGGAAGGACATCTGCCGTTGGTTTGGAGCATACAGGGACACCAAAGTATATAATGTGTTGTTGATCTTGCAGAGTAAGATGATGTAACGACCTTCAGTGTCTGTGATGCACTGCTGGAGCTGGAAGTCAACTGTATTACGTATCGCAATTAAGACTCCTCTTTGCTTCTTTGTATAGGATGATTTGAACAGTTGGGGAAATAGCTTATGTTGGCACAAGGGGGAAGAGTCTTGGGTAAAGTGTGTTTCTTGGACACATAGTACATCGCTTTTGAGTGATAAGGCCGTTTTCCACAGGGATGAGCGTTTAGCTGGATGGTTTAAGCCTTTTGCATTCAGGGACAGTACAGTGACTGACATGGTAGTGTTTGTCAGTGAGTAGGGTGTGTTGTTGCACTTACAGTTGGAAAAAGCAGTGACCAATATCCACTAGAGTTTGTTGTACTGTGCTTGTAGAAGTATCTGCAGAGGGATTGTAGTAGTGAGGCTCGATGCGGGTTCGTAAAAATCTTGGAGGTCTCATGTAGGGAGGTTTGAAGGTTTGCCGGTAAATTGTGCCATGGCGCGTACCAAGGGAAATAAAATAAAATATAAACTGGAAAAAAAACAAATAGAGTCACAGCAAACAGTGGCTGAGGGTAAACAGTATGCAACAGGTCAGCAGTTACCAACCTTGGGTGGAAGCTGACTAAACTGGGGGCCGGACCGGATTATGCATGGTAGCTCAGGATGAGTACGGGCAAGAGCTCTTATTTCGCCTTAGGCTGGAAGGTCCCCCAGTGGTATCCTTGAGGTGAGGAGGTGAATCTACCTGAGGTGGATGAGTTATTCTGCAGCGGGTCTTGTAGTATGCCCCAGGATTGTAATAGCTTAATTCCCCCTTCCAATGTGGATATTGTGTGCGGGATTCCGTTGTGTGTGACCATTATAGTGGGCGGATGACGCCATTTGTAAATCAATTTATGATTCATGAGGGCTTTAGTGACCGATTTCAGTTGTCTCCTCATTTGCAGCGTGTATTGCGATAGGTCGGCAAACAGCTGGATATCTGTATAGGGTGCAGGTAGTGTGACGAGCGCCCTTACTTTTGAAAGTATTTGCTCCTTTGCTTGATAATGAATGAATCCTTAGAAGCACATCCCTGGGGACCGAATCCGCTAGGTGGTTTGGTTTGGGGATCCTGTGTATGTGGTCTATAATCAGCTCAATAGGAGTTAGCTCAGGCAGCATGGCAGCAAACATGGTGCTGGCATACTTGTGAAGGTCTGCGGGAGGCACCGTTTCCGGTATGCTGCAAATGTTAATGTTGTTGCGGCGGGAACGGTCCTCGAGGTTTGCTATTTTTGATTTGATCCATTCCATATCATCTTTTTGGGCCATACATGTATCAACTAGATCATTGACTGTCTCTGTACATTCTTCCATTTTGTCTTCTATATACTGCACCCTGTCTCCCATATGTCTCATATCAGCTGTGAATTTGTGGTAAGGGAAGGGAAGGGAAGACAGATTGGTTATGAGGGATGACTGGAGGGACATCAGCATATCTTTCATGGTTGTGTCCAGTACAGGCTGCCCTGATGTGGGAAATGCCGCTATGGAGGACTGCAGGGAGGATATGGCGTGGGCATTATGCAGGTCAGTACTCACTGTGGTTCCGGCCTGGTAGGCTGCATCACATCCACGCTTTGGCTGGGCTCTGGGAGTTTGGGGTGAGCGGAGGTGAATCTGCCCAGGGTAAGGATGGACACTCTCTCTCCATTTCTCCCGGATCACCGTCTGGAAGATCGGTGTAGGCCGATGGTTGCCTTGCTGCTGCTGTGGCGACGCCATCTTGCCTGTGCCCTCTGCGCTGGAAGGAGAGGACCGTGAGTTTTTGCAGGTTCCGTTCATCATTGCGCTTGCGGGATGTCATACCTGCGTGTTGCGGGGCTGTCCGGAGGACGATTGGGGTCTCGATTGGGCTAAAACTTGGCCATTTAGCGGAAACCGGCCTGTGTTACATCAGAGGGGGGCGGGGTCACCCATACGTCACAGGGAAGCCCGGGTTTCCCCTTGTGTCAGAGGGGGCGGGGTCAGGTGACGGGTGGCCCCGCCCTCTGCATATAACAAAGCCCCCGCAGTGTCTCCTCTGTGGAGAGAGCAGGTGGATGGATTCGCTGCGCTGGATCAGATCAGCCATTGCTGGAGAGATGATCATCCATCGCTGGATAGCAAGAGTGGATTACCACCGCTGGAATCTTTTTTTTATTTTATTTTTAATAAAGGAATTTTTCAAAAGTGTGTGTCTTATTTAACTATTTTTTACACTTTCTTTGTGAAATGGTAGGGGTACTTTTTGTAACCCATTACCATTTCAAACAGGGGGGGGGGCTGGGATCTGGGGGTCCCCGTGTTAAAGGGGGCTTCCAGATTCTGATAAGCCCCCTGCCCTCAGACCCCCACAACCACCGGCCAGGGTTGTGGGGAGGAGGACCTTGTCCTCATCAACATGGGGACAAGGTACTTTGAGGGGTCACAGACCCCCAAAGCATCCTCCCAATGTTGAGGGCATGTGGCCTGATATGGTTCAGGAGGGAGGGGGGCGCTCTCTCGCCCCCCCTCTTTTCCTGCGGCCTGCCAGGTTGCGTGCTCGGATGAAGGGTCTGGTATGGATTTTTAGGGGGACCCCACGTCAATTTTATTTTAAATTTGACGTGGGGTTCCCCTTAATATCCATACCAGACCTGAAGGGCCTGGTAATTGAATTTGGGGGACCCTCATCCTTTATTTATTTATTTATTTTATTAATGTCTTTCAATGAGTGTTCTCTGTATTATGGAGCCGACAATTCATAATAGTTGCGAGTGATTTTAAAGGACTTTTTTTCCTGCATAAATGACACTTTGTGCAGGGACAGTTCTAAGCACGGGAAACATTCACAGGCATACTATAGACACCCCCCAGGTACGAAATTTTATTGTTTCACTTTAATCATTATTAAAATCACTGCTCCCGAAAAAACTGCCATTTTTAAAACTTTTTTTTGCATACATGTGCCCTGGGGCAGGACCCGGGTCCCCAAACACTTTTTAGGACAGTAACTTGCATATTAGCCTTTAAAATTAGCACTTTAGATTTTGAACGTTGGAGTACCATATACTTTAATAGGGTTCTAAAGTTCACACGAAGTATGCTATATACTAGCTCCGTCGAATCTTCTTTATACATTCGACAGACACCATAAGCCTTCAAAGACAGATTCGACCGTAATTCATGTGGATTTTTGGACGAATGCAATTTTTGAATGAAAAACGAAATAAATACAAACGAATTTCGGGAGTAACTAAATAAATAAATTTTTCGGACGAAAACGAAATTACGAAACGAAATATTTTACTCTGCACATGTCTAATATGTAGCTCTGATTAATAATATGTATGTATATTGTTACAGTGCATGTACAAATTGTGCAAATTGTGCTTCAATTTAAGGCCCTGATCAAGAGGGATTTCCCACGAAATGCGCAGGACATCTTCTTTGACTCCTCAGTCAGGACCAGCACTTCCTTAACATTTCAACAGTAACTGTGGTTTTAACTAATTGCATTTTTTTTGGAGTATTAAAATGTTTATTCGAAAAATATAATAATTGTACAAAAATGGACAGAAACTATGCACACGGCTGGTACAACACAAAGAGCAATCTCTATATGATACATATAAAAAAAAAAAACAAGGGTTGATAGTATTTGGCTTTGTCCTTTATATTTTAATTTATTTTGACCAAAAATGTCTTTAAGTTCAATGACCAGTTGTATCTCCAGACCCAAGGAGTCGCTATGGGGACGTCTTGTGCCCCGGCATATGCAAACTTATATTTAGGTGGCTGGGAGAGATTTATACAGACAGATGAACATTACACGGAGTTTCTTGATTATGTGTTACTTTGGTTTAGGTATTTGGATGATCTTTTTCTGGTATGGACAGGGACCAAAGATAATCTATTGAAATTTATACAAAGCTTGAATGACAATAAATGTAACCTTAAGTTTACCTTCAACTTCGACAATGACCGGATCCCTTTTTTGGATCTGTGCATTGCCAAACAGCTGGATGGTACATTGGGAACTGATTTTATATTGTAAACCAATGGCTGGCAACACATTGCTTCATGCATCAAGCTTCCACCCATACCCTTTGGTGCGTGATCACTTGTTGCTCAGGGGGTACTCGTGCACCAATTTAAGAAAAGATTTCAATAGGTCCTTGTCCTGCTCTAGAAATTCCCTATTCTATAAACGACCTAAACCTCCAACCAGTGACTTTATCAGATTCATTACCACAATCTCTTCCCATCACAAGCAACTAAGAGATGGTGTTTGTCAAGCCTGTTCTTTACAAGACCATTTGACCCAGTTAGGACCCAGTGGTACCTTTAAATGTGGTGATTGTCCCTGCTGTCCCTGGATCTTGGAAGGTAGAAAATTCACTTTACCCAATGGAGAGAATTTTCTCCCACAAACCTTCTCCAACTGTGGTATTATGGGGGTAGTAGTGTATTTGATGCTCTGTAGATTTAAAGCCTTTTATATAGGCAAAACCATCATAGAATTTCGCCAAAGAATAAGTGATCATCTATACTAATAAAAAAACGGGGTAACTAATGCGCGCAACCTCACTAAAGTAGATGTAGGGAGGCTGCCAACATAAAAGTGATCTCACACAGTAAAATAAAATTAATTCAATTGGTATGTGGCGCTACCCACCCTGGGGAGACCAAATAAATAATCAGTTCTAAATAAAGATAAAACTGAAATGGAATATAAAACTCAATCTTCTGAATCAATCTTCTAAATAATAATAAATATGAATAAAAGTATAAAAATATAAATCAACAGTGCAAAATAGCAACAGTGCAAGCTAGCCAGTTAGGCTTAAGTGTAATATACAATAGATGTGCAATGTTCCCAATAAGAATCCTTCAATCTAAACAATAAAGTGCATAAATATTCAGTAAATAAAGTGAAAACACAATATTAAACTGCAGCGGTCCTAAGATATTGTACAAATATTCAAATTTGTGTATCAAACTGATTAATGTGCTGAATTAATACTTTTCAAATTCTGGAAAAAACACATGAAACTTCTCAAAAGTTCAAACAGTGCCAATTCATGCATCAATTGTGATCCATGCAGTCCGGCGTGCGCCCCACTATTCCCCCAGCCTCTCACCTCAATTAGTGGCCCCTACAGGCTTAGTTGTGTTGTATAGTAATGGTCGATGCTCCAATCGGCCGATCGATCTCCTATGATTGATCTCTCTAAATCTATCCTCAGTGGTAATTCGATCTCAACCAGTAACACCGGGTCTCAATCAAGAGGTGAGATAAAAAAGGGTTAAGGGGCTTCAATGTGTAGTAAATTATTAAAAATAAATTATTTCCACACAATAGCCACTTACATTTAAAATCAGTAAAAAACAATGAAGATATGGGGTACTCCCCTTATGGAGCCCCTTATCCCTTCTTTGTCTCACCTCTTGATTGAGACCTGGTGTTACTGGTTGAGATCGGATTACCGCTGTGGATAGATTTAGAGAGATCAAAGGATAGGCCTCTTTTGGCCTCCTTCGCTTGCCTTGATCTTATCTGGGCATTCCACCCTTATAACGATCGTAGAGCACTTGTACATTAATGCGTGATCGCGAACCTGCGCAGTGAGGGGAAACTGACCCAGTGACATCAGACGCCGCCTGCCAGTGCTGTGCCTTGACGTACATGGTTCAAGGATCATATTTAATGGGTCCTTCAGACCCGCTGGGTATGCGGTACGGCCCTGTCCAGGGGTGGTGTGCTGGTTGGTGTGGAGTCCCAGGTAAGGTCCAGCCTCCTCTATTTGCAGCCTATTATTGTCCTTGATTGTACTGTCTTACTTGACAGTCTGGTTACCTTCCTCACAGGTTCTATTACTTTATAGTGCCTCCTGGCTGGATAGCCATCGGCACTGCCTGTTATAGGAATTACATTTCCCTTGCTTCTGTTTGGCTGTGTCCCTTCCTGAGTGCCTCCTCTGTTCAGCCTCGATCATTACCACCCCAGCAATGTGTTACCTCTGTAATATTTGCTGGTGAGTTTTACACCCATTCGATCGTTCTGTACAATCTGGGGGAGATTGGTTTTCTTCCCCCCTTTCCCCCTCCCCCTTTTTACCCACCCCCTTTCCCCCCCCAATCCCTCCCACTCATTCTTCTCCCCCCCAATCCCTCCCACTCATTCTTCTCCCCTTTCCTCACATGTTTTTGATGTTGTACTTATTATATATTTTATTGTATTTTCTGTTTTATAGACAGTTCCTCCTGAAGAAGTGGTTTCAATCCACAAAACTAGTAGAGGATCAATTTGTCTATATCCCACATCAACAATCATCTTACTTCCTGTATATGTTTTTTTATATATTAAAATTATGTTTTTATATTAAGAATTTGTTTGTGTATCAGCACAGTGATAGTCCAGTACAACCTACTTGATGTGTATATATCCATGGTCAGCCACAACAATTGTCCTTATAGACCCTTCTTGTCCTGTTTCTCTATGTTAATTTGGATGATGGTACTTTATTAATTATTGTTAGTTAGTTGTTATGTGAGGCAATACTCATACATTTTATAAGGCTTGATAGAAAAAACAAGTCTAAATGGCTAAGCTAACGGCCTCCCTCTCCTTCGTCCCATGCAGCCCAAATGGGAGCCTGCTGTGCTAGGGCTAACTGGGGGGTTCAGCCAGAAACCACAAGGAGAGGGTTTGGCCACTCTCCTTACAGAAACATATAACTCAATGGGAGCCATGTCATTTAGTTAAACTTGAATTTAAGAATGATAACATAAGATGGTCTAGTGGAGATCATAAGGGAGGACACTTAGGGGCCCACCCTCTCTGTAATTCAGTTAATTTGGCTGATAAACCGTGCTGGGGTGTTAGATAACTCTAGGTCATTTTATAGGCTGATTCAACTCCTGGTTGACCATAAAGTAGAAGGAGAGAGAAAGTGGGGGGAAGGGAAGAGTAGGGGATAGAGAGTAAGTGTGAAAGGAAAGGAGTGGGGGAGAAGAAAAGAAGAAGGAGGAACCCTCTTGGAGGGCTGTAGATATGGTCTGGCAGTATAACTAGCTCGGACTTAAAAAGGCATCCTGTTCTTAGGGAAGTAAAGATACACCTATGTATTTAGCCCAGGGTTCCCAAGTGAGTTTACATTTCTCTGATGTGTCTAGTATGATGTTGGAAATCTTCTCCTGAGACATTATCCAGGAAATCTTTTGTTTGGTCAGGTGAAAAGAGACTGAGGGGGACTTCCATGCACGGGCTATTCTTATCTTGGCCCCCAGGAGAATAAAGTGGATTAGGGATTGGATCACTTTAGTTATGTCAGGGATTCAGCTATTAAGGAGTGTGATTACAGGGTCCTGTTTCACTGCATATCCAGTGGATTTGCGGATGAGATTAAATATTCTGTTCCAGTACCTATGTGGCCCCACGCTCTAAAACAACGGGGGGGGGGGAATGAGGGAAAAATTTGGTGAGATGGGAAGGGACCAGGTACCAGCGGTATATGACTTTGAGGTCCGCCTCCACAAGGGAGCTATTAAGGATTCCCCTGTAGGAGCAGGCAAATATCGTGTGCCAGGTGTCCAGGTCCCATTCTATCTTGAGGTCATGCTCCCATTTCAGCATGTAGATTACTTTCTCTGAAGGTTCAGCTAAGGCTGAGTACATTCTAGAGATTCCCCCTCTCACGCTCACAGCTGAGGAACACCATAGCTCATAACGGGTTACAGAAAATGGGCTCTCAGAATTTTTCCACACCTGACACAGGAAATGTAACAACTGGTTGTATCGGAATGTTTCCAAAGGGGGCATGTCCAATTTAGAGACACAATAGCTAAGTGTGATGGGACCGTTCCCATTTAAGTATTGCCCTATTCTGTAGAGGCCCTTATCTAGCCATCACCTGAAAGCATTAATATTGGGATTCGGGAGGAACTGGGGATTAGGGAAAATATGTGCTAGAGGGTTCCAGGCCGATGTCAGGGATTGTCTTTTATGTAGAGAGTCACATAAATACATGGAATGTGAAAGGTGGGGGATAGAATTGGGGGTTGATCTTTCTGCAGGCTCCATTTTAGGAAGTCTAGGGTATGGTTAGGGGTTGCCTGCCTTTCTATTCCTACCCAGTCTGGTTTTAAGCCTCTGGAGTAAATGATCTAAAATTGGCAGAGTTGGACAGCCTAATAATACCACCATAAGTTGGGTAACCCCAATCCCCCTTTTTTCCTAGATCTAAATAGCACAGTCTTGGAGAGGCGGTGCCAATTACCACCCCAAATAAAGAAGGTAATCACTGACTGCAGCTTATCTAGGAGACACTTGGTTATGGGTATGGGGAGGGAGTGGAAGAGGTAGCAAGGTCATCTTGACCTCATTCAGTCTCCCCAGCCAGGACATTTTGTAGAGAGACCATTGGGTGAGGTATTCTGATAGTGTCTTGAACATAGGGGAATAATTGTATTGGTGTAAAAGTCAATTTTAGATGTGAGTTGAACGCCCAGGTAGGGGAGAAAGGATGCACTCCAGGAGAAAGGGACCTTTCTTGATTTTTTATGACCTCTTCATTTTCCTAGAAGGGTGATTCCAGAATAGAGTGGTGGGAATCCAAGATTTTGGGCAGGGTTATGTCTTCTAGGAATGAATTAACTGAGTTAGGATTATTTGGGTCCTGTGCAGAGTAGAGTTTGGAGTAGAAGGAGTGAAAAGTTTCTAGTATCTTTTTGGGGTTCTGGGTCAGAGTTCCTGACAAGGACTTGATTTTGGGGCGGAAGAACGTTTTAATTCTGGGGGAAGTTTAGCTGCTAATTGCAGAGCAATTTTGTTGGCTTGTAGATAGAATCTGCCACTCACCCATCTCAGACGTTTGTCTGCATTGGAGGTAAGGGCCAGATTCAGGGCTACTCTAGAAGACTCTAGTTTAGCAAGGGTGTCAGGAGTAGGATTATTCTCGTGGGACGTGCTGAGGGATTTGAAGTCTTTTTTGAGTTTCTCTTTTTCTTTCTTTTTCTCTTTTTCATGACAGCTTTGTTGGCCACCCAAAGAGAGCTCAGGGTCATGTCTCCAATATCATTGATGAGGAAAAACTCCCATATGTCCCTTTCAAGCATAGTACAGTGAACTGGGTTGGATAGGAGGAGTTTGTTAAGGCGCCATTGGGGGGGTCCTGGGGGGATAGGGAGCTGGTGGTTCTCAAGATCACCAGAGAGTGATCTGACCAGGAAAACACGTGGATAGATACGTGTGAGGCTGTGTGGATCTCTGAGTTGAGGATGAAGATGTGGTTGATTCTGCCATATGTCCTATGCAGGGCAGAGTAGTGCATGTAATCTTTAGTTGTGGGCTTCAGTTCCCTCCAGGTGTCAATCAAGCCCAGGGAATGAAGTAGAGGGGCAACACGGAGACTCTGTTTGGGTGTATTTTGAGATCTGGTCTGTCATGTGTTGACTTGGCTAGAAGGTGGTCAAAAGTGATGTTGGAATCACCTCCAGTAATTACTCTGCCTTCCAGTAGGAGGGAGAGGGATGATAACCTGGAGGAAAAGAAGTGCGCTTGGCCTTGGTTAGGGGCGTAGTATGAGATGATGGAGCACATCACCCCTTCAATGAGACCTTTGATCAGGATATATCTGCCGTCCGAGTCCCTGACTGTGTGTGTGTGTGTGTGTGCAAATGGGATCCATTTATAGAAAAGGATGGCAACTCCCCTCTGCATTTGCCAGATAGAAGGTGGGGAAATTATGGTGGAGAAAGGAGGGGGAGTAGCTGGTGGGAAAATGGGTCTCCTGTAGTAAGACAATATCAAGACCTCTAAAGTGGTAGCTTTGGAGGGCCTTCCACAATTTAGATTGTGAGTCTAGCCCCTGCGTGTTATGAAAAGCAATCCTGAGATTCCTATGGTGGGGGGTCGGATCAGCCACCAGCGTGTGGAGGGGGTAGTGAGTGGAGCTTACCTCAGCCACTGGAGATCAGGGGTCATCTTACGGGGACCCAGGGAGTATTTCAATGCCATGTGGATGGATCAAAGGGCACTCTCCGCCAAAGTTCCTGTGGGGTGCATTTGAAGAGGTTAGATAAGGGGAGGCAAGGCATAGGGAAGCGTAAAAGAAGGGACGAAAGGATGAGTAGAAAGATATTATGAGTTCAGCAAAGTACAGCATATAGCAATGCAGCAACAGGACTGGCGAGCCAAGTCCTAATCTGAACCCTACGATATGGGTAGGATCGGTAAAGACGCAACCCTGGTAAATGTTGCTTTCCTGGTTTCACCAGAGGAGGAGAACTCCTCTATGTCACAACAGATGGGGTGGCTACTCCAGCTGTTAGGCCCCCCTGTAAGGGAGGATAGTGTTGTGGGACCTTAGAAGGACGGAGCTAGGAGGAGTAAGCAGGTCCGGTACAACACACAAAAAACAAAAGATTAAACCTCACATTAGCGGTAGGATTTGGGGAGTTGTACGAGGGAAAGAAGGGTATGGGGGGGGGGGGTGGAGGGGGAGAGGAAGGGAACAGAAATACATTTGAGAAAGTGTAACCAGCAAAAACAAAACATTGTGCAAACAGTCACTGGCGGGTGAGTAACAAGCCCGCTAAGACTAGAGACTGAAGGAAAGGAGGGTATCCCAAATTATCCATAAAATGGGCTAATGGGATCCAACAAAATGAGACCATTGGTCCGTTTGGGTAAACTTGTAACCAAGTGTGTGTAGAGCAGTCCACTACACAAACAAATGGGGCAACCATCCAGACCAAGAGCAGAGGTTAGACATCCCCTTAGGGAAATGAGGGAGAGCTGCTCATCTTGGGGGGTGAGAGGCTTGGTGTCTCTTAGATAGCTGCTTTTTCCATAGCTGCTCAGAGGGGGTCACTTGGAGGAGCCTGGCTTGACAACTGGTTGCTGGTGAGGTAACTCTTGGGTGATGAATCTGAGGTGTAACAGCAAGTGTTCACCATCTTGAAAATTGGTGAATCCATATGATTTGTCTCTGAATTGAAACTGGAGATGGAAAGGGAAAGACCAGCGGTATTTGATGGATTTCTGCACCAATATTTTGAGGAGAGGTTTGAAGGATCTCTGCTTCCGGATTGTGGTGGGGGAAATATCCACAAAGATTTGAATTTTGTTCCCCTGGAAGGAGAGGTTGTCCAGATTTCGGGGGATTTCTTATTATGTTTTCTTTCACTTCATAGCAGTGGGTTTGACCACAACATCCCTCGGGAGCCCATCTTGATGAGGGGGGGAGGGGGTTGCAGGGCTCTATGGGCTCTATGTCTATAGTCTATGGCCATGGATATCAGGGATAATGTCCTTAATGAAAAGCTTAAGAGTGCCTGGTATATCTGTGACCGATTCACGGATCCCTCTGATACGGAAATTGTATCGCCTTCTCCTATTTTCGAAATCATTCAGTTTGGCTAGCGCAGTTTCAAGTTGATCTTGCAGTGTTTGGATGCAGGGTGTGTTTTGGTTGGTGTGAGCTGCTGTGCTACTGTCTGCTCAATGGCATCCATGCAGACTCCTAGGCTCTACAAGTCAGCCTTAATGGTAGCTGTTATCTGCTTACCGTTTTGGGCTAGGCCTGTAGCCAGCATTTCAGAGATGCTATGGAGCAGCTGGAACATATCAGGAGATGGCCAGGTAGTGTAGGGGATGTCTTCTGGGAGCTTGCTAGGCCCAGGGGGAGTGAAGGAGATCTGCCATCGTCCTGCTCAGCAGGGATTCTTTGGAGGCTGGGGAGACCCTGTGAGAGTTAATGTTACTCATGGATGTTGCCAGCAAGGAATGTGGCTGCTGGTGTGGTGGTGGAGGGTCAGCAATGGAGTCATGATCCTCCAGGCCTCCATGTATGTGCGCCGTGGCCACCATCTTGGATGGTGCAGGGATTGCCATGCCAAAATCTAGCTGGCCGGATCGGCATGCGGGTCGATGTCCTGGTTCTTCTGGGAGGTGTGGGGGTCTAAATGAGTTGGGTCCCGCTCGTGTCTGAAGACCAGAGGGGCCAGAGAGGGACGGAGCTCTCGGTTTTGGCATCTTCCTGGGAGTCCTGCGCATGCGCATCCCCAATTGCATTTTGAATGTTTTAATTCAACCATTTGTTAGTTGGATAATAAAGATTTGTTTTTCCTTTTAATTGTTTGGTATGCCTATTTATTGGACCTTACAAGGTACAAGTAAAGTAGCAGCCTAGCGTGTTTTCATTTGTATATGTCTTTTAAAAATAGACGTATGAGTGCTGCCAGCATTTCTTCAGAGGTTGAAGGGGGGTCAGCCTGTCAGTTCTCAGACCATACGCCACACACTGCATCAAATTGGTCTGCATGGCTGTCCTCTCAGCAGGAAGCCTCTTCTAAAGATGATGCACAAAAAAGCCCGCAAAAAGTTTTCTGAAGACAAGCAGACATGGAGCCTTGTCCTGTGGTCTGAGACCAAGATAAACATATTTGGTTCAGATGTTGTCAAGCATGTGTGATGGCAAACAGGTAAGGAGTACAAAGACAAGTGTGTCTTGCCTACAGTCAAGCATGGTGGTGAGAGTGTCATGGTCTGGGGATGCATGAGTGCTGCCATTACTGGGGAGCTACAGTTATTTGAGGAAATCATAAATGCCAACATGTACTGTGACATACTGAAGCAGAGCATAATACCTTCCCTTCGGAGACTGGGCTGCAGGGCAGTATTCCATTATTCCAACGACCCCAAACACACCTCCAAGATGGCAGCTGCCTTGCTAAAGAAGCTGAGGATAAAGGTGATGGACTGGCTAAGCATGTTTCCAGACCTAAACCCTATTGTGCATCTGTGGGACATCCTCAAACGGAAGGTGGAGGAGCGCAAGGTCTCTAACATCCACCAGCTCTGTGATGTCATCATGGAGGAGTGGAAGAGGACTCCAGTGGCAACGTGTGACGCTCTGATGAACTCCATGCCCAAAAGAGTTAAGGCAGTGCTGCAAAATAATGGTAGCCAAACAAAATATTGACACTTTGGGCCCAATTTGGACATTTTCTCTTAGGGGTGTACTCACTTTGGTTTCCAGCAGTTTAGCATTAATGGCTGTGTGTCTAGTTACATGGAGGGGACAGAAAATTTACTCTGTTATACAAGCTGTACACTTGCTACATTACATTGCAGAAAAGTGTAATTTCTTCAGTTTTGTCACATAAAAAGATCACACAAGATTCACTTTGAGGCTTAATGAAAGTAGGCTTCCAAGCATACAGTTTGGACTGACAAGATCTCACTTATAAATGCATTCTCCACAAGACCTATCACTGTGTATGTGTAAGTGTGTGTGTGTGTGTGTGTGTGTGCGCGTGTGCGTGTGCGTGTGCGCGTGCGTGCGTGCGTGCGTGCGTGTGTGTGTGTACAGAAGATAGATTAGAAATGTTACATCTCTTAAATGATATACCGTATTTTTCGCTCCATAAGACGCACCTAGGTTTTAGAGGTTGAAAACAAGAAAAAAAAAAATATTCTGAACCAAATGGTGTACTAAAATATTTTCCAGTGCCCATGAAATGCAGAGTGACCATTATCATAGAAAGTATTGGCAGGATATTGTCAGGGTATTGCAGAGTATTGTCAGGGTATGGCAGAGTATTGGCAGGGTATGGCAGAGTATTGGCAGGGTATGGTAGAGTATGGCAGAGTATGGCAGGGTATGGCATAGTATTGCAGAGTATTGGCAGGGTATTGCAGAGTATTGGCAGGGTATGGCAGAGTATTGGCAGGGTATGGCAGAGTATTGGCAGGGTATTGCAGAGTATTGGCAGGGTATTGCAGAGTATTAGCATGGTATGGCAGGGTATTGCAGAGTATTGGCAGGGAATTGCAGAGTATTGGTAGGGTATGGCAGAGTATTGGCATGGAATGGAGGGATGGCTGTGACTGCAATTGTCACAGAGCAGCGCTGGGGGCACTACAGATGCAGCCCACAGCGCTGCTGCCATCCGATCTCTCCCCTCTGTGTACAGATCTGTACACAGAGGGGAGAGAGGAACCGGTGTCATCATGACGCCGGTTTGTTTACAATTGATCGCTTTGTCATTTGACGGAGCGATCACATAGCAAACGGCCGGGTGCACCAAGATGGCCACCGCTCCGGAGCTAGGCCGAAGCAGCGGCTTTTACTAAGGCCGAGGCCGCGGAGCGCTTCGGAGCACAGCGGGGGGCGGTGGCAATTGTATATTCGCACCATAAGACGCAGGCACATTTTCCACCATATTTCTAGGGGGAAAAAGTGTATCTTATGGTTCAAAAAATATGGTATGTGTCCATTCTATATCATGTTAGGTCTCTATAAAACTGGGATTTTATTGTGTGAAATAAACTGGTTGTCAAACTGCAAAACATAGCCATATGGATGTATTGATGTATTTAACAAAACTGGCATTGTGGGAGAGTCTGTTGAAATAGCATAAACTCTTCACCGCTCCTACATTAAACCCTTCTCAGCTCTCTTGATTTGATGTTGGTTCTGTGACACCCTCTTGTGGGCCCACAAAATGCTGCTCCAATTGGCACCTTACAGCTCTTTTTCACTGAAACTACAGCATATATGAACGAGAGCCAGTGACTCTTAAGCCCCATACACACGGTCGGACTTGTACAAACTTTTCCGTGGACTTTTGTACAAAGTGTGTTGTCCACAAGTTTGTATTGCATACACACGGTCGGACTTTTTGACAACAAACACGAACGTGGTGACGTCACAACGTACTGACGCCGCTTCAAAAGAGGACGTTCAATGACTCCAGCGCCACCTTTGGTCAACTTCTGTATTGTAGTCTGATCGTTTGCAATGGTTCTGAGCATGCGTGTTTGTACCTTGTACAAAAGTCCGATGCTTTTGCATACACACGGTAGGACTTTGCTCCATCGGACTTCTGTTGTCAAAAAGTTTGTCCGTTCGCAGAGCCAACAAAAGTCCGATGAAAACAGAAAAAGTTTGTCCGATGGAGCGTACACACAGTCGGATGTTGCTCCAAAACAGCTAATTTGCATGTTTGTTGTCAAAAAGTCCGACCGTGTGTACGGGCCTTTATACACAGGAACCAAGACCAGGCAAACGTTAAGTACTTTTTATTTTTAATCCTGTTCATTTCACTTTTGATATTACCAGTTTTGTAATGTCATTTTCTATAACAAATTCCAAAACAAAAAGCCAAGGATTTTCAGAAGGTCGGTAATGGCAACCTCAGTGCAGTATATGTGAGCCTTTATACAACTTTTATACACTCTTTCTTCATCCATGGTTGAAACTCCATTGGATTCTACATTTTTCTATAAACCACATGTGCAATTCTGGGAATTTCTTCAAAAATCTTTAACATACAGTATATCTATCTATCTATCTATCTATCTATCTATCTATCTATCTATCTATCTATCTATCTATATATATATATATCTTGAAAAATCTGCCTTATTAGGGCTTTTTCTTTAGTGCCCATTTCATAGCTTGCCGATATTTCAGCTTGTACTATTTTAGTAACACTTTTTTTTATTGTGAAATCATAACACCCATTTTTTTTAAATTCCTACATGTTTGTACCAATTACTTATGTTCCTTTTTTACCCGTTTTTACATATATCTAAAAGTACACAACCACAAAGGTTGTTCAAACACATGCAATAACCAATGACTTCTTTTCAAAGGTACATGGTATCCTAAAATATATATATATATATATATATATATATATATATATATATATATATATTCTAAGCAAGCTGTAAACACACTTTAACACAAACAGTCAGTCACCTTTGTAGCTATAGTCATTGGGGATAAAATATTCTTCAAGGTTAACAACAGAGGCTCTGAAATAAGTGCTCACCTCCTTTTTGTTTTCTGGGGAGCATAAAATGTAGGCATGCTGCCAGCCCTTTAATGTAGGCACACACCAGGCATTTTTAATGTGAAAAATTGCTCCCAAGGGCCTAGAGGCAGCTATAAAAAAAATGGAATGAATAGAATATATTAAAAGAAGTTCTTTATTGTGTACAAATATATGAAAAAAACACACAAATTACATGAGCTTTGGTATGCATGGTATCCAAACATGAGCTGTTAATGTTACAAATGCAAATAGCAAAGAAGAGTTTCTTAATACTAAATGCTTTTTATCAGAGAAGAGCCCCAACGTGTTTTGTTCTGATCTTCCTCAAGGGGATGAAGACATCTTCAAATTGAAATATCATGCATGACCGAGTCGATTACAAACCTATAGTTTCCACGGGCCCACTCTATCGCATGGAAAGTCATGCAGACTAAATGTGAGACAAAGGAGGGAAAGTGAGCACAGACATACACAAAAGTGGCCTTAGATGGTAAATAACATTCAAATCACACCTGACACTGATGGGAATTCTTTCAACAGTATATATCCCACTTGAATGTATAATACATTCAAATCCAATGTAGTTTATCTCTGTTTGCAGGGGCATATATATGTATAATAACCAAGTTTAAAGAGTCAGGGATTCATGCGAGAAATACTGGGAATTCCTCACAAATATAGGTAGCTGCAAGTATTATTGTCTAGCAGCCATTCCCATCCTGCAACTGATCACTCGCTGCAAGGAATAAGGTGTGTCAGTGTAGAGACCGGGCATTTTAAGCTATTGCAACTGACTGTTATCATTGAGATTCTTTGAGCATAATTAGATCACAGCACATACAGCTAGAGAACTTAGCGATCTTTTTTGTATATATATATAAATATATATTTTTACTACTTGTTTAGAATATTTACATAGTATGGGCACATATGCACTTTAAAGAAGCCTCTGGTATAGCAGTACATAGTAATGGAGGGAAGGGGATGAATTTGCATTTCACACCAATTTTGTGTCCATATTTTTCTAATTAACATAAAAATATTCAAGTGTTAGGTGTAAAGAAAAATCCACAAAAAATACTGAAAATTGCCTTTGAAATTACATAAATGCATTATTGTTGATATGTGATTATTGTAATAAATACTTTACAATTAGAAAATGTGCCTAAAAAATGCTCTCAATCTTCTTTATGTTATAGCTGTGTTTAATGAATTTTTGACAGGAAGTAGAGTAATAGGTTGCGCAAATAAGGGTAGTTTGGGGGGCAGGTAGGGTATTATGCTTTTGCCTGCACACATGTTTTGTAATATTTCATCTGTTTTGATGTTTGCATGGTTTACAATGTTTATAAAACTTAAAAAAAACGACAATCCCTGTATAGCATCCCTAACTAATTTGATTTGTTTAAAATAGGATTATTCAGAAATAAGTAGATAACCTAATATGTAGGCTAGAAATAATTGTTAAAATATGGCATTACCACTAAGTTTATTTTTTTAGGACCAAATAATTAATTTTCAAGACATAATAGATTATTTTTCTTGCAAAGAGTCAATGAAGTCACTTTTTATTGTTGATGGTAAAACTACTAAATTACATTTTTTAACAATTTAATAGAAAAGTGATTGTGTTTTGCAACCTTTCATGAAGATTAAATTAAGTGTCATAATTATATGCCATTTACATTAAAAATGCATGGCATTGCCATTGATTGAAAATTTTAATTTAGTAATGACAGCACAGTACAGAAGATTGTAATTATTTGTGCTTTTATACTGTTCAGATGATGTTTTTCTACCCACTGAAAATCCCTCATCAAAATCGCCATTGTTCAAAGAGAATAGTCTGACGTGGAGGTGTCAAAAAGCAATGAAGGAAAAATGAAAAACTAAACCAAAGCAAAATCAAACAAATGGTGGATTATTATTATTATTTTCTCATTTCCCTTTAACTGGGTTTTACAATAAGACAGAGATTCTGCTTAAGGTAAATGAATCATTTGCTTAGAATCTATGGAACACAGGTCTATCAATATTAATCTGTCTTCTCCTACCCCCAATTGCACTTATGTTGTTGAGTCAAAAAGCACAAAGGATGCAGGAAGCTATTAAAGACGTGGCAGTATTAGAAATCGAACCATAGTGGCTTGTTGTTACGGCACTCTGACATTATTGGTTCTCGTAAACAGTTACATAATGTTCTGTGAAGTCATTTAAGAAGGACTTGTTCTGTAAAGGCTGTTAACTGAAGACAACATCTATGTTTAAAGGGACAGATTCACCACAATAACTTTTAAACACAGTAAATGATGCTTCAATAATTTCTCTTTAAAGGCTATGCCACTGGATTATTGGGATGCTATAGATTTAAATTACCTTTTTAGGAATTTAAAATGTAGTTTTTTTTTAAACTTAAATTGCATGTTTGTAAGGGAAAGAAAATAGAGTTAAAGCCCAATTGAACCTTTTGTCTTTATTGCTGTAAAGCAGTCAGACTGTAAAGATATGCCTCTCCTTTAGGGATTTTTTGTTGCTAAATGGCACAACAGTAGTTAAAACACCACGTGATGGTTGTTTGTGAGTGGAGAGTTCCAATTCTTCAATGTACTGCTAGCAAGGATTATTTTAATCCTTGCTGCAGCTTTCTTCTTCTTACCTATTTTATTTTCATAAAGTTCATACTTTTTTTTTGGTATCTTGGTTTTTGTCATCATGCATTTTTTATATCATGTCTGGTTCTTTGCCAGAGCTTTTTTTCCCTAAAGTGGGGGATCACTACTGGATTAGACATAGATTTCTTGTTTATCTAATTAACATCAGTATATTTGCACTTATTTCAAACAGAAAAATTAACGTTTACAAGAAGCAACCAGACATACAGTCCAATAACAGATGCAAGAGTATCTATAATGGGACTTTCAATATAACTCCAATAGATACATACACACAATAAAAAATAATTAACCCTTTCATGTCTAAGCCTATTTCTGACATTTGCTGCTTACAAATTAAAATCCATATTTTTTGCTATTAAATCACTTAGAACCCCCAAATATTATATATATATATATATATATATATATATATATATATATATATATTTATTTTAGCAGAGACTCTAGAGAATAAAATGGCGATCATTGCAAATTTTTTATGTCACATGATATTTGCACAGCAGCCTTTCAAACGCAGTTTTTTGGGAAAAAAGACACTTTCATAAAATAAAATTAAAAAAACAGTGAAGTTAGGCCAATTGTTTTATATAATGTGAAAGATGATGTTATGCTGTGTAAATAGATACCTAACATGTTATGCTTTGAAATTTCGCACCCTCGTGGAATGGCGACAGACTACGGCAAATCTGCAAATGCAACGCTTTAAAAAAATTGTAACAGTTACCAGGTTAGAGTTACAGAGAATGTGTTTTGCTAGAATTATTGTTCTCACTCTGACAATCGCAATGATACCTCACATGTGTGATTTGAACACCGTCTATATTTGCAGGCACAACCGTATACATTTTCTTTGCTGCGCAAGCTCGCAGGGACGGGGGTGTTTTAGAAAATGGAAGTGATGTTGTGACATCACTTCTGGGATTTTACATCAGAAGCCCAATCAGCTTAGTTTTGGTCTCAGCCTAGGCGGCGGATGTGCTGAATGGCGGCTCAGGCCTCCCGTTGTGAGGCTGCAAGAGCGGCTATTATCACTAAAAAGCCAACTGCTGGGTCTAAAATACGATATCGGGCTGATGCCTGCAGTTGCTGATATCACCCCAGTATAACCCCTTCAAGACATAAATGCATATTTGCGTACATTCGGTGTGAAGGGGTTAAAGATACATGTCTTTATTACATCCAATTTAAACCTCATATTAAAAACGCATGATATTTACAAGGACATATATTCTACCACTTGTCTTCCACTTGAGGAAGTGAAGTATGTATGATATTTTATGCCTTTGAAATTATGATGGGCTGGTCAACGCGTTTCACATAAGAATCCATTTCATCAGGACCTCAAATATTGTGTGTGTAAATACAACTGGACACTTAAAAAACACCAAATACAAAAGTACACATAAATTGCAAGATACAATATATTACCAAAAGTATTGGAACACCTGCCTTTACATGCACATGAACTTTAATGGCATCCCAGTCTCCATTCAAATTCATCCCAAAGGTGTTCTATAGGGTTGAGGTCAGGCCAGTCAAGTTCCTCCACCCCAAACTCGCTCATCCATGTCTTGGACCATGCTTTCTGCGCTAGTCCAAATCATTTGGTGGAGGGGGGATTATGGTGTGGGGTTGTTTTTCAGGGGCTGAGCTTGGCCCTTGACACTAAACATTCCTACAGACACATTCCTAAACCCTGTGGACAGGGGGATCAGGATCTGGGGGCCCCTTATTAAAGGGGGCTTTCAGGTTCTGATAAACCCCCCACCAGCAGACTCTGACAACCACAGCCCAGGTTTGTCTGGAAGAGGCCCTTGTCCCCATCAACATGGGGACAAGGTATTTTGGGGTGGGGGCACAGAGTACCCTTCCCTTAAAGCACCCACCCCCCATGTTGAGGGCATGTGGCCTAGTATGGCCCAAGAGGGGGTGCTCCTTGGAACCCCACACCATTTTTGTATTTTATTTTTTCATTTCTTTTTAAATCCATACCAGACCCAAAGGGCCTGGTATGGACTGGATGAGGGATCCTACACCATTTTTAACCATTTTTTTATTACTGGGCAATGCCAGCATTCTTTATCTTTGTATTCATCTGTCAGTGGGGAAACCTGCTAAAAGATGATGGCTCATGGTTGTTAAGGACACGGCAGCTGGATTCCCTGCCTGCTGCTTAACAACCAGCTATTTCTTCACACAAAATTTGAATCGGTCAGTCGTTTTTCGACCGATCTGAATTCTAATCACTCTGAAAAGTTGGAACTCAATAAAATTTGTTAAGTTTATTTGTTTTCTAATTAATTCCAATTTTTCAGAATGATTAGAATTCAGATCGGTTGAAAAACAATCGACCGATTTAAATTCTATGTGAAGAAAAGCTGGTTGTCCTGTGATGCCAGAAGAGGCAATGCCACCGAGTTACTGGGTGGCCCCACCCCTTGTCTAAGAGCTGTCAAAGCTGAAGAGAGGGCAGTCAGCAGGTAGCCTCTTAGGATGCAAAGCGTTTTTTCACTTTTCTATTTTTTGGGTTGGCAGGCATCATGGTGGACGATGGATGTTCATTGAGGGACACTTTTTTTAAATAAAGGATTTGTCAAAAACTGTTTCCTCTGTTACTTTTTTGACACTTTGGTAATGGGTATGGGTAGAAATATCTGGTTGTTAAGAAGTGGCCGGAAAGCCTAGGGGGGACCCTACACCATTTTTTTAAAATATTTTTTCTTTTGCTGAGCAATGCCAGTATTCTTTATCTTTATATTCATCTGTCAGTGAGGAAGCCCATTAAAAGATGATGACTCATGGTTGTTAAGGACATGGGCAACTGGCTTCCTGGCCTGCTGCTCAACTACCAGTTATTTCTTCTCATAGAATTCAAATTGGTCGATTGTTTTTTGACGGATCTGATTTCTAATTGTTCTGAAAAGTTGGAATTTGTTATGGGGGCAAGGTGCTTTGAGGTTGGGGCGCAGAACCCTCCCTGCCCCAAAGCACCCACCGCCCATGTTGAGGGTATGGTATAGTTCGGGGGGGGGCTCACTTGCCCCCTCTCTTTCCTGACCTGCCGGGCTGCATGCTCGGATAAGGGTCTGGTTTGGATTTTGGGGGGACCCAACGCCATTTTTAAAAAGTCCCCTCCAAATCCGTACTAGACCCAAGGGCCTGGTATGGACCTGGGGGGGACCCCACGCTGTCTTTTTTTCACAATTTTTTTTAGCCAGCAATTCTTTTTTTTACATTCAGTGGGGAAGCCAGCTGAAAGCTGATAACTCATCGGTTGTTAAGGATGCATCAACTGGCTTTCTGGCCCCCTCCCTAGCAACCAGCTATATACTGTGTAAAAAAAAACCTGCAAAACGTAAATCACACCAAAATCGCGGTAAATTCATGGTAAAAACTTGTGTCCAAAAACGTGGCAAGCACCGCAAAAAGCACTGCAGAAATGCTCAAAAGCAACACGCATAGATTTATTTGCCTTGGTGGTATGTTTTGGGCCATTGTCATGCTGGAAGACCCATCTTCAGTGGCTGAGGGAAGAAGGTTCTCATCCAAGGTTTTACAATACATGGCCCCGTCCATTGGCCCCTCAATGTGGCAAAGCTCAAAAACACGGGCCCTTACTTTCACCTGCAGCATTAAACTTAACTTTTGTTCTATATTTTTATCTATCTTTTGTTACTGGTCAACTATTGCCTGCCAGTAGAGAGCTTTAGTTTATACAGATTTTTTAATCATATAGATAGAAAGACTTCTATTATGGCCAGTAAGGGCATGACCCTTAGGATTTTATTTACCATGCATGAAAATGTGAAACATAACATTCATAGTAGTGATAGTAAACTTACTTGATATAGAGTTCTTCAAGTGTTACCTTGATATCACCAGGGGTGCACATAGTGTGTGGTGTTTGTAAAGCTAAAGAAATAGTCAGAGACTGTGTACCGCTGATTGTCAAAGATGGTGGGTATGCTACAGGAGATGAGGCTATGGAAATACTACTGACATAATTGGTGACTTGGCACATGCTGCAAAAAACAGTCAGGAACTGGTAAAATAATGCAAGATACCGCTAGAAATGATTGCCATTATAGTCCCTATAACAAAAGTGCATCTACCATATTTAATATGTATCTCAACAAGATCTAAAAGGTAAAATAAAAACAAACAAGAAAAACTGAATGTGCAACAGGGAAAAAGTAAAAAAGTGACAGACGCAAACTAAATAATTTTGGAAACATTTTGAATACTAATTTCATGATTATTTTCTTTCACTCTGAGCAAACATGCAGACAATGAAAAAATGATCTACTGTCTGCTGGAGCAGCCTACAGTATCTCATAGAAGTGAGTACACCCCTCACATTTTTGTAAATATTTTATTATATCTTTTTATGTGACAACACTGAAGAAATTACACTTTGCTACAATGTAAAGTAGTGAGTGTACAGCTTGTATAACAGTGTAAATTTGCTGTCCCCGCAAAATAACTCAACACACAGCCGTTGATGTCTAAACTGCTGGCAACAAAAGTGAGTACACCCCTAAGTGAAAATGTCCAAATTGGGCCAAATTAGCCATTTTCCCTCCCCGGTGTCATGTGACTCATTAGTGTCACAAGGTCTCAGGTGTGAAGAGGGAGCAGGTGTGTTAAATTTAGTGTTATCGCTCTCACTCTCTCATATGTGTCACTGGAAGTTCAGCATGGCACCTCATGGCATCTGAAAAAAAAAATTGTTGCTCTACATAAAGATGGCCTAGGCTATAAGAATATTGCCAAGGCCCTAAAACTGAGCTGTAGCACAGTGGCCAAGACCATACAGTGGTTTAACAGGACAGATTACACTCAGAACAGGCCTCACCTTGGTCGACCAAAGAAGTTCATAGCACATGCTCAGCGTCATATCCAGAGGTTGTCTTTGGGAAATAGACGTATCAGTGCTGACAGCATTGCTACAAAGGTTGAAGGGGTGGAGGGGTCAGCCTGTCAGTGCTCAGATGATACTCCACACACTGCATCAAATTGGTCTGCATGACTGTCATCCCAGAAGGAAGCCTCTTCTAAAGATGATGCACAAGAAAGCCCGCAAACAATTTGCTGAAGACAAGCAGACTAAGGACATGGATTACTGGAACCATGTCCTGTGGTCAGATGCGACCAAGATAAACTTATTTGGTTCAGATGGTATGAAGCATGTGTGATGGCAACCAGGTAAGGAGTACAAAGACAAGTGTGTCTTGCCTACATTTAAGCATGGCGGTGGGAGTGTCATGGTCTGGGGCTGCATGAGTGCTGCTGGCACTGGGGAGCTACAGTTCATTGAGGGACCCATAAATGCCAACATGTACTGTGACATACTGAAGCAGAGCATGATCCTCTCCTTTCGGAGACTGGGCCACAGGGCAGTATTCCAACATGATAATGACCCCAAACACATCTCCAAGATGACCACTGCCTTGCTAAAGAAGCTGAGGGTAAAAGTGATGGCCTGACCAAGCATGTCTCCAGACCTAAACCCTATTGAGCATCTGTGGGGCATCCTCAAATGGAAGGTGGAGGAGCACAAGGTCTCTAGCATCTGCCAGCTCTGTGATGTAATCACGGAGGAGTGGAAGACGACTCCAGTGGCAACCGGTGAAGCTCTGGTGAACTCCATGCCCAAGAGGGTTGAGGCAGTGCTGGAAAATAATGGTGGTCACACAAAATAATGAGACTTTGGGCCCAATTTGGACATTTTAATTTAGGGGTGTACTCAATTTTGTTGTCAGTGGTTTAGACATTAATGGCTGTGCGTTGAGTTATTTTGAGGGGACAGCAAATTTACATGGTTATACAAGCTGTACACTCACTACTTTACATTGTAGCAAAGTGTCATTTCTTCAGTGTTGTCACATGAAAAGATATAATAAAATATTTTTTACAATGTGAGGGGTGTACTCATTTTTGTGAGATACTGTATACCTAATCTGCTGGATTAGATAAATGCACTTCTGTAATTCACACAGGGGGGTGACATGACTCCTGCAACATTGGGTGCTAACAGAATAGATTTGTAACCCTATTAAAGTATTAAATTGGCCACAGATGGCTCATTCGTTTTGATCAGCCAGTGGGATGAGCAAAAAAAAAAAAAAAAGAATGGATTCCTTTATCTGCGCAAGTGAGGTGGATGGAGGAACCTTCCCCAACCACCTGAGATATTGTATTCTGTCACTGGGATATTTTCCAACATTAATTTTTGTCAGAAGTCGATCTAACAATCTACTTCTGTGGAACTGGGATGGCCACACATGGATTGAAATTCAAATTCAGCTGGTCCCAGCTAAACTGGCTGATTGAGATCAATCTAAGGCCAGCTTTAGTTCTTCTCTCAATTTGTTATTTCTCTTTATGCCTCCATTATGGAGATACAACCCCCTACAGTTGTCCCCAGAACAAAAGATAAGGGGTAATCCTAAAATGAGGACAACGGTTTCATACACAATTGTCTAATAGGGGAATTATCTTCCCTCAATTTTGGATTTCATCTAACTTTCATTTGCATCTCTGGGGCTGGAAGTAAAATCTCTGGGACCTACATTTTCCCTAATGGAATTCAGACAGAAAAGAAATAACCTGGCAGTGGTTTTAATAATTCCCTACTCTATCCAAAACTAAACATAATGTTTTGGCTATACAGGCAAACTCAAAGAGCAGAAATTGGCAGGATAAACAGATGTTTATTAAACAATTTACACAAAATATTATAAAACATATAAAATATACATTTGCAAGGCAAAAAGGAAGTTGTTTACACAACTTTAGTATTTGAGTTTACGTACACTTAACATTTGTTTGGGGCCTTTAAGTGAAGAACTGCAAAAGTGAGAGCCACTGTGCTCATAGGAACTTAGGGTGTCACATGAAAAGCATCAACATGATTTTGGTAATTTGCACTCAGTGCAGGGATTACTTTGTAGAAATAACAGCACAGACACAAAACAATGCAAAGTGCCTGTGTTAGGAGGCCAGCTAATTGGTAACTATTAACAAGCTTTGCTGCTAAAACATATAGCATACATAGAATATAGAATTAAATAGACTTGTGCACAACGGAAAATTTAGTTTAGTTTCGGTTCGTTGTCATTCGTAAAATACATAATTTCGTTCTGTTATATTCGTTATGTTACATTAATATGTTTTTGGATAATTCGTTATTATTCGTAGAGTGTCGAATTCATTCGTTCATATTCATTAAAATTCGCTATTTATGTATGTATAGACATAGATAATTATTCGTTGTTATTCGTTATTTTTTTATTCGGACATTCAGATGCATCCGAATGTCCGAAAGATGCAAAATTTGGCCGAATTTTTTTGAACTTGAATTTTTGAACGAATTGCACAAGCCTAGAATTCTCTATTTAGGAATATCATAAACTATAAAATGGTTATGTAAAACTAGCTATTTCTGCAATAGAGGGACTCTCATCTTTAACATAAAATTTACATATACTTTACCATATACCGTATATACTCGAGTATAAGCCGAGATTTTCAGCCTCTTTTTTGAGGCTGAAAGTGCCCCCCTCGGCTTATACTCGAGTCATCGCTGTCTGCCCGCTCGATCAGCGTGTCGAGCAGACAGACAGCGGCCATTCTGATTCAAAAGCCGCGCCTCCGGCTCCGCCTTCGCCTGTGATAGGCGGAACACTGAATTTCCCAGCAGCCTGTGTTCCGCCTATCACGGGCATCCGCTCATCCTCGTACTACGGACGAGGATGATACGACGTCCGTGATAGGCGGAACACAGGCTGCTGGGAAATTCAGTGTTCCGCCTATCACAGGCGAAGGAGGAGGCGCGGCTTTTGAATTTTACAATGGCCGCCGACGAAGAGGGCACGGGACGGAGGCAAGGCAAGGCACGGCACGGGACGGGACGGGACGGGACGAAGGCAAGGCACGACACGGGACGGAGGCTCGGGACAAAGGCTCGGGACACAGGTAGGCTGGACACACACACACACACACACACACACACACACACACACACACACACACACACACACGGATGGAGACACACACACACGGATGGATGGATGGATGGAGACACACACACACACAGGGATGGATGGATGGATGGATGGAGACACACACACACAGGGATGGATGGATGGATGGATGGAGACACACACACACAGGGATGGATGGATGGATGGATGGAGACACACACACACAGGGATGGATGGATGGATGGACACACACACACACAGGGATGGATGGACGGACACACAGGGATGGACGGACACACAGGGATGGACGGACACACAGGGATGGACGGACACACACACAGGGATGGACAGGCATGTCTCACCCTCGGCTTATACACGAGTCAATAAGTTTGCCAGTTTTTTTGGGGGTAAATTGGGGGCCTCGGCTTATATTCGGGTCGGCCTATACTCGAGTATATACGGTATACTGATCATATAACAGCTTTAAAATGTATTGCTTATAAATAATCACAAAGTTGGCTTACAAATATGTTATCCATTATTAAAAATACAATTATATACAGGATGTTCTTAGCTATTGGATGTTATATTGCTTTTCAATGGTACTAGTTGAAGTTTTGGAAAAAATAAAATCTGTGCTTTAATTTAAAAAATAACTTAGCAAGCAAGGGCCCATTAGAATATTCATTTAAACCCACCTACTTTAAGTGCATTTTTAAATTATAACCTGTGTAATTGTAAGTATATTTTAAGTATATATTTGGAGTTATTTTTCATCTTGTGTGATGGCTTCAGGTGTTCTTTTTAAGTATATTTTACAATAAATTCACCCTGTGCAGAATTTAAATAACATGCTGAGAAATTTTAAACGTTTATCCTGTTAGGACTTGCATCAAATATTTTTTGTCTAGCTTAGTCAGATTTTTTCTTTTTTCCCTGTCACAAATGTATAAATCTAGTTCAAGAAAAAAACGATGCCATCAGCAGTAGTTCATTTTAATGATGGGCATTTTATAATCTCTCACAAATTGTTATCTGTGTAGGTACTGATATTCTCAATGTGAGTTCTCTTGAGCAGTTATATATAATAGAAAAAAAGCGTGTTACTATCAGATAAATTAATAGCTTCTTGCTTAGAATTTGTGTAATGTATTCAGTTTTATTAGAAATTAATAAATCTGCTCCATCTAGTATTAAATTATGCAAAAACATCTCTACTATATAGTAAAGCCCAGAAGCATTGTAACATGAATGTTCTGACATTACTGAAACAATTACTTTTTTTATAAATAAGAAAAAAACTTAAAGGGGATTGTAAACCCTTGTAAACCCTTGTGTTTTTTCACCTTAATGCATCCTGTGCATTAAGGTGAAAAAACTTCTGACACTGTCCAGTCCCCTGTTTTACTCATCTGAGCCTGTACGTTCCCTCGATTGAGATGCGCTCTTCCTCGCTACCCGTTGTCTCAGCTCTTGATTGGATAGATTGATAGCAGCACAGCCATTGGCTCCCGCTGCAATCAAATCAAGTGATGCGGGTACCAGTTGGCCAGTTACGATAAGCATGAATGTGGAAATATGTAAAGTTATTGCAAGTCAAATATGTATTTATTGTTATTACTAAGGGTGTCATTTTTTGATTGAAATTTTTCCACACTTATCACAGTTGACTGCTACAAGTAATTGCCTTTTATAGTTGTCAAAAGCAAATACTTATTTGTGATTCTATCACAACTATATTTTTGTAAATCTTAATCTTACTTGAAGATCCAGCAAGTAACCACACTTCCTGTTGCCCAATGACAGCACCAAAGCAAAGCTTTAGTTTAGAAGCGGGGTAGTTACCCAGTCATGTGCACTTTTTCAGATGTCAGGTCTATCAGATAGGCAGTTTAGCAGCCAATTGACGAAGCTTGAAATGCAGCAGCATAACACCTACAACAGAAATTGGTGTTACAGGAAGGTTCTCTAGGTAGAAACTTTGCAACAGGATACATAAAAAAACAATTCTTAAGGAAACTATATAGAGTAAAACAAGATTCCAAACATACTAAAAACACAAAGATGAATGGTTTACATACATGTAAAGGACATCCAGATAAGGGCCTTATTTTCTGACTTTAAGATTTACAAGTCATAAGTGAAGATGTACAGTACATATGCATAATTATAAGCAAAATTCACTTGACTGATTTAGAAGTATACAACAATGTAATATATATTCTGCTTAAGATGTTTTCCACTTGTTTAATGCCCCCCACTGTCTGTGTTTGTAAATAGTTTTGCTAGTAATTACCATAGAGTTATTTGATTCAGTTACTGTAGTAGTAGTCAGTAGTCAAGACCTATAGCTGAATATTGGCTATGTCTATTGATATGCAACGCCAGAGATCTGTGATCACTGTGTGCC
Source organism: Lithobates pipiens (assembly GCF_037356315.1). Lineage (NCBI taxonomy): Eukaryota > Metazoa > Chordata > Amphibia > Anura > Ranidae > Lithobates > Lithobates pipiens. The sequence goes on from NW_027507764.1 coordinate 475,665,527, forward strand.
CTGGACCCAGCACATCACAGATTGTGGTAAAGGGCCAATTACAGTGGCCTTTTACCACCTGATTGCTGTGTCCAATCAAAATCGATCACAAAGCCGTTACCATATTTCTCTACAATATTACTGAAGTAAGGTGAATCTAATTCTGAATTCCTGTCATTTTGCCTTCAAACTCCTTATACCTCCACCTCCGCCTGCTCCTGTAGTGACCCTAAACTGTTATTAGACCATGCCACTGCTTGCCGCCTAAACTGAGCATGCCTCTGCTTGTTCCTGAACTGAGCCTGGCCTCTTATTTGACCATGCCTCTGCCTGCTGCCTAAACTAACCATACCACTGCCTGCTCTGGAACTGACCATGGCCTGTTTATTGACGATGCCTCTGCTTGCCACCTGAACTATCGACCATGTTTCTGCCTTCGACCTGAATTGTTTCTGCTTGTTAACATGTTGGACTGATCTTTTGTTCTGCTACTGTAGTAGTGAGATTCAAGATAACGCCCGTATTCGAGGGGGTTAAGAATAGTTTTTCTGAGTGGATAAAACGATGTTTTTGGTTTTAGCTGTTTTTTAATTCCTGCATTGGGGTCTGGAGACCAGAGGCTTCAAAGACACTTGGGTGGGAAGAAGCTCTAATCCTGTGCCCAGGTTTTACCTGACCAATGTCCTAAGCCTTATATTTCCACCTGCTGCCAACTTACCCTGGCCTGTTAATTGATCATGCCTCTGCCTGCCACCTAAACTGACCACAGCTGTGCCTGCTACCTGTAGTGGCTATGGACCATGTTCCTGCCTACTGCCAGAACCAATACTTTTGCTGTGCTGACCATGTCTCTGCCTGCTGCCTGGACAATTCCTTTGGCTGTTGCTGACCACATCTTCTGCCTGCTGTCTGGACAATTCCTTTGAATGTGCTGACACTATCTCTGCCTGCTGCCTGTACTGACTATGGAAAATATTCCTGCCTGCTGCCTAGACAATTCCTTTTGCTGTCTTTGATCATGTCTCTGCCTGCTACCTGGACTAATGCTTTCCTTTGTGGACAACTTAACTACAAAAAAAACACAGGTAATATTTTATTTACCCTTTACTCAGAATATTCTGGCTGTGAAAAAGTGTCACACATGTGGTATTGTCATACTCAAGAGGAGTAGCAGAATTTATTTTGGGATGAAACTATTGGTGTATACATGCTATTTGTTAGAAATATCATAAAAATTGACAACTTTGTGTAAAAAAATAGTTTTACATTTTCTGAAAACTTGTGAAAAAAATGACACGTACAAAAGAGTCATTATGCCTCATAGAATATATATTTAGGTGTTTGTTTCTCAAAATAGGGTCATTTTGTGAGTGTTTCAATTGTCCTGGTATATCAGGCCCTTCAAAAATGTGATAGGTTGTCAGGAAATTAGATGTATAATTTATGGCTCTAGAATGCTTAAAGGTGCTCCCTGAATGTTGGTCCTCTCTATGTGGCCAGGCTGTGGAAAATTCTCACATATGTGGCATTAAAATACCCAGGAGGAATAGCAGAAAGTGTTTTGGGTGTATTTGCAAGTATGCCTATGCTTTGTGTGAGAAATAAATTAATAAATTAATATGACACATTTGTGAAAAAAAAACATCTCCAAAGAATTATGGGAAAAATAACAACTTCAAAAAACTCACCATGCCTCTTACTAAATACCCTGGAATGTCTATTTTACAAAAAGGGGTCATTTGATGGATATTTGTGCTGTCCTTGCATGTTAGGACATCAAATTAGTACATCAGGTGTGATCAATTTTCAACGATAGGTACCATAGCTTGTAGATTCTACAACTTTTACAGAGACCAAATAATATACACTGAGTTTGGTTATTATTAACAAAGAAATGTAGGAGTATCAATTGTAGTCAAGATGTATGAAGAAAATTTACTTATTTGCAAAATGTTATAGCAGAAACTAAGCAAAATGCATTAAAACATTTTTTTTTTGTTTATAGCACAAAACAAATAAAAAAAACCAGTAGAGGTTAAATTCCGCAAAAGAAAGCTCTATTTATGTGAAAAAAATGACAAAAATTTAATATGGGTGCAGTGTTGTATGAGTAATTGTCATTTAAAGTGTAAGCATTGAAAGCTGAAAATTGGCCTGGGCAGGAAGGGAAAACAAGTGCCCAGTAGGCAAGTGGTTAAATATAGGAGCTGCTGCTTCTGTTTTGTTTCGCCCAGGCCAAAAGCAGTGACTACTAGGCAAGTATTACTATGTTCTAATAGCTTAGCTGCAGCTGCCCTTTGCTGCTTAAATTTTCTAATACTTGTGACATACTGGGGGTTATTTACAAAAGGCAAATCCACTTTGCACTGAAAGTGCACTTGGAAGTGCAGTCACTCTAAATCTAAGGCCGCGTACACACGGGCGGATTGTCTGGCCAACTAAGTTCGTCAGACAATCCGACAGACAGTCCGTCCAACTTTTAAATGAACGGACTTGACCACACACGATGAACAGACAGTCCGCTGAAAGCTTGCGCGATGACGTGTACAGCACGTACGACGGGACTAGAAATTCGACATCCAATACACTGCAATGCAACCTTCGGCGTGTAAATCCTTTCTGAGCATGCGCCATACTTAGTCCGTCCAACTTGCCTACACACGAGCGGACTGTCCGCTGAAACCAAGTTTGGACGGACAAAATTACGGAAATTCCGAAAGACTAAGTCCGTCAGACTGTCCGCTGAAAAAGTCAGCTGAAGCTCACACACGAGCAGATTGTCCGCTGAAACACGTCTCAGCGGACTAAGTTGGGCAGACAATCCGCCCGTGTGTACGCAGCCTAAGGGGTAGATCTGAAATGAATGGAAGCTCTGCCGATTTTATCATCCAATCATGTGCAAGCTAAAATGCTGTTTTTATTTTCCTTGCATGTCCCCCTTGGATCTACAGTGACTTTAATTCCAAGTGCACTTACAGTGCAAAGTGAATTTTCATTTAGTAAATAACCCCACACTGTGTCTGTCCTATTGCTATTACCTCACCTGCACAGTGCCAGATAGCTGGATCTGTGATATTGAACCTGTTACTGCAATAGAGTCTATTTGCAATTTCTGTCATTTTAGTTACCCCCTCCCTTCTGATCTGTGATTCTATAGCTAGTTTTTAGCTTAGAGTTCACTAAGAAGCACAGGCTAGAGCCAAGTTAGACATCATACAGTCATATCTGGTATTTAGAGGTTTGGTTGCATGACAGATTAGAAACTACTAGGGCTAAGACACAGAGTAGATAGGCTGACTCTGAGTTCCAGTGCAACACCACTTTTCTGTGGGGGAGAATCTGCATTCCATCCTCAATAATCTTGTCTTTAGGTCTCTGACACAAAGATAGATGCCACATTGTGATCCTCCTCAGGGACCCTTGCTGCAACATTCATCTGAAGGTATCTTTTTAACCACTTCAGCCCTGGAAGATTTTACCTTCTTCCTGACCAGAGCACTTTTTACAATTTGGCACCACGTTGATTTAACTGACAAATGTGCGGTTGTTCGACACTGTGCCCAAACAAATTTTGCATTCTTTTTTTCCTACAAATAGAGCTTTCTTTTAGTGGTATTTGATCACCTCTACAGTTTTAATTTTTTGCGATATAAACAAAAAAAGAGCAACAATTTTGAAAAAAACATATTTTTTTACTTTTTGCTATAATAGAAAAAAAACAATAAAAAAAACCAACACATTTCTTCAACAGTTTAGGCCAATATATATTCTTGTACATATTTTTGGTAAAGAAATTGCAATAAGTGTATATTGATTGGTTTGTGCGAAAGTTATAGCATCTGCAAACTATGGGAAAAATGTGTGGCATTTTTATTTTTATTTTATTTTTACTAGTAATGGCAGTGATCTGTGATTTTTGTTGGTATTGTGACATTGCGATTGACAGATCAGAGACTTTTGACACTATTTTGGGACCATTGGCATTTATACAGAGAGTGTTATAAAAATGCACTGATTACTGTGTAAATGTCACTGGCAGGGAAGGGGTTAACACTAGAGGACAGTAAAGGGGTTAAATGTGTGTTGTCTCAGTGTGTTATAACTGAATGGGGATGAGAGTGACTAGGAGACTACTTAGTAGAAACAAACGATATGGTGACTCTCCTCTGAAAGCATAGGAATGTGTGTGTTTACACACACAAATCCTCGAGCTGGCGCTCTTGCATGCGATTACATGCGGCCGGCGGCGATCGTGCTCACTGGCCATGTGTATCGTGTCCCCCGTCCTGTGCAGCAGGCGCTCGTGCCCTCTGGTTGCCGAAAAAGGGTAAGATGTACCAGTATGGGATTTCATCCAGGAGAGACATTGTGCTGCAGTATGTCTGTGTGACATGGTCACATGGTTAATAAATATATGTACCCAGGTATATGTGCAGAATTCTACCAAGACTCCTGTTGGGCTCTTTGTTGATAATACCTGGTTTGTGCATTGGATGTATGTACTATTATCAACATTTCCTTTTATAAAACCTGTATTATTTTCATACTGGTGTGCATCTATATATGCACAGTTAATGTTATATGCTGGCTGCATATAAAAGTTAATTTCCAAAGAAGGGAATCCCATCTGTTCACAGAAGCCCTGCCCTAGGTGGAGAGACTGCCAACGTTATTATCAAGTTCATTCTTCCACTTAGTGAGGGTTTCAGTACTCTTATGTACCTACAAGTCCAGTGCAATATCTTGTGTGAGGAGGGTCATTTGTCATACTCCCCCTCTTCACCCCCCAAAAGAGTGCTACAGACTTTTTTCAACATTAGCTTTAAAGTGTTTCTGAAGGCTGAAGGTTTTTTTTACCTTTTACGCATTCCATGGTACCCTCTGAGTGCAGTCCCCTTATACTTACCTGAGCCTAATCTTAATCCAGCGATGTGTTCAAGATCAGCTGGTCTCCCATCTCTTTCCTTCCTCATCGGCTCAGACACAGAAAATCACAGCCAGTGAGGAGGGAGCAGGGGCATGTGGTTGAGCTCCATTCTGTGTGTCAACGACCAGCAAGAGGGAAGAGCCTAGAGCACTGGCAGAGGACCCAGAAAGAGGACAATAGGGGCTGGTGCACAGAGCAGGTAAGTATTACATGTTTGTTATTCAAAAACACTTTAACTCAATCGCAAAGTTCTGTAAGAAAAAATAAAAATTAGTAGTCTCTAGGTAATGTGTACATGCTATGTATGTTCATGTGAAAATACCGCAACTGCATATAAAGCCCCAACTGATGAACCGGTACAAGGTAAATCTGGTTGTCCTTAAAAGGCTTACAAGGGTATATACTGTATATATATATATATATATATATATATATATATATATATATATATATATATATATATATATATATAGTGTGTGTGTGTGTGTATATATATATATATATAGTATGTTACATTATTTGTTGTTGATTGAAAAAAGACTGTAATTGCCTGTATTTTGGCAAAAGCTGTTATCTGTGCTAAAAATTTCTTGCAATTACCAACCAATACGCAGGCTACACAGGAAAAAAAAGCATTTTCCATAATAGTTTGTCCTGAAATGTTAATTCTGACCGTAATTCTGAAGTAGAAGTAGAAGAAGGAACTGCATTATAGATAATTGTTGTGCCCACAAAAGAAAAACCTGTAATTCTTATGCATCAAAATTTTTTGACAAAAAGGTTAACCACACTGTCTTTGGTGATAGCATCAGAAGAGCTAAAAAGTAGTAATATTTACTCTATACAGAAAAATATAGCTGGCATGTAGTGTTCCACACTTCTCAGTTGAGCATTAAAGAAAGAACAATGTTACTTTATTATCCTGTGGTTGTATTGAACATTTTTTTTTAAAACCATGCATTTTGGGATCAGAACATAGGCTACACATGTACATGCAGTGTATAAGTAGGAAGACCGGCTTCTAAATTAGCAGTTTCTTGCTTTTGGACATTGGTATCTCTCAACACAGGATGGAATGATATTTGGCTTAGAGGACTCTTAGCCCTTGTACACACGGTCGGACATTCCGACAACAAAATCCGTCAGATTTTGTCCGACGGATTTTGTCCGAAACTGTTGCATACACACAGTCGGACAAAGTTGTCAGAAAATCAGATTGTACTTAACATGATGACGTTATTTCATTAGGACGGGACTACGTTCAGGCTAGTAGCCAATAGCTTTGGTCTAGGAATCTGATCTGAGCATGCATGGCACTTTGTCCGATCGGAATTCTCTACACATGATCGGACAAAGTCCGATCGGATCCTGTTGTCGGAAATTTTTATAGCCCTGCTGGAAAACTTGGTCCGTCGGATACTCCAACGGAAACAGTCAGATGGAGCCCACACACTGTCGGATTATCCGACAACACGGTCCTGTCGGACATTGTCCATCGGAATGTCCAACCATGTGTACAAGGGCTAAGAGATGTAGAATAGGGTACAAGGTTAGTGTAAATGGTTACAGTGAAAGTTAGTGTGAGGGTTAGTGTTATGGTTGTTACAGTTACAGTGATTGTAAAGGCTGAAGGTTTTTTTTACCTTCATGCATCCTATTCATGAAGATAAAAAAAACTTCTGTGTACTACCTTCCCCACAGCCCCTCCCCCCATACTCACCTTGACCCAATCTTGAGCCAGCGATGTGCACGAGAGCCTCAGCTGTCCCAGGACTTCCTCTCCTTATTGACTGGGCCAATCACAGCCAGTGAGCCAATGAGGAAAGAGCAGGGTGGGGCCAAGCGCCGCTATATGTTTCTTAAGGATGCACAGAGCAGGGCTTGGGAGTGAGCACTCACCAGTGCCCCTGTTAAAAGAGGCTTGCTATTGGGGGAACTTATCAAGGAGAAGGAACCCAGAGCGCTGGTGGGGGACCCACGAAGAGGGAATGGGGGCTGTGCAAAGTCACTGCACATAGCAGATAAGTATGGCATGTTTGTTAAAAAAAAAAGATCTGAAACTTTAGGCCCGGTTCACACTGCTGCGGGGGGAGATCCGGATGTGATTCGCACAGCAAATCACATCCGATCTCCGTAGCGATGCGAGTACAGCCATACAGATAGTATGGCTGAATTCGCAGCGCTCCCGCAGCAAACTCGCACGGGACCCTTTTTTGGGTCCGCAACAGAATCGGATCGCATGGGGGTTCACACCATGCGATCCGATTCCTGTGCGAGTCGGCAGATCGCACTGCGATATGCCGACGGATCTGGGGGTGTCATTAACATAACATTGACACTCCCAGCCGTCCGCATAGGGCAGTGTGAACTGCCGGCGGGAGGTGTGCGATGTGGGTAAACGCCGCGGATTCGCGGCGTTCCCGAATCGCTATAGTGTGAACCCGGCCTTAATATCACTTTAAGAGTAAGGGGACTTAGGTGAAGGCTTTGCTCTCTACTACCAAAACCATCAGCACCAATCTCTCTAAGAGCTATTGTACCAATTTTTTTGTATTAACTACAGAATAATGAAATGTTTACAGTTTTGCATTCTGTGACATAACCATAGGGTGGACATAAGCATCCTTAAATAAAAAAAAAATTTTCATGCATGGTAAATGCTCACAGTCAGTGAATCATTGTTTTTGAATATCATTTGCAAAAATAGTTTTCTTCACGTGATATCAAGATATTTAAATAAAATGTACAGATTTGTAAAAGAATTGACTTCTTCTTTTCAAAATTGGGGGCATCACTGCCTCATTTTAAATTTTAAACTCAATTATGCATTTCTGTAGTGTAGTCACACACTTTCAGTAGAACTTTTTTTTAAGAATGAATATAGGATTTCTCCTGAAGTGTTTTTCTTAGCTGACCATTTCTCATAAAATCTAACTTCCATGACTTTTGTAGCCTTTCTATCCCACAAGTCTGGTCTCCAGAAAAGAAATATACAATGCTACCTTAATGTGATGTTCATGTACCAACTAAGTAGATCTTTTTTTTCCTAGTAAAGTTGTGCATAGAATCGATTGTTTTATGTATATTTAAAATGCCTGCACCTCTTCAAATTGTTAGTTTCCCCCCTAAAGAACTTTATGATGATTTGCTAACTACCTGATACACACAGAAAATATAATATTTTATTCTTAAGTGACTCTGTTAGGTTAAAAAAAAATTACCCAGAAATATGTCACTGTCAAGAGAGCAAACGCTTACCACCAGCCATGACAAAATACAACAAGATGACTGTCTACAATGGGATGCTCCACTGTCATGGAGACCTAATACAGAGAATTATAAGACAGCATAAAAACTGGAAAAATGCACCCAAACTTCTGCAGATCCTAAAGTGGATCAGTATACTATGACTCCAGCAATAATTTAATTAACTCCAGATAATTGTAACATTGAGATGGAAATGGGGGGGGGGGGCTGGCAGAGATACGTGGGGCACAGTGAATACGCCCCATGCAGATACTGGTAACATTGATCCCTCTGCAGACACAGTTGTTAAAGAAACAGTGTGTTCCTGCAACAGAAGAGTTGTGTTAAGTACCCTTCTCCCGTACATGAACAAAGCCATTATTGCTGCTTAAATCAGGGAAGGATAAACAATGGATGACATCCTACTCCCCTCATATCCCTGTTAACATCAGATTTAAAGACATTAGCAAGGATTTTATTGGCTCACTTGGCACAAGTTATCTAAAAGCTGGTACATGGAAAGCAGCCTGGATCATTCCTACAAGATCCACAGCTGCCATTTCTAAATATGCAAAAATACCCACTGATAATACTAGACATTGAACAATTCTATCCTTAGATGCTGCTAAAGCATTTGACAGCATTGCATGGCTATACTTTTTGGATATAATAGCTATATTTGGACTTGGATCTACATTTATTAAGTGGGTACCATATCTATACCCTACCCCCACAACTTGTTTATGCTTTAATGGGGATCTCACAAAATATTTTCCCTTACCGAGGAGCACCAGAAAATGGCTTTCCTTTACCCCCCTTGCTCTTTTCCCTAACACTGTAACTTTTAGAAGCCCATGGAGACAGTCAGAGGATACTACAGAATTAAAGAAGGGATCAGGAGAGGACAAAATCTCACTATATGAAGGCTATGCTGTCCTATATGTGGGAGACACCATCCAATCCTTAACATCCTTATTGCAACTCATTGAACAATTTGATAGTCATTTAGGATTTACCACAGCCAATCCCAATCTATGCTTCACAAATAAAAATAGTATCTTCATTCACTTATTTGGGTGTAAGGGTTACTCCCAATGTCCAGAAACATTTAGACTATAATGTAACTCCTTTAATATAAAAATGTACAGCGAAATGTAGGCTTACTCTATCAGTTACACACAGAGTTAACTTTATCAAGAGGATATAGCCCATTCAACTCAAATATTCTACATAATTTCCCAATATAGACAAACCCAGATATTTTGGCATTTGATATGGAAAAAAAACAACAAGCTAGAATAACAATATCAACCTCACAGTTATCAAAGGAAACTGTTGTCAGGAAAGGTTCCCTCTGCTGGCAATATTGATCATTTGGCATGCAGTACTGAGGTCCACCAGCAGGTGTCTCTTGGCAGTTTGGAGCTGTCAGAAGAGCTTTTCCTTGCTGGTATTATGTCATCTTTGGGCTGCAGTACTGGTGTCCACCAGCTGAGGGATCCTGGCAGTGTGGAGTAGGTATTACCTTCTGAATTAGGCATCACCAGACTTTGATAGCAGCTATAGTATAAATACCCGGGAAGTGCACACACACCTTGCCCTGGTATTGTCCTTGTGCCCTGACCTGCAATCTGTTTATCTGTTAGCCTGATCTTGCACCTGAACTTGATCCCTGATTCCTGTATCCTGGACCTGTTTGTATCTGTTCCTGTATCCCTGGATCCTTGCCCTGTAGCCTGATCAGTCCATCTTGTTCCTTGTTTACTAATGGCTCACATCTATTGATCTCCTGTTTATGACCCTGGCCTGGCTTGTCTACGATTCTGGTACTCCCTTTTGCTACAGTGGTGTGAAAAAGTGTTTGCCCCCTTCCTCATTTCCTGTTCCTTTGCATGTTTGTCACACTTAAGTGTTTCGGAACATCAAACCAATTTAAACAATAGTCAAGGACAACACAAGTAAACACAAAATGCAATTTGTAAATGAAGGTGTTTATTATTAAAGGTGAAAAAAAATCCAAACCATCATGGCCCTGTGTGAAAAAGTGATTGCCCCCCTTGTTAAAACATACTATAACTGTGGTTGTCCACACCTGAGTTAAATTTCTCAAGCCACACCCAGGCCTGATTATTGCCACACCTGTTCACAATCAAGGCATCACTTAAATAGGAGCTGCTTGACACAGTAAGGTCCACCAGAAGATCCTTAAAAGCTACACATCATGCCGAGACCCAAAGAAATTCAGGAACAATTGAGAAAGAAAGTAATTGAGATCTATCAGTCTGGAAAGGGTTATAAAGCCATTTCCAAAGCTTTGGGAATCCAGCGAACCACAGTGAGAGCCATTATCCACAAATGGCGAAGACATGGAACAGTGGTGAACCTTCCCAGGAGTGGCCGGCGGCCCAAAATTACCCCAAGAGCTCAGCGACGACTCATCCAAGAGGTCACAAAAGACCCCACAACAACGTCCAAGGAACTGCAGGCCTCACTTGCCTCAGTTAAGGTCAGCGTTCATGCCTCCACCATCAGGAAAAGACTGGGCAAAAATGGCCTGCATGGCAGAGTTCCAAGGAGAAAACCACTGCTGAGCAAAAAGAACATCAAAGCTCGTCTCAATTTCTCCACAACACATCTTGATGATCCCCAAGACTTTTGGGACAACATTCTGTGGACCGATGAGACAAAAGTGGAACTCTTTGGAAGGTGTGTGTCCAAGTATATCTGGCGTAGAAGGAACACTGCATTTCATAAAAAGAACATTATACCAACAGTAAAATATCGTGGTGTTAGTGTGATGGTCTGGGGCTGTTTTGCTGCTTCAGGACCTGGAAGACTTGCCATGATAAAAGGAACTATGAATTCTGCTGTCTACCAAGAGATCCTGAAGGAGAATGTCCGACCATCTGTTCGTGTACTCAAGCTGAAACGAACTTGGGTTCTGCAGCAGGACAATGATCCTAAACACACCAGCAAGTCCACCACCGAATGGCTGAAGAAAAACAAAATGAAGACTTTGGAGTGGCCTAGCCAAAGTCCTGACCTGAATCCTATTGAGATGTTGTGGTATGACCTTAAAAAGGCCGTTCATGCTTGAAAACCCTCTAATGTAACTGAATTAGGACAATTCTGCAAAGATGAGTGGGCCAAAATTCCTCCAGGACGCTGTAAAAGCCTCATTGCACGTTATCGCAAACGCTTGGTTGCAGTTGTTGCTGCTAAGGGTGGCCCAACCAGTTATTAGGTTTAGGGGGCAATCACTTTTTCACACAGGGCCATGATGGTTTGGATTTTTTTTCACCTTTAATAATAAACACCTTCATTTACAAATTGCATTTTGTGTTTACTTGTGTTGTCCTTGACTATTGTTTAAATTGGTTTGATGTTCCGAAACACTTAAGTGTGACAAACATGCAAAGGAACAGGAAATGAGGAAGGGGGCAAACACTTTTTCACACCACTGTACATATGCTGGTTGGTTTATTATCACTGTTTGGTTGTTTGGTTTGTATTGGTGGTGTGTTCACATTTATATGCATTTACTTTAATAAACTTACTTTCACCTATTTATGTCTTGTTCACTCTGTCGCAGTCATACAGTACAATACCTGGCTGGATTGGGTATATGGGGACTCTGATGATTCTATCTGAAACCTCCAGAACTTTGTAAATGTACTTAGGCCTATCACAGCACACCTAAAAGCAGGTATATTTCCTAAGATGTTGTAAAATCCTACTTCCCTCCTCATAGAGAAAACATGGTCAATGGTGAAACAAGTAATTATTAATTAATACTCATTCATTTTTAATTACCAATTAAACATTAATTAATTAAATAATACTTAATTATACATTATAAAAGCTTTAACTTCTACACGTCTGATTGGGAATATAACCAATACATTAAACATGCAAAATTAAATGATTTTAACCCATAGTCCTCCTTGGACATGAATTTAATAGAGAGACTTCTATTACGTCCATAAAAAAAGACTGAACCCTATAAAACTCATATTAGAAAAGTTGCAGTGTGCATCATAGGTAGACACTACAAAGCAAATACAAGGCGTAGGTGCATTTCCAAAAAATTGGAAAAAAGGATATCTGCAATCAAACACAATAAGACCCAAATTATTCATTATATTCAAGTTATATGCTATCATGAGGTATATAAAAATTAAGAATTAAACATTGTCCAGGGTCACTTCTTTAACTGTAAGTCTGATATAAAATTCAAGATTTTTTTTATTCTAACTTGCATACAAAAAAACTATAGAGAATGGATTGCCCTAAGTTTATGGTGTACATTAGTTTTAGGGCTCTTTTTAAGTTATCAAAAGAAGTAATAGGCCTACAGCAAATTGAAATCTGTGCCAAAGTATACAGATGTATGTAATTAAACAGCAAAGCATGTTGCCTGGTGATATTATGACCATCTCACAGAATAATAAAATAATAAGTCTAACAAAATCCCCATAGTTCCCTAAATCTGTTTTGAGAATGCTGTTTGGTCCCACGTATTTTAATAAAATATATACTATCAAAACCCAATTATTTTACTAAATAATTTAACCAATATTGCTCATCTAACCAAAATAAAGAATTATAATTTCTACCACAGATTTAGACATCTGTTTTACCTTTCCCTGCCAATAAGTATAGACTCACATCCAAAACAGGACTACAAGTCTGTAAATATCCCAATGGTGGTATAATTTAATCAAAAATTATTAAACTGATACTGCAAAAACCACAGGGTGTTTTAATTTTTAAATGTTTCCACAGGACCACCCAAGTTGTTGAGGTTCTAAATGGAGAAGGCAAATTTAATTTAATATATTGAAATTGAAAGGCTCTCCCCCCAAAAAAATAAATATCTTGAAATGCATTTAAATGGCCTTATTTACTAGCAAACCAGATTTAGCTATTTAATCACAACTATAGCAGACTAGTAATGAATGAATCATAAAACATAGCAAATTAAGGTAAAATAGATTTAAGCCCTAACTGGATAACACTGTGTTTGCTTGTTAAATTACTGTGTGTCAAAATTATTTGGCATAATTTTCATCCTTTTTGCATAGCAGTGCAGCTGATTTCCAGCTTCTTTTGGACACTTTGGGGTTGATTTACTAATTCAAACAGACTGTTCACATTGCAAGGGAATTTTCTATGAAATCTCTAAGCTAAGGTCTGTTTACTTCCATCCTCCAATCATGTGTATGCAAACATGCTGTTTTTCTTAATTTTCCTTAAATGATGTTAGATATTCTTTGCAAATTGATTTTTTTTTTTAACAATTAATTGTTTTTTTTAGTTTTTCAGCATAAGACAAAAATTATGCAGTAGCAAGTTGAAAAGGAACAAAGGAACAAATAAAGGGTACACATTATAGAGAAAACCAAGAGTGGTACATAGCTGCTTAACCACTTACAGACCAGAAGATTTCCCCCCTTCCTGACCAGGCCATTTTTTGCAATATGGCACTGTGTCACTTTAACTGACAATTGCGTGGTTGTGCGACGCTGTACCCAATCAAAATTGACATCCCTTTTTTCCCACAAATAGGCTTTATTTTCTATTTTTCTTGCGCTATAAACAAAAAAAGAGCGACAATTTTGAAAAAAAAATTAATATTTTTTACTTTTTGCTATAAAAAATATCCCCCCAAAAAAAAAAATATATATATATATAAAAAAAATCGTCATCAGTTTAGGCTAATATGTATTCTTCTACATATTTTTGGTAAAAGAAACTGCAAAAGGCGTTATTTGATTGGTTTGTGCAAAAGTTATAGCATCTACAAAATAGCTGGTCGGCAAGTGATTAAAAGTCTTAAGAGGGCCTAGCCCAATGTTAACAACAGATTATTCAGTGTCAATAACAAATAATAGTGTAACACAGATACTCGCATAATGCAGATAATAGTATGCTACAGTAGGCACACACCAGAAAGACGCAGATAGTGTTCTTAGGCCATATTTCCCATTGTTTGTTAAATATGGTACCAAAAAGGGAGTTTATTGCTAGACGATGGTCATATGTATAATTTTGTTGGACCAATGAGGTCACTTCAGTAATGTTTGGGGAGGCATCAAATCTCCACTTCCGAAGCACTACTAACCCAGTAGCCAAAAGAATATAAGTGACCACAGTCCTGGAGGATTGTGGGTATATATTGATACCAATGTTTAGGAGTTCCAGGTTAGGATGGGACGGGGATAGTATTCCAGTGGTCAAGGCTACAGTATAAGCTTAAAGACCTGTGACCAAAAACTTGTCAAACTGGGACATTCCCAAAGGGTGTAGAGAAGATGACCAACCTGGCAACAGTTATGCCAGCAGTGGGGAGAAGTGGATGAGGAGAATTTGGCTAGTCTGCAATGGGTATATTACTGCCTGTGAGTGATTTTAAGAGTCATTTTCCAATGGTTTATGCAGTGTGCTGCTCGGTATATTGTGTAATGGCAGTTTGTCATTGATTGGGAGTAAAGCAGGATTGGAGATCTAATTCCCAGCATTGTGTTAGTTTTTTTGGAAATCAGTTGTATTCTGCAGGACATTGTAAAAGAGAGAGATCCCTCTATCCATCTTTGCACAAGGAATACAATTCCCATGACTTGGAGGGGACCTGGACAATTTAAATAGGGAATTTAATGAGTAAGTGTAAAATATGAATTCACATAAACTAGGTCTCCTTCGGTAGCTTGAATTCCACCATGATGGTATCTACTGGTTTGGGTTTATTGCCTCGCATGAAGTCCTGCACTCATGTCATACCTTTACAGGAGAGTGACTTAGTAGAAAGCAATGGAATGATGCTCTTGTCGACTTATGAGGAGTTTATGTGTAATCTCCATTAGCAACTGTAAATAGATATTTATATATATATTTTTAGTGGTGTGAGAGATTGGGTTTTGTTTTTTTAATAGTTTGATATAGTTATATATACTCATCTATAGGAACAAGGTTTGCAGGCTGTAGTGTGAGAAATACATTTATTTACCAGTTTCTTTTGAAGTGCAGGAATGTTAGAATGGGCTAAACACGTGTGTGTGCTACATGGAATGCTCTGTTATTCACCAGTCGTATATTTATATGTGAGAAAAGACACCATGTAGATTAAGTGCCTTATCTCAGGCTATATGGTACCAAAGTAATCACCTAGCCCAGGCCATTTGAACACCATTTGTTAACACTATCTCCACTCAAAAAGACACTCTCCTTAGATATACAGAGGGGATGTCCATCTGTTCAAGAATGTACAATTTGCCCAGGATATGACCTTGCATACCTAATGCCCACTTCAAGAGAAGGTTATGACCTGGCATAATACATTTTCTCCCCAAGAAAGGAGACGCTAGTGAGGGGCCGAGTTATGCTAAATCTAAGGGATGGGGAAATTGTTAAAATCATGGATGAGATACACCCGGATGTAAGAGAGGGGTAAGATAGTTCCACCAATCGGGATGGCCCCATGCAAGTCCATAGGTCTATATTAGTTTAAGTCTTGGGAGAGAGAAAAGAGGAGACGATTCAACCACATGGGCCCCAATACTACACCACTGGTAAATATAAGGACATCTCCTAGCACTCATGCTTGTCCTATGTATTGTCTATATTGTTATTTTTTGATTTTTTTCCCTTGTTATGTACAATAGATAGATTGCTATGTATTAGTTTAGACCTTCTTACCAAGGACTGAGTCCTGGAATCTGTGTTTATATCTTTACTTTTGAATGCCTCATCTGCTTCAGTAGTGGACTCTTTGGGTCTGTCATGGAATGGTATAGAACCAGAAATGGGTCTATGTCTGACTGTTTATGTGAGACCTGAACTTTATGGGCAGGCCTATCAATGTCTGAGGAATTTCCTATACTTGATGATTGCAGTATTGGAGGGTTCTGTGTGCTTGGTTGCAACCATGTTTTCATGTGTTGTTGCATTATTAGTGACTATAGTACCACTGAATCATTCCGTATTCCTTTTCTATAGCAGAGTTCTGTAAGTATAATGTCAGCCCACACAATTGGACATACGATTTTTGAATGGATATTATCATTATTCTACTGCTTGTTGTCTTTTTGTAGCCTGGTCCCCATTTACCCTCTGTGGTCACACAAAACCTCCCCCTCCACAATGGTGGGATTGACCTGGTGTGTGTTCCTTGAGGCTGCTCTGGTGAGTTTGGTGTGAGAGGGGGTATGTTGAACCATGATATATGATATAGTTGTATGTAGCATCACCAAAATTAATGCTAATCTGTATATGAATTTATTGTCACTAGAGTTGTTTTAAAACTAGTGGTCTGCATAAATCCCCTGAAGAAGCCATTAATGGCAAAAAATGTAAGGGCTAGGGATGAGCCCGAACAACCCTCTTGTTTGGTTTGCAGCAGAACATGCAAATAGGCAAAAAATTTGCCAGAACACATGAATACCGTTAAAGTCTATGGCACACAATGCTGACCCCACCACCGTAAACATGGACCGGGCAACTGCCTCAGCCCTTCTGTCGGCAGGGTCCTTGAAAGCAGGGGACCCATCCACCGGAATAGTGGTTACCTTATTTAACCTAGAGACCGGGGGGTCAACAACTGGAAGAGATGTTAATTTTTTAAGAAAGGGATAACGACCGCCATTCATCTCGGAACTGAAAAGGCCCACTGCGGGCTTCCCCACTCCTTGTAAAAAAAGTATCAAAATTTGTTAAATATGGAAACACATTAGCAGTTCGGGCCAGCTTGTGGGACCCAAAAGGGGCCAACACCTCTGCAGATGCCCCCGCCATATCCTCTTTCTTTAAACTATCCCACACCACTGTGATAAGTCCTCCTACTAGCGCTCTCTCCTATGCTGACATGGATGCAGAGTCTTCCTCACTGTCTGAATGCCTCCTGGTACCGAATCCTCTGAAGCATCAGAACAGGGGCCGCCTGCTACAGCATGACCCGAGTCTGAATCAGAGCTCTCCCTAGAGGATGGGGGAGGGGGCATTTGCACCCCCTTGCGCCCATTCGCCGCTTCCACCCTGGCAACAAATGATTCCAGGACTGCTGACAGAGCGTTTATAGGCGCCGCAGGTGCCGGGGAACCGTTTGCTAAAACAGGGGTGTCTGGAGAATAAGCGCCAGCCTCTGACGCCATGCTGAGCCAACGCTCGCCTGTCACCCTTAGGGACCTAAGGCAAGCAATAACAAACATCCACCCTCCTAGCTGACACAGGCCCCCCACAGGACTCACCACCCTGACCCAGGATCTGTGCTGTGCTGCCGCCCTCTGCCTGCCACAAGGTCTCCTGTGTCAGTTTTTTTGCGCTGTACAAGTCTAAACCATCCACCCAGCACTAGAGCACCACAGACCTGAGGCTACCAGATGACGTCTATGAGGACGAAACGCGTCGGGACTCTACTGCAGCCAAATTTTTATTGAAAAAGCGCTTGATTCACTGTACAAATGTGAGTTTATTACCATTTCTTTTATTAAAAGTTTTTTTTAAATGGAATTACGCTATATGGCCCCATCTTCTTATTACATGTATCCAACAATCTGAGTCGGATCATATAGCTGGAGATAACCTATTGTTCATTACATGAGTGGAATGGTGGTGTTTGAAATTTCCCTGGAGAGTTCATCCTTGTGAATTTATGTACACCACACAAGCCTTCGAATATACATTCGTTTGGATCAAATATGTCCGGTAAGCCTGCATCGTGAACGGTGGTGGGAATGTCACGTGGTGTCTGCATGTTTCTCATGTCTAAGGAAGGTGGAAAGTGAATTTGACCACACACGTGGGATTGGATCGTCTTACACAAGAGACTTTGCTGATCTGTTTGTTTTTTACTTTTGGACCTTTGAATCACTTTACTTCTGCCTATACAATAGCATATGCACAAATTTTTGTTATTTCATTTCACGATTCCAAATGATTGTTCGATATAGTATAATCCTGGTGTTTATTTAATTGTATGACCTTATTATAAGGAACACTGGAGAATACTGATGGGTGGCACATAAGGTTATGTCACTTAGCTCAGTTCTTTAGCGCTACACTTTTGTATTGAATTTACCAGAAAATGGCCACCGGCCGCCTCAGCACAAACATCTGAAAACGCAGGGAAAATGGCAAATGGACTCCAGGAAAATGGCTGAGGTTACAAGAAAATGGCTGTGGCTACAAGAAAATGGCCACATCTACTGTAAAATGACTGTGGCCACCAGTCCCCCCACATGGTGGCACACAGACACCCAGAAAAGACACCAAAAACGTGGAAAAAATGAGCGGACCACCGACCACCCAGCGCAGCCCCCTGCCAGGACCCAGAGACCGTCCAGAGGACCCCCGGCCAGGTACGTGCTCCGCACCCTATGCCCAGTCACACAGTGGCCCCTTGGCATGGGGAGGAAGGGAAGCTGGGAGAGAAGAAAAAGCGAGAGACCTCCCAGAAAACAAAGGGAATGCCCAGCTGCTCCATCCTGCCTAAATAGGTGGAACCATACTTACCCCTCCTGCAGGGACTGCTGGACACACTCCACAGACAGACCCATCACCCAAGCAGTACGGGGTGGCTGTCGGCCATGGCACACTTTGACTTGGACAGCAATAGCCTGGTCATATGTGTGCCCAGGAGCATATAGCTCACCGGCCGCCCCTGGACCAGAACGGGATATGTTATGGCTGACCCAGCGGGTAGCTAAGGTCTACACATGCTTGATGGCCAGGCTGGGGAGCCTACCAGGATCTATATTATCCAGCCTGTCACCCAGCCTGGCTGTTGATTGTAGATCACAGGAACCAAAAACAACAAAAAAGAAAAAATTCCAAGGACCATTGGTCCCTACAGGTCTTAAAGTGGTTAAACAATTTGTAAATATAATCTGCTAATAATTTTAATGAATCTCATTTGTATTGTTTCTATGCAATAAAAATTTCTATTTGATCATATCTGTATATCTTTTTCTGTTTTGGGCACTGCTATATAGACATGTGCATTTTTTTTCGTCCAAATGCATTTGCGTCTGAATTTTGGGTATTTTCGTTATCATTATAATGAATGTGCAGAATTTTAAACCAAAAGATCTGACATAAACAAATGCTTTATTTTCGTTTTTGTTGCGACAACAGTTTGATATAGATAGGAGATTTGATGTGACGATGACAATAGCGGTCTGTGTCCATCGAACCTGTGGTCGAATGTGCCTAACCTTAGCTCTATTAGTCCAAGATTATTCTACATAGAGAAAAAAGATTCAACATAGAGAGAAAAGATTCAACATTATAGAGACAATAGCAAAAAAGGTTGAATGTGTCTAACCTAACTCTATTAGTCCAAGATTATTCAACATAGAGATAAAAGATTCAACTTAAAGATTCGACGAAGCAGTCGCTGCGAGTGGATATTTATGGTCAAATGCTCTGCCCATAGGCTATAGAAGAATTCTAATGTTGGTTGACTAGTAATAATAATTAATAAATATAATTATTACTAGTGTCATACAACATTAGAATTCTACTATAGCTTGTAGGCAGAGCAATCGACCAGAAATGTACAGTGGTCTTCTTGAACATTCGGCAGACACCATAAGCCTCCAATGTCATATCTGAGATCTATTAAATCTCAATACATAACTTTCAGGTAACACGCTCTACGATATGGAGAGAGTGACTGGATGGTCCCATATATACATCACTAGAGAAAAGGTTATTCAATGATCTCCATGCTAATATGATGTTTGGGAAGTTAGGGGGAGCTTGGAGACATCCTGTGATTTCCAAGCATCACAAATAAGAATCAAAAATAGGTTAAGCGTTGGTGCCAGGGCCAATTCTATTTTGGTCCCATCTGGATGATTAGTTTTAGCCAAGGTCCAAAATTGTGAAACTTTATAATAGGAAACCTCACTAAATTTTGATAACACTTGATGGGCCAAGGGTAGGGACTTATGCGGATTAGTCAGGGTAAGAATTACTTTGTCCATGGGGAGGTTGATGATATGTTGACGTGAGGTAAACTGAAAATCAGTTATGAGGGGATGGGTTCTGATAATTTCTGTAAGAGTTTCAATCATCAGGTTGAATATGTAGGGTCCTTCCCAGGTTTGGGAAGTGTGATGACATAGGCTTTGAGCATTTCTTGGGGAATGAATGATTTCTGCCTGGGTAAACACTTTGGTCAGAGTATTTTTTGGAAAAGCCATCTGGTCCAGGTGACTTTTCATTTGGTAGAGTGGCTATGACTCATTCGATTTCTGCAGGGGTAAATGGGGCATTCAACGTTTGTAACTGAGATTCAGACAAAGATGTTAGGGAAAGTTTTGTGTAGGAAATACTGGATACTCTCTTCAATTGGTGGGGGGGGGGGGGGGGGGTATGAGGGTTGTCCCGGAGATTGTAAAGGGTGCCGTAATACTCAGCAAATTGATTTTCAATCTCCTGAGGGTTGATAGTTTTATTATTAAGAGTAGGGTGAAGAAAATTAGCTATTCTACATTTGGATTTTGCCACTTTGACCCTGTTGGCTAAATATTTACCTGCCCTATTTGCATTAGTGTATGATTGTGCCTTTAGATGTCATAGAAGTTTATCATAATGTTGTGACAATAGGTTTCTTAGGTCCTCGCTGAGTCTGTGGAGTGTATTAAATGTAGTGCGTGTGGGGTTGTGTTTGTTAATTTAAGATTGTAACTTTTTTCACCCTAGCCCCTTGTTGAAGGAGAATTCCTGGGATAAACGCCTTATGGGCATTTCATACCATGAAACTTACTGAGGGAGCATCTGATGAAATTTGTGTGGTGAATGAAATGCATCAGAATGATGCCATCACGTTCTGTGATGTGAGGACATGGCCTGTCCAGCCACCAGACAAACCTCCAGATGCCGCTCAGTCTCCCGTTGGATACCCTGCAAATACCCCAAGACCTTGTGAGGTCTCGGAGTTCAACCCAGCAGCAAAATAGCAAGCACACACAGGACATGTGTATCTTCCAGACACGCTAACTACTGTAGGAGGTATCTACCCTATACCATGCAGCCCTAACGGCAGTACCAAAATGTCTGTACCAGCAGTGAGCGGAAGAGATGTGTCTGATCTATTTGCAAAGGGATGTAAATATATTACACTTACCTGCAGTAGATGGAATCCACTAGCCTGTCCAGAGCTGTTTCCCTTTAAAAGTGGTATAGACATGTCCTGTTAATCCCCAGGGGGGACTCCGGTTCATTAAGTGCTCTGTTTATCTGAACTCAATCTCAGGAGAAATTAACATTCCTTTGTGACTGCACATATTGCCTGATATTTCCTAAATAGAATTATATTGTTCTCATTGAATACTCTATTTATATGCAACTCTGGATGAACTTTGTGCACTCTATTTTGCCAACTGGGATGACTAACACAGCAAGTTTTCCTAACTGGAGCCCATATGTACTGATCTGGTGTGTTCTGCTATTCCCAGCTCGAACTGTTTAGTGTTTGTGCAGGTGTATCTTTTCTTCCAATAATAGGATACTATTTATGTTTATCATTAAAGGAAAATAGAAGGAGGATTTTCGGGACTTTGAATGAGGCTGGCACTAAAGGAATGCCTGCCTCCATCCCTATCAATATTATATGAGAGGAGAGAACAGAATTGGGACTTTAAATGAAGCACACATCAGTAAGAGAATAAGTCAAGTGACTGCAATAAATATTTATTTTGTATAGTCCAGGATATGTCATACAAACATTTTGGGCATCAACCTCTAAAATGCTCTGGGCATACAGCCTCCATACAATGAATCATGGACTAATATTTCATAATAATTTACAATCCAAAAAACATTCTCATAAAACACAAAGAACAGTATGCATGTATATACGTTATTTTGCTGTGGTTGAACCCAAAATGGCCAAGATAACCATGGTAACTAAATAATAAATAAATCGGTTAAAAATGCCTAAATAATAATTTATGAATCAAAAAGGATCATATGAATCTTGATTTTCCATGATTGGGATAAAGGATAATGGCTAAAAGCTCTACGCGTTTCGCGGTATTCCAACCGCTCATCAGGAGCATACATCATGGCATAATTCTACAAAATGTATGAAAAAAAAATAATAATTTATTTAATATATAAATTATGTAAAAATTAGCAAAATAATTTAATAGTTATAATTAATTTGAAGGCTAGGCGTCCAACTCATGTCTACATCAGCGGGCCAGTAAAACGGCATCAGGGCCCGCAGAAAGAGCCGCAGTGCATAGCCGCCAAGCACCGGGCCAGCCTGCCGAACAGGTAACCACCAACATGGGCACTCCCAGGGTGGGTGGAGGGTGCAAGGTCTGTGAAATGAATGAAGATATCTATGTGAGAAATCTATGAGAAACAGACCACATATGGATCTGTGTATGTGTTGTGTATAGGATATATGTGTTAGAAATAAATGTGGTGAAGTGACAAAGGGGCAAAAAGGGAAAACGTGATGAAACTATCAAACTAACAAAGAACAAAGACCACCATAACAAGAGAAAAAAAAGGGGAAAAAAGGAATGCGGTGTAAGAACTATGGGGAAACCTAGTGTGATTAGGTAAGTGAAGTTAGTGTCAAAATTATATGTGATTGTGCTGGGAAGGGGAAGGAAAGGTGTATAGCCCAACCTGTGAAGTGCCCACAATAGAGAACCATCCTGGTTCCAGACACGGGCGTCACACTGGCGACCATACTACCGGAGAGTAGGACCGCCTTCACCTGGGCGGCTCAGCCGCCTGGCAATTAGCGCCGGTCCATCTCCCCAGTGTGTTCGCTAAGGGATGGCAATCCAACGGCACCAGCGCGCCACGAGGATGCCTAGTGCCCGGCACATATAGCTTGACGTCCCTGAAAAGAGACCAAGTATCCGCCCCCTCCACGTGACCAACAGGCGGGGAGAGGGGAGGAAATCCACAAAGCATACCTCCGCACATGGAGGCCGGCAATGGCGGACAGGTCTGCGAGACCCGAATCACCGTCAAGGTCCCGCGGATGCAGTCCAAGCGGGATGCATTTGCCTAGATATAACTAAATAAATTATAACAATAGGACCATTTATCACAACAGCCCATACATACTAGTAAAAATAATGTGCAAACTACTGATGTGTGCTTCCATCCCGGGTATTTGATAATCATTAAAGGATACATTTTTACCTAATTTATATATTAAATATTTTTTTTTTCATACATTTTGTAGAATTATGCCATGATGTATGCTCCTGATGAGCGGTTGGAATACCGCGAAGCGCGTAGAGCTTTTAGCCATTATCCTTTATCCCAATCATGGAAAATCAAGATTCATATGATCCTTTTTGATTCATAAATTATTATTTAGGCATTTTTAACCGATTTATTTATTATTTAGTTACCATGGTTATCTTGGCCATTTTGGGTTCAACCACAGCAAAATAACGTATATACATGCATACTGTTCTTTGTGTTTTATGAGAATGTTTTTTGGATTGTAATTTATTATGAAATATTAGTCCATGATTCATTGTATGGAGGCTGTATGCCCAGAGCATTTTAGAGGTTGATGCCCAAAATGTTTGTATGACATATCATGGACTATACAAAATAAATATTTATTGCAGTCACTTGACTTATTCTCTTACTGATGTGCGCTTCATTTAAAGTCCCAATTCTGTTCTCTCCTCTCATAAGGTATGTATGTTTGTTTCTGGTGGCCACCTGTGTCCTTAAGACAATTGTCTAATAAATGGTGGAGGTTAGTAGTACTTATTTAACCATTAGTGGACTAGTGGTATGTAAATGTTTCTAAATTAAGTTATATTTTAATTTTAATACCATTTTGCTTTCTTTTTGAATAATTCTTTGGGAACTGTTCTGTGTTCCCGCACCTATTTTTTTTTGAGGGAGCATTTACCTGAAAGAATTCTTTCAACCTATTTGTCACGATTTGGGAGCTGGTGGATTCCTGTAAGATTCTAATATTATAAAACCAGATGGAGACAGGAGGGGAGACATCCTTTTTGGCTATTGTTATATAAATGGCTGCATGATCAGACCAGGTAATGTTGTGAATTTTGGAGGATGAGACATTCTGCAGCAACCATTTGTCAGTGACAAACAAGTCTATGTGTGAGTATATACGGTGCCCTAGCAGAGAAATATATATAGTCTCTCTCAGATGCATTTGGGCACCTCTAGACTTCGTATATGTCTTCCTCATGGAGTAGCTTGCGTAGAGAGGTGTTAGGGCCTGATACTTCGCATGTTGAATCTACATGTGGGTCCACCATTTGATTGAAGTCTCCACACATTAGAATATGGCCATATTTGTTTAAAAAGTTTGGTGCATACAGGGCCACCAACGTGTATAGTTGTGCATTAATATTGCAAGTAAGAATAATGTATCGATCCTCTACATCCAAGATGAAGCATTTGAGTTGAAAGGAAAGGGGGTTGGGGATAGCTAGGAGGACTCCTCTGTTTTTTTCCTGAGCACAGGCTAAGAAGATGTGGAGACAATCTCTATTGGAGCATTTAGGGATTTCAGTAGCTTGGAAGTGGGTTTCTTCTACCCTTAGAATGTCTGCCTTACATTTGCTCACCTTTGCCCACATAGAGGGGCACTTAGTGGGGAGGTTCAGGCCCCTGGCATTGAGGAAAAGGCATGTGATTGTCATGTTAGGTGTTTCATGGAGTTCGGTATGAGATGCTGTGGTCTACTCACTGTTGTAGTCAGGGAGCTGGAAATAGATCCCCATGTGTTGGCACTGAAGGACTTTAAATGAGACCAGTTGGGATCGTTCCTGACGATTCTCGTGGTGTGGTGAGATGATGAATCAGAAGAGGAGAAGATGGCTCTGGAGGTGTGCCTGGCCGAGTGTGTCATCTGGATAGTTCTACTTTTGCACCAAACATAAAGGAATAAGGAACATAACGAAACAAAAGTTCGTACAACATTCATAGATGTAACTATAAAAAGTGGATCTGGTGATAGATCTGAGGGCAGTGCAGACTGCTTGTGTTGACATGGGCAGTATAAGGAGGAAGACATTCCAAACCATGACCTGGGGGAATAAGAGCTTGCATATAAGGATAAATGGATTTAGAAGCCTCAATTATTATGCTTTTTGTTGAAGCACCTATGGGACACCATCTGTCACTCCAGTTCTAAGGTTTCCAGGTGATTTGTAGTGAAGGAGGCAGGTGGGGTTTTCCGTAATTAGGCTCCATTGGTGTAGTGTGGAAATCCCTTCTTCAAAGGTTGATATTGAAATGGTTACTCCATTATGAGTATTGGATAAGGTGGCAGGGTATTACCATTTATTTGAATTTTGTGATTCCTAAGCACTTTGGTGATGGTGACCAAGTTGCTGCGGTGCTGGACAGGTTTCCGTTACATCATGGGGGGCGGGGTCACCCACACATCATTGGGGAAGCCAGGCTTTCCCCCCTGCGTCAGAGGGGGATGGGGTCAGGTGACAGGTGGCCGCGCCCTCCTCATATAAGAAATGTCTGGCTGCCGGAATCCCTGCAGTGTCTCCGCCAGTGGAGACAGAGGATGGATGGACTGCGCTGCGCTGGACTGGAGGGAGAGCTCACCCGTCGCTGGATCAGATCAGCCATCGCTGGACCCCAGAGAGATGATCATCGCTGGATAGCAAGAGTGGATTATCACCGCTGGAATCTTTATTTTTATTTTTTTTATTTTTAATAAAGGACTTTTTCAAAAGTGTGTTTGTCTTTTTTTAACATTCTTTTACACTTTCTTTGTGAAATGGTAGGGGTACTTTTGTACCCCCTTACTATTTCAAATGGTGGGGCTGGGATCTGGGGGCCCCCTTGTTAAAGGGGGCTTCCAGATTCTGATAAGCCCCCGCCTGCAGACCCCTACAACCACCGGGCAGGGTCGTGGGGATGAGGCCCTTGTCCTCATCAACATGGGGACAAGGCGCTTTGAGGGGTCTGTGACCCCCAAATCATCCTCCCAATGTTGAGGGCATGTGGCATGATACGGTTAAGAAGGGGGGGCGCTCTCTCGCCTCCCCTCTTTTCCTGCGGCCTGCCAGGTTGCGTGCTTGGATAAAGGGTCTGGTATGGATTTTTAGGGGGAAATCCATGCCATTTATTTTTTTTATTTGGCTGGAGTTCCTGAAGGGTCTGGTCTGGTATGAATATTTAGGGGGAACCCCACATCATTTTTTTAAGGTTCCCCTTAATATCCATACCAGATCTGAAGGGCCTGGTAATTGAATTTGGGGGAACCCCACGCTTTTTTTTTTTATCAATGACTTTCAATGACTTCTCTGTATTATGGGAGCCGACAATTCATTATAGCCACGAGTGATTTTAAACGACTTTTTTTCCTGCAGAAACAACACTGTGTGCAGGGACAGTTCTAAGCACAGGAAACATGCGCCCCTTTACAGGCATACTATACACACACCCCAGGTACAAAATTTAAAGGAATATTACACTTTTATTGTTTCACTTTAAGCATTATTAAAATCAGTGCTCCCGAAAAAACAGGCGTTTTTAAAACTTTTTTTTGCATTGATACATGTCCCCTGGAGCAGGACCCAGGTCCCCAAACACTTTTTAGGACAATGACTTGCATATTAGCCTTTAAAATTAGCACTTTCGATTTTGAACATTCGAGTCCCATAGACCTTAATAGGGTTCTAAAGTTCACATGAAGTTTCGGTCCGTTCGCAGGTTCTGGTGCGAACCGAACCGGGGGGTGTTCGGCTCATCCTTAGTGGCCATTAGAAGTTCTTTCACATGGTAGTGTACCCTGAGAAGAACACTACTACACTGCTAGAAAGGAGGGTTTTGGTATTCTGTGGATCCTGTCAATCGTGAGGTCTTGAGTAAACAGTGTGGGAGCCATTGATAAAAATAGATCTAGAGCATATTGTTGTAGTTGCTGGGGAGGCGCAGATCTGGTCTTTGTCAGGTATATAGAAATACCATTGTAATCACAACACTGTCCACCTCTCTTTAGCGCTGTTTCACTTTGGACACCAAGTCAGAGTGCAAGGAAGCCCTGAGTGATAGCAGCATGTCTTTCAACATGGTATCTGAGATAGGCTGGCCTGTAGTAGGAAAGCCCGCAATGGGGTCTTCTACAGGTGCCCCTGCATTTTCACTGGAAATCTGTGACATGACGTGGCAAATTATGACATTTTGAAATGCAGCGCATATTCTCTTCTGCTTTAATGGGATAATAATGAAGCTGCTTTGCTGGTGATACTGATGGAGTTATTGCAAAAAAAATTTAAAAGCCTTTCTTTTTCTAGTGATATCAAGACTATTATTATTATTATTATTGTTATTTCTTTTTTTAAGTAAGCTACCACAACACAATTATTCCATAGTTTTTTAAGATCAAAGATCAATTTTACATTGGATTTTTTTTAAATGTAACTGCCTACTCACAAACTGTCATTTGAAGTAAAACACATGGCAAGTATTATTCTACACACTTTTTTTTATTGTGCATTAAAAAAGATAACAAATACAATTAGACATGCTATCTACCAATAGAACTTAACAAAAAAGTGCATTTTATGCATCCAAAAATATAGAAAATATAAGAAAAAAACAATATTCAACCAAAAAAATAATATCAAAGCAATAACTCCAAGGCCGATAATAAATAACACATTATCTCCTCTGATTTCCACAACGTGTCTGGTTGACGAACAGCCACTCAGAAACGAACTGAAAAGCATGAAATGAAAAGTGCGAAATGAAAAGCGGCAATCAACACTCACCATACTTCTACTAACATGAAAGCAAAAGGAGCCCAAAGGGTGGTGCTAAAGAGCTGAAAAACCATGTATTATATCACTACGTTTGTGATTGATGGCCAACAATTGTGTGCCATATGTATGCAAGACAAGTTTGGGCCAACGCCCTTCGGAAAAAAGTCACGGTTTTGTTGGCCAACAATCCAACTGTGTGTACAAGGCTTTAGGGGTATCTTTTTTCAAAGCAGTGAATATGACTTTCAGTAAACAATCACTGTAATTTAAAGCACATGCACCTGGGAGATTCACCTGCAGCGATTGTTTGGTAAATGTTAGATTGATTGCTTCATAAATATACTCTTTAGAGTCAATTACTTACTTGTGCAAAAAACACCATTAGGAATCCTCTAAACTGTCATATTAATAATGGTTAAGTTAGGTGATTTTGTTACCTAGAGAAATGGTCGATAATCTTAAAACTCATTAGGAAAGATAATGATATACTTTAGAATGCATTGGTGCACTTTTTATGTGGTTAAAAGTTCAATAAGTGAACATTGTTTACACCAAAAGTCTTTGGTTTGGGCTTACCAAATTTAATGAAATATTATCACTCTGCATAATTAGATGGCACTGTGTAATGTAGAATCAGTCTCTGGGTCTATAATGACCACTGGGTCTACAATGAAACAACATCTTACTGTTTCATTATACATCATCTATTTCACAGCAGCCATGATGTGGCTTAGGTATAAATATAGACCCACATACCTCTGTCCAACGCTATCACAGTCCATGGTGCTGTGGACTATAATATGTAATACATATTGTTTAAAAATATTAAATATGTGTCTTATCATGTGCCCATAGCCCCATTATTTGGAAACCCAAGCTTCCTGGGATTGAATATGAGTTAAAGTGTTATGCTTTAATGGATCCTGTTCCCTTAAAGCATGTTCTACAGCACAGTGCTTGTGCTGTGTAACTTGGCCCCCCATATCACGTGATACAAAATCTGTCTGATCCTGCCTGGCTATGCCCTCCACTCTGTAAACTGCCCACGGTATATCATGGCTGCTGAGCCCTGACACTGTGGTAAGTTTACATGCCTCAGCCATCCGCAGCGCTGCTCTCTGCTCTCCTGTGTCTCCTGTGTCCTCCTCCCCCTGCCTCCCCTCCCTCCACCTCCTGGTGCAATCAAATCGACACTATGATCATGTCATCCTCTCTGTTATATAACGCTATGTGCCCTTGTGCCTGTGCTGTATAAAAAAAGATGCAGATTATATCGTATATCAGAGCAGCTCCCAGAGCTTACGTGAATCCTCAGATCCCTCTCCTATCTCCTCCCCTCCTCCCCGGCTGACATCAGTGGCAGTGCTCAGCTACGCCCACTATAGCTGTCAGCCGGAGAGAGCCGAGGAGTCACGTGAATCCTACGAGACTCTCTGATAAATGGTATAATGGACATTTTTTATTTAAAGAGGATGTAAACCCGATTCATGAAATTTGATCCAGACACATATATCTGTAGCGTTTACTTATCTCTCTCCAAATACCTAAGTCCTATGTCTTTCTGCTATTTTGTTACTCTGTTATCGTCATGATAACTTTTGACAAGTTCTCAGAGAGGGTTGATAAAACCAGTCTGAGATTTATGTGGAGGTGGGTGCTTTAAATAGATTAGCAGAGAGCTTGTCTTGTCACAGCACAGCTCTGAAAGTATCTTCCTTCCTTTGCCTATATGGAGTGGGGTTGTGTGCCTCCAATCAGCTGCCACACAGTGTAAACCCAGACACCACTGTAAGAATTCTAAAGAATATAGCAAGTTGAGCACAGCAGATATGCATGTAAAACTTATGTAGGGAGATCTGTTTCAACCCGGTCTATCATCTGAGGCTGTTCACTTCAGTGGGTATAGAAGAGGGTTTACATCCACTTTAAATTTTGAGATGCAGCACCATTTGACTCATAAAAAGATGTCTAGATTTATGCAGATATGTTCATATCTACACAGACAGATAGCATTCCATAATCCTTATCATATATGGACACTGTATGAACACCATTTGGAGCATGCATTTGCAAAAATGTGACAAGCTTGAAAGGCCAAATAACCACTTTGTACTACATTCACAGAATCAGAAGTTACCTTCCATGAATCTCTGGGAATATGATCTTTAGGATACAGTCAAGCATTTAAAATGGCAATAAATGGCCACCAATCTATTCAAAGTTTTCATCAATATCATATTAATTGAAGAAAACTATAAGCTGATATTTTCTTCCTCCTAAATTCACTTGCCAAACATCACTGCAGTGTTTTAAACATGCAGAAAGGAAGCATGTATCAAATATGGTGTTTGTGCCCGAAGGGTTCACATGTTTTGCATAAAGATGGGCAAACGGTTCGGCCCGAGCATGAGCCCTGGCCAGAACATTGGCTGTTTAGAAGTTCTCCGAACAACCAAATTATAGGGTCATTTTGACTGTTTGTTCGACCTGCCAAATGACCACAATGCACTGCTCCTCTGCACAGTGCATTGAAAGCCCTGAAGCAATTAGAGTTGGGCCGAATGGACCCCTGTCAGGTTCGCACCAGAACTTTCGCACAGTGCAAAAGTTCAGAGCAGAATAATAAACCCCATTAAAGTCAATGGGACCCGATCATCAAAAATCAAAAGTGCCCATTTTGGAGGCTTATATGTATATATTCGGGCATTTAATGGTTATATGGTCTGGGTCCTGCCCTGGGGAACATGTATCAATAAAAAAAAAAGTTTGTGAAAAACCCAATTTTTAAATGAGCAATGATTGATATTTTTATTTTTAAAGTGAAAGCATAACAATGAAGAATTCCTTCCAATATAGTGCTTCGGGGGTCCCCTTAGTCTACCTGTAAACTGGCAGATCTCTACCATGTCTAAAATCTGCAGCATTTATAAAGCCCAAAAAAATCAAATTTTCCCTGCCTTTATTTTGCTCAGCAAAAGCTGGGGAGCCAGTGTCTATGACGAGGCCACAATGTAGTGCACCAGGAACAAGATTAGAGATTTTTTGGATACATTCTGGTGTCACTTTGACTTTGGATAGAAGTAACGGCGTTTAAAAATTGATCTTTGGGTGCCGGTGGTGCCTTTCCATCGTAACCCTATAGAGGTAATCTTAACCTCTAGAGATCCGCGCTATAGCCGAATGATGGCTACAGCGTGGACCTGCTTTGCCGGGACGACGTCTACTGACGTCGTCCCGTGCACGAGCGGCCTGCGCGCCCCCTGAGGGGCGCACACGGCGCGCTCTGTGATCAGCGAGTCTATGAGACTCGCCTGATCATAGATCGGAGCAAGGGGTCTATCCCGACCCCTTACCACGTGATCAGCTGTCAGCCAATGACAGCTGATCATGTGATCGCAACAGAGCCGGTAATCGGCTATTTTTCCTCCTCATGCTGACAGCGCAAGGAGAAAAAAAAAGCCGATCACCGGCAGCCGTGAGAGGGACTTCAGTCCCTCTCACGGCCAGATCATCAGTGCCCACCTGCCCCCTACCAGTGCCACCTAAGTAGGGGAAAAAGTGAAACCCATCAGTGCCACCCATTAGTGCCCACAGTGCCATCTATCAGTGCCCACAGTGCCACCTATCAGTGCCCACAGTGCCACCTATCAGTGCCCACAATCTGCCACAAAAACAGTGCTGCACCACAGTGCCACATATCCGTGCCCATCAGTGTCATCTACCAGTGCTAATCAGTGCCCAGCAGTGCCGCCCATCAGTGCCCAGCAGTGCCACCTAACAGTGCCACCTATCAGTGCCCATCAGTCCCATCTATCAGTGGTACCCATAAGTGCCCATCCATGCCACCCATCCATGCCATCCATTCGTGCCACCCATCCATGCCACCCATCCGTGCCATCTTATCTGTGCCCATCTTTGCCCATCAGTGCTGCCTTATCTGTGCCCATCATTACTGCCTTATCTGTGCCCATCAGTGCCACCTTATCTGTGCCTATTAGTGCCACTTTAACTGTGCCTATCAGTACAAAACAGTGCAGCCTATCAGTGCCCACCAGCGCCGCCTCATCAGTGCATTTCAATGAAGGAGAAAAATTACCTGTTTGCAAAATTTTATAACAAACTATTGGTTGAATGATTTTTATTTTTTATTTTTTTATTTTTTGCATCTTTTTTTGTTTGTTTAGCAAAAAATAAAACTCCCAGCTGTAATTAAAGAAAGCTCTATTTGTGGGAAAAAAATGATAACAATTTCATTTGGGTACAGTGTAGTATGGCCTTGCAATTGTCATTCAAAGTGCATCAGCACTGAAAGCTGAAAATTGGTCTGGGCAGGAGGGGGGTTTAAGTGCCCAGTAAGCAAGTGGTTAATGAAAGCAAGCATTGGCCTTGCTGCAAGAAATTTCAATGATATGCACCTGTCAAACAGGTGTAGAAAAATTGGTCTTTGGGTGTTAATTGTGCCCATGAAACCTATATCAGAAACATTCTTCCAGATGAAATGATTGAATAGACTCAAAGCTAGGCAGAGTCCTGCAGAGATTCCACATCCCAAAAAGACTTAGGCCGCGTACACACGCGGGGACTGTTCGCTCAACTTTGTTCGTCAAACAGTTTCAGCGGACAGTCCGCTCAAAATTAGCATGGACGGACTTGCCCACACACGACGAACGAACAGTCCGCTGAAACTGTGCGCGATGACGTGAACGGCACGTACGACAGGACTAGAAAACGACGTCCTATACACTGAAATGCAACCTTCGGCGTGTAAATTCTTTATGAGCATGCGCGAGACTTAGTTTGACGAACAAGCCTACACACGGGCGGACTGTCCGCTCAAACCAAGTTTCAGCGGACAGTTTTTCGGAATTTCCGAAAAACTTTGTTCGTCAGACTGTCCGCTGAAACTGTCCGCTGAAAGCCCACACACGAGCGGACTGTCCGCTGAAACACTGTTCAGCGGACAAAGTTGAGCGAACAGTCCCCGCGTGTGTACGCGGCCTTAATCAGTGACATCGGCATCATTGGCTTCATATAGCTGGTAATCCAGGACTGATCTCATTTTTTTTATAAGTCAAACTGTCCACGGAGACTGTGGACAGATGCGTTCTATTATCAGTAACAAAACCTCCTGCAGCACTGAATGACCGTTCTGAAAGCATGCTGGATGCAGAGCAGCAACAACAACTCAATAGCATACTGGGCAATTTCTGACCAATGGTCTATTCTCATGACCCAGTAAGTCAGTGGATCATCAGCTGGAAAGTTCTCTATCTCTGTTTTAGCCCCAAGGTAATTGTCCGTGTGATGCAGAAGCTGCCGATGGGATGTAGAAGCTGACATCCCTGGGCAGCGAGGACTAAAACAATTCCGAAATGCCTCATTAGGCAGACACCTTCTCCAATGCTCCTCTCTTGACCAACAGAAGACTCAAAACTATGTTTTCCACAACACTGTAACCTACTGGAGTCAGGAAAAAAGTCAGATAAAATTCTCTTTGATGTGTCCTCAAGAAATTTTATCTTCTGCACTCTCTGTAGGGACAGAATGCATTCTGAGACCTTCCCCTTATAACGGTGGTCAAGGAGAGTTGCTAACCAGCAATCATCCTTTATGCCATGTATTCTCGGGTCCTTTGGCAGGCTTTGAAGCATGCGCCATGCGCCTCAAATTTGCAGAGGCTTGAGAAGCAGACTCCTCGAGGTCATATAGGATGACAGCATCTGGAACTTCCTCCTCCCAGCAACGTACTACTCCCAAGGGACTTGGGGTTGCAAAGCCATCACTTACAGATTGATGCATGTCTTCCTCTTCGAAGCCTGTGAAAGTGCCAGAATCCTCCTCCTCATCCTCCTCCCCTCTCTCTTTCTGTGTGTTCTGTGATATAGGAATGATGGTGTCTGGATAAAGTGTGCCTTGAGAGGAAAGGAAGTCCTCCTCTTCCTCCTGTTGCTCTGTCTCCAGTGCCCTGTCCATAATGCCATGCAGAGTCTGCTTCAGCAGGAACACAACAGGTATTGTGTCACTGATGCATGCACTGTCACTGCTCACCATCCTCGTGGCCTCCTCAAATGGTGGCAACACAATGTATGCATCCTTAATGATCAGCCATTGGCATGGAGAAAAAAAGCAGAGACGGCCTGAGCCTGTCGTTGTGATGTACTGGAACAGGTACTCATTGACGGCCCTCTGCTGCATGTATAGCCAGTGCAGCATTCCAAAAGTTGAGTTCCACCTGGTGGGAATGTCACAAATTAGGTGGTTTATGAGCAGGTGGAATTCTCGCTGAATTTCAGCCAACCAAGCACTGGCTATGTATGACCATCTGAAATGTCTACAGACTCTTTGTCAGGGCTGGCTTAGCCCTTCCTCTCCTGGGCTGGCCGTCCAGCTGTCAGCTAATTGCCAGCTCTCTCCTCTTTTCACAGTTACCAGCTGTTCCCAATGATGCTCATCTGACCTGCCTATTTAAAGCCTTCCTGCTCACTTTTTCCTTTGCCTTCGTGTTGGTCACATCACACGGAACCATATCCTGCTGCTTATTTCAAGACTGGCTTGCTGACATCCCTCCTGGCTTCTTATCCTGCTTGCAGATGCTCTCCTTGGATCCCTGACTTCTGGCCTGGCTGATTACCCAATTTGGTTAATGAACTTTGGACTGGCTGACTACCCGATCTGGCTACTGGACTCTGGCTATGCTTGACTACGTTTTTTTCTATTTACCTTTTCATTTTTATTAATAAACAAGTGTGATTTGATTGTACTTCTGTCTCAGTCTGTTTTAGGGTTTCTGACAACGTCATATAGTTTTGTGCATTACTGCAAGTTTAACGCTGTATATTTCATTGCGTTATTGCAAGTTTAACACCATATAGTCTTTTGCGTTACTGCAAGTTGAATGCCATATTGTTCTGTGCATTACTGCAAGTTTAACGCAATTTATTTCATTGCATTACTACAAGTTTAACGCTGTATAGTTCATTGTGTTACTGCAAGTTTAACACCACGTATTTAATTGCATTACTGCAGGTTTAATGCCATATAGTTCTGTGCATTACTGCAAGTTTATTGCCATATATTTCATTGCTTAAAAGTGATGCGACCTGACACAACCTATTAGTAGCAGCAGCAAGCCTCCATCCCGGATATATGTTCAATATTCGAAAAAGGGGGAAATGGGACTTTAAATGAGGCGTGTTGCTGAATAAGAAATATATTTATTTATAAAGTACACACCATATGTGTGACATCTGCTTGGCTGTCCATTTTGGATTGCATAAAGTGTAGCGATAAAAATCAAAATTAGTGGCCTAACTAAGTTCAGTGCCAAAAACCACATATGTGTGTGGGAAATTATAAAAAATGAATATATAATAATTGATGTAATATGTAATGTGCTTAATTAGTGATAACGCGGCCAATATAATACAGCATTAAACCCATGTGCACTGCATTTGTACAGTATGTGCCCAAACAAATTAAAACAAAAAAATGAAATAATAATGAAAATAAAACTATGTAGAAAGATATTCAATATTCAAGATATAGGATACAATTTACTTTGGTACATTTCTTTAAATACATTTGTTTAGATATACAGTCATTTTGCAAAGTACAATACAACATTGTTAACAATACAGATGTGTAGACATACTCATCCATTCATAAAACCAATAAACATTAGCACTTGCTCATAGTAAGTCAAAATGATCTGGGCATCAGTTGGATATATACTCAACGCACGTTTCATGGCTCATGCCAATCATCAGG
Source organism: Lithobates pipiens (assembly GCF_037356315.1). Lineage (NCBI taxonomy): Eukaryota > Metazoa > Chordata > Amphibia > Anura > Ranidae > Lithobates > Lithobates pipiens. The sequence goes on from NW_027507764.1 coordinate 475,701,200, forward strand.
AGTACAAATGCTCTGAAATTAGATCAAAAGTATCTATAAATATGGGATAACCTTTAAACGGAGAACCATCTCTCAAAAAAAGGGTGGGCTATAACTTACTGTCCGGCCCTAAGGTGATACCAAACATCTGTCCAGGAGATACAGAGGACCGGGATATCGATATTTTATCGTTACACTTTATGCAATCCAAAATGGACAGCCAAGCAGATGTCACACATATGGTGTACTTTATAAATAAATATATTTCTTATTCAGCAACACGCCTCATTTAAAGTCCCATTTCCCCCTTTTTTGAATATTGAACATATATTTCATTGCATTACTGCAAGTTTAACGCCATATAATTCTGTGCATTACTGCAAGTTTAACACTGTATATTTAATTGTGTTACTGCAAGTTTAACACCATATAGCTCTGTGCATTACTGCATGTTTGATGCCATATAGTTCTGTGCATTACAGCAAGTTTTAACGCCGTATATTTAATAGTGTTACTGCAATTTTAATGCCATATAGTTCTGTGCATTATTGAAAGTTTAACGCTGTATGTTTCATTGCATTACTGCAAGTTCAACACTGTATATTTCATTGCGGTCCTGTTAGTTTAACTTTGTATATTTCATTGCATTACTGCAACTTTAACACCAAATAGTTCTGTGCGTTACTGCAAGTTTAACACTGTATAAATCATGGCAGCACTGCAAGTTCAACTGGCAGTAATGCATGCAAAACTTTATGGCGTTAAACTGGCAGTAACGCACACAGATTTCTATTTCATTGTGTTACTGCAAGTTTAACGCTGTATATTTCATTGCATTACTGCAAGTTTAACACCATATAGTTCTGTGCTTCACTGCAAGTTTAACGCCATATATTCCATTACATTACTGCAAGTTTAACGCCATATAGTTCTGTGCATTACTGCAAGTTTAACACCATATATTTCTGTGCGTTACTGCATGTTTGACGCAGTATATTGCAGTATGTTATAGTGTATCCGTGGAGTGTGTCTGTGTTGTGAATACTCAAATTAAAGTTCATCAAACACCACTTTCAATTGATTAAAATACAACCACATACACATTTACATATCTTTATTTCATTTTGGTAATTAGCAACCCCCACTCCCCATCATGTCTGGGAGGACAGCAAGGAGAGGCAGATGTTCCCATAGCGCTGTACGGGGGCCAACAGCATACAGTATGTGTCTACAGGCAAAGGTCTACATGGTCGGTCCTCAGGCAGGGCATCATTTCCTCTGTTTAGCGATGTTGCCAATGCTATCCAGCCACAGCATGCAGAGAAGGTGGCAGACTGGCTTACTAAACCGTCCTCATCATCTTCATCCTCCGTCACCCAAGCAGAGATTAGTGTGCAGTCCCCTGCAGCTGCCAGAGTGGCAAAACCTGCCTCCTTGTCCACAGCTATTCTTGCCATAGCCCCAGCATCAGGCATGGAGGAGTCAGCAGAGTTATTTGAACACAGCATTTAACACTTGCTCCTTGATGATGCACACCCATTACTCGATTCAGATGTCGGTTCTGACTCTGAGGTTGAGGAAGGCAGGAACATGAGCCTACAGAGAGAGGAGAACACTGATACAAAAATGTGTAGCCATTTTCCCCCAGCCACAGCTTATTGCCAAGTTGTCTCCAGTGGTAATGAGAATGGAGGAGATAATGAGGTCACTCACTCGACTTGGGTGCTGGATAGAGCAGAGGAGGAAAGTGAGGGTGAGGCACAACCCCAACAAGGCAGCCATCATGGAAGAGTATAGAGCAGACATACTTTTTAATCACATTGTGGAGCTGTTATCTACTGGCACACTTCCCACAGCTCAACCATTTTTAGTACATGCGCAGCCGATCGCACTGTTGCTATTTGCAAACGTTGTCTCAAGCACGTCAAGCGTGGCAAAAACACCAAAACTTTGGGTACCACATGCTTGACAAGGCATTTAACCTCTCACCACTCAGCCTGTTGGTAAGAGCACCAAAAAGACACTCAAAAGTGGCACAAATCTGTCTCTCCTCCTTACTCACCTCAGTCTGTCCCTGCTTTACCACATCACCACTCAGACAGCTTCCACTGACAGGGATGATGTTATAGCACAGGGTGTCCCAGGTCCTTGCAGCACATCTGCCAGCAGCATACAACCAGCTGTTAACAATAGCCAGCAATTTTCTCTGCCCAATCTGCTGCAGCAAAAATATAAAAATACAGTCCCTGCCATCCACATGTAGTGATGGACGAACTTCCGACAGGACGTTTCGTGAACGTGAACCGCGAATGCAGCCAAAAGTTTGTGAACCGCAAAGTTTGCGGTGGACCCCATTGACTTTAATGGCAGGCGAACCTTAAAAACCTACAGGTCATATTTTAAGCCACAAAATACTTACTAGCTGTGCACACATAGTCCCACAACATGGACACAGACATAACAAAAGTATTAAGTGAATCTGGGATCGGCAACAGCAAGCATTCTTTTTTATCTGTGAAATTTTGACAATCCAGGAGCGCATGCAGGCCATGGAGGAGAGGCAAGGTCAGGCCAGGCTATGAAGGGGATGCAGGAGATGATCAGTGCCACAGTCAGGGCAGCGCAGTCCTGGGCCAGTGTCCTAGTGTGCCAACCTGTGCTTGAGCTCCTCCCTCTGCCCAGCTCTTAACCCCACCTATGCAGTGCTCCACTGCGGTGGTCCGGAGGTGCTAGCCCAGTGCTTATCCTCAGCCATGGTGCTGGCACTGCCTGCTGATTGGCTTCTCCGCTGTTGTCTCCCTCTCTGTCTGAAACCAGCACCGCAATAGAGACTGAGCACTGACACCAGTACCGTGATAGAGAGCACTGACACCAGCACCGTCATAGAGAGCACTGACACCAGCACCGTGGTATAGAGAACTGACACCGGCACTGTGATAGAGAGCACTGACACCAGCACCGAGATAGAGAGCACTGACACCAGAACGAGATAGAGAGCACTGACACCAGCACCATGATAGAGAGCACTGACACCAGCACCGTGATAAAGAGCACTGACACCAGCACCGAGATAGAGAGCACTGACACCAGCACCGAGATAGAGAGCAATGACACCAGCACCGAGATAGAGAGAGAGCACTGACACCAACACCGAGATAGAGAGCACTGACACCAGCACCGTGATAAAGAGCACTGACACCAGCACCGAGATAGAGAGCAATGACACCAGCACCATGATAGAGAGCACTGACACCAGCACAAAGATAGAGAGCACTGGCACCAGCACCACGATAGAGAGCAATTACACCAGCACCGAGATAGAGAGAGAGCACTGACACCAGAACCGTGATAAAGAGCACTGACACCAGCACCGGGATAGAGAGCACTGACACTAGCACCGAGATAGAGAGCACTGACACCAGCACCGAGATAGAGAGAGAGCACTGACACCAACACCGAGGTAGAGAGCACTGACACCAGCACCGTGATAGAGAGCACTGACACCAGCACCGAGATAGAGAACACTGACACCAGCACCAAGATAGAGAGCAATTACACCAGCACTGTGATAGAAATCATTGACACCAACAATGTGATAGAGAGCACTGACACCAGCACCATGATAGAGAGCACTGACACCAGCACCATGATAGAGAGCACTGACACTAGCACCGAGATATAAAGCACTGACACCAGCACTCTTATAGAGAGCACTGACACCAGCACTCTTATAGAGAGCATTGACACCAGCACCGTGATAGAGAGCACTGACACCAGCACCATGAGAGAGAGCACTGACACTAGCACCGAGATAGAAAGCACTGACACCAGCACCGTGATAGAGAGCACTGACACCAGCACCGAGATAGAGAGCACTGGCACCAGCACCGTGATCGAGAGCACTGACATCAGCACCGTGATAGAGAAAACTGACACCAGCACCGAGATAGAGAGCACTGACACCAGTACCGAGATAGAGAGCACTGACACCCCACCAGCACTGTAATAGAGAGCACTGACATCAGCACCGTGATAGAGAGCACTGACACCAGCACCGAGATAGAGAGCACTGACACCAGCACCGTGATAGAGAGCACTGACACCAACACCGATATAGAGAGCACTGACACCAACACCGGGATAGAGAGCACTGACACCAGCATTGAGATAGAGAGCACTGACACCAGCACCATAATAGAGAGCACTGACACCAGCACCGTGATAGAGAGCACTGACACCAGCACCGAGATAGAGAGCACTGACACCAGCACCATAATAGAGAGCACTGACACCAGCACCGTGATAGAGAGCACTGACACCAGCATCGTGATAGAGAGCACTGTCTTTGGGGGTGCACACAGCAGAGAGTGAAGAGGGTGCAGATCGAGATGATGAGGAGGGTGCAGAAGAGTAAAGCTGAGTGAGCCAATCAACCAAGTCTGGTGCGTCCTTTGATGTAATCGTACACACCTTCTGCAATTTGCCACTTTGGCTCAAGTCTGTTGCTCCTGCCCTACCCCTACCACCCCTGCGGAAGGGCCTGCCTCTTCCTCTTCCTGTCATTTTTTAAATGACCCTGTGACAAAAGTCTCTAGAGAAGTGCAGTATGTATGTGGAAGAAGGTATATAACACCCCGCTTCAATCTGTCGTTTTTGGTGGCCACTGGTCTATCACACCAGTTATAATACTTTTTTTATTGCGTTTGGCACTCTTTGTAGTATCGCTGCAGAACCGCTTAGCAGTCACAATGCTGCACAGTGGAAATGCACTATACTATGCTTTCTATATGTGCAAGTATTTTATACGTGTATTACACCCATATATACTGCACACCAAATAGTACACCTATACCAGTCCTTAAAAGGACCTTTGTGGACCTAGTAGCCAGTGATTTGCAGACTGTCCCTCAGTCCCTACACACAGCTGCAGAATCGGTCAGCACTCAGCTCAACAGTCAAGTATAATAGGCTTTCTATATTTGAAAGAAAGTATATTATACGCGTACAGCCCTATATACTGTACACCTATACCAGTCCTTAAAAGGACCTTTGTGGACCGAATATTAATAGCTAGTGATTAAACTGACTGTCCTTGCTCCACACAGCGTCCTGTCTCTACACTGACAAAAGACAGCTGAAGAATCGGTCAGCAGTGCACTCAGCAATCAGCAGCACAGCAGTCAGCAGCAGTGCACCAGAACTCTATATACTGTACACCTATACCAGTCCTTAAAAGGACTTTTGTGGACCTAATAGCTAGTGATTTGTGTCACTACAGTCTGTCCCTGCTCCACACAGCAACCTCTCCCTACACTGACAAAAGATAGAATGTAAAATGGCCGCCAGATCAGGTCTATTTATAAGGTAGGGGGAATGTCCAATTGTCCATGTGCTGAAATGTCTAAATTGGCTGTCCTGTACCCCATGATGGATGTGTCATCATGGGTCAAAGTTCTTTCATAATGTAAACGCATATGTCCGCCGCACGAACAGCGTCAGAAGTCCGCCGGTTTGGCGAATCGCGAACACACAAAATTCTCTGCAAACCGACCGCCGGGCGAACTGCCAGGCCATCCCTATCCACATGCCCAGCATCTAAATGCAAGCTGCTGGCTCTACAACTTCTGCATTTCTGCTTGGTGGATTCTACCCCCTTCCGTGAATTTGCAGAATGTGCTGTACCGCAATGGCGGGTTCCCAGTTGATATTTCTTTTCACGTAAAGCCATTTCATCTCTCTACCATCACGTGAAAGGCAATGTTGTGGAATCGCTGGGCAAGGCAGTCAGCTGCAAAGTTCACATTACTGCTGACATGTGGTCCAGCAAGCTTGGGTAGGGACAATATATTTAGTTCAGAGCACACCGGGTAACGCTGCTTGCAACTCGGAAGGATGCAGTACAGGGCTCAGTGCTGTAGCTTGTTGTGCCCCCAGTTCTTCATACAGCAGGTGATGATGCCAGATTCATCAGCTCTATCCCATCCTCCTCCTCCTCCATGCCCTCCTCTGTTGAATTGTCCTATGAATCTCAAGTACCCCCTAAGCGTTCAACGAGCTATTCAATGAGTTCAGTGTTTCAACTGGTGTGTCTAGGGGACAGGAACCACACCGGAGCAGAGTTTCTTGCAGCTCTGCAGGGGCAGACACAGAAGTGGTTCACGCCACTCCAGCTGGAGCCAGGAATGGTGGTGTGTGGTAATGGCACAAACCTCCTGTCCGCCCTTAGACAGGGAAAGTTGACACATATGCCATGCCTGGCACATGTCCTCAGTTTGTTACTGCAGCATTTCTTAAATAGGTACCCAGGGTTGGAGGATCTACTAAAGCAGGCCAGAAGAGTGTGTAGCCATTTTAGGCGGTCATATACAGTCAGTGATCGGTTGGCTTAAATTCAGCTGGAATTCAAACTTTGAGTATACCACCTAATTTGTGTCATGCCCAACAGGTGGAACTTGCCTTTGGCAATGCTGCAGCAGCTGCACATGCAGCAGAGGGCTGTCAACGATTACCTGTGTGAGTATGGTACAACGACAGGCTCAGGCCGGCTTGTATTATGTTCCCCACACCAATGGCTGCACATAAAGGTTGCATGTACCGTATAGTCACTATTTGAGGAGGCCACAATGATGGTGAACCATGACAATGCAGTGACACAATTACTGTTATGTTCCTGCTGGAGCAGGCTCTGCGTGGCATTATTGACAGGGCACTCAAGGCAGAGCAGTGGGATGAAGAAGAGGACTTCCTTTCCTCTCAAGACCCACTGTATGCAAACACCATTGTTCCTATGCCACAGAACACACAATAGGAGAGAGAGGAGGAGGAGGATTCTGGCAGTTTCGGAGGCATTTAAGCAAAGGAAAACAAACGTCAAACAGTAAGAGATGGTTTTCCACCCGCAGAACCCTTGGGAATAGTACGTGGCTGGGGGAGGCAGTTCCAGATACTCTATTCCTCAGTGATCCTGAGAAGTCTGCTTCTCGTGCCTCTGCAAATTTGTGGTGCATGGGCTCCCTCATGCTTCAGAGCCTGCAAAATGACCCAAGAATATGTGGGAAAGGATCACTATTGGCTGGCAACCCTCCTTGACCACCGTTATAAGGGGAAAGTCTCACAACTCATCCCATCCCCACAGAGAGTGCAGAAGATGAAATCTCTTGAGGACACCTTAAAGAGAAGTTTATCAAACGATTTTTCTGACTCTGGTAGGTTACAGTGTCGTGGAAAATTTTTGAGGTTTTGAGGTTTCTGTTGGTCAAGAGAGGAGCGGTGGAGAAGGTGGCCGCCTAAGTGATGCATTTCTAAATTATTTTAGTTCTCACAGCCCAGGGCTGTCAGCTTCCACATCCCATCGGCAGTGTCTGCATCACATAGTAAATGATTATCTAGGGGCAAAAACAGAGGTGGAATGCTTTCTAGTGGATGATCCACTGGCTTACTAGGTCTTGAGAATAGACCACTGGCCAGAACTTGCCCAGTATGCTATTGAGCTGTTGGGCTGCCCTGCATCCAGCGTGCTTTCCAAACGGGCATTCAGTGCCGCTGGAGGTTTTGCCACTGATCATAGAATGTGTCTGTCCACAGATTCTGTGGATCGTCTGACTTTTATCAAAATGAATCAGTCCTGGATTACCAGCGGTATGAAGCCACTGATGTCGATGACACCAATTAACTGTTTTTGGAATGTGGACTTCTAGGCTGCCTAGTGTTGTGGTTGTTGATTTCATCTGGAAGAATGTTTTTGGTGTAGGTTTCATGGGCACAATTAACACCCAAAGACCAATTTGTCTGCACCTGTTTGACAGGTGCTTATCATTGCAATTTTTGGCAGCAAGACCAATTCTTGTTTTCATCAAGAGTACCTCTATAGGGTTATGGTGTGAAGGTGCCACTGACACTCAAAGAAAAATCTTCCCATGCCTGTTTGGCAGGTGCATATCATTACAATTTTTGACAGTAAGGCCAATTCTTGCTTTCATCAAGAGTACCACTATAGGGTTATGATGTGAAGGCCCCACGACACCCAAGAGCAATCTTTGTGAACCTGTTTGACAGGTGCATATCATTGCAATTTTTGACAGCAAGGCCAGTTCTTGCTTTCATCAAGAGTGCCTCTATAGGGTTACAGTGTGAAAACGCCACTGACACCCAAAGAACAATTTTTCTGCACCTGTTACAGAGGTAGAAACCCAAAGTCTGTGGTAGAGACACCAGAATTTATCCAAAAAAATCTCTAATCTTGTTCCCAGTGCATTACATTGTGGCCTCATCACAGACTGGCTCCCCAAGATTAAGATTACAAACTACAACAGCATTAACTTAATAAAAGCATAGTCAGGCAAGCACACCCCAAAAAAAACAACAGTTTAATATAAAGAAAAAATCTGTAACAAAACCTGGGGTCGGTCCTAAATGTCCCACTGGTCTCTCTCCAGTCTGAGAGTTAACTCACTTGAAAAGTCACTTGTTTTTCCGATTCCGATCCGATAAGAAGGTCCATATTTTTTTTTTATCAAAATGTTTATGTGTAGAAATATTTACCATACAATAACACAAGCAGCAATAGAAAAATATCCAGTAGTACAAAACATCAACACCTTAGGCATTGCACAGCTGTCATCCCTAGCATGTACATAAATCCACAAAAATCTCAGAGACAGGAGCCCTTCGAAATGGTAATATAGACAACAGAGGAACAACGGAGTGACAAGTAGGGATCAAAGGTGTGCTTACTACAAGGTGAGTTGTGCACCCTGGGTATGTACCACCTAGCAAGTATAGATGGAGCATATAACTGTCCCTTGCGTGACAGTGTTAGGAAACCCAATGCCAAAAAGGGCATCATTTAGGGCTTTCCTACCAGATGCGTAGTAAGTTTGCATTTCAGAAAAAAATATGATGCAAGTCCCTCACCCATTCTCAAAGGCACATGGGCTTCCTGGGGTTTTCTGCAGATTGGAGTAGTTTACAAAGCACCAAAAGAGATTGCTTAAAAAAAAAGCAAAATTATGAAATTATGGAGTTGCCTGTGTCGTCAAGCATCCATGGGAAAACTCCCATATCATTCCCATAGGGAGGCCAGGGAGAGTAAGTCCTCCTTTTAAACAAACCTACCACATCTCACCTTCGTGTTCACCGCTCACATCCATAAGAAGGTTAAATGTTAACCTTAAGGCACACGGTTCCTCTTAATTTCCATATCAGACCCGAAGGGCCTGGTATGGATTTTAGGGGGACCCCATGCATTTTTTTAATTTTAATTTGGGGTTCCCCTTAATATTTATACCAGACTCAAAGGGCCTGGCAATGGAGGGGGGATCCCATGCTCTTTTTTTCAATTATCTGTATCTATATTGCTGGGACCCAATAATTAATTACAGCCACGATTATTTTTAAATGACAATTTTCCTTTAGAAATGTCATTTTGCTGTGGTACTGTTCTAAACACAGGAAAAATGCACCAATTTACAGGCATACTATAAACACCCCCCAGGCATGATATTTAAAGGAATATTACATTTTTATTGTTTCACTTTAAGCATTAAAAAAATCATTAAAAAAAAAAAACATTTGCATTGATACATTCCCCCTTGGGCAGGACCCAAGTCTCCAAACACTTTTTATGATAATAACTTGCATATAAGCCTTTAAAATTAGCACTTTGGATTTTTCATGTTAGTGTCCCATACACTTTAATGGTGTTCCAGCAGCTTTCGAATTTACCTCAAACACCGCATATTGTTCGCTGTTCAGCGAACACCCGATGTTCGAGTCAGACTTCTGTTCAACTCGAACATCGGGCTCATCCCTATGAAGGAGGCCCAATTAGTAAGGTCATTATTGTCAGTACAAGGCAAAGGGACATAGTTAGAGGAATAAAGCCCAGGTACTTTAAAGAGCCCTGGCACCAGATGAAAGAAAAGGAGTACAAATAGCCTGAAGAATGGAAAGGGGCAAGATTTCAGACTTGGTATGGGATAGGCAGTTGAATGTCTGCAATTAAGCCAGTATGTTCAGATCGAAACGGAATGCAGACCCAGGCCCAAGCATGTGAGAACCATATGCAGGCCACCCTGTCAAGTGCTTTTTCAGCATCAGTGGAGAGTAGCAGACAGGGTGGCTGGTTCTCAATCTCCTGCACCCAGATCTGAAGAGCCCTATTAGAGATATCCCTTGCCTACCTTACCTGTAATTAACTCCGTATGGTCCTGGTAAAACATTTTTGGCCAAAATCTTTAGGTCAGTGTTCAGGAGAGATATTGGTCTTTATTTGTATGGTAGCATGTGGTTCTTCACCTCTTTACAGTTATGTGAGCCATCAAGGCCTCCCTAGGTATGCGGGTGCCCTTATCTATAGCATTGAAATAAGTGCACATGAGGGTAGAGTGTAAAGGTAAGAATTTACAGCAATAAGCATTAGTGAATCTGTCTGGTCCTGGACTCTTCGCCTTAGAGAGTTCTTTATTTCCATTGCAATTTCTTCCATCATAAGGGGCATCTAATGGGTTTTCTGTGATGTTAGTGAAGGAAACCATCCACAGTTGTAATGAGTTTAGGAATGTGTGTGCACAGGGCCTGCGGAAGTAGCTTTCCACACTTATTTCCAAATTAGTAAAATTTTTGCATCATATGGTGCAAACGGCCTGTATAAGCTCCTGTAGCAAAAGTATGTTTAAGCTGACTTTTCACATTCTGTATCCACTCCAAGAGAGAATGCAGATCTCCCATACTCTCTTTCTTCAATTTAGTACCCTGAGAAATTAGTTCACCCCTAACTACAGCCTTGTGTCCTTCCCAAACTGAGTCCATTCCCACCTCACCACTAGAGTTTTCTGTACTGAGTGATAGTATCTAATACACCTATAGACATGACTGCATCATCCAACAAGTTCTCATTTAATCATCAATTCCACTGCCTAACATCAGACGGCAGTGTAGTTAAAGAGAGCAAAATAGGGTCGTGATCTGAAATGGTGAAAGATCCTATTGATGTTTTGGAGAGGAACTCAAGGAAAAATTGGTCCATAAAGAGCAAGTTAATGCGGGTATAGACATTATAAGTGGCAGAAAAATGACCATTGTCTCTGTCTAGAGGAAGAGAGCACCCTCCAGCAGTCGAAGAAATGGTCGATTTTTAGCATTTTCCAAAAGTGTTTAAGGAAAGCAAAGGAGTGGGTTGAGTGGCCTGAGGAAACGTCAAGCTGAGGGTCTGGACTCGCATTAAAATCCCTGTATTTATTTGCATACAAAAATGGTGATCTTTAGGAACACAAATCAAAAATGTGTTGATCTATCATGACAAAGGGGTGATGTATGCTGGTAATAGGGGGTGATATGGATGGTAATAGCCCCAGCCTTAGACTTGGGTCCCGGAGAATTGCTAAGAAACCATTGACTTCAAGGATGGGTAGGGACAGAGACCTTGCAACAATGCGTCTCCTGTAGTAGGAGAACCTGAGCCCCTAATTGTTTCAATTCAAGACACAATTTACTGCTCTTATGAGGAGAACAAAGACCACATACCCTATAAGAGACTACCTTTAAGGATGCCATGATGACCAATGATAAAGAAGATTGCAGAGACCCTTCTGTTACATTTGACATGTGGAAGAGAGAGACTTCCAGCATCCAGACCCGCATTCTAGAACAGAAAAATATGTAAAAAACACATCATATAATAAAAATCAGAAACACACCCAAAGGGTCTGAGCACTTAAATACATACCCTTGGGAGGCCCCCACTCAAGTCGTGAGCAACCAGGCAGGTAAACTCAAGGTCAAGTAGCCTCAGTTGGGAAAAAGCTCTCAATAGAGTAGGCCTATTTGGGAAACATAGAAAGGCAGAACCAATGCGTCATTCTGTCTTCACAGCTGTGAAGTCAGTAGCTAAGCCACAAAGGCATCTTGCCACAGAGATCCAGGGACAAAGGAAGGATGGAGGGGAGGGAGAAATAGAGAGGGGAAATGGAGAAGGAGAGGAAAAGAAAAAAAAGAAAAAGAAAAAGGGAGATGGAAGATAGTAAACAGGAGAGAATGGAAAAGGCAGGCACAATCAAACAGTAGCAACTCAATGTCCTGTTTAGAGAAATGGCATCACAAACAAACTGTAATGTCAATAAACCAGGACTAGCAAGCATGTCCCTAGAAGCAATTACCTCCTGGAGGCCTGCAGCTCCTATTCTCATAATCATCCAGCTGATTAAGACTCAATGTGCATGTCCCTAGCAGCACATTTTTTCTTTTTAGTTTCCAAGGTGTCAACTCTGCCACCAAGTTGTGGGGTCTCCGCCGGCAGGTTCTCTATGTCCTGCCTAAGAGCCTTCTCCATGTCGGCAAGTGAATTGCTGAAGGTTCTCCTTGGTGGGGAAAAACCATATGTGCGAGTGCAAGTCTCTATCCCCGAGGACCCCCCGATCTCCCATTCCGGAGCCCCTATCCTGTCCAACAGAGGAGCAGGGAGAGGTGGGTGGTAGCAGAGAGGCAGTCACTAAGCTATGGGAAGGAATCAGGTAGACCGCATTCTAGGATTGCTGTGGTGCACAAATAAGTTTCTGTGCAGCATCATCTTCGAAAATGTGTCAGGTTTACAAACACCTAAAAGAGTAATACAGTATGTGGGATACAAAAACATACAATACATCAATCTGTATAGGAATAGATCACAGAAGATATATGCTGACCCATATATATTTTAGGAGTTTGTACTCTTGTTTTTAATGCTTTTGCACAAATAAAAATACTGGTTTTATTTTGTGAGAGCGATTAATAGTTTTTTTAAATCCCCAACTTTCAAAATTTCCCCAAACTGGGTAGATATAGGAAATACTCCCTTTTCCAATTTTGCATTTATCTAGGGGATTATTCCCGAATTTATTGAACAGGCTCCCCCACCCAATATTCATAATGTTAATAAATATACCTCTAAATTATTGTTGATTCACTTCATCAAGCAACAAGCCCAATTTTCTCATTCTGCTACTATTTCTTCTCCTAGTCTTGCTGGTTAAAGAAAGCTAATACATCTATTTTCAGAAAGCTATTTTTAGTGGCTATTTAAAAAATTATGTCTTGATATTTTTTTTTATTGTATTTTTATTAAACAATTTTCAAGACATATACAATGAAATGAAGCATTGTAATAATCATTGAGCATAAATGATTAAGGAGTATAACAACATCTTTGGGCTATAAAAGCTGAAGAGTAATGTCCACGTATGCAGGACACATGGGTATTCTGCATAGCTGTAACAGAAAAAGTAAACAACTCACAGTTTATAAGAGAGGCGAAAAAACCTTATTATATTGGGCCGGGAGGCCATAGTGCAGCAAAACCAGTAGTAACACACTTACGAGTAGCAAGATGAGACATCAAGGTGGGGGGGGGGGCAGCCTAAGTTAGTACCAAAGAAGGAGGGTGAGAGGGAGGAGGGTAATACCCAGGTGGGCTGTGGTACAGCAGCCAGTCATGATTAATGAGGGTTACCGGGGGGGGGGGTGTCCCAAATTCCGACCGATACCATGGCTCCAAGACTTTGTCAAACTGGGGGACTAAATTGTGCACAGAGGCCGTCAGGAACTCCATTCTCCGTATCTCGGACAACAGTTGGAGGAACCTGGGCCAAGGAGGGGGAGCACCAGACAACCAGCATAGCGGAATGAGCCACTTAGCAGCTAATAAGATCTAGGAGATCAGCCGGTTTGTATGTTTTGATATTTTGATTAATACATAGCTGGATTGAGGCTGGGTTCACCCTGGAGAACGCAGCGGCTCACAGCAGGAGTCCGGTGCGTCTCCATTCACTGTTTCAGGTCCGAATTTTGTGCTGAATTCCAACCTGAAATGGATCAAAAGACGCATAGGATTCCTGTACAATTGTGAGCTGGCTCCATAGAGAGCCGGTCATAATCTCCTGCTATGCGAATTGGATGCCGGAAAACCCACATTCAATTCACAATAGTGTGAACCCATCCTAAAGGGAAACTTAAATATGTAAAATACAAAACTAGCCATTGTTCAAACCTTTGTTTTTGTCCATTTTGTGTCAGGAAAGCTACATTCTCATACATTGGTATCACTTATTTAGTTGGGCTCATCAATGTGAACTAGACTTTTGGTTATATAGATAAAACTGGAGAGATCCTTGAGCAACATTGTCAAGTATTGAATGAATTTTAACCCTTTGATTGCTTATCTATCACATCAAGGCTTTTTACTTTGCTTTTACTTAACCACTTCAGCCCCGGAATAATTTACCCCCTTCCTGACCAGAGCACTTTTTGCGATTCGGCACTGCATTGCTTTAACCGACAATTGCGCAGTCGTGCGACGTGGCTCCCAAACAAAATTGAGGTCCTTTTTTTCCCACAAATAGAGCTTTCTTTTGCTGGTATTTGATCACCCTGGTTTTTATTTTTTGCAAAAAACAAAAAAAGAGCAACAATTTTGAAAAAAATGCATTGTTTTTTAAATATTTCTATAATAAATACCCCCCCCCCCCCCAAAAAAATATATAAAAAAATGTTTTTCTCAGTTTAGGCCAATACGTATTCTTCTACATATTTTTGGTAAAAAAATAGCAATAAGCGATTATTGATTGGTTTGTGCAAAAGTTATAGCATTTACAAAATAGGGGATAGTTTTGTGGCATTTTCATGAATAATTATTTTTTTTATAAATGGTGGCGATCAGCGATTTTTATCATGACTGCAACATTATGGCGGACACATCAGACATTTTTGACACATTTTTGGGACCATTATCATTTATACAGCAATCAGTGCTATACAAATGCACTGATTCCTGTATAAATGACACTGGCAGTGTAGGGGTTAAGTGTGTGTGAGGGGCGTGTTTATAGCTGTGGGGGGGGGGGGCGTGGCTGTGTATGATATGTCGCTGATCTCTGCTCCGATCACACGGAGCAGAGATCAGTGACACTGTCACTAAGCAGAATGGGGCGATGCATGTTCACATTAGCATCTCCCTGTTCTTCCTCCCGTGAGGCAATCACGGGTATCCCCGCAGCGATCGAGTCCATGGGACCCACGACCTGACTCATGGCTCATATAAAACATTCAAAATAACTGCCTATACTGTTTAAAATCCAGTATTAATATGCACTTATTTTGCACATTTATATGATTATACTTACAATTGCATATCCGCACAATTGATTAATATTGCTGGTTTTACACTTGCATTATGGTTCATTTTTAGTGCTGTTTTTAAATGTCATCACTTACACAGTTTGTCTGATTGTAGTGCTAGCAGTTATTATATCATTAGATAGTAGTGCAGTAATTCTTTAATTCTGGAGATACACCCACCTACAGGTATAGCATACCAAGATGCTTATTAGACAGCATTATTATTGTGCCTTAGGCTGGCCACAATAAAAGGCCACTCTAAAATGTGCCGTTTTATCACACAGCACAATCCCACAGATGTTGCAAGTTTTGAGGGAGCATGCAATTGGCATGCTGACTGCAGCAATGTCCACCAGAGCTGTTGCCCTTGAATTGAATGTTCAATCCTCTACCATAATCCATCTCCAAAGGAGTTTTATAGAATTTAGCAGTACATCCAACCAGCCTCACAACCGCAGACCATGTCTAACCACACTAGCCCAGGACCTCCACATCCAGCATCTTCACCTCCAAGATCATCTGAGACCAGCCACCCAGATATTTGCTGGTTTCCATAACCAAAAAAATTCTACACAAACTGCCAGAAACCGTCTCAAGGAAGTTCATCTGCATGCTCATTGTCCTCATCGGGGTCTCGACCTGATTGCAGTTCGTCATCGCAACTGACTTGAGTGGGCAAATGCTCACATTCGATGGCATCTGGCACTTTGGAGAGGTATTCTCTTTACGGATTAATCCTGCTTTTCTCTGTACAGGGCACATGGCAGACAGCGTGTGTCACATTGTGTGGGTAAATGGTTTGCTGATGTCAACGTTGTGGATCGAGTGGCCCATGGTGGCATTGGGGTTATGGTATGAGCAGGCGTATGCTATGGACAATGAACACAGATGCATTTTATTGTTGGCATTTTGAATGCACAGAGATACTGTGATGAGATCCTGAGGCCCATTGTTGTGCCATTCATCCACGACCATCACCTCATGTTGAAGCATGATAATGCATGGCCCCATGTTGCAAGGATCTGTACACAATTCCTGAAAGCTGAAAGCATCCCAGTTTTTGCATGGCCAGCATACTCACTGGACATGTCACCCATTGAGCATGTTTTGGATCCTCTGGATCGGTGTATACAACACCGTGTTCCAGTTCCTGACAATATCTAGCAACTTCACACAGCCATTGAAGAGGAATGGACCAACATTAGACACGCCACAATCAACAACCTGATCAACTCTATGTAAAGGAGATGTGTTGCACTGTGTGAGGCAAATAGTGGCCACACCAGATACTGACTGGTTTTCAGACCCCCCGGACAACCCCCAATACAGTAAAACTGCACATTTTAGAGTGGCCTTTTATTGTGCAATAGTCATGCTGTCTAATCAGCATCTTGATATGCCACACCTGTGTGGTGGATGGATTATCTCGGCAAAGAAGGAGTTCTCTCTAACACAGATTTAGACAGATTTGTGAACAATATTTGAGAGAAATAGGCCTTTTGTGTACAGAGAAAAAGTCATAGATCTTTCAGTTCAGCTCATAATAAATAGTGCCAAACACAAAAGCGTTGCCTTTATAATTTTGTAGTGTATATATACATATATGCCAGGCACCGCAAACCATCCGAAAATATTCCCAACCGGGAATGGCAGGCATCTCGCCCAGTGTGCCCATGCATGGAACTACAAGGCAACCTGTATGTGCAGTGAATGTGAAGAGTGAACCAACATATTTATTGCAGAGAAGAGAAGAATGTGGGAGGGTGAATGTAGAGAGCCTAATTGGTAGGGAAGAGGGATTGGTGAGAGCTGAGTGATTGTGAGTTGCAAATGTGGTTGAAAGAAACAGATTACCAGCAGTGAGAGCATGGAAGTGAAAGTGTAAGCCAATCATCAAATCATTTTATAGGAAATATATGTGTATATATATATATCTATATATATATATCTATATATATATATAGATATATATATATATATATTGTGGTAGTACGGAATCTCCAATCCTGGGGCCGGGTTTTGGGAACAGCCAGCAGTCTGGCTGGATGATTGCACAGGTGGGTCTTGGGCTTAAAACAAAGCCAACACCATGGTTCTGGGCTCCACCCTCCCGAGGAGTCCAGGCGAGTAAGGGAGAAGAAGTGTGCATGTCTGCACAGGTCGGTCTGTCAGAGCAGACAGAGGGTCCAAGCTTGTGGGCTGAAAAAAAAAAAACTCGTAAAGAGTGCTGAGGTACTGGGTGTACAGGAACCCGGTTACAGAGCCGAGAGGGCTGCAGCATTAGTCTGAGCAGCAGTGCTGCTAAAGAGAGCCAGGTGGCTTGGTATTTTTGGTTCTAAGTACATTATTGCTGTGGAAAGCTGAAACCCCTGTGTGGGCAACTATTTTGTTATCGGACTTTTCTTTCTTTAATAAAAGTGGGCCTACAAGCCCTTAAAATGGCATATCTGTCGTGGACTCAGCTCACTGGTAAGCTCTACCTTTAAGCTAAAATAACCCCCAAATATTACAAGTGGTGGAGAATGCGGGCACAAGACGGTGGAATCCGGATCCTTGCCCTACAGTAAGTTCAAGTCAGGAACTATTGGCTGTGTGTGGAAGTGCAGCCAGGCAAAAGGCATTGCGTGTTGCAGGTGGTGTACCTGTGAATGAAAAGTCAATTTTTTTTTTCCCTTGCTATGAACTGTGTTTGTGTGCATGAGACAGCACAATCAGTGTGTGCAATGTGCAGGTGAGGAAAGCTTGCATGTTTTTTCCAGTTTACTCACTTGAATTATCTGATTGATGTGTGGGTTCATTTTTCCTTTTATTGTATATGATTTACACATTAGGGGTATATCATTTCTGCTAATTTTATTATTGGTTTTGTTTTATAATTCAATTTTTCACTTATAATAATCTTTATTGGTATGATGATAAGGCATTATTCACTTATACAATTTCATCATTTGTAAAGAAATTTTTTTCACTAAAAATTGCTTTTTATGATTATTGAATTTTTTTTTTGATTAGACTTTAGACATAGATTCTTTGTTTTTAGCGCAGCCCACCCTGTTCACTTATTTAGTTTGCTATCGGAGTATTACGATTAGGGTTGCCGCTTATAGGGTAGTTATTATCTAATTTTTTGTTTGAATAGCGCGGTTTACTCTTTATACCATGAAGAGAAAAGCAACTTGCTTTAAAAGAGACACTTTCATTTTCCTGGACTGTTTAAAGTTGTTCTGGAGTCTCTAAGTATGGGGCGGTCAAAGCTCTTAAAAGAAGCAAGGTTTGCTGAAATGAGAGACAGAGTTCTGTGGTTGGAGGGGTTGTTACCGCCCGAACTAGCCCCATACATACCTGATCAGAGTTTATCAAGGAGAAAAAGGGCTGGGGTTGTCCCTAGCAACACTGGTGCAATGAGTGCACCGGTGACTGCTGTTATGGAGAGTCCACCAGCATTTGAATCTGCAGTGGATTGGTGCAAGCGGCATTTAGCAGCACTGAACCAAGCTACAGAGGAAAGGAAGCCAACCCTCAGTGCAAGGGGAAAGCCGCTGGATGTCCATAACTGGAAGAGGGCTGTTGTTGCCCCTGGCAAAGCTGCTGCAGTTAAAACAGCTATTGTGAAAGATGTGAATGTGTCACAGCATGAGACGGGATCCAGCAGAGAGAAGCCCATGCTATATGCAAGGAGAGAGGCTGATCAAAGGCTGAGGATGAGAGTGGTTGCCCATAGCAACGCAGAGGAAGCCAGTCGGGCTGTCTCTGTACCATGGGCTATGTCTAATAAGGATCGTGGAAAGTGGCTTAAGGAGGAGCCAATTTATCATGTTGGAGAGAGCCAGCAAAGTTCTGCTGGGAGAGTGCGGTCTCCCATGGCAACCGGAGTGACATTTATGCCTGAAAGGAGCTGCAGTAGAGGTTTGGTTCAGCGTCCCCACAAAGAGGCCTGTGCATTCCGGCCAGCTGGGAATCACCAGGAGAGAATCGCTTTGGGAAAAAATCGTCCAGTACCATGCCTGGAATGTGGCCAGCTGGGGCATGGCATGTTTTCTTGCCCTAGGTTATGGAATACGGCTGGAGATAATGTTGCTGAGAAAAAAGTTTTGTCTGTAGGCCCAGATTCCGGTGAAAATATGTTTGCAGTCACCCCTAGCAACAAGAAGTTTCCTGTTGTGCCTGCAGGGGGTGCTAAACGGTGGGAGATGCCTGCTGTAGTTTCATCCCATGGCCCCCAGGAGGAGTTGGCCAGTAAAAGTGCAGCAGAGGACTGGTGCATAAGACGACGTACTCAAATGAAGATGGTGACCCCAACTACTGCGGTGGGTAAGACTGTCTTTAATGAAATGATGGCTGGAACTGCTGATTTCATGTATAAAAGGACTGGTTACGAGACTGTCCATGATGATGTGAGAGTGACCCCAGTTAGTGGGGCCACTGAATGTGCACTTGAGACTGACTTTTCCCTATATAGTAGGAATGCAAGGGTTGAAATCCAAATAGAACCTGTGTTGAAGACTAAAAGTGTTGTGTCTAATGACTATCAGGCTCAAGTTGACCGTGGGCTAGGACAGCCTACAAATGCGAAAAATGCTATAAGTGTTACTGTTAATGAAAAGTTTAATGCTGTTGGGAAAACTTTTGCTCTGAAAGAACCTGGGGTTATCAAAAATGGGCCGTTGCCTGTAGCAACTGGTGGTAAGACAGCACAGTTGTCCACAGGAATCTCCAGGGAACTTCATGTGTTGGAGTCAGAGGTTGCCCTGGACAACTGCGATGTCACTCTGGTGGGACAGAATGGAACTGTACTGTGTAATGGTAATGTGTTAGTGCAAGCTGCTAGTACTAAAAATGTGCAGGTAAATGGTGGATTAACACAACCTGTGAAAAATGCAAAGGTGTGTGAGGCTTATGAAATGCAAGCTAAGAAAGGTGGTGAATATGGTGTATTGCAACCTGTGCTACCACAGTCTGATGTGATTTACAATGACTGGTGTAATGAGTCTGCAACTAAGCCAGTCTGTTCTTCTGTGTCTCCTTGGGCAGATGGATCGGTGCTGAGGAGTACCGCAGAAGGGAGCGCACATACAACAGATTGGGATAGTTGGAGCAAAAATCTTATCTCCCTGATAGATAAGGCTTTTATGCACAAAGATAAGGTGGACACGGTTTCTGCTGGGCCAGCAGGAGGGGCTACAGAACAGCTTGTACCTGAGGGCGCGGTGGCTGCTGCAGGAGTTAACCCTGGTGAGCAGGATGAACCAAATAAGGGCACAGCAGAGACATTGTCCGTGACCCACAAAACTGAGGTTGACATGGAGTGTCAACGTGACGTCACTGGTAATGTTCTGGAGCAGTTCACTGATGCTGAGCCTGAGAAGTTGGGTATGAGTCCAACAATTGGCAGCGCTCTGGTGGAGCACCAGGCTGTGTTTACCTCCAGCTGGGAGGAGGTTCCGTTAACCGTTGCAACTTTTCAAGTCTCAGCAAGTGAGTCTCTCTGCATCCCCAGTGTCATGAAAGTCCCCCGGAAGGACTTGGGTCTGGAGTTAAGGGCCTGGTTATTAACCAAAGCATTAAAAGAGATGCTTGAACTTTGGGATGTACAGCCAATCTATACTAGTGTGTCTCCTCCACAGTCTTATGGTCTGGTACTGCGCAGTACCACTAGGTGGAACACTGTATGGCAGGCTGTACAGAGCAAAGCAAAACAGGACAGGAATGGTTTATTCCTAAATCTGCTACTTTTGTTAAAAGTTGCCGCTACGTATGCTGCTGGATTACGTCCAGAAGAAATACTTGAGACAGACTTTGGAGAAATGGTAAATAAGCCTAAAATGTCTGTGGTTTCACCTCCTAACAGCCAGATGGGAAGCATTTCTGCTGCTATGGTTCAGGGTGGTGCTGGTCAGTTATCGATGAAGGGCGCGTATACTGCACCGGTAGAAAAACCACATGAAATGGAAGGGCCAAGTGTGAACCGGAAAGCAGCAGAGATCCTGACCAGGGCTCAAACAAAGGTGGTTAAAGAGACTGGGGTCCCCAGTCCAGTGGTTGGTTTAGGTGACAAACCTAATAATAAGGTCCCCGGGACAGGGGA
Source organism: Lithobates pipiens (assembly GCF_037356315.1). Lineage (NCBI taxonomy): Eukaryota > Metazoa > Chordata > Amphibia > Anura > Ranidae > Lithobates > Lithobates pipiens. Next base: position 475,722,411 of record NW_027507764.1, read on the forward strand.
ATGGACAAAGAGCGTGCTAAAAATTGTATGTGGATCAGACGAGAGCTTGCCTGTTCCGGTGGATAAAAATACAGATGGCATCAGAATGGGTCAAGTGGTAGGACAGCTGCCTGCAGAGTGGGTGAACCCAGGGGAGGTGGCATCCTGTGAGATTCCTGTGGGTGATGGTGGCCCTCTGGTATGTGTGCCCTCTACCCTAGCAAATTTTGAAAAAAAAGGCATTGGTGACATGTGCAACATTGAGAGGTCTAATGTTGGTTTGAATATGTCTGTCAATGATGAACCAAATAATGTGTTAATGGTACATGATAATGTGGTGTCCAAAGGTACAGGTAAACCTGGTAATCAATTAGTGACTGCTGAGTCAGGTACCAGAAATAAGAGGTGGGTTTTCGTTCTAAACACTATAGAAATAGGCCCCCTACAGTCTCAGAACAGTACTGCTGAGAGAGTTTTGGGGAAACCTGGGAACCTGAAGTGTGGAGGCAGAAGGGTTGGTAGGAAGACCAACGGGAACCCATTAAGATTTCAGGAGAGGAAGTGCTTATGGAAATTCACTCGAAAGAAAAGTTGGGAAGGTCGCATCAAAGCTCATAGCAGAGTGACAGTAAGGCTTAGAGGGAGACACCAAAGGAGGCATTGGGTGGAGTTCCCCGTTAGGAGAAGCGAGGTTGGACAGGAGGGTACTTCTGTAAATGGTATCTGGCACAGAGGTGCCAAAAGTAACTTGGGTGTTCCGCCCTCTGGGTCGAAACAAAGGGGGGGGGGGGATATGTGGTAGTACGGAATCTCTAATCCTGGGACCGGGTTTTGGGAACAGCCAGCAGTCTGGCTGGATGATTGCACAGGTGGGTCTTGGGCTTAAAACAAAGCCAACACCATGGTTCTGGGCTCCACCCTCCCGAGGAGTCCAGGCGAGTAAGGGAGAAGAAGTGTGCATGTCTGCACAGGTCGGTCTGTCAGAGCAGACAGAGGGTCCAAGCTTGTGGGCTGAAAAAAAAGAAACTCGTAAAGAGTGCTGAGGTACTGGGTGTACATGAACCCGGTTACAGAGCCGAGAGGGCTGCAGCATTAGTCTGAGCAGCAGTGCTGCTAAAGAGAGCCAGGTGGCTTGGTATTTTTGGTTCTAAGTACATTATTGCTGTGGAAAGCTGAAACCCCTGTGTGGGCAACTATTTTGTTATCAGACTTTTCTTTCTTTAATAAAAGTGGGCCTACAAGCCCTTAAAATGGCATATCTGGCGTGGACTCAGCTCACTGGTAAGCTCTACCTTTAAGCTAAAATAACCCCCAAATATTACAATATATATATATATACATATATTTATTTAATTTAGTAAAGGAATTGTAGCAGTATTAGCATTGGATACCAATTTGCCTGCAAATGGAATAAAAAGACAAGCATTTCCTAAAAAAATTATTTGATGATTGGCTTTCACTTTCACTTCTGTGCTCTCACTGCTGGTAATCTGTTTCTTTCAACCACATTTACACCTCACAATCATCTGGTCAGCCCACAGCTGTCAGCTCTCACCAATCACTCTTCCCCACCAATTAGGCTCTCTACACTCACCCTCCCACATTCTTCTCTTCTCTGCCAGCCATAAATATTTTGGTTCACTTTTCACATTCATGTACATACAGGTTGCCTTGTGGCTCCACACCTGCCCTGGTTGATGTCCGCCACGGCTCCCGGTTGGGAATATTTCCGGATGGTTTGCGGTACCCGGCACTACACCACCATCAGACGAATCACATTGAGTCTACATGGTTTTGGTTTGGGGGTTATTTAAACCCATCACTGCCCATTTTGCATAAACAATATTATGTAAGCCAATATTTTTATTCATAAATGCATCATGTGCTGGCTCCTGCTCTTGTTCACTAATCTATTCTGTTGCAACCACATGCCTCATTTAAAGTGCCACCCTCTTTGCTCTCTCCCCCTTTTGTTCTTGACAGGGATGAAAATGTATGACCCTACCTATGGGCCATAATTTCACATAAAGTCCGAAGGGATGGATAATTGTCCTTACCAGGTCATGTCTTCAATTAAAGTCCCTAAAATATCTTCATTCTAATACTAGTAACAGGGATGGAAGCACGTGTTTATGCTCTACTATAGTAACTTTGCTACTTATCTTTCAACCTTTTGATCCTATGATAGTCCCCATTGATTCATTAACTTTTTTATTAATAGCAACCTTGTTATCCAATATTCTACAATCATTTAGCCTTTATTTACTTGTTTACAGTCAACTTGATTATACCCTGGTTCATTGACCAAGGTGGTGTTAGTTCCTGGCCAGGTTACCTGCCATCCGGTTTTTCTCCTTCTGGGAGCTGTGATGTGCCTGGCTGGCCTCCTCCCACCCCCAGCCTCTCTGACGCTCGGGGGGGCTCTATCACTACACATCAACGTCGCGTCCAGATATGTGGTAGCCATGCTCGTGAACAGATTGGGGACCTTGGTGGTGGTGAGCTGAGCATTGGTTGCCCGACCCACCTTGCCCCTCCCCCTTCCATCTTGTTGCACAGCGTAACGTCGGCAGGCCTCATTGTGGTGGCGCCTATATGGGCGTCTCCCGGGTGGGTTTGGGCACTAGAGGCTGCCTCACACTCTGGTCTGCGCCATTTAGGATTTGATTACATTATTGAATAATTGTTATTATTATTTATTATATTATAAACTTTATCATACCCGGGATGTCTACTAGACTCTGGTTTGAACAGATTTAAGAGAGTTATTCCTAAGAATTACAGGACTACAATATAAAACGCCAAATTTCCATGCAAAATAATTGTACCGCTTTCAGCACCTAAAACCAGAATGAATCATACCGCCAGGGAGGTTAAACCACATTTGCACATCACAATTATCTGGTCAGTTCATGGCTGTCAGATCTCACCAATCACTCTTCCCCACCAATTAGGCTCTCTAAACTCACCCTCCCACGTTCTTCTCTTCTCTGCAATAAATATTTTGGTTCACTCTTTACATTCACTGCACATACAGGTTGCCCTGTGGTTCCACACCTACCCTGGTTAATGCCTGTGGGGCACACCGGATGAGATGCCCGCCGCAACTCCTGGTTGGGAATACTTTTGGATGGTTTGCAGTGCCCGGCACTACACCACCATCAGACGAATCACAGTGAGTCTACATGGTTTTGGTTTGGGAGTTATTTGACCCCACCACTGCCCATATTTTGCATATACAATATTATCTAAGCCAATATTTTTATTCATTGGTCCATCATGTGCTGGCTTCTGATGAGTGGCCTACCAGCCACAAAACACGTAGCGCTGCCATATGTCATGTCTCGATCAAATATCATACAAAATTCCAAGTTTACAATTTATACCCATCTTCGGGATCAGTGAGGCTGAGGTTTTGCCGGATTTATTATGAATTACGTTATTACCCTAATTTAGTTTTTTGTGAACCTTGGAAGCTATTGTTTACTCTGTAGTTACTCTGTAGTACCCCACCATTACTCTGCAGTGCAGTACCCCGCCATTACTCTGCAGTGCAGTACCCTGCCATTACTCTGCAGTGCAGTACCCCGCCATTACTCTGCAGTACCCCGCCATTACTCTGCAGTGCAGTACCCCGCCATTACTCTGCAGTGCAGTACCCTGCCATTACTCTGCAGTGCAGTACCCTGCCATTACTCTGCAGTGCAGTACCCTGCTATTACTCTGTAGTACCCCGCCAATACCCCGCCAATACTCTGTAATACCCTGCCATAAATTGCCATACCCAGCCATACTCAGAGATACCCAGCCATACTCGGTGATACCCTGAAATACCCAGCCATAGACGCCCCCCACCCCTCACCGCCCTCCGGTGCTTCTACCAACTCGCCAGTACGATCAAAGCCAGAATCTTTTTTTTATTTTTTATTTCAGGCTTCCCAGCCTAGAGGTGAGATGTGGGGTCATATTGACCCCCCAGATTTCACTGTAAAGAGGACCTGTCACCCCATATTCCTATTACAAGGGATGTTTACATTTCTTGTAATAGGAATAAAAGTGATCAAAAATATATTTTTGGGAAAAAAAATGTCAAACTAAAATAAATAAAGTAAAATGAACAATAAAAAAATAAAATAAAAATTAAAGCGCCCATGTCCCCATGTGCTCGCATGTGCCACACATGTGAGGTATCGCCGAGAATGTTAGAGCGAGAGCAATAATTCTAGTCCTAGACCTCCTCTGCAACTCAAAACATGTAACCAGTAAAAAAATATTTAAAGCGTCGCCTATGGGGATTTTTTAAGTAGCGATGTTTGGCGCCATTCCACGGGCATGTGCAATTTTGAAGAGTGACATGTTTGATATCTATTTACTCAGCATAACTTCATCTTTCACTTTATGCAAACATTGGGCTAACAAGTGGTTAATAATAGAGCTTGCAGTCAGTAGTGTTAGGAGATAGTGCGTGCTGTCTGCGTGCTCTGTACCCAGTACATACCGCTATAATATAGGGCAGGCCCCTACTTTCAAACATCCAACTTACAAACATCTCCTACTTGCAAACGCAAGGAGACAGCAGCAAGTGAGATGAAAAAAGATGGACGACAAAACAAATTATACAGGGGTGATAACCCTTCCCTATGTTTTCCAAAAAGCTTAAAGATAGTTTTTTTGACTGGAGCTACACTTTAAAAATGTACCGGTTGAAAATGACAAACAGATTCAACTTAACACAACAAACCTACACAGTCCCTGTCTTGTTTGCACCGCCTGTATACTGCTGTTCTGAGTATATAGGGCCTGGGGGCCACACGCATTTCCTTTTTTTAATATGGGTACGGGGTTCCCCTTAATATGCGTACAAGACCCAAATAGGCTGGTAATGGGCAGGGAGGGCTACCCATGCCATGTTTCTCAATGATTTTCAACCATATTGCAGGAACCAGATATAACATTAAAACCGCAAGCAGTTTTAAATGGTGTTATTTCCGTTTAATGTCATTTTGTGCAGGGACTGTTCTAAACACGGGAAACACGTGGCACTTCACAGGCATACTACAGACACCCCGCAGGCACCATATTTAAAGGAATATTTCACTTTTTTTTTTCACTTTAATCGTCATTAAAATCAGTGCTCCCGCCAAAACGGTAGTTTTTAAAACTTTTTTTTGCAGTGACCCATGTCCCCTGAGGCAGGAGGCAGGTCGCCAAACCCTTTTTAGGACACTATCTTGCATATTAGCCGTTAAAATGAGCACTTTCCAATTCGAACGTTCGAGTCCCATAGACTTCAATGGGGTTCTAACGTTCGTACCGAACGCGGGGGTCGTTCGCAAGTTCTGGTGCGAACCGAACCGGGGGGTGTTCGGCTCATCCCTAATTGTCACAATAGAAAACAGCACAAAACATGGTGATCTGCAGGGCATTACAAGTAGTCGTAACATTTTATGTCATGAAACTGATATTAAATATTGTCTCCAATAGATTTTGTTGTTTACTAAATGTTTAAGGGTTCATGCATATGGATGTAGGAAAAAAAGCTTCTAAATGATCAGTGCAGCATTTTAGTTTATTTGGATCTGAATGCATTTCTATTGATTTTTATAGGCCCTTGTACAAAGCTGCATAAAGATCAGTAAACTTGTGATTTAATCAGTGATTTACTCATGTTCGCATATAAACATATGTAAATGCATACAGTATGTGTATACACGTGTAGCGGCCATAACCCGTTGCGGTGTGGCCTTGACTTAATGGGCTTACCGGTTACCTTCTCTTTGCCTGCTCTTCAACTTCTAGGGGTTCCCAGGGTTGATACCCAACGACTCAAACACTGACACAGATGAAGTCCTTTCAAAAAGGTTTTATTTTGCAGTAGAACTTCCAATTAACACAGTCTCTTAGGAAACAGAGGGCACAGGTGAAGAACTCAGGCACCTTGAACTGCAGGTCTAGCAAAGTCTCTATTTCCACCCAGAGAGTAGCCACTTGCAGCTGGGTACTTCAAGGCTGAACAGATCTCCAGCCAGAGATCATAGCAGTCAGCATGTTGACTCAAACTTGAACAAATAACTAAGGGCAAACAGGAACCTTTTTCCTCCGCACCTGGAACATTTCCCGTCTCCTTTATGGTACTGGAAAAGTGTGAATTCGTCAATGTCCTTCTCAACTCAGTAACCAGGCACTTCTCAGGATGCCACTTGCCGGCACTCCTCTGAAGAGTCCTCCCCCGGTCACTTCCATGAGCTGCGGTGTCCCTCCAAGCCGATAGCACACCCAGACACCTTGAATCCTCCCTCAGTTACTGCGCCTTGGACCAGCAGGTTCCGAGACTCGGGAATGGATGGATCCCTGCCCCAGACCAGGCAGGTCTATCAGGGGACACTGACCGGAACATGTTGCGGGGTGTCAAACACCCCATGACCGGGACCCCTCACGGGGCTTCCCCAGTCATGGAACCAGACGACACAGGTCTCTCGGACAACTACGGGACCCCGGACACGTGACCCACACCCGTTTAAGTACCCTTTACAGACTCCTCAGTGGGCCCCGGCACTCCCCCTGATTGGCACAGAGAAAGCCAATACCCAAACACCCAACTAGACTTAGTTCTAGCCTGTCATGTGCACCTCACCGTCCACATGACCAGGCAGCACTTCCAAACACAGCCTGGCCAGACTGGTGTTAAGGCCTACCTACACAATTAACTTTCAGAACCTTTACTGTTCTGAGGCCAAAAACGACATTTACAGGATACCAAATGTCATCCGCTACACATGCATATACACATACATTAAAATATTGTCCTTCAAAACAAAGCTAGAAGGAAGAAAAGCTTGTAAATGCATATGGATGTTTGCAAAACTATACAAATATAAATGCAGGCACTTTAGAGACCCATTCATGCAGTTTATATGCAGGATCTTTCTACAAACAGCACCAGCACTGTCCTGCTTAGATGATAAGTACTTCATTACGCCCATGTGCATGAGCCCTAAGTGTTAAGGAACAAGACAACAGGTCACATGTCATTTGGAGGCATTGGTGTACAGCAGGGGTGCCTAGCCCTCTGATGTGGCCTGTGACTTCCTGCTCTGGGTTGGTGCGTCAGCAAGCAAAGATCACCTGTTCCCGACCCTCCATCCCAGAGCATCAGTGTTTAAAATTAAGTCGGCAGGGGAGGAAGCATCCAGCTGCAGTAGAGAGCAGACCCCATGCTTCCTGTATAGCACTGGCTACTGTCACAGGCGGAGTTATAAAAAATGCAATTCACCTGGGACACCACCGCTGGTGATACCTGCAGAGTGATTCATGAAGTGGAGATTGTATTTAAAGGTCAGTTTTTTTATTTTTTTATTGAAGTCACATAGCAATGGGCATATACAGCATGTTCTAGTTCTGCACTACTTACTCTGGGCTGTTCTCAAACTGCTCTGCAGTTGCAGAGGAGTGTTACCTGCACTGAGCCCTAGACTTCTGTTATAACCTGTGGGTATGGTGCACTTTCCGAAATTGCACCACACCCACAGAATATAATAGAATTCTATGGCAAAGTGCAGCTAACCCGCAGGAAAGCCACAGGTACGCCTGTCCATTTTTCAGGTGGACCCAATCAAACCCTCCATTCACCTCTATGATGGACTTATGTCAGTTTACGCCCACCTATCTCTAATCTGATCTGCTAAAAAAACAACAGTAGGTGATCCACCCCCTTCCATCTGGTTGGTCCATAGAGTAGGGTAACCTGTGTCCGTTTCTGCTCTACAAATCATGAGTGGACACTGACCTGTCATCCGCTCTCTCTGCTGTTTGTGGCCCATGACAAATTACCAATTGCTTAAAGCGGAGTTCCACCTAAAAAAATAAATAAAAGTCAGCAGCTACAAATACTGCAACTGCTGACTATTAAAAGAAGGACACTTACCTGTCCAGGGCGCCTGTGATTTCCACATCCGAAGCCGATCCGTCCCCTCAGCTCCGGGTGCAGGTGTCAGCATTTCTAGTAAGGGAATCAGGAAGTAAAGTCTTGTGGCTTCACAGCCTGGTTCCCTAATGTGCATGCACGAGTCGAGCTGCACGTTTTGAGTGGTCCCTGCTGTCTTCTGGGACCTGTGTGTCTCCTAGAAGACAGCAGGAGGGGCGGAGGAGGGGCCTGACATGGCGTGACCTTCCCTCTGTTAAGAGGCATATTAAAATGTCTGCCCTTGCCATCACTTCACTGGGCCCCTGAGTATGCATGAGTCACATTAGCACTTTGGCATTATTTGTGGTAAAAGAGGGACATACCATCAAGGCTGGCCCAATTGTTTCACCAAGTCTTGTGTCTCGCTGATATTAGCTACACCTTCTTCTGCTTACCTGACTCAGGCAGTGGGTCTTGTAATTACATTATGCAGTTCTCAGAATACATATTTTTTTTGTGGTAGTGGTCCTTTATATCCTTTTAAATATATTCAAGATTATATTTGTAAGGTATGAATTTCATGCAATAATCAAGGTTTATATTTTTTAATCAATAGTTTTTATTAAAGTTTAAATTTTTATCAAGACAAATGACAGAAATTATGACTAAATAACAGATCAGTTACAGTAGTTAGATACATAGATAATAGTATCCAAAAATAATAAAAAATATAATATAAAAAAAAACATATTAATTATCTCAATTATAATAAGGTTTATATTTTTAATCAACTTGGAAAGTGTGAAAAATAATCTAAAAAATAACTGATATTTTGCTCTGCATTATATGTACTGGAATTTAAACGTGATATGTGACTGTGATGTTCTATTTGTTGTTCATAGCTTTCTTAACCGAAGTTTGATTATATTATCTTGCTGCAGAGCATGATTTCCTGTTATTTGCTTAATGTTTTTTAAAGAATGGTAATTGAATAATAGAGAACATGATCACCCCCAGCTTTTAGCAAATGTTCCATTTCATAAGTATTATTTAGAAAGACTTTTAGTTACATTTGCATCAATTCACTTAACAAATAAAGCCTTGTTCCTTGATGGGTCTTCTAATGAATACTTTTACAATGCTGAGGTGTAGAGTGCAACCCGTGCTTGTATGGTGTTTTCTTCAATATAATGTATTTTTCATATTTTAATGTAATTCAATTTTTTTTAGCTATTAGTAGCACTTTTAATAGTTCTGCAGTAGAAATGGGTGAATCTGTCCAAGTTCAGTTCACCAAGGGTTTGGCAAATCTTGTTAAAATTTTGGGGAACTTAGATTTAAAGATAGACCTTATCGAAGTCTATTAGAGACCAATCTTGATACAGTTTGGCTATTGTTAGCGCTAGTAGGCAAACTACTATCCAGAAAACAGTGCATGGGGTACATGTACTAATTTTAAAAAAAATACAATACAGTCACTTTGAAGGCACCCCAGAAAATACATATATTATTTAATTAAGGTGGATGTAAACCCAAATTTTTTTTTTATGTCATAATAGAGTATCAGATTTCCTATCATTTGAGCCCAGTCTTGCCATAAAGAGTTAATCCATCTCTGAGCAATAATCTTTTATTGTTCAGTCAGATAAATCTTGACAAACAGAAAAAAACATTGTCAAATCCTCCCCCTTGCCGTGAGTGACAGGTGATTTACATATCTCGTGCACTAGCCTAAGAGACATGCATTATTTTTTAATTCCCTCCCACTCCTTTCTTCTGCTGCTCTGCCAGAATTGGATGTTCCCCACCTTAGCATGATTTGGCATGCTGATGTCATGTGGGTACTTTTCTGTCTTTTCAGTGGATGTTAGAGATCATAGCAGAAGTTCAATGTAAGAAATACACAGGGAAATATGCATATTGACAAGAGAATTGTAGAGGTGGGCGGGGAGTCTACTGACATCACGCCTCCACCCACCAAGCTCCAGACAACAGATCCACCCATAGAATATGCAGTTTTTCGGGTCTCATAGCAGACAGAGGGGAGACATTTGACAGGTAAAGATACATGCAGGAGGCATGTATATCCTTATAGATAACCCCTATGGCAGTAGTTTAGAAAGGATGACATTGGGTTTACATCCACTTTAAATAACATGCTTGGGGGATGACCTAAAGTTGTACGATTGTAGTACCACCCCGTTGTTAAATCTGTACCCTACTGGTTGCCCCGAACATGCAAGTCCTCCAACATCTCTGAAAACCTGGGTTCAGACATTTCTTAATGATAATCAAAGAGTTAGACCCCTTTCACACCAGAGCGTTATGCAGGCGCTATAGCGTTAGAAATAGCGCCTGCAATACGCCCTAAAGAAGCTGCACCACTGTATGTAGTGTGAAAGCCCTGAGCGGTGAAGGAGCGGTGTGTTTACGGCATTACAGCTGCTCCCCATTGAAATCAATGGGGCAGCGCTGTAATGCCGCCGGCAAAACGCCGCTATTGCGGCGTATTGCCTGTGGTTTTAACCCTTTCTCGGCCGCTAGCGGGGGTAAAAGCGCCCTGCTAGCGGCCAAAATGTGCCGCAAATCCGGCGGTAAACGCTGCTAAAAATAGCGGCGTTTTACTGCCCACGCTATGGGCGGTGTGGTGTGAAAGGGGTCTTAAAGACACACACATTTTAGGTGCATAAATTGAATAATATTTACTGAAAGCTATAATCATAAATCCCCAGTGGTAAAAACTTGACCCCTGGGGAAGTTTCACAGTATCAAGAAAACACAATAGTGACAATGATATAAAACTGTGACACAAAAGAAATATTTGGCTGCAGAAAGCACAGATTTTTAAAACAACACTCTAATCAGCTGAAACCTGAATGTGAGCAGACAGGAGGAGGGTAGAGGGGTGACAGCTCCTGTGTCAAGCCACTCCCTTCTGTGCCTCAACAGCACAGGTCAAATGGAGCAGCAAGATATAAAAATGTCCTTACGGTAATAGAATTATTAACTCTTAAATACTTAAACTCGTTCTGTTAGCAAATAGACTCCTAAGTGTAGGCACTTGTACTTATGTTACTAGCTGAACAGTCCCTTAGTGGGGAGAAGGATATGTTGTAGTCTCTCAGAGAAGAAAGAAGCCTTTGGTCTTCAGCTAGCTCTTTTAAATGAAGTACCGTACTCCTGGTTATTGGGAGAAGGTGAAGTAGCCTAGTGACACCTTAAGTGATAATGTGTAGCAAAGTTACAGATAGGCCCTAATTGAGCCCTGCTCAAGGGTACAATAGTTCGGTGACACACCACACTTCAGCCCAGCTGGATCTGGCGTGGATGTGCGAAGAGCGGACTCCAGGTTGTCACTGGTCGGATAGAGGTAGCTGGCAATGGATGCTGCTGCATCCACACACAATTACTCTCTCTACAGCACAGGCCGTGATTCAGACACAGCACACACCAACACAGAGTTGCTTGTTGCTTGTTGCTTGTTAACCGCTTCCAGGCCAGGAGCCCAATTGGAAGATCACGTCCACACAGAGGACTTTTATCACCTCTCCCATCATGCTGTTCTTCCTCTCCAGCTGGCTGGTATTTGTAGTTTGAACCAGTCCAACTGAATGTACTGTAGATCTTAACTCTATGCACTACATGTCCCAAGATACTTTGCTTTTCTTATAGAACTCAGTCTCTCTATGTTCAGCATAAAGTCCAGCTGAACACTAGAAGAGAACAGCTCCACAGCAGCAATGCTGCACAGGGTCTCTTGACAATGTAGGCAGCATTAGACAGCTCCTGGCTACATGATTTAACAGACAGTCTGAGTGACAGTATAAACTGGCAGCACATACCTGGCTATGGAACTGATTTTTTTTCCATTAGCTTGGGTTACATACAGCAGCAACTACCCAAGCTGATTAACATTAGTTTCAAACAAAAATTTTGACTTACCTGTAAATTCCCTTTCTTGGAGTACACTACAGGACACATGACTTGTGCAATTGTCTACAGTGTGCACCATAAAACCCTGCTTACTCTGTGAGAATAATTTTTTTCTAGCAAGCAATAAGATGTGATCAAGACAAAGAGGCGAGGAAGTTGTGTCCTGTACTGTACTCACAATTCCTATTATCTTAATTGTACACTACAGGACGCAGGACTTGTATTCATAGACCATGGTATGTACCCACACCGTAAACTGAACAGTGGGCGACAACATTGCAAACAGAACATAAAAAAACAAGCAAAAACAGTCAAGTATCATCTTGAGACACCTTGTGATTAAAGCTTGCATCAGACGAGGTCTGAAAATATATCAGGTAAAACTTGGAGAGCAAGTGAACAGAGTACCAGGTGGTGGTCTTGCAAATCTAGGAAGCAGATGCTTGATGCTGGAAATCCCAAGATACACCAACAAACCTAGTGGAATGGGCTCTGATACAGAAAGAAGGAATCCTTTCCTTAAGAGTATTTGCTCTGGAAATTAGTTGTGTGATCTATCTAGCAATGGTGAAATGGCAAGTGGCATGCCTTCTATAAGGACCCACAGGCAGTACAAAGAGGGTAAACCCTGATAGCCTTGAACACATCTAGGCAATGTAGGACAATTTTGTCATCCTGATTTGGGGCAGGACAGATGGAAGGAGGACCCATGTCATACCTGAGGTTGAAAGACCACTTTCGGAAGGAAGCACATTTTTGGGCTCAAAACCACTTTTTTCATGTGCAAAACAAAAAGAGCTCTTTACAGGACTGAAAATTCAGAAACATGGCTAACAGATGTAATGGCTACCAAAAAGGCAACCCTATAAGTAAGGTCCTCCAATGTAATGTCTCTAACTGGTTCAAAGGGAAGTCTCTGGAATCTCTGGTGACACAGGAGGTTGGACAGAGGGATATAAATGAGTAACTCTCTGAACAGGGGCGTCGGCAGGGGGTGGCTGGGGGGCTGAAGCCCTGAATGTGTCCCCCTATAGCCCCGAGTGTCAGCTCTGCAGGGTAGGCGCCGGGACCAATCTGATCCCGAGCGCCGCCGAGCGTGGCCGAGTGCGGCTGAGCGCCACTGAGTGCGGCCGATTGCCATAGCAGGTCCCGCCTTCTGGAGCCTGCACGTCTATGATGGACGTCCCACTGGTCCAATTCCGGGACAGCGGGACGTTTGACATCCATCATAGGCGCTGTTGGCTCCAGAAGGCGGTAATTACAAAGAGGCTGCCGCGCCACGTACCCGCTTGGTGCTCGGGCGAGCCGCTCTCCTCTCCTCCTCGGCTCCTCCTCTGAGGACTGGCTGCTGTGACACCACAGCTCAGATAGGTCAGTGTATGATGTTAATGTCAGTGTAGGTAGGTCAGTGTAGGTAGGTCAGCGTATATAAATGTCAGTGTAGGTATGTCAGTGTGTGTTAATGTCAGTGTAGGTAGGTCAGAGTAGGTAGGTCAGTGTATGTAAATGTCAGTGTAGGTAGGTCAGTGTGTGTAAATGTCAGTGTAGGTAGGTCAGTGTGTGTAAAGCCGCGTACACACGTAGCCGTCTGTCCGACGTACTTAGTCTGGTGGACTCCCCGCCAGACTGTCCGTCGGACTTTCCGAACGGGCTACTTGCCCACACAGGGCACTTTTTCAGTGGACTAATACGGCGTACTAAGTCCCCCGTACTATCCGCCCTACTTTTTAAATGAATGGACTCGCCCACACACGCGGAGGAAAGTCCGCTCATTTCGAGCAGGTCACCAGGTAGGTGGGGCCCGCGAAGGAGACGTCGCTGGCCCCGCCGCCTGGTATGGACTTAAAGGGGAACCCCGACGCCGAAAAAAATCGGCGTGGGGTCCCCCCAAAGTCCACAACAGACCCTTGTCCGAGCACGCTACCCGGCCAGGACCCGGCCAGGAAAGGAGGGGCGAGCGAGCGCCCCCCCCCCTCCTGAGCTGTACCAGGCCACGTGCCCTCAACATGGGGGGTGCCTTGGGGAAGGGGGGGCCACGCGGCCCCCCCACCCCAAAGCACCTTGTCCCCATGTTGATGAGGACAAGGGCCTCTTCCCGACAACTCTGAATGAATGAATGAATGAATGAATGACTTATATAGCGCTACCTATACGAACTGAATCGCCTCTGGGCGCTTTTTCTTGCCACCGGTGTCCATCTGCAGCTATTTATGCGGTCCTTTAACCTGTAGAGTCCCGACACACTTACAACATTGACATACACATATTATGGCCAATTCTTTTTTGGACAGGGTCTAATTAACCTACCAGCATGTCTTTGGATTGTGGGAGGAAACCGGAGTACCCGGAGGAAACCCACGCAGGCACAGGGAGAACATGCAAACTCCAGGCAGATAGTGTTGTGGTCGGGATTTGAACCAGCAACCCTATTGCTGCTAGGTGAAAGTGCTAACCACTACACCACTGTGCTGGCCGTTGGTTGTCGGGGTCTGCGGGCGGGGGGCTTATCGGAATCCGGGAGCCCCCTTTAATAAGGGGGCCCCCGGATACCGGCCCCCACCCTATGTGAATGAGTATGGGGTACAATGTACCCCTACCCATTCACCTGTAAAATAAAGTACAAAAAAAACACAACACACAAGATAAAATAATTTATTGCACAGCTCCGGGAGTCTTCCGTCTTCGGGGGTCTTCTCGCCGGACTCCTCCGCTATCTTCTTGTAGCTCTTTTACTAGCGGAGGAGCCCGGCATTCTTCTTCGTCACCGCGGCCTCTTCTTCCGACTTCGGGGGTCTTGTCCCCATCTTCGGTTCTTCTGCCGGGCCACCGCGCCTTCTTATAGCTCTTTTACAGGCGGTGGCCCGGTCTTCTGTCGCCGCCGCCGCCTTCCGTTCTTCTGTTCTTCTCTTCTTCTTCTCTTGGAGATGTTGACTCGACGTTCTCTCCGGCTGCAATGCCAGCGACGCGCTGCGCTGCGACTTATATAGGGACAAGGGGCGGTGTCACATGGGTTGATGTCACATGGGTTGGGGGTCACATGGTGACCCCGCCCCCTTACGAAGTCACAGTCCCGGAGGATGCTGGGACTGTCGCCATGTGACATCAACCCATGTGACCAACCCATGTGACATCAACCCATGTGACACCGCCCCTTGTCCCTATATAAGTCGTAGCGCAGCGCGTCGCTGGCATTGCGGCCGGAGAGAACGTTGAGTCAACATCTCCAGGAGAAGAAGAAGAGAAGAACAGAAGAACGGAAGGCGGCGGCGGCAGCGACAGAAGACCGGGCCACCGCCTGTAAAAGAGCTATAAGAAGGCGCGGTGGTCCGGCAGAAGAACCGAAGAGGGGGACAAGACCCCCGAAGTCGGAAGAAGAGGCCGCGGCGACGAAGAAGAATGCCGGACTCCTCCGCTAGTAAAAGAGCTACAAGAAGATAGCGGAGGAGTCCGGCGAGAAGACCCCCGAAGACGGAAGACCCCCAGAGCTGTGCAATAAATTATTTTATCTTGTGTGTTGTGTTTTTTTTTGTACTTTATTTTACAGGTGAATGGGTAGGGGTACATTGTACCCCATACTCATTCACATAGGGTGGGGGGCCGGTATCCGGGGGCCCCCTTATTAAAGGGGGCTCCCGGATTCCGATAAGCCCCCCGCCCGCAGACCCCGACAACCAACGGCCAGGGTTGTCGGGAAGAGGCCCTTGTCCTCATCAACATGGGGACAAGGTGCTTTGGGGTGGGGGGGGCACGCGGCCCCCCCTTCCCCAAGGCACCCCCCATGTTGAGGTCACGCGGCCTGGTACGGCTCAGGAGGGGGGGGGCGCTCGCTCGCCCCTCCTTTCCTGGCCGGCCGGGTAGCGTGCTCGGACAAGGGTCTGTTGTGGACTTTGGGGGGACCCCACACCGATTTTTTTCGGCGTTGGGGTTCCCCTTTAAGTCCATACCAGGCCGCGGGGCCAGCGACATCTCCTTCGCAGGCCCCGCCTACCTGGAGACCTGTTTGAAATGAGCGGACTTTTCTCAGAGCGGGAAAAGTCCGTTCATTTCAAAAGTACGGCGGACTGGCATAAACACGGCCGGATTGTCCGCCGAAATGCAAGTCCGGCAGGAAGATTGGAGTGTAAAACTACATTCTAAGTCCGCCGTACTTTCGGGTCAAAAAAGTATGCGGGAGGCTACACACGGGGGGATTGTTTGGCGGACTTGAGTTTGCCGGACTTTTCCACCCGCTTGTTTGATCGTGTGTACATAAATGTCAGTGTAGGTAGGTCAGTGTATGTAAATGTCAGTGTGTGTTGATGTCAGTGTAGGTAGCTCAGTGTGTGTTAATGTCAGTGTAGGTAGATCAGTGTATGTAAATGTCAGTGTGTGTTAATGTCAGTGTAGGTAGGTCAGTGTGTGTTAATGTCAGTGTAGGTAGATCAGTGTATGTAAATGTCAGTGTAGGTAGGTCAGTGTGTGTTAATGCCAGTGTAGGTAGGTCAGTGTAGGTATGTCAGTGTAGGTAAATGTCAGTGTAGGTAGGTCAGTGTGTGTTAATGTCAGTGTAGGTAGATCAGTGTATGTAAATGTCAGTGTAGGTAGGTCAGTGTGTGTTAATGCCAGTGTAGGTAGGTCAGTGTAGGTATGTCAGTGTAGGTAAATGTCAGTGTAGGTAGGTCGGTCAGTGTAGGTAGGTCACTACCGTTAGTGTATGTATATGTCCAGTGTATGTAGGTCAGGCAGGTGAGTGTAGGTAGGTCACTATTGTCAGTGTAGGTAGGTCAGGTAGGTAGGTCACTGCCATCAGTGTAGGTAGGTTAGTGTATGTAAGTCACTACCGTCAGTGTCACGGCCCAGCCAAAAAAAAACTGCGTCGTGTACAACACCCGCCCCCCCCCCCCCCGTTTCCGGCTTGGACTCTGGGCTGAAGCCCCTGGTCCTTTTGCCACCTAGCAACGCCCATGTCTCTGAAGAAAAGTGTTTATAAAGTTTTACGAGGCAAGGATTTTTTGGAATAAGAAGGATAAAGTATAAATCATTCCCTTGAAGGGTACTCAGGGCCAAATTCTGGTCAAGATTAGTCTGGTCTATTTCTGGTCTGTTTAGAGGAGGCAAAGGCTTGTCTGCCAGAGGTCTGAGCATTTTCTGTGTACCAAGCTCGTCTGGGCCAATTTGGTGCAAGGATAATCTTAGGCCGCGTACACACGAGAGGATTGTCCGTCCAACTTAGTCCGCTGAAACGTGTTTCAGCGGACAGTCCGCTCGTGTGTGGGCTTCAGCTGACTTTTTCAGCGGACAGTCTGGCGGACTAAGTCTTTCGGAATTTCCGTAATATTGTCCGTCCAAACTTGGTTTCAGCGGACAGTCCGCTCGTGAGTAGGCAAGTTGGACGGACTAAGTATGGCGCATGCTCAGAAAGGATTTACACGGCCGAAGGTTGCATTGCAGTGTATTGGACGTCGTATTTCTAGTCCCGTCGTACGTGCTGTACACGTCATCGCGCAAGCTTTCAGCGGACTGTCTGTTCGTCGTGTGTGGTCAAGTCCGTTCATTCAAAAGTAGGAAGGACTGTCTGTCGGATTGTCTGACAGACTTAGTTGGACGGATAGTCCGCCCGTGTGTACGCGGCCTTAATATTTTCTATTCTATTTCTATTACAGTTGGAAGTAAAGCATACTGAGCTGCAGTTGTGGTTGCTTTGGCTAACAGGGAAGGAGTATTTGAGCAAGCTGGTGTTTAGAGGCAGGAATGGATTGGTGCAAATTAGCTGAGTATGATATATCTGACACGGCTTAAAGTAGAGGTTTAACAAATCTCAATTTACAACGCCTTTGACTATAGAATGTACTGCATTGATACAACCCAACAGAGCTATCTTCTTCCAATAACTTCACCAGTGATTCCACCTGGGTCACAGGGAGGGAAAAAATCCCCTTTAGTAGTAA
Source organism: Lithobates pipiens (assembly GCF_037356315.1). NCBI lineage: Eukaryota > Metazoa > Chordata > Amphibia > Anura > Ranidae > Lithobates > Lithobates pipiens. The sequence goes on from NW_027507764.1 coordinate 475,740,153, forward strand.
AAGGCAAAGCCAGTTCTGCACAAATTTGAATCAGGGGCTAAATATCATCAGACAAAACTCTGATCAACCAGAAAATGAGCTGCATGAATGCATTTCAATAACTGTCCCCTATGCTGCTAATTCAATATTTGGCAGCATTATTCTCTTTCCTCTGATCTAGTACAAAACCTCATCTGAATGCATCTTGAAGAAAAACAGCAAGTGAATACCACAGAACCAAAATGGTTCCCCTGTGCAGCCAATGTGGTTATTACTAGCCTTGGGTTTTTTTTCAAGATGCCAAGTACTGTTATTCTATGAAACAAATAGGACCAGATATGCATAGACCTGCACAGATATTCATAAAAGTAATATGGTTTCATTAGGATGACAACACAAGTGACAAATACAACAATAAATTCAAACATCCAATATACCAAAGAATACAAAACCTAACAAAGTGGAAGTAAGAACAATAAAGCAAACCTACCTAAACTAACTACTTAAACTAAACTAAAATAATCTGCTTACAATTGGTGGGGTAAACAGGCCAGAACAGGATCAAGTAGAAGAGCAAGTAATAAGATAGAATGGGGAGAAGGTACAAGGTAGCGGATACAACCAGGCAGGAGAGAGATCAGGGACAGGATCAGATTTAGAATTACAGGTTACAGGGAGCAAAGTAGAGTATTAGTTCTAGTAGAGGAGGGGCTAAATACTCTCCCAGCAGCCATCATCAGCTGAATATTAATTGCTAGGATCTACTGGCTGCTGGAACAAATGCTGGTGGACACCAGAACATCCATTAGGTTTGGTAACCACAGTGCCACAAGCAGGCAACCCATTACCGATGGACCAGAAGTATGTAATATACAAAACACAGAGGTCAGGAGTATTTAAGGAACAGAGTGCAAGGGCCAGGTGCACACATTGCACAAAAAGCAGACATCAAGAGTGTGTAATGCAGAGGGTGCAGAGGTCAGGATTATATAGTGAACAAAGTGCGGGGTTCAGGAATATGTAACACAAAAAGTGCAACAGTCAGGAGTACATAACACAAAGAGTACAGGTATTAGAAATACAAAATGCACAGAGCACAGGAGTCAGGAGTGAGTAATGCACAAAGTGCAGGGGTTGGGAGTAAGTGTCGCACAAAATAAGAGTAAGTGTCGCACAAAGTGTAAGGCATAAAATGCAAAGGTCAAGGGTGCCAACACTACAACCACCTGCATCTTTTTCTTTATTTGTGTGCTTTTGCAGCTCCCACACACTGCCTGTCTGACTTACAGAACAGAGCCAAGGGAGAGTTTTGAAGCACTTCCATATTTGTGCTGCAGGTGTAATAGGCCAGTAGGTGGGCTGGCAGACAGGGACAGAAGCTTGCAGCTTCCACAGCATACAATCCATGTGGTTCATCTTTGCATTGGGACCCAGGAGCACTCACCAAAAAATGGTAGGCACATGCCTCAGGTGCCCAGTGAAAGTGACACCAGTGATGCTTCTTTTTCATGTTTACCTTTGTTACTTAATTTTTTTCTTGCATGCAGCACCCCAGCTGGAAAAGATTATGCATAAGACTAGAAATGTTAACCCAATGGGAAATTAGAGTTGAATTGCCCATTTGTTCAGTGTTAAAACTCATTGGTAAAGAATAATAAAGTTTGGTTGGGAGGTCAATTAACCCTTACACAGTCTACAGGGCATAAATATTAACATTGAAGGAAAGGGTTACGCAACCTTTATTTGTGCCATTTTCAAGGTTACCCTCCCTGCACATGAGTAAATTTATATGCATCCCTACAGAAGTTCAGCAACATCTACCCAAAATCTACCATAGGAACTCAAATATAGACATGATGCTTTGCCCTTAAGCATTTATACTTTAGGGACACATAAATGAAGCTAGCAGATGGAACTTCAGAGATCCAATAAGCAAACCATAGTCATGCTCTGAACACTTAAAAAGAAATATCCTGTGTTGAAGAGGAGTTGCAGGTACAAAACACAGATTAGGTTTTTAACCCTGTCAAACAAAAGCCATACAGTGTGTTTGGTGATGTATTTAAGAATAATAAGAACAAATCAAATCAGCTTCTGGCTTCTTTTAAACACCATGCCTTTAATGTCTGCGGGATCTCAGTCCTTCCTCCTATTATATTTACTTTTATCCTCATAACCATTGACACTAGCAGTATGAGACTCACTCATCAATGACCCCCACAAAGAATTTAGGACACAGACAAAGAATTGAGAATTTTGAAAGCAGAAAAAAAAGAATTACATTGTATATTTTTGACATTTTTATAAATCTCTGTTTTTGATTAGCAGTACTTTCGGCAACTATAGATAAATCTGTATATACAGTGTGTATGTATGTATGTGTGTGTGTGTGTGTGTGTGTATGTGTAAATATATATATATATATATATATATATATATATATATATATATATATATATATATTCACACAGACATATATACCTTTGAAATACAGTATCTCTCATTTTTGTAAATATTTTACTATATCTTTTCATGTGACAACGCTGAAGAAATTACACTTTGCTACAATGTAGTAGTGAGTGTACAGCTTGTATAACAGTGTAAATTTACTGTCCCCTATAAATAACTCCACACACAGCCATTAATGTCAAAACTGCTGGCGACAAAAGTGAGTACACCCTAAGTGAAAATGTCCAAATTGGGCCCAAAGTGTCAATATTTTGTGTGGTCACCATTATTTTCCAGCACTGCTTTAACCCCTTTTGGGCATGGAGTTCATCAGACCTTCACGGGTTCCCACTGGTGTCCTCTTCCGCTCCTCTATGATGACATTACAGACCAGGAGGATGTTAGAGACCTTGCGCTCCTCCACTTTCCATTTGAGGATGCCCCACAGATGCTCAATAGGGTTTAGGTCTGAAGACATGCTTGGCCAGTCCATCACCTTTACCCTCAGTTTCTTTAGCAAGGCAGTGGTCATCTTGGAGGTGTGTTTGGGGTTTTTATGTTGGAATACTGCCCTGTGGTCGAGTCTCCAAAGGGAGGGGATCATCCTCTGCTTCAGTATGTCACAGTACATGTTAGCATTCATGGTTCCCTCAATAAACTGTAACATTTATCTTGGTCTCATCAGACCACAGGACATGGTTCCAGTAATCCATGTCCTTAGTCTGCTTTTCTTCAGCAAACTGTTTGCAGACTTTCTTGTGCATCATCTTTAGAAGAGGCTTCCTTCTGGGTCGACAGCCATGCAGGCCAATTTGATGCAGTGTGCATGCGGTGTATGGTCTGAGTACTGGCAGGCTGACCCCCCCACCCCTTCAACCTCTGCAGCAATGCTGACAGCACTCATACATCTATTTCCCAAAGACAATCTCTGGATATGACGCTGAGCACATGCACTCAACTTCTCTAGTCGACCAGGGCGAGGCCTGCTCTGAGTGGAACCTGTTCTGTCAAACCCCTGTATGATCTAGACCACCGTACTGCAGCTCAGTTCCAGGGTCTTGGCAATCTTCTTATAGCCTAGGCCATCTTTATGTAGAGCAACAATTCTTTTTTTCAGATCCTCAGAGAGTTCTTTGCCATGAGGTGCCCCATTAAACTTCTAGTGACCAGTATGAGAGAGTGAGAGTGATAACACCAAATTGAACACACCTGCTCCCCATTCACACTCGAGATCTCCTAACACTAATGCGTCACATGACACCAGGGAGGGAAAATGGCTAATTGGGCCCAATTTGGACAGATTCACTTAGGGGTGTACTCACTTTTGTTGCCATCAGTTTAGACATTAATGGTTGTGTGTTGAGTTACTTTGAGGGGACAGCACATTTACACTGTTATACAAGCTGTACTTTACATTGTAGAAAAGTGTAATTTCTTCAGTGTCACATGAAAAGATATAAAAAAATGTTTACAAAATGTGAGGGGTGTACTCACTTTTGTGACTTACTGTAGTTTATATACCACAAAGTATGTTTGAATGACATAAATATATGAAAAGAAACTCACAAATGACTTAAAAGAAATCATGAAATGCATTTCTGTATGTATTTTACTAAATTGTAAAAAAAAAAAGCTAAACTAAAACAAAAGTACTGATGGGTTCTAGCACGTGTTCAAACAAGCACAGAGTTGACTTATACAAATTGGTTTGGTGCACCTATAGTATGTAATTAAAATATTGGAGCATAGAATGCAATGCTTCTGTAATGTTGTGAATAGTAGACTCTACCCTTGTGCCACGTACACACGATCGGAATTTCGGCCAACAAAAGACTGATGAGAGCTTTTCATTGGAAAATACGACCGTGTGTATGCTCCATCGGAATTTAGCTGGCCGAATTCCCGCCAGCAAAAATTTGAGAGCATGTTCTCAATTTTCCCGACGAAAAAACGTTCTATCTGAATTTCCAATCGTGTGTATGCAATTCCAACCCGCAAAAAAATCATGCATGCTCAGAATCAAGTATGAGATGGAACCGCTCGGTCTGGTAAATCTAGCATTCGTAATGGAGATAGCAAATTCTTCACACTGCAAATTTTTTAATCTTTCAATGCCTCGCATTCTCTTCTTTATAATGCTTGAAGAATGAAGTTGTTTTGCTGCTCATATTCACCCGCAGAGTTCTCACAAACTTATTTCTTTATTATTTCTAGGGATCTCCTGAATAATCTTTATTTTAATTAAAGCCAGATCTCCATAATAAAGTTTACCTTTTTTTTAAAGTCCTTTTTTTTATCAAATTTTTTTTTATTATTATTTTCTCGTGATCTCCTTTTTTATTTATTTAGGTCACATTTCCACAACACCATTATTATCTTGTATTTGTAAACCTCAAGGAGGTTGTTTGGTTTTGGTGTCCCTTGTTAATTTTGACATTGTATTTTTTAAATGTAGCAAAATTTGCTATTTGCTATTTGCAGAAATACATAAATATTTTCTGAAACAAAAATCACAATTTATTTTCCATCATAATAACAAAATAAAGAGGAGTGCAACGCTGGAGCAACTGCTTGAAATTGTGAAGTCTTTGGCCCCCAAGGCAGACATCAACTTTGTGGCTAAAAAACTTGTTAGCTTGAGAAGTCCATATAGAAGAGAAGTCAATCTGGTACAGGACTCCCAGAGAACAGGAACAGCAGCAGAAGACATATATGTACCCAGCCTGTGGTCCTACAACAAGTTGCATGTTCTGTCAGACCAGACTGAAGCCAGGCAGTCACTTTCAACTCTTCCGTGCAACCTTCCCTGCAGCCTTCCCTGAAGCCTTCCCTGGAGGCTGTGGCTCTGGAGTTGGACTTGTGGCAGGAGGAGGAGGATGATGGGGAGAGCACATAGGTGGTCGTCATCTGTCATTTGGCCCCTCAACCCCTTGTGGAGGGCCTCAAAAAATATTTTTGCACAGTTGAGGCATTGTCCCTCCTCCATTTTCTGTAAATTAGAGGCCATAGGCCTCTACAGCATCCAGGGGGGATTTCAGGGTAGCATTAGCCTTCTTGATGAGGGCCAGTGCTGCCTCCTACATTTTACTCCCCTTCCTGGGCCTTTTGGGTTGAAGGAGGAGGGGATGAACCTGGGATTGGGTGTGACTGGGCCTGCCACCTCCTGGCTAACACTTACCTCTGCCTCCTCCTGTGTGCTACTTGCCAGACACTCGTCCTGACTGAGGTCTTTCTGTGTATGAAAAAGGGACATAGTTTTAGTTTTTGGTTCATCAATCACACACAATTTTCAGCTCATGACTGTTGCAAACTGAATGTTAATAAATAGAAAAGACTATAATTCTGACTCCAGCATTTTTCATTCTTGTCACAATCATTTTTGGCCCCTACTCTCTATTGATATGTCAAACCCTTTTTATTAAATCATTAATTTGTTATCAATAATAACATCTAGTTAACAGCAATCATTTTCCCCCAAAAAATGCATAAAAATTACTATACCTGGCTCTGTCTGGGCAACTCAATCTCTTCCTGGATGGAAGGCCCAAGTTGGTCCACGGAAGCCTCAGCTGGGGTTGAGGGATGGGTGGAAGGAAGAGTGGATGGAAGGCTGGATGGAAGGGGGGCCAGAAGAGTTGAAACCGATGCCCTGACTCCAATCTGGTCATCCAGAAAATGCATCCTGCTGTAGTACCATAGACTGGGTACATAGACATCCTCTGCTGATCCTCCTGACCTCACGGACTTCTAGACCTTCAGATACTCCTTCCTATATGGGCTTCTCAAGCTACCAATTTGACTTTCCAGAAACCTCATGTCTGCATTGGGGGCCTGAGTACAAATTCAAGCAGCTTCTCCAGTGATGCCTTCCTAGCTGCTTTATTGTAATATAACAGATTTTTCACCTCCCATAAATTTCTCATATACTTAGATATTTATCAAGGAATTCGCCCAGGAATTCTTGATCTTTAAATGGATACATTTTCTCTGAAAGACCAAACAAAAGACAAAAAAAGACAAAAACACTCATCTCAGGCTAATGTTATCCCAATATAGGCCTCAATCTAGATTCAATATAGGCCGCTCATGTCCCAAGTTAAAATGGTACCTTTGTTATAACGTTCGTCGCTTCCGTTCCTCCTTCCTCCCCACACAAAAAGTAGTTACGACACACGTGTGTTAGCTTCATATACGCTGTGCATGCCTGAAATTCCGCCTGTGACGCCCACCCCTGACGTTCTTTCTAGAATATTCCTCACTCCGTCTTTTTCATCATAGTGGGAGAGGAACATGGCGGAGACACAGCAAAAAGAGAAAAAGTAAGTAGTTGTCATGTGTCCCTATTATTAATTATTACTTGCATGCTGCGCCATGTCCTTTTCTTTACTGTTGGACATTTTAAAATGGCTACTTTCATGTTCATGGGCACAGTAGGGATGAGCTTCGAGTTCGAGTCAAACTCATGTTCTACTCGAACATTGCCTGTTCGCCTGTTCAGCGAACAGTGAACAATTTGGGCTGTTCGCAGCAAATTCGAAAAGCCGGAACACCCTATACAAGTCTATGGGAGAAATCTAAAGTGCTAATTTTAAAGGGTAATATGCAGGTTACTGTCCTAAAAAGTGTTTGGGGACCCGGGTCCTGCCCCAGGGGACATGGATCAATGCAAAAAAAAGTTTTAAAAACGGCCGTTTTTTCAGGAGCAGTGATTTTAATAATGATTAAAGTGAAACAATAAAAGTGTAATATTCCTTTAAATTTCGTAGCTGGGGGGTATCTATAGGATGCCTGTGAAGGGGCGCATGTTTCTGGTGCTTAGAACTGTCCCTGCACAAAGTGTCATTTGTGCAGGAAAAAAAGTCTTTTAAAATCACTTGCGGCTATTGTCGGGTCCCGTAATACAGAGAACACTCAATGAGTGTTCTCTGCATTAGCCGACAATTCATTCATTCATTGATAAAAAAAAAAAAAAAAAAAAAAAGCGTGGGGGTTCCCCTAAATTCAATTACCAGGCCCTTCAGGTCTGACATGGATATTAAGGGGAACCCCGTGTCAAATTAAAAAAAAAAATTGACGTGGGGGTCCCCCTAAATATCCATAACCAGACCCTTCAGGTCTGGTATGGATATTAAGGGGAACCCTGCATCAAATTTTAAAAAAAATTGACGTGGGGGTCCCCCTAAAAATCCATATCAGACCCTTTATCCGAGCACGCAACCTGGCAGGCCGCAGGAAAAAAGGGGGGAACGAGAGAGCGGCCCCCCCTCCCTCCTGAACCGTACCAGGCCACATACCCTCAACATTGGGAGGATGCTTTGGGGGTCTGTGACCCCTCAAAGCACCTTGTCCCCATGTTGATGAGGACAAGGGCCTCATCCTCACAACCCTGGCCATTGGTTGTGAGGGTCTGCGGGCGGGGGGCTTATCAGAATCTGGAAGCCCCCTTTAACAAGGGGACCCCCATATCCCGCCCCCCCCCCTGTTTGAAATGGTAAGGGGGTACAAAAGTACCCCTACCATTTCACAAAGTGTCAAAATGGTTAAATAAGACAAACACACTTTTGAAAAATTCCTTTATTAAAAATAAAAAAAATAAAAAAAAGATTCCAGCGGTGCTAATCCACTCTTGCTATCCAGCGACGGGTCTCCGGGGTCCAGTGATGGATGATCATATCCAGCGACGGGGGATCTCTCAGTCCAGCGCTGTCCATACATCCTTCTTCTGTCTCCACTCCGGAGACACTGCAGAGATCCCAGCGCTGACGTTTCTTATATTAGGAGGGCGGGGCCACCCGTCACCTGACCCCGCCCCTCTGACGCTGGAGAGGGAAGCCAGGGGTTCCCCAGTGACGTGTGGGTGACCCCGCCCCCTCTGATGTAACGGAAACCTGCGTTACAGTCTCAGCACTCCAAGGATCCCCCCACCTCCTGAAGAAGGGGCAAATAGGTCACAACCTGAGGATGTGGAGGAAGGAGAGTATGGTGTCTATTTTTATTTTTAGGTGATGTACAGGTTGTGGAAGAACAATCTCCTAATTTCACCAGTGGCAGCGCCCAAAGGTTAATCCAGGACATAATGTGGTATAGACGGGATTTAGACTTGATAAAACAAAAAACTTTGGAGATTGAACAAAAACGTAAGAAAATGATTGATGTCCTCGGAAGAATCTAATTTCCCAAAAAGCTGGCTCCATTTTTTGTTTAATTTTTTAATTGTTTGAACATTATAAAAGCCACATTTTGAAGATGCACACAGTGTGTCAACATGTGCTATCTGCCATCAGGGGATATAAATGTATGTGTTTTGTGGCTGCAACCCCTTCCTCGAAACTCAAATTTGCAGAGAGGAAGTGGTTGCACCCACAAAACAAGTCCATTGATCCCCCATGATGGGGGATAGCACATGTTGACATTATGCATGGGATCAGGATGGAAATCCCCAGTTTGACTCCCAATTTGTGTGCATCTTCAAAATTTGGCTTTTACAGGGTTGACATCACACCATCAGTTGAAGGCAAGATCCACAAATTTTGGATAATATAATGTCTGATCTTGCCTTAAGTTTTTCAATGTTGAACTTTGTAAGTTCCAGATTTGTGTATGTTATGTTTTGAAACATGGCTGTGTATGTAACCTAAAAAACAAAAATAAATACATTTTGATAACTCTTGATAACTTAAAAAAAAAGGTTCTACAACACACATGTGAATGTGTACGGAGTAAAAGATTTTATACTCAACAATGTGGGCTTCTTCTTTCAATGATCAATACCAGTTTTTGTGTTGAAGTTGGTGTTTACAGTGACAATGGATGTTATTTAATAAGGGAAAAACCACTTGGCACTACAAGTAAACTAGGAGAACCTAGGAGACTGTCGCATACCTGGTGGAGACTGAGCTGTAGAGAGGGCTTCTCTTGTACTGCCTGTCTAGCACCCCTGGTAGAGATGACAGGGGGTGAAAGACACAGAGTGGCACGAGGGCCGATGTAGCAGATGGCTCAGGATGGGTCTTGGCAGGAACCCGATAGCTGCAGATCACCGGATGGGCACCGAGGACTGGAACTCCGTGTTGCTGGATCAGCAGGCAGAGTCGTGGTTGGAACATAAGCCAGGAGGTCATCAACAGCCGAGCAGAGCAGGTACTGGAACGTGAGAGGGAATCAAAGACAGGAAACAGGCCAGGTTTGGTACACAGTCAGGCAGCGTAGAGCATGAAGCCGGAACAAGGTCAAACACAAGCCGGGATCACAGGAAGGCAGGCAGAAGTCAACGGTCATTCAGTCAAAGTCAAAGTCATTCAGTCCGGGCATCATATAGTATCCGCCCCGTACTGCGCATGCGCAACGCTTTTGCAGTACGGAGCAGAAGAAGCTTCGGAAAATCTCCGAAGATGAATGGCGCCTGCACCGTGAGTGGAGGTGGTAGCCCCACCATCCAAGCGGACATAGGGCTGTGAAAATTAGAGGGCCCCTCGTGGGCTTGCTTCGCTCGCCACGCTTCGGGCTCGACCTCGCTACGCTCGGCTATTTTATATTCCAACTCTACGTCCACTTGGATGGTGGGGCTAGAACCCGGTTAGTGAAGGCAAATATGCATGAAGGACCAAAAAGGGAGCATTAAAAAAATCCAACATGCATGAGGATAAAGGGGACATTCACAGCATATTACAATCATGGTAATTAAGGAATGATGAAATACATACAATACATTAGCAAACATTAAATACATAGAATGTGATTTTAAAGTAGAAAACTTACCTTCATATAGTCCTTCTGCAGGACCTGATGGATGGCAGAACAGGTCTCTGGGATAATGATCCCCAGAGCCTGGTGGGAGATGCCTGTTGAGAACTTGAGGTTCTGCAGGCTTCTCCCAGTCGCCAAGCACTGCAAATTGGCGACTAGCCTCTTCTTTGGAGCGATGGCTTGCCTCATGCAGGTATCCTGACTGCTGATATAAGAGGTCAGCAATGCCAACAGATGGTGAAAAATGGGGTCCATCATCCTGAGATAATTCCTGAAATCATCAGGATTATTCTCCTGGATCTCACAAATCCAAGGCACGTGCAAGAATTGGTCATGCTGGAGTAACCAATTCTTGGTTCATGAACTCCTCCTCACCTTGGACTGGGATTGTGTCAAAGCTAGAACCCCAACACCAAGCCCCCACACAGCACGAACTCTATGACGAGCACGTGCCCGCAACACAGCTTCAAAACAGTCGGCTGGTCAGAATGAACTAAACAGAAAGCACTGAAAAACAGCAAGGAATGAAAGAACAAGCCGAAAATCAGAAACGAGTGGACAAAAACGCACTGAGAATCAAATACGGTACTACTATAAATAGCATGCACTGACAAACAAATGTTAACTGACTACACGCACTGAAAACCAGATACAAAACGACAAGCACAAACTGAAGAGCAGCAACGATCTGAAAAGCACTGAAAGCTGAAAAGTGCACATCGTCTCTCACCAAACTTCTACTAACACGAGATTTGCAGGAGCCCAAAGGGTGGCACACTGGCTATTGTACTTTCATAGTCCCGTTGTACGTGTTGTACGTAACTGCGTTCTTGGCGGTCGGAATTTGGTGTGACCACGTGTAGGCAAGACAGCTTGAGCGGACTTCCATCTGAATTCCGTCGGAAAAACCATAATTCCCATCGTGTGTACGCAGCATAAGGCTTCATTCACACTATAGCATTTTGTGAAAATGCAAAAAAAATTGTTGAGTTTGTGGTATCGTGCTTTGTTTATGGCACCCCAAATGGAGCAAGCATATTTGTATTTTTCTCATCTGTGCAATGCCCCAATCTTCCTCTTCTGGGGTCCCCCAGCGGTGCTCCTGGCTCCTCCCTGCATCTAGTTCCACCTTGGAGAGCCGCATTTCAAGGGGGCACCCTTGTGGACCCGCTTCCGAAACCTGCTGCTGTGTCCATTTATATAGACAGCAGGACTCGGCCCTGCCCCTTGACTCCTGTGATTGGATTGACAGCAGTGAGAGGCAATGGCTGCACTGATATCAATCTACCCAATGAGGACCTGAGACAGTGGCTAGAGCTGGTGTGTTAGTCCCCGTCGATGGAACAATCAGGTTCAGGTAAGTAAAAGGGGGGTTCTGGGGGGCTGCTGCACTACAGAAGATTTTTCACCTTAATGCATTCTATTCTATAACCTTTGAATGTTTACAACCCCTTTATTAAGCTCTAAGTTGAAAAAGGTGCATGAGCTACTTTTCCATATTTCTCACATGTTGTGCAACTTATTATAATGAACAAGCTGTCCTACGTGTGTAGCATATGGCATTGTACACCATAGTCTGAATGGGGCCTTAGACTACTTTGCTCTAGCTGTGGGTTCTGTGAGTGGCTAACTGCCACTATAGCTCACTAGGATTTACCTTTTTTTCTTGCGAGTGTTACGCCTCGTACACTCAATCGGTCTTTCTGCCAACAAAACTGTGAAAGGGTGTTAGCTCAAACTTGCCTTGCATACACACGGCCACACAAATGTTGGGCAACAAATACAAACATAGTGATGTATTACGTTGTTTTTCAGCTCTTTAGCGCCACCCTTTGGGCTCCTTCTGCTAATTTTGTGTTAGTAGAAGTTTGGTGATTGTTGATTCGCGCTTTTCTTTTTGTGCTTTTCAGTTCACATTTTTAATTTAGTGCTTTTTAGTTCATTTAGTTCAGTAGATAACATGTTATTTATTATTGACCTTGGAGGTATTGTTTTTTTTTTTTGGTTGAATAATGATTTGATTTGATTTATTTTATATATTTTTGGATGCATAGAATGCACTTTTTGGTTAAGTTCTACTGGCAGATGGCATGTCTAATTTTATTTGTTTTCTTTTTTAATGCACAATAAAAAAATTATGGAGAATAATACTTGGCTATGTGTTTTACTTCAAATGACAGTTTTGGGAGTAGGCAGTTACATTTTAAAAAATACAATGTAAAATTAACAAGGGGCACCAATATAGCTGTATCTTTGATCGTAAAAACTACAGAATAATGGTGTTGTGTCAACTTGCCCAAATAAAAAACAAAACAAAAAACAAAGCATAATAATATTATTCTTAACCACTTGCCGCCCGCCCTATTACAAATTGACGGCGGCAAAGTGGTTTCATTATCCTAACCGGACGTCATATGACGTGATTAGGATAATGAGCCGCTGCGCGCCCCCGGGGGCGCGCATCGCGGCGATCGTTGTTGCGGGGTGTCAGTCTGACACCCGGCAACTACAATCTCGGTAAAGAGTCTCCGACGGAGACTCTTTACCATGTGATCAGCCGTGTCCAATCACGGCTGATCACAGTGTAAATGGGAAGAGCCGGTGATCGGCTTTCCCTCACTCGCGTCTGTCAGACGCGAGTAGAGGAGAGCCGATCGGCTGCTCCTCTGACAGGGGGGGTCTGTGCTGATCGATTATCAGCACAGCCCCCCCGAGGATGCCCACACTGGACCACCAGGGACACCACTAGACCACCAGGGAAAAGGTAATAAAAATCCATAATCCTCCCTAGACCACCAGGGTGCCAGTCAGCACAATGGGTGCCAATCAGTGCCCATAATGGATGCCAATCAGTGGCCACAATGGGCATCACTGATTGGCATGCATTATTGTTTGGCACTGATTGGCATCCATTACTATAACACCGATGCCGCCTATGAGTGCCCACCTGTGCCGCCTATGAGTGCCCACCTGTGCCGCCTGAGTGCCCACCTGTGCCGCCTGAGTGCCCACCTGTGCCGCCTATGAGTGCCCACCTGTGCCGCCTATCCATGCCCACCTGTGCCGCCTATCTATGCCCACCTGTGCTGCCTATCCATGCCCACCTGTGCCGCCTATCCATGCCCATCCGTGCCGCCCATCCGTGCCAGCTATCAGTGCCAATTTGTGCCACCTATCAGTGTCCGTCCGTGTCGCCCATCCGTGTCGCCCATCCGTGTCGCCCATCCGTGTCGCCCATCCGTGCCGCCTATCAGTGCCACTTCATTGGTGCCACATTGGTGCCCATCAGTGCCACCTTATCAGTGCCCATCAGTGTAGCCCCATCAGTGCCCATCAGTGAAGGAGAAAACTTACTTATTTACAAAGTTTTGAAACTGAAACAAAAAAAAACATTTTTTTTTTCAAAATTTTCGGTATTTTTTTATTTGTAGCGCAAAAAATAAAAACCGTAGAGGTGATCAAATACCACCAAAAGAAAGCTCTATTTGTGGGAAAAAAATGATAAAAATTTCATTTGGGTACAGTGTAGCAAGACCGCGCAGTTGTCATTCAAAGTGCGACAGCGCTGAAAGCTCAAAATTGGTCTGGGCAGGAAGGTGTTTAAGTGCCCTGTATTGAAGTGGTTAATATCACTAGAAAAAAAAAAAGCCATTGAAAATTTGTTTGCAATAACTCCATTAGTATAACCAGCAAAGCAGCTTCATTATTATCCCATTAAAGAAGAAGAGAATATGCGCTGCATTTTGCAATTTCATAATTTGCCACGTCACAAATGTTAATTCTCCATTACGAATTACAAGACCAACCACTTCTGGCTTGTCCTTGCTTCCGAGGATGCGTGTTTGTACTTTGGACTTTTGTCCGACAGACTTGTGTACACATGATCAGAAAATTTGACAACACACATTTGTTGGTGGAAAATCTGAAGACATGCTAGCCAACATTTGTTTGCGGAAAGTCTGACAACAATTGTCCGATGGAGCATACACACGGTTGGATTTCCCACCAATCACCAATCCATTCCACCAACAGCCAACCACCAACAGTCTGACATTGAACATTCCCTGCCGGAAAATCCGATTGTATGTACAGGGCTTTAAAATGTGTCCCAATCAGCATGTCTTTTTCTCACTAAAGGTCCACTTAAAAAAATATATATATATATATGTAAACACATAGCAGAAAAAAATGTAATACATATGTAGGTTCCATTTTAAGACGTAGACTACAACTAGCTAAAATTATGAAAATGTGATCAGCATTTTGTCAGTAAGTGTAACTACTTTACTTTATTTCTCTGGCTAATTTGCAAATATGGTGTCAGACATATTTTTCTATACATATACTTTGCACTATTTCATAATCATTACTATTCCTCTCTCTGAGCAAGTCAATGGGTCTGGTCTGATCTTACTAAGGCAGCAGACTTTCTATATGTTTTTAAGCATGACGTGCTACTCATTTAAATGGCCACTAGAGGGTCATCTGTATATAAAATGCAGTAACGAAGGATAGCAAGCAAGTGCAATAGTTAGGGCTAATTTACAATATACATACAATGCATTTCAGTGCTTGTTTTTTCCTTTTATTCCTATGTAATTCTGTATGCTACAGCACATACCCAAATATTGCAACATGTCCTGTTTTACCTCAGCACACACATCAACACAGGGTGTTGATGTGAACTGAAGCCACAGGTCATAAGACAAATTACCTTAATGTTTTGTTGAGTCTGTTGGACAACACTGAATGAGTACTTAAAGTCTCATTAAAAGAAGAGAATTCATGAAATTGTGTACTCACAGAACATAAGTAAAACTAAAACTTCAGGCAAATGATGTGTATATATATATATATATATATATATATATATATATATATACATAGTATCTCACAAAAGTGAGTACACCCCTCACATTTTTATAAATATTCTATTATATCTTTTCTTGTGACAACGCTGTAATGTAAAGTAGTGAGTGTACAGCTTGTATAACAGTGTAAATTTGCTGTCCCCTCAAAATAACTCAACACACAGCCATTAATGTCTAAACCTCTGGCAATAAAAGTGAGTACACCCCTAAGCGAAAATGTCCAAATTGGCCCAAAGTGTCAATATTTTGTGTGTCCGTCATTATTTTCCAGCACTGCCCTAACCCTCTTGGGCATGGAGTTCACCAGAGCTTCACAGGTTGCCACTGGAGATGACATCACAGAGCTGGTGGATGTTAGAGACCTTGCACTCCCCCATCTTCCATTTGAGAATGCCCCACAGATGCTCAATAGGGTTTAGATCTTTAGACATGCTTGGCCAGTCCATAACCTTTACCCTCAGCTTCTTTAGCAAGGCATTGGTCATCTTGGAGGTGTGTTTGGGGTCATTATCATGTTGGAATACTGTCCTCCGGCCCAGTCTCTGAAGGGAGGGGATCATGCACTGCTTCAGTATGTCACACTACATGTTGGCATTCATGGTTTCCTCAATGAACTGTAGCTCCCCAGTGCTGGCAGCACTCATGCAGCCCCAGACCATGACACTGCCACCACCATGCTTGACTGTAGGCAAGACACACTTGTCTTTGTACTCCACACCTGGTTGCCGCCACACATGCTTGACACCATCTGAAGCATATATGTTTATCTTGGTCTCATCAGACCAAAGGACATGGTTCCAGTAATCCATGTCCTTAGTCTGCTTGTCTTCAGCAAACTGTTTGTGGGCTTTCTTGTGCATCATCTTTAGAAGAGGCTTCCTTCTGGGACAACAGACATGCAGACCAATTTGATGCAGTGTGCAGTGTATGCTCTGAGCACTGACAGGCTGCCCTCCTAATCTCTGCAGCAATTCCCAAAGACAACCTCTGGATATTATGATGAGCATGTGTACTCAACTTTTTTGGTCGACCATGGCGAGGCCTGTTCTGAGTGCAATCTGTCCTGTTAAACTGCTGTATGGTCTTGGCCCTCGTGCTGCAGCTCAGTTTCAGGGTCTTGGCAATCTTCTTATAGCCTCTGCCATCTTTATGTAAAGCTACAATTCGTTTTTTTCAGATCCTCAGAGAGTTAATTTGGCTTCCTTCAGGAATGACAGCCATGCAGACCAATTTGATGCAGTGTGCGGAGTATGGTCTGAGCACTGACAGGCTGACCCTCTACCCCTTCAACCTCTGCAGCAATGTTGGCAGCACTCATACGTTTATTTTCCAAAGAAAACCTCTGAAAATTACGCTGACCATGGGCACTCAACTCCTTTGATCGACTATGACGAGGTCTGTTCTACGTGGAACCTATACTGCTAAACTGCTGTATGGTCTTGGCCTTCGTGCTGCAGCTCAGTTTCAGAGTCTTGCCAATCTTCGTATAGCCTTGTGTAGAGCAACAATTCTTTTTTACAGATCCTCAGAGAGTTGACTCCGCAGGCTTGGCCAATCACAGCGCCGGCAGTGAGGAGAGCCATAATTGGCCACAGGCAGGATGCCTGTGGCCAATTATAGCTCAGGGGGTTTAGTACACGCCCCACACTATATAAGGCCGCCAGCATGGCGGCCTTGTGTAGTGTGTTCCGGCGTGCAACAAAAGAGCAAGATAGGCAGGGACAGTGTGTTCTTTTCTCAGGCATCTACAGGAGTTAAAGTGGGTGTTGTGTGCCTCCAGCACAGTATACACCTGTATCTACCCTTTATTGCTGGTGTTCTCTAATACAGGCATCTGCAGGAGTTAGTGGGTGTGGTGTGCCTCCAGCACAGTATACAACTGTATCTACCCTTTATTGCTGGTGTTCTCTAATACAGGCATCTGCAGGAGTTAGTGGGTGTTGTGTGCCCCCTGCACAGTATACACCTGTATCTACCCTTTATTGCTGGTGTTCTCTAATACAGGCATCTGCAGGAGTTAGTGGGTGTTGTGTGCCTCCAGGACAGTATACACCTGTATCTATCCTTTTTTGCTGGTGTTCTCTAATACATGCATCTGCAGGAGTTAAAGTGGGTGTTGTGTGCCTCCAGCACAATATACACTACCCAATTGCTGTTTTTCCCATCTCCCTGCAGGCCATTACTATGTCTGGAAGGCCAACAAGGAAAGGCAGACAGTCACGAGCCAATAAAAGAGGGCAAACAGGATCTGTGTCTAGAGACAACAGTGCTGGTCGTGTTCGCAGTGCATCGTCATCAGCACGTGGCCATGGGACACGCTTGTCCTTATTTTTAGTTTCAATATTTTTATTGATTTTATGCAAACCGAAAGAACAACAAGACATGACATGTCCGCCTTACATCATCAAGCAGTATTACAGTAGATGGTTGTTAAATAACAATGACCATTACGAAAAAGGCACATGTTATTGGTAAAAATCAGTAATACACACTGCAAGATCCAAAGCTAACAGAATAAAACATGTATTAAGCTTCGGTCAGGATCTATGTAGCCACATCAGGAGACCAAATCGCCCTAACGAGATAAACTTTGAGGGAATCTAATGGGCGCGGGACTCAGCTATCCAGGCAAGTTGGCCCGTTAGCGGTAACGTAAATAAGAAGTCGTCACTGCTCGGTGATGTTATTAGGGGTGCATCTCACACCTACACCCTATTGCGGGCGGTCTAGGGAAGAGTGACAGAAGGCCCCCCACCACCCCGAAAAGGGTACTTGCTGTGGTAGGAGACCCCCCCACCCCGCCCCGACCTGGATAGGCCGACAGAGACTGGACTGGTTAAAACATAAAGAAGGATTAATTATTAATAAACTAGTAGCACGGAAGACTGAGTACCTTAAGCAAGCCCGGGAAGCCAGAGCGGCGCCGGGCGCAGTCTGTGCACAACAACTATAACCAACAATAACTATAGAAACCGTTACACCCTGTACCATCTATGAGGGAGTGTAAGGCCTTATAAACTATCAGGTGGGAAAATAGAACAGACAACTGAGCAGGTATCATGGAGAGAATGGGATCAGTTCGCTCCAAGCTCGTCCTAGATCAATCCAAAAAAGGGGGGTAGGAGAGGGGGAAGGAGGAAGGTTAAGGGGGATCAAGGGGGGGTGGGGGGGTCTACCAGGGTGTCCAAGCAAAAGGATAATGCAAGTTATAAAAATTCTAGTTATAACCCCGGAACAAGGGGGATTTTGTGGAATGTGGCCCAGGGTTCCCACACTTTTTCAAAGAAGGAGGCCTTATCCTGTATGCGACTGACCAACTTCTCTTGCGCCATAATCCAGGAGATCTTTCGTTTAACTGCCCCGAATGGGACTGTATGTTGTTTCCAGTGGGCTGCTATCGTGATTTTGGTGCCTAAAAGGATAAAGAATATAAGTGTCTGAGATGATTTATTGGCTTTGTCCACTTTGCGGTTAAGCAATGCCACTTCCGGATTTTGGGGAACCGGAAGCGATATCAGCTTGCGAATTAGGGCAAATACTCTGTTCCAAAGGCCCCTGATATGTGGGCAAGACCACCAGGTGTGGAGCAATGAACCTATATGTCCGCAGCCACGGAAACAAAGAGGAGACGCCTCCGGAAAGATCTGTGCTAGTCGGGCGGGAACCCTGTACCACCTAGTGACAAGTTTAAGGCTAGCTTCAATCAGGGACACGTTGAGGATCCCAGTGAAAGATCTTTGGAAACAAGAGTACCATAGGTCACTATCCCAAGAAATATTGAGATCATTTTCCCAGGCCAATGCATAGGTAGTGTCACGTACCTGGTGGTTGAGCCTGGAATGCAGGGAGCGGCCCCTCGTATCCCCTGGCTATTGAACCCCTGAAGGTGGAGACAGGTATTCAACAGTCCAGAGGGCACAAGTGCCTGGTAGACGGTATTGGTCCGGGAGGTCAGCTGGGCACAGATAACAGGCTGGTGTAGCGGATGGTGCTTGACTGTCACTGGCAGGCACGAGTGCGGGAACTGGCTGGTGAGCAGATGTTCCGTAATGCAGGAACTCAGGTAGGTAGCAGGAACAGCGGAGTAGATACAGGCCGGGTCAGCAGGAGACGATCAGCAAGGTACAAAGGGATGAGGCAGAAAACGTGGTCAAACAGGCAGAGGTCGTAGGCAGGCAGCAATCGATCAGAGTCAAGGAACAAGCCGGATGTCAGGAATCAGATAACAGGTTCGGATACAAACAGTACGGATCACGGACACGCTGTAGACTGGACAGCACAGATGGAAGGGAGCCAATGACTAAAGAAGGCTTCAGGGCGCCAAGCGAACGTACGACGGGTCAGCGCGCCCTCGTACGTAGACGTGCACCCGTTCGTGACCTACGTGTGCGCGTGTGCGCGTTCGTGTCGACGCGAGTGCGTTCGTTAGCTTTGACGCGCGTTGACGGGAAACGACGGACTCTCCACGACAGGTTCCGACGGGTAAGGTTTCTATGTCTAGTCGAGACGTTAGGGCGATCGTGACATTGCCCCCCCCCCAAGGGGCAGCCCCCGGATGCCCAACCGAGCCCACTTGTTCGGGTGAGAATTCTTGAAGGCGCGGATAAGTCTCTTGGCATGAATATTAGCCTCTGGCTCCCAGGAATTCTCCTCGGGTCCGTAGCCCTTCCACTTAACTAAGAATTGGACCTGGTTTCCTCTTTTCCTACAGTCCAGGATGGCCTCAACTTCGAACTCAATCTCTCCATCGACCAACACAGGTTCCGGAGGGCAGGAGGTCCTGTCAGAGAAAGGATCCTCAACTGCAGGCTTGAGGAGCGATACGTGGAACACCGGGTGAATTCGGAAAGACTCAGGGAGTTCCAACTCAAATGCCACGTCATTTAGTTTCCTTTTGATCGGGAAGGGACCCAGGAATTTTGGACCCAATTTCTTGGAGGGACAGGATAACTTGAGATTTAAGGTGGACAGCCAGACCCTATCCCCGGTCTTGAGATCCAGCTCTCCTCTTCTTCTTCTGTCGAAGACTTTCTTATTATGTTCCTGCGACTTAGTCAAGGTTTCCTGTAAGAGTTTATTATTCTCTTCAAAGAAAGCAAGTCTCTTCTGAAGCGCTGGTACCGGACATTCAGGAAGATCGCCAGACAGGAACAACGGATGGTACCCGAAATTTGCATAAAAAGGGGACTGTTTGGTGGCTGAATGGACTGAATTATTGTAGGCGAACTCGGCCATAGGTAGCAGGGAGACCCAATCGTCTTGTGAGAAGGACGAGAAGCAACGCAGGTACTGCTCTAAGGTCTGATTCGTCCTCTCGGTCTGACCGTTGGTCTGTGGATGGTAGGCTGAGGACATGCAGAGGTCGATCTTCAGAGTTGCACAGAGTGCCTTCCAAAATCTAGATGTGAACTGCACCCCCCTGTCAGACGTGATATTGGCGGGGATGCCATGAAGTCTTATAACTTCCTTTATGAAGACGTTAGCTGTCTCCACGGCAGAGGGAGTGCCCTTCATGGGCAAGAAATGAGCCATCTTCGTGAGCCTGTCGACTACGACGAAGATCGCTGTATGGTTCTCCGAAGGGGGGAGTTCGACGATAAAATCCATGGAGATCATTCTCCATGGTCTATCAGGAACAGGTAGAGGTCTTAGTAAGCCCCAGGCTCTGGACTTGTTGCCCTTATTCCGAATGCAGGTCGTGCAGGCCTGTACGTAACTCTTGCAGTCGTTCTTCATCCGCGGCCACCAGAAGTTACGCCTGAGTAATTCTAATGTTTTGAATGTTCCAAAGTGGCCGGCCATGGGATGGTCATGACAGGAAGCCAGAACCAAGGTCCGAACTGTCTGGGGGACGAAGATCCTGTTCCCATGCCACATAAGATCATCGCTGGAGGACAGCGGGATACCGGATGGAGGTGAGGCGCCTCTGGAAGCCTGTTTAACTTGAGAGACCACATCTCCTTGGAGTAAGAGGAAGTTTCCAGCAGAAAGGATGGTGTCACTGAGAGGTGGATCTTCCGGCTGGCTAAACATACGAGATAAAGCATCTGGCTTCGTGTTCTTGGATCCGGGGCGGAAGGTTATGTGGAATACGAACCTTGAGAAAAAGAGTGCCCACCTGGCTTGACGAGGCTTCAACCTTTTAGCTGTCTTCAGATATTCGAGGTTTTTGTGATCTGTATAAATCAGGATTGGGTGGATAGCCCCTTCTAGCAGATAGCGCCACTCCTCCAGTGCCGACTTAATTGCCAGTAGCTCACGGTCGCCCACGTCGTAGTTTCTCTCGGCTTCAGATAGTTTGCGGGAGAAGAACGCAACTGGGTGGAGTACGGACTTAGGTCCCTGCCTCTGGGACAGCACAGCTCCGACTGCCACCTCCGAAGCGTCAACCTCAAGAGTGTATGGCAGGGTAGGATCAGGATGTTTCAGAATTGAAGCTGAAACGAATAGCTTTTTCAGGGTTTCGAAGGCCTCTTGTGCCTCAGGTGTCCAGCGGAACTTGGTGCCCAGCTTGGTTAGCCCGGTAATGGGGGCGATGATGGAGGAGAATCCCTTTATAAATTTGCGATAGAAATTCGCGAAGCCCACAAACCGCTGAACTCCTTTTCTATCGGATGGGGCAGGCCAGTCCTGGATTGCAGTTATCTTCTGGGGATCCATCTCGACCCCTCGAATCGAGATAATCAGACCAAGGAACTGGATACTCTCCTTCTCGAAAACGCATTTTTCAGGCTTGGCATACAAGCCGTGAGAGCGGAGGCGAGTCAGTACCTTCTTGACATGTTCTCTGTGGGTGGCTAAAGTGGAGGAAAAGATTAGTATATCATCCAAATAAATGATAACAAACAAATCTAAATAGTCTCTGAAAATGTCGTTCACAAAATGCTGGAACGTAGCCGGGGCGTTACATAACCCGAAAGGCATCACTAAATATTCATAGTGTCCGAAGCGGGTACGAAAAGCTGTTTTCCACTCATCGCCTTTTCTGATACGGACGAGGTTGTAAGCCCCCCGAAGATCCAGCTTTGTAAATAGTTTAGCGGAACCCAGTCTCTGGAAAAGTTCAGGTACTAATGGCAGAGGGTAGCGATTTTTAACTGTGATTTTATTTAGTGCCCGATAGTCCACACACGGACGTAAGGATTGGTCCTTCTTCTCTACAAAGAAGATCCCAGCGCCGGCTGGGGAGGTGGAAGGTCGGATGAACCCTTTTTTAAGATTATCGTCCAGGTAGGTCTTTAGAGTACTCAGTTCGGATTCGGACAGTGGGAAGATCCTTCCGAACGGGATTTCTGCCCCCGGGAGCAGTTCAATAGGGCAATCATAAGGCCTATGAGGAGGGAGAGTTTCTGCGCCCTTCTTGCTGAAAACATCGAGAAACGCATGGTATTGCTCAGGTACAGCTTGTCGGGTTTCTTCATCCGCATCCAGACAGAGAAGGACTGACGAGTCCCCATTGGGAGTCGGACAACAATGCTGGTGGCAGTAGTCAGAGGGGAACTTGATTACTCCGGTGGCCCAGTTGATGTGTGGATTGTGTACCTTCAGCCAAGGCATGCCCAGAATGATGGGGAACAGGGGAGACTGGATGACATCTAGGCAAAGGAGTTCTTGGTGAGACCCGGCAATGATGGCGGGTAGAGGACTGGTCTCCTGAATTACGGGTCCTGATTCCAAGGTAGACCCATCCGCCAGGTATACCGAGAGCCCCTTCCCTCGTGGTCTAAGAGGAATCCTGTTCATTCGGGCGAAAGACGAGTCAATAAAGCCACTGCATGCCCCGGAATCAATTACCGCGTGGGTTGAGATAGTCCTTCCTGGGAGCTGCAAGAGAACAGGAACAGCTAGATGGGAGATGTTATCTGGCAACATAGGAGACGAGACAGGTGGAACACGGAGGCACTTACGCATCTTCGCCGGGCAGGAACGAACAAAGTGCCCTGGTTCCCCGCAGTATAGGCATAGGTTATTGACCCGACGACGCTGGCGTTCTTCCGGGGTCAGGGATGGGCGTAGTAGCCCCAGCTGCATAGGCTCCGGAGCGTCCGATGTGGATGCAACTGGAACAGGCGGAGGTGGGTGACTAGGCACCCGTGGTAACATCCAAACCGGACGGGGAGTTGTGGTGGATCGTTCTTGGCGGCGCTCCCTCAAACGCCTGTCAATCTGGATAGCAATGTCAATCAGGGCCTCCAGGGTTTCAGGAACACCCACTCGTGCCAGCTCGTCTTTCAGGGCCTCGGAAAGCCCCATGCGGAACTGGTACCGCAGGGCCGCATTGTTCCAGTCCGTGTCTGCACTCCAACGTCGGAATTCAGAGACGTAGTCTTCTATGGGTCTGCGACCTTGTTGTAGGGCATGTAGGGCTGCTTCGGCAGTGGCGGCTAGCTGGGGATCCTCATAAAGCCTGGACATTGCCCGGAAGAAAGTGTCCATGGAGTCTAGGGACGGATCCTTCTGTTCCAACAGTCGGTGTGCCCAGGCCTGGGGTTCATTGCTTAACAGGGAGATGACGAACCCCACCTTCGTTGCCTCAAGGGAGAAAGTTCTGGGCTGTAGGGCGAAGTAGAGTTCGCAGGAGTTGCGGAATGCCCTGAACTTGCCCCGGTCCCCTGTGAACCGTTCCGGGGTTGGGACCCTGGGTTCAGGTGGCAGCATCACGACTGACGGCGGGGCATGGGCCCCAGGAGCCGCTGGTGCAGAGGCGGATAGCGCCTGGATTTGTTCCTCCAGTCTGCCGTAGCCCTCTTGTAGGTTCTTAACTGCCTGTGTAAGGCCGGCCAGATGGTGGCAGAGTTCGTCCATGGGGGAGGCTCCCTGCGCAGGCTCGGACATGGCTGTCCAGTACTGTCACGTACCTGGTGGTTGAGCCTGGAATGCAGGGAGCGGCCCCTCGTATCCCCTGGCTATTGAACCCCTGAAGGTGGAGACAGGTATTCAACAGTCCAGAGGGCACAAGTGCCTGGTAGACGGTATTGGTCCGGGAGGTCAGCTGGGCACAGATAACAGGCTGGTGTAGCGGATGGTGCTTGACTGTCGCTGGCAGGCACGAGTGCGGGAACTGGCTGGTGAGCAGATGTTCCGTAATGCAGGAACTCAGGTAGGTAGCAGGAACAGCGGAGTAGATACAGGCCGGGTCAGCAGGAGACGATCAGCAAGGTACAAAGGGATGAGGCAGAAAACGTGGTCAAACAGGCAGAGGTCGTAGGCAGGCAGCAATCGATCAGAGTCAAGGAACAAGCCGGATGTCAGGAATCAGATAACAGGTTCGGATACAAACAGTACGGATCACGGACACGCTGTAGACTGGACAGCACAGATGGAAGGGAGCCAATGACTAAAGAAGGCTTCAGGGCGCCAAGCGAACGTACGACGGGTCAGCGCGCCCTCGTACGTAGACGTGCACCCGTTCGTGACCTACGTGTGCGCGTGTGCGCGTTCGTGTCGACGCAAGTGCGTTCGTTAGCTTTGACGCGCGTTGACGGGAAACGACGGACTCTCCACGACAGGTTCCGACGGGTAAGGTTTCTATGTCTAGTCGAGACGTTAGGGCGATCGTGACAGGTAGGTTTGGCCGTAACAGAAGCTAGAGCTGTATAAATCGTAGAGATCCCTCCCCTTTGACTCGCTATGTTTGAACACCAGGACTCGTATGTCGTGATAGCAGGAGGATTTGGTCTATCGGGCCATTTGGAGTGCAAGAAATGGATTAGTTGGGAGAATCTAAATCGTTCAGTTAGGGGCATCTCGAGTCTTTTCAGGCAGAAAGAAAGTGAGATAGGGCCTGAAGCGTTAAAAAAATTACCAATCCTGAGTAGTCCTTTGTTGAGCCACCAACTAAAGGCCAGGATATTCATACCCGGCGGGAAGTCTGGATTGTGAAAAACATGCGTTAACGGCCTTAATTTGGAGATCAATGCAGGGTTTTTATGTAATCGATCACATAGAGTTAGCGAATGGGAGAGGGTGGGAGACATGATAGGGGGTCGGCTTCTAGGCGGAGCCCAGATGAGATAGTCAATGGTGTAATGGGGGGCAGCCAGTCTTTCAATCGCAACCCAATCAGGTTTGGGGCCCCGGGAATAAACCATAGAGATCTGGGTTAATTGTGCTGCTTGGTAATACCACCAAATGTTAGGTAGCGCTAAGCCTCCCTGTTTTTTGAGTCTATACAATAATTGTTTTGATCCTCTGCAACCCTTGGAACCCCAGATGAATTGGAGAATTTTAGATTGAAGTGGTTGGAGTTGGGCTTTCTTTACGGGGAGAGGAAGGGATCTAAACAAATACAGGATACGGGGAAGGAGGGTCATCTTGACCGCAAAGATACGACCTAGCCAGGAGAGACCGAGATGGGACCAGGTTAGTAAGTCTGCAGATAATTTTGCAAGGGCGGAAGGATAATTGGCCGAGTAGAGAGTGTTCATATTAGATGTTAGGTAGATGCCCAGATAGGGTAAGGAATCGAGACACCATGTAAAAGGGAAATGATTCTGTAGTGTATTTACTATAGGCAGGGGAACTGAGACATTGAGTGCTAGGGATTTTGATGCATTCATTTTTAGACCCGAGGCTAGTCCAAATGCTTCCAAGAGGGCAAAGACATTAGGTGTGGAGATCAGTGGGGAAGTTAAAAAGAGGAGGAGATCATCCGCGAATAAAGCACATTTGTGTTCTTGCGGACCACAACGGACTCCTTTAATGTCAGGGTGAGTTCTAATGGCAATAGCTAGAGTCTCTATAGCAATGGCGAACAGCAGGGGTGATAGTGGGCACCCCTGTCTGGTGCCTTTTTTGATGTCGAACGTCTCTGAGTAACAGCCTTGTAGACGGACTTGTGCGCTCGGGGTAGAGTACAAGGCTTTGAGAGTCCCCAGAAAAAGGGGACCAAAGCCCCATTTCTCTAGGACTCTAAACAGAAAGGGCCACGTCAGCGTATCAAAAGCCTTTTGCAAGTCAATGGACAACAAAAAGCCGTCCTGTGGGGTCCCGCCATCCCAATGTGAGTTAAGAATAGAAATGATATCCACTGCTCGCCTGATTTGGTCTGGACCTTGTCTCCCCGGGATAAAGCCCACCTGATCCTTATGAATATATTGTGAAATAAATGATGAGATCCTATTAGAAAGCACCTTAGTTAAGATTTTTAGGTCATTGTTGATAAGCGAAATTGGGCGATAATTTTGCACCAAGGATGCGTCCTTGCCGGGTTTAGGAATGACAGAAACATAGGCTAAGTTCAGGGCTTTATCCAAGGGAGAGCCGGACCGGATGGAGTTGAAGAAATCAACCAAAAAGGGGGCAAGATCCGGGGCAAATTTTTTATAATATCCCACCGAGAAGCCATCCGGACCTGGGGCAGAATTACTTTTAAGATGTTTGATCACCTCTAGGACTTCAGTGACCGAAATTGGGTCCTCCAGTAGGTTTGCATGGTCTGGTGACAATTTTGGTAGGGAGACAGTATCCAAGAATTGATCCACGGAGGGTTGTGGATTATCCTCAACATCTTTATATAGGGAGGAGTAAAATTTATGAAAGGATGACATGATGCGGAGGGGATTCTGTGTTAGAATTCCGTCCTGATTTCTAATTTTTGGGAACGCCGAAGGCCGAGGCCTCGGGGATAATTTGGCTGCAAGTTTAGAACCTATCTTGTCTTTCTGATAATAAAACCTGGCCCGGACCATCTTAAGTGTTTCTCAGCCTTGGTGGTGAGAGCCAAATTGAGCGCAGTCCTAGCTGCTTGCAGGGCTTCCAGGGATTCTCTAGTGGGGGTACGTTTATGAGCTTTGCTTAGTAATCGGAATTCCTTGGATAGAGATTCTACGTGAGCCTTCCTCCCTCTTTTCAGTTGGGACAATATTTGGATGATTCTCCCCCTGATCACAGCTTTATGTGCAGCCCAGACAACTTCTGGGGCTGTAGAGGGATCCTTATTAAGGGAGAAGTATTCCTTTATGGCAGTGGAGATGTCTGCACTATGAGCTGGGTCACTAAGGAGACCTTCGTTAAGTCGCCACGTGAATCTATTGCTGAGGTTGTGGGTGGACTGAACGTGAAGTAGTACAAGCGAATGGTCAGATAGTGATGTGTCCCTGATTTCCGATTTTAAAGCCAATGGAATAGTGTGTGATTGCACAAAAATGTGATCAATCCTGGCATGTACCTGGTGGGGGGCTGAGTAATGTGTGAAGTCTTTACAAGTGGGGTTTTTTTCTCTCCATATGTCCACTAAGCCTCTCGAGTGTAGGGTAGCCGCTATCTTAGTGCTCTGTTTAGGCGGTTTTCTGTTGCGAGCTGACCCTTTTCCTGTTTTATCCAGGGAATGGTCAAATGGGATGTTAGTATCACCCCCCATTATTACCTTACCCTCTAGTAGAGGGTCCAACGTGGACATCATGGAGTGAAAGAAAGCTGATTGTCCCTTATTAGGGGCATAGTACGACACAAATGAGTAAATAGTTGCTTCCATGGATCCTTTAACTAAAACAAACCTGCCTTCCTTGTCTCTAAATATGTCCGTAGCGGAGAATCTAAGGTACTTAGATATGCATATTGCGACCCCTTTAGTTTTGTTTTTGGCGTTAGCCAGGAAGAAGAGGGGAAATCTACTATGTAGGAAGGAGGGATTAAACGTGGATTTGAAGTGAGTTTCCTGCATGAGAATTACATCAATCTTTTGGGCTTGGTATAATTGAAATAGTTTTCTCCTTTTGACGGGAGAGTTCATCCCCTGCACATTATGTGTTGCTATACAGAAGGAAGGGGGGGGTGTTTGATCAGGCATAGCGAGTCAGAGGGAATAGCCAGTATGTTATATAGGGATCTCTTACCATATCCTTGCGAAGAGAGGGATCATCCTGGCTTAGGAATACCTCAGCAAAAGGAAGTGACGCTGACGGCTTAGAGGAGCCCTGGTAGACCCGGGAGAGGAGGGGAGGAAAAAAGGGGTAAGGGAGGAGTTGACTGATCCTGCAGAGAAAGAGCAAAAGACATCTTAACCACCTGAAAGCTATGGATATCTTTGAGAGAACAAAAACAGATAAAACACATACAATACATGAAACAATCTGCAGGGGAGGATGACACACGTCAGTCCCCTGCATGTAAGGCCCGAGAAGCCTAGTCTCGGGAAAAAGTCCCAAAAAGGGAAAAGTGTGGAGCCTCTGAGTGAGGGGAAGAAAAGGCCCGTCACTCGGAGACTGGAGGGGGCGCAGTGCAAACCACCCCGACCGGGACCCACCTAAGGCTCAATGCCCCTTCAAATGAAATGAGGGGCATCTTAAAACCTGCTTAATAAAAAAATATGAATAACCAAACAAATAATAAAAAAAAACTGTAGAACAAGAATGGGAAAACAATCACAAGTGGGAGAGCCGTAAGCTTACGATAGCTATCGAAAGCCACATGGAGAAGAGCCGTCGCTCGTAGTATCAAAACCCATCTAGGGATAAGACATAAAAGGAGGAAATCAATAGCTAAAACACAAAACAGGCATAAAAAAAAAAAAAAAAAAAAAATTTCAAAAGTCATGTAGAAAGTCTGTGGTAGTGCTGATCGCACCCGTCTGAGAAGAAATGTACCCTTGCAAAAAAAGGGGGGAGAAAAAGGAGATTGCGCAAAATACGCGCTGTAATTGTGGAAACCAAAACAAAGAGTTATTAGCAGAAAACGGTAATCAATGTCGACATATTCAAAGTCTGTCTTTCAAGTTGGGCGTCCATCCTTGGGACGCTTCGCCTTCTGCTTTTGCCAGAGGGGCTTGTCGGGGCTTGCAGGGGGAGGCCTCTTCGCAGAGCTGGAAGACTTGGGATCCGCAGGGTCAACAGGAGATTGAGAGATGAGGCCCAATTGAAGAAGCAGGCGTTCGCCATCGGTGAAGTTGGAGAAGCCATATTGTTTATTGGAATAAGTGAAATGCAGTCTGAATGGGAAAGCCCAGCGATAAGCTATGGAGTTTTGTGTTAAAATTTGTAAGAGTGGTTTCAAGGATCTCCGCAGCTGGATCGCGTATGGGGATAGATCCGAGAAGATTTGGATTGGATGGCCCTGGAAGGAAAGATTTTCAGTTTCTCTGGCCTTGCGCATGACTTCTTCCTTAGTTTTAAAGAAGTGGGGTTTGACCACAATGTCTCTGGGTAGGCCATCTTGGCGAGGGGGTTGAAGTGCTCGGTGAGCGCGATCTAGCTCTAGACGATGGTCAGGCAGATTAGGTAATAGTGAAGAAATAAAGGCGCGTACCACCTCGTCTGTTTCTTTAAAAGATTCAGGTAGGCCTCGGAGCCTAAAATTATATCGGCGATTCCTGTTTTCGAGGTCATCTAATTTAGAGTAAGCGGTGTCCAGCTGCTCCTGTAGTTCAGAGATCCTGTCAGAATTTTGTATGGTTCTGGCAACAGTCTGGTCAGTTTTAAGTTCTATTGCCTCAATCCTGGCCCCAAGTTGCTGTAGGTCAGCTTGAATAATTGAGGTAATATGCGATGCGTTCTGAGCAAGGCCTCTGGATAGCATGTGGGAGAATGTCTCTAGCAGGGCCGGGATATCAGTGGGATTAGTCTGGATAGATGGGGCAGCCCCACGCGCCGCCGGAGAGGAGAGATAGTCTTCCATAGGAGTGAGCGGGGATCCCCCATGAAATCTCCCCAGCAATGATTCCGTGGATGCTGGGGACGAAAGTGATGGCAGCGGGTAACTCACAGAATGAAGATTCGGTTCCGTGGAGTTAGGGCCGGACGGGAGTCGATCCGCGATGGATGGCATCGGATGAAGACGAAGGCCTTGTGCGACGGGAGCGGCGTCCGCCATCATGGCGGTGGATGCGGCATGGAGCTCCGGAGTCAGCCGCCGGGATAAGCTGCGTCTCGCCGTGATGAACGAACGGTAAGTGGGTGGCGCTGATCCGCGGGGACGAGAGGGTGAAATTGCGGTATTGAGCTCTTCTCCGTGTGGCTCAAAGGCTGCGGATCACGGTCGGGGCGAACGGAGCCCTCAGGACATGCGACCGTCCATGGAGCTGCCGCGCATGCGCCCTCCGCTTGTCTTTATTTTAGGAAGCTGGACGTGTTGAGCCGCATCATGCCGAAGACTTGGTAGAGTGGATGACCAAGCCCTCCTCATCCTCCTCATCCTCTCTCCCCCAGGCTCAGGGTACTAGCAAAGCAGCTGCCAACACGTCCTCTTCCCTCGTCTCAATTACATCATTCACTCCTTCCCTAGACCCACCATGTCCTCCTGAGGAGTCCCCCTGAACTGTTTGAGCACAGTGTTGGGTACATGCTACAGGAGGATGCACAGCATTTTGAAGGCTCTGATGATGGTACCCAGCTATTGGAAGGCAGTAGCGTGAGCGCAGAGAGAGGGGATGCTCAAGAAGGACAGCAATCTGGCAGTCATGTTCCACAAGCTGCAGCATACTGCCAGGTTTGCTCCAGTGATGATGAGGGAGGGGATGATCAGGTCACCGACTCCACATGGGTGCCTGATAGGAGAGAGGAGGAGGAGGAGGAGGCACATCTCCAATGAGGCAGGATGCCCTCTGGGGGCCAGCTTAGGGGCAGCACACCAAATACACAAGCTCCGCCTGTGCAGGGCGCTGCCTCTGCACATTATTCCAAAAGTTCTTTGGTGTGGGCCTTTTTTGAGATGAGTTCATCAGATCGCACTGCTGCTATATGCAACGTATGTCTCAAGCGTATCTCGCGTAGCCAAAACATCAGCCGCTTGGGCACCACATGCTTGACCAGACATATGTTGACCTGCCAGGCAGCTCGTTGGCAAGCGTACCATAAAGACCCACACCAAAGAACAAAGCGGACTTCTCCTTGCTCCTCATCAGCTGGGATCTCCAACCCCCACTAGACCTTCAGTCCTCTCTGAAACCTGCACTGAGAGGAATGAAGGTGTAGAATTAGGTGTGTCCCAGCCAAGTACTTGCAGGCACTCTGCTAGCAGTACACCCACGTCCGATTGTAGCAGGCAAATTTTCCTGCCCCAGCTGCTGGACCGTCGAAAGAAGTTCACTCCCAGCCATCCACATGCCCAGCAGTTGAATGATAGCTTGGCTAAATAGCTAGCACTTCAAATGCTGCCTTTTCAGTTGGTAGACTCGGCTCCCTTCTCACTCTCTACCGGCATGTGGAAGGCAATGTCCATGCCTCACTAGACAGGGCAGTAAGTGGTAAGGTGCATATTACCACTGACTCATGGTCCAGCAGGCATGGACAGGGACATTACCTATCTTTCACGGCCCATTGGGTCACTCTTCTTGCAGCGGTGAAGGATGCAGGACAAGGTACAGTAGTGTTGGAGGTTGTTCCGCCACTACGCATCCAAAATGCTACTACTGGTTGTGACACACCTCTCTCCTAAACCCCTCCTCTTCTTCTTCCTCCATGGCCTCTTCCAGTGCTCTGTCCTCGGAACCAGCGGTGCTCCGTAGGCGTTCAAGGGGCTATGCAAGTACGCAGGCAAAAAGATGCCAGTCTGTGCTTGCGCTGGTTTGTTTGGGGGACAGGAGCCACACTGGGGCAGATATTTTGTCAGCTCTGCAGGGGCAGGCTGAGAGGTGGTTGACGCCACGCTAGCTTAAGCCAGGAATGGTGGTTTGCGACGATGGCATCAACCTCCTCTCTGCCCTCCAACAGGGACAACTGACCCATGTGCCCTGTGTGGTTCACATCCTTAACCTGGTGGTGCAGCGGTTCTTGGGCAGGTACCCGGGCTTACAGGATGTTCTGAGGCAAGCCAGGAAAGCCTGTGTGCATTTCCGCCGATCATTTAATGCCAGTGCTTGGCTGGCTGAGCTCCAAAAGGAGTTGAACCTGCCCAAGAACCATCTTATAGGTGACATGCCCACCAGGTGGAACTCAACGTTGGCCATGCTGCAGCGGCTGCACATGCATCAGAGGGCCATCAATGACTACCTTTGCGACTACGGCACCAGGACAGGGTTAGGGGAGCTCGTTTTTTTTTCACCATGCCAGTGGGGCATGATCAGGGATGCATGCACTGTCCTGCAGCCCCAAGGTATGATCGGTTCCAGCAACCATCACCAGTGTCTGATTTACATGGTGCAGGAATACCTAGGGACAAGGTCAGACTTGGACACCTTTCCCACCAAAAATCCTCTGGCTTACTGAGTCTTGAGGATGGATCACTGGCCAGAGCTTGCACAGTCTGCAATTGAGCTACTGGCCTTTCCTGCATCATGCGTTCTTTTGGAACACACCTTCAGTGCTGCTGGAGGCTTTATAACTGATCATAGGCTACATCTGTCCACCGACTCGGTTGATCGACTGACCTTCATAAAGATGAATCAGTCTTGGTTCACCATCAGCTACCAACTGAAGCTGATGTAACTGAATAATTTTTTTTTAAATGTCACATCCCTTCAAGACTGCCTATGCTGATGCTGAGTGACTGTCCTGTTATGTTGACTAACTATCCTCTTCCTCCTCAATGATCCTGCTGATAGTTTGGAAGAACATTTTTGGTTCTGGGTGATGCCCATTTAACAGGGGCGTGTATGTCATGGTCGACCTGGTGTCCCGATCGCACATAGGAGACCTGCCCGCAGGATTCCTTTGCTGAGAACTTGTCGGTATCCTTGGGCGCGCGTTAGCGTGAACGGACGCACGCGAGTGCACGTAGACACGAACGGGCGCACGTGGGTGCGCGACTGCACGGACGGGCGCGCGCGGGTGCGCGATGGTGCGAACGGGCGCACGCGGGTGCGCGGGGTCACGAACGGGCGCACAGTTACCCGCGGGGGCACGCAGACACGCCGTGCGACCGTTCTTGGCGCCCAAAGGGCTACTTAAGGAACATGCCCCTGTTCCTCCTTGCTGTCCAGTCTACAGCGTGTCCGGTGATTCTGCTATCTGTTTTCTGTTGTTCCTGATTCCCGTTACCTGGCCTGTTCCTGACTTCGTTTGTTTGCTGCCTGCCTCCGACCTCCTGCCTGTCTGACTACGTCTCCGTCTCTTCCCGTGTACCTCTGCTGCCCGCCTGATACCGACCCGGCTTGTTTCCTGACTCTGCTATCTGCCGCCTGTTGTTCCAGCCTGATTGCTAGTGCCTGCTGATACCCGCTGACTGCCACCTACTGTTCCAGCCTGACCGCCAGTGCCTGCTGTTACCCACAGACCGCCACCAGCTGTTCCAGTCATCCACCTGTGCCTACTGTTTGACCACATCCCTAGCTGCCTACCGGGTGTCTACCATCCAGTGCCTCTGTGGATCCCTTGCTGCTGCGGGTCCGAACCTACCTTACTCCAGCTTGGCACTTGTGCCCTCCGAACTCTTGAATTCCTGTTTCCACTTCCAGGGTTCTCGAGCCGGAGGCTTACGAGGAGCCGCTCCCTGCATTCTGGGCTCTCATACCAGGTACGTGACAGTGTAATTATAATTTTGGATACAATGCTTTGCAGCAGGGCTCATTCCTGCACTCCAACTATAGTATATGGGAGAGGTTGCAGTGTCATGGCACCAGCACCAGTGCCTAAGGCCAATTATTTCAGCCCCTGTTTAACAGGGGCATGTAATTACAATTCTTGATATAATATTTCACAGCTGGGCCCGTTCCTGCACCCACCGAGAGTAACTGTGAGGGCTTATAATGTTGTGGCACCAGCACCACCACCACAACCACCAAAGGCCCAATTTTTCTACCACTGTTCAACAATGGCATGTAATTACAATTCTTGATATTATTGTTCCCAGCAGGGCACTCCAGCGCCCACCAAGAGTCACTTTGAGGGCTTACAGTGTTGTGGCAACACCAACACCTTAGGCCCCCATTTCTGCAGAGCATATAGGGCAGGCCCCTACTTTCAAACATCCAACTTACAAACGTCTCCTACTTGCAAACAGAAGGAGACAACAGGAAGTGAGATGAAAAAAGAGGCACAGCAAAAAAAATTATACAGGGGTGATAACCCTTCCCTATGTTTTCCAAAAATCTTAAAAATCGATTTTTTGACTGGAGCTACACTTTAGAAATGTACCAGTTCAAAATTACAAACAGATTCTACTTAACACAACAAACCTACACAGTCCCTGTCTTGTTTGCACCCCCTGTATACTGCTGTTCTGAGTATATAGGGCCTTGGCCTTTCCTTTGTTTTTATTTGGGTACGGGGTTCCCCTTAATAGCCGTACAAGACCCAAAGGGACTGGTAATGTGCAGGAGGGCTACCCATGCCATTTTTCTCAATGATTTCATCCTTATTGCCGGAACCAGATATTACATTAAAACCACAAGTAGTTTTAAATGACTTTTTTTTCCGTTAAATGTCATTTTGTGCAGGGACTGTTCTAAACACTGGAAACACATGGCACTTCACAGGCATACTATAGACACCCCCCCCCCCCCCGGCACAATATTTAAAGGAATATTTCACTTTTTTTTCACTTTAATCGTCATTAAAATCAGTGCTCCCAAAAAAACAGCCGTTTTTTTAAAAAAAATTGACATTGACCCATTTCCCCTGGGGCAGGAGCCGGGTCTCCAAACCCTTTTTAGGACAATATCTTGCATATTAGCCATTAAAATTAGCACTTTTTATTTCGAACGTTTGAGTCCCATAGACTTCAATGGGGTTCTAAAGTTCACACGAATTTTAGGTCCATTCGAAAGTTCTGGTTCTGTTCGGCTCATCTGTAGTCTCTAGATCTAAACCCTATTGAGCATCTGTGGGGCATCCTCAAACGGAAGGTGTGGGAGTGCAAGATCTCTAACATCCACAAGCTCTATGATGTTGTTATGGAGGAGTGGAAGAGGACTCCAGTGGCAACCTGTGAAGCTCTGGTGTTATTTTGAGGGTTGAGGGCACAGTAAATTTACACTGTTATACAAACTGTACACTCACTACTGTACCTACTGTACATTGTAGCAAAGTGTCATTTATTCAGTGTTGCCACATGAAGAGATTTAATAAAATATTTACAAACATGTGAGGGGTGTACTCACTTTTGTGAGATACTGTATATATATATATATATATATATATACTGTTATCACAAACTGAGATATTTATTCAGCTACAGGTATTTGGCCATGCACTGCACTGGGCTCAGATGAAATGGCACCAATTTCTGGGACAAAATAAGTGCATTTCTTTTGCATTTCTTTTTTCTACTTGTAGAGATCCTACATGAAGAAAGTACCTAGTTTCACAGGGAGTTTACACCAAGACTCTAGGGCAGGGGTGCCCAACCGCTGGCCCGTGGGCCACTTGTGACCCACGGCACCCTCTGATGTGGGTTCTCAACCCACCATCCTAGAGCATCAGTGTGAAGAATGAAGCCGGCTTTAGAGGATGCATGTGGCTGCAGTAGAGAGCAGAGCCGATGCTTCCAGTATAGCGCCAACTTCTTTCACAGGTGAAATGATACCAAGGGCACTCAGCTTGGGACAGAAGCAGCCAGCGATACCATGGACAGCAGCAGTGAGCCATACACACCTGGGGGACAGCAGCAGCCGCTAGCCATACCCATCTGGGTGACAGTAGCAGTTGCCAGCCATATCCACCTGGGGGACAGCAGCAGTCACAACTCATCCCCACCTAGGGAACAGCAGCAACCAGCCATACTCACTTGGGGGAAAGCAGCAGCCACCAGCCGTACGCGCCTGGAAAGCAGTAGAAGCAGCCAGCCATACCCATCTGGGGGACAGCAGTAGCCAGCCTAGCCAGCCATACCTGCTTGGGGGACAGCAACAGCAGACAGCCATACTCGCCTGGGGGACAGAAGCAGCCAGCCATAAGCACATGGGGGATAGCAGCAGTCAGCCAAATTGGCCTGTGGGAGAGCAGCAGCCAGCAATACCTGCAGGAATCCTAAGGAAAAAGTGAAGATTGAGGTCAGTTTTTAATTAAAATCAAACAGAAATGGGCATATCTGTTTTCTACACTGGTACACTAGCTATACTGGACTGCTTTCAAACTGATCCGCAGGTGCAGTGCAGCGCACCTGTGTGTTACCTGCACTGAGTCATATACTTCTGTTAGTACCTGCAGGTTTGGTGTGCTTTTATAATAATATTCTATGGCAAAGTGCATCTAACTGGCAGAAAAGCCACAGGTGCTCTGCGCTGCACCCACTGTGCCGTTTAACCACAGTGCATCAGTGTGAAAGCACTCTTAGGCCTCTGTCTTTCAGGCAGACCCAATGGGACCCTCCATTCACCTCTATGAAGCGGCAGATGTAATCAGTTTTGTGTTAGTTTACACCCGGCTACTTCCAATCCGATCCACAAAAAAAAACAGAAGGACACCCGTCCCTTTACATCTGAGCATATAGGATTGGAGGGCCCATAGAGTAGAGCGGGCTGTGTTTGTGTCTGCTCTGCTAATGCAGATTGGACACTGCCCTGTCATCCGCCCACTCTTCTCATTGTGGCCCACAACCGGTTACCACGTCACTTAAGTGGCCCTCGCTCTTCAAAAGATTGGGCACCCCTGCTCCAGGGCTTAATCTGGAGAGCAAACACACCTCGTGAACACTCATGGAAGTCATGAGAGACTTGATTATAATAGTCCAACCCAGTGATCACACAGACATTTCTTTCTGTATGCTCAGGTTAAGTCTAGTTTCCTCTTTCCCATTCACCCTGAGATGTTGATCTACTTTCTACAGCAGTTCCACTTTTCCCTGACAGGGTAAGCAAAAGAATTGATGAGTGTGGAATGAGGATATAACTCTAGAGTCTCCTTCAGAGGGCAAATGCAGTGCCGGCATATGGGGATTTCCTTTGAACTGCAGCTACAAAAGGCAGGATCAGCTGAAGCTCCAAGGGTGGTATCACAGTGATTCAGCATCCTGAATTGAATCCCCAATGTGTGTATATAGTTATATGTATTGTATAATCTGGCAAGATATTTAGATTTCCCCCACTGTAGCGAACTGTGTACCCCAGCAGTTAATTTATAGAATACTTGTTCTGTGATTGTGTACTTTTTTGTGTACTTTTTATATGACTAAAACTTTTTTTTGTTGTTTTGCAGAGTAAAGAAGAATAACAAGCTCTTTCAAGTTTTTAACTGTATATGTCTCCCTAGGTATAGTCACCACTTTGGTGACCATTGTCTAAGGGTCAAAAAGTGATGGGAAACCTAACATTTCATAGTTGTCATCAGAACAAGAATTAAGGGTATGGTTCTAATGGGAGCATCTGTTCCAGTAACAACTGTCTAATGGGGAACTCCATTCACACAAGTGAGATTTTCTTTTACTTCCTGTTGCATCTGATGCAAAGGAAATAAAGTGAAATATTCTCAAAAGGGCACAGACAGAAATAATAAAGTGGCGGTATTTTATTCCTTCCCTACTCTAGCCATTTCTAAAAAATAAAAATAAAGTTTTGGCTGTACATACAGTACATTTTAAGTCAGAGACAGACAGGCAACTAGCATTTTTAAAAGGAGCTAGCCATGGCTTCCTCCGTTCTCCTCTTATAAAAGAGTCACTTTTACTACCATACCAAATGCTTCATATACATATAAATGTATATGAAGCATTTGGTATGGTAGTAAAAGTGAAAGTAAAAAATTCTGTTGGTAAAAAAAATAATAATAATGCAATTCATCCAATCCACATGTCAATAGTCAAAATTTCATTGGTATCGACACACACAAGACAATGTGTGAATACCAGCAAATTGAAAGCCACTCTGTCATTGTTAAGACTAAGTTGTTAATTTTGTTATAATTTATAGCCCATTATTTCAACAATATTTTTTGTATACTTATATATTTTGTACAGCGCAATAGTCCAAAAATAAACCAACACTACTTCCTTCATCTTTGCATTGCAGGTAAGCATGAAATAAAACCAAATGAAATTCTGCGACTGTCAAGAATAAAATAACTCACCTGACTAATTTATGAACTTGTACTTCCACAGACCAAAATAAAACTGTTAAACTTCAAGATAAACAGATCCGAGCGAACTCTCTTGCATAAGTGAAAAGATATCCGCATTAATAAATGTATGCCCTTTCTTTTGTGGCTGACTTTGAAAAATCCGGTGTCACAGTGTGGGTCACATTTTGACAACAATTAGGAACACTGAAATAAATAGTTGGCAATTCTTCATTGTTATGACAGGGTATGTAAAGTTATCTTCAGTAACAAATAGACATTATGAGTGCCACTTGTGTATACCGAAAGACTGAAAAAAAAGGAAAGGGTAGATTTTATGGAGCAGCAAGTGATGTTTAATCTTCCTATGACACTATGTTATTTTTAAACCAATTAGCCTGTGTGGCTGAGGCACCGTACTACTTTGTTCCCTTTTTTGTCATTTCTGTTACTTAACACGCAGAAAAAAAGAAAATGCAATCATTGCTGCACAGATTATACAAATTGTTTTAATTCCCTAGTTCGCATAACTTGCATTTTAATCTTAAAATTAAGAGGCAGTATTTAAAGAAAAATAAATGGAAAAGATATAACCTTCTCAACATGCAGTGGTGTAAATGTATTAGCTGTACTAAGAGACCTACTCCTGCTATAATTATGTTAGGAACCAATAAGACAGCTAAAAAAATCAATATGCTAAGACAGATAGGGGGAAAAGGACCAGAGCTAGCAAACTAGGAATAGATTAATCTGGCAGGTCCCTAGCTGAGCCACTAGGAAAGGGAATATCTTTCCTGTTGTAAGAGCCATTAATTGCAAATATTCCCGAACTAGGAATCAGAAGGGAAAGGTTTAGACTGCCTTTTATATCACTCAGCATAAGCTGCAACTATTATTGATCAAAAGATAAGCTTTTTTTCAGTTTTCAGCATCCGACGGTGATAACATGTAAATGTCCTAAATAAAGAGAGGTACAGCCTGAAGGAAATGCAACAGTGTCAATATTGAACGTTTCCAGACCAAGAAAGGTTTGTCAGTTTCTAACCTACACCCCCCCCCCCCAAGATGAGAAGTCACCACAAAACAGGCCACCACGATCAATTATATTCTCTTTCTCAATGTTTTTACTAAGTGGCCCTGGGCTTAGAAATATTGTCAAATGTGTTTCTAATTAGATGCAGTAGAAGAAAGTGCACAGAAATAACACTTTAACCAAGACGAATCGAAAGATATTTTCCTAAAAAAAAAAAAAAAAGACTAATTTGCTTAATAAATAAAAATAGAGCATCATTTTGTGCCAATCCTAGTAAAAATAAAAGGAATTGGGAGAAAACAAAGGGGCAGCTTTTGTGATTACAGTATGGCACATCTGCTCATAGCTAATCAAGCTTTCAAAAACATGGATGAGGACAAAGGCAGCCATCAAGCAGGGACAAAGTCAGGGACATAAGTGGTTTGAATGAGTGTGCAATTTCTGCCCATATGACTATCCTGACACAATTGCTCTAATTTTCCTTCCAGAAATGACTGATAAAAGATTTAGGTAATTGCTATGGAGACAGACTTCCTTCCATCACGGGGTATCTTGAATTATACAGCCTGAGGGTCAGAAGATGGAGTGTCAGTTTCTGCAGAGTCCTAAATTAATACTTGTCCTAGCTTCAGCTATACTTCCTGTACATCTAATTAAGTGAATGTAATTTATTTTGACAAGGTATTGGAAATCACTTGATCAAACGGCTATTCTGTAATGAACACAAATTACCATAGACCCACGTCAAATAGGCCCCCAAAAATTCAACACATTTTCTTAGCACATTTTTTTTCCCCTACAAATCATTGCACATTGTTATTTATTAAGCCTTTTTGAATACATGAAATATATTGATAAAAAATGTATTTTTATAGCAACTGATCCATGCAAAAGAGTCACATAGTGACACTCGTCTGTCTACTGGCTTTGTAAGAGTGTTTTAATTTGAATAGGTCAGTTAGAAGGCAATTTGGTGTTGATTTCCTAAAAATGGAGAGTGCAAAATCTGGTGTAGCTCTGCATAGAAACAATTCCGATATTTCTGTCAAAGCTTAATTGAACAAGGTGAAGTTATAAGGTTATTGGCTACTATGCACAGCTGCACCAGATTTTGCACTCTACAGTTTTAGTAAATTAAGCTTACTGTTTCTAAATACAAGTTTGTTTGTTTTTCTGGGAAAATTTATTGTATAATCAAACAAAAATCATATTATAGTTATAATGATTTTTTCTTACACGCAAAGGGCACCAACATATTACACTGCAATTTGCATCAAATATTAAAGTAGGCAGAAATTCAAACTTTAAATAAGACAGAAGTAAGAAGTAAGAAGTAAGACACAGAAGGAAAAGAGGTACCATGCTGAATGGAATTATGTATTTCAAGGTAAAGGGACGGACACTAGCTACAGTTGAAGGGAGCTGAATATTGTACTGAACACACACATTGGAATTGAAGGGAAACAGAGACTGTTCACTTAGTAAAAAAGTATTCTAACTTTGTATTTTTCCCTTGCACATGACATACAAGTAAAACAGGTTTCCCTTACTTATTAACATTTGCTTGGCAAAATGAAAATTCACCTTACCAAGTGAGCAGCCTCTATTCCTTTAGTATATCAACTCCAATACAGAATGTCTCCTATGTGTTAAAAAAGACAATCTAAAAATAAATTAAATAGGAAAATTATATCAGATACCCAGATAGATGAACATATGGGTATGGGCAGATAGAGTAAATGAAATGGCCAGACAGGCAGAGGGAAGCAGAGATATAGACAGGACAGAATACTTTATTACCTTCTCTTTTATCCTATAAGGATTCTTTAAGGATTTATTGATTGATGTAGTACAACATGCAATATCCATATGTAAAGAATAACAGACCTAAACCATCCTGATTTCAGAAACTGAATGAAAAGTTTACAGCTCATAATTTTTTAGAGTTAATGTGTGAATGCACTGTGCATTAATCTGGTAATGATCTAGTATGTAGGTCACAGAGTGGAATACATTGGTTTAATTAGTTGCAAACAATTTATATTGTGATGAATATAGCATTGAACTCAGGTGAAAAGTTGTTTAGAAAATAAAGGAAATGGACTTGGTGATGTTTGGGGGACTCAATGCATGTATTGCATGCCCTTTCATCCATACCTTTGATTTACAGTCCCGTATTTTCCATCAGTTACAGTGAATTGCATTTGGTAATTTTCAGTGTTTATTACAGCCAAATCCTGAGTAGAAAAGCCTTTCGCCTGCCAGCCTGCTGTAGAAAATTATTCTTGCACTGTGTGTGGTTGCGCTGCAGAAGCCTAAAGTATCCCCTGCTAAGTAATGCCCCGTACACACGGACGGATTTTCCGATGGAAAATGTTCAATGGGAGCTTTTTGTTGGAAATTCTGAACATGTGTAGGCTCCATCGGACATTTTCCATCGGAATCTCCGTCACACAAAATTTGAGATCTGGATCTCAAATTTTCCAACAACACAATCCGTTGTTGGTAATTCTGATCGTGTGTACACAATTCCAACGCACAAAGTTCCATGCATGCTCGGAATCAAGCACAAGAGCCGCACTGGCTATTGAATGTCATTTTTCTCGGCTCGTCGTACATGTTGTACGCCACTTTCTTCTTGACGTTCGCAATTTCCGACCTTTTGTGGCCGTGTGTATGCAAGACAAGTTTGAGCCAACATCCGTTGGAAAAAACAAATCGATTTTGTTGTCGGAATGTCCAATCAATATACGATCATGTGTGTGCGGCATAAGACCTAAAGCTCTACAATCAGTAAAGCTCATGTTGTCTTCTAATCAGAGAGCTCTAGCTCTGCC
Source organism: Lithobates pipiens (assembly GCF_037356315.1). Lineage (NCBI taxonomy): Eukaryota > Metazoa > Chordata > Amphibia > Anura > Ranidae > Lithobates > Lithobates pipiens. The sequence goes on from NW_027507764.1 coordinate 475,781,929, forward strand.
TTAGCAGGAGTGTGTCAGGCCTCTGCAGAGAGACCACTACTTCCACATAGAAAGCAAGGGTTCTTAATGGAAAATGAATTGTAATACTTTGAATAGCTTTTGGTTTGATGCACCAGGAATGAGTCTAGCTGATTTAAACTGAAAATCTATTTGGGCTTTAAAATCTTACTGCAGCCAGTTTTTTTTAGTTTTTAATGGATTTGGAAATAATTAAAATTTCTGCAAGGTTATTTTTTGTTTATGACCCCAATTTGGAAAAATTCCATCTTTCCTCACGCTTTGCATAATTTGTTTCGGCCAAGCTTACCCAAACACACTATGTCCCTTACTAACATGTGAGGCTGCTGGATGTGCAGTATAAACTGTATGTAACTGTGGCTACATACAGCATACCGCACTGTGTTTCAGGTACGTGCTGAGACTTCCTGTCTCATACCCGAGAACAGAAGAGTCTACCACAGTGGCGCTCTACCCCTCAGATTAAGCATTTTATTCTAGCAATGAATACAAAACTTCTTCTGATTGGTTGAATCACCAAAATGATCTTCTCTCTATACAAACTCATTCAAGTCAATGAATAGATTTTGTTTCAGAACAGGCTGTGAACATTAGAGATTTTGAACTAAAGTAACAAAGCAGGTGGGGAGAAGTGGGGGTTTAGGTAAGGGGAAGTTGAAGGATGGATTTGGTGAAAACTGATAGAAGGGTACATGTGTCTTTTAAAGGAGAAGTAGGGCCAAATCTCTTTTGGTCCTACTTCTCCTGGGCATCGCCTGGGGCTAAAGCCCACCGTCGGCTGACGTCACATACTTTAAAGTGACAAACATGTCATACTTACCTACATTGTGCAGCTCGTTTTGCACAGAGTGGCCCTGAATATCCTCTTCTGGGGTCCCTTGGCGGCTCTTGCGGCTCCTCCCCACATTAGTTAACCCCATGGGAGAAGAACTCTCCCAGGGGTTTACCTTGTGGGAGTGTTCCTGAGTCATTCATTCGGTGTCCATAGAAGCCAAATGCATGACTCGGCCCCGCCCCGGCACCCAGGTCATTGGATGTAATTGACAGCAGGGTGAGCCAATGGCTACTCTGTTATCAATACACCCAATCAGGACACAAGACACCGGCTTTTGCTGGTGTGCTGGTCCCTGGGACGATATAGAGAGGGTACAGGTAGGTAAAACGAGGGCTCGGGTGGGCTGCAGCATTACAGGAGGTTTTTCACCTCAATGCATAGAATACATTGAGGTGAAAAACCTCAAAGGTTTACAACCCCTTTAATGTCGGGTTCCACTCAGATGTCTGGACTGGCAGCGGTCTCGGGCTCTCAGCGAGCTGCTGTGAACCTGAGCCAGCTGCTCCTGCCCCCTCTCCTGTGCTTTAATGAAGGTTCTGCTTTCCATAATTTGAAGAGAGAGGCAGTAACAGTACCACAAATTCTGGTGTTTTGGGTGTGACAAGCACTAGGGATAAAGTTTGGGTTTGGTGCTTCCATGGGTTTGAGACAAATCCTATGGGTTTGAGATTCATGTTCCAGGCAAATGTTCATACATATTTTTAAATCATATTTTATTAAATTCCACTGAAGCATGGGCAGAACTATAAGCCTGTTCCCTTACTATAATTGGGGGGGGGGGGGGGGGGGCACAGAGGAGTCATAGTATAAGTATATTGAAAGCTGAGAAACTGCATGAGAGATTAGGACCAGTAAGGAAACTGTACTGCAGTAATGATTTCTATCTCTCTGGGCAATTAACCCCTTTGCTGCCTTTCTTTGTAATATGTGGCTGATATCTAAAAAAAAAAAAAAAAAAAAAAAGGCGTTTGTTTCAGGGGTGGTATTTTGGAGTTTACATTTATTTTGGGGTATATTGTTTATTGTTCTATGTTGATAGGGCCATTATTTTTGATCAAAATGTTTTTTTTTTTCCATCAAGTCTACTCCTAAATAAAGTGTGCTTTTATTTTGAGGAGGGTTATTTTGAGGTAAAGTCCTTATATATAGGTTGTGCTGTCAAAGGACACTGTAGAGCACAACATCTCCTGTGCAAAATCCAACTACAAATACTAAAAGATGTAAGGTAAGGCTTTTATATGCTTGTAACTACTTCACAAACTCCAAGAGATAAAAAAAAATATTTCAAAACGGAATAAATTAATCCTTTTACCAAATTATATCATGTATAATCCCCCTACTTCAGGACACATGTGTCACCCCTGTGCAAAATATGTATCAGTTGGTCCAGGGGTTCTATTTGTAGTTTTCACAAACGTCTCCTTTCTCACCATGTTTCACATATAAAGCTTCATCAGGAGTGTAAAGAGAAGACGACTATCAATATGTTGGCTAACTGTCTACATTTGCAGTTACTTACATTACTCAAAGTGTACATGATAGTCTCTATATATTTATATACAGGAAGGTAGAGAAGGAAGAACTCTCTGCAACATCTGCAATAATGTTAATTAAATGCCATATTTGGTATACACACAGATTTTGTGATGTCCTGTTGTTTTGTGATATTATAAATGCAAATGCTGTTAAACATCCCCAGCCTTCCAAAAAATAACAGGGCAAGGAAACAGCCACCCCTATACAGAGGTTTGAGGTCACTGGTTAGCTTTATCTGCTGTTATGTAGATAGCAAACTCCATGGCTTAAAAAATTGGCTTTTTTTTTATCAGGGGTGTTATTTTGAGGTTTCCATTTAATTTGGGGGTATATTGTCTATTATTTTATGGTGATAAGACCTTTTAATTTAGATTAAACTTTTTTTTACAAGTCTTCTCCTAAATGAAGTGTGCTTTTTTTTCATGGGAGGGGGTTGAGGTTTTACTGAGCCTACAATCCTTTCCTTTAAAAAGACAGTGTGCTTTTTTTTGGTGGATGGTATTTTCAGGTTTTTATTTCTTTTGAGAATTTTTTTTTTACTATTCTATCTTGATAGGGCTAATGAGCACAATTCAAACCAAACACCAAATGCATTTGTTAAGTATCTGATAAAAAGGCATTGAAGTCAATTCACAAATGGAAATATATAAATAAATGCATGCAGTAAGTAAGTACAAGTCCAAGCTTGCGATAGCTGTGATAACTATGAAAATGGTCAGCCTCTTGGTGATTGGTTTAAAAAATAGGTGGGAAAGTGCAAACTAGTGCAGGTTTCAGGTAGATTTTAGCCAGGAGTTGTTTCCGGAGGCTGGCAGACGGCATACCAAAGATGATGGAGAAGATCTCAAGTGATCCTTTTAAAGGAAAGTTGATTTAAGAAGCTGGATTTGTTGGATCAATTCATGGATGCTGATACCCTGCAGAAGTTCAGGTTATCCAGAGGGCCGGAGCTACCACTAGGCAAACTAGGCAGCTGCCTAGGGCACACTGCTGCCTAGGGAGCCTGGCCACTGGTGTTTCTACACTCTTCTCTATGCAGCAAGCAACTGAATCTCAGCATAATCAGGCAGCCGCTGCTCCATTCGCACATAGGCACAGTGGCAGCAGAGGACTGTGTCTGTGTCCCATCTCCCGAATAAATGGAAGCAAGCAAACATTCACTGATGGACACTGTTAGGCTGCATTGATGGGCGCTGGTGAGGCTGCATTGATGGGCACAAGTGAGACTGCATTTGTTGGGTGCTGGTGAGGCTGTATTTGATGTGTGCTGGTGGGCTATATTTGATGGGCACTTCATTAAAAAGGTGGGGTATACATGGGCAGGGAAAAGGGGGTAGAGTCAGGGGTTAAGGCAGGGGAGTGGCAAAATGAAGTTTCACCTAGAGTGTCAAAAATCCTTGCACCAGCCCTGGTTATCCATGCAGTTCAGGTTATCCAAGCCACTTATCATGGAGCTTTATGCCCATAAACAGAAGCCCTTAACAGAAGCCAGCCATGACTAAATTGCTGGCTGCCTTAATTTTTTCGGGAAAAGTATCATATCAGATGCTTGCGATAACTTACTGCATGGTTTCATGCAATATTTAAAGCATACTTCAGAAAGATAATGCATTTGAGTGTTTATTTTTTTTCTGAACGCTGTATGTTATTTTACCACATACTCGGATGTGGTAAAATATTGCTTAGTGAATTGAGCCCTATATTTCTTAACTTTAAAAGTCCAGCATTCACTTGTTCTTCCCATCTCTTCTTGGAGTAATAGTTTGTATTTAGCACACTGCTGCAACATTTGAAAATAAAAAATGCAAGAGCATTGTGGACCTAAACCAACTTGAATTATATCACGTACATTCTCCATACTACCCGATACTCTATGTTAAAAATATTAGACATACACTCATTAAGCCTTTTCCCCCTGAATAAAACTGCTGCTGGACAATTTTATACCACTGTATCCTCTCCAGTAACCTAACTGCTTTTCGGATCCCACCACGTACATTTACTGCGGCAAGGTGGCCCGGGTGTACAAAATCACGTATCTGTGTGTGATTACGCACTGTGATTGGACACAGCGGGAGGCAATCAGTGGGTCTGGTGACGGTGATGGCTGCCGCGACCCGCTGATTGTTCACAGGAGAGACGGAGTTGGTAGACCCGCTGATTGGCTCCCACTTTGTCCAATCACAGTGCAAAATCACATACAGGTACGTTATTTTTCACAACCGGCCACCCCGCCGCAGTAAATGTATGTGGGGCGATCAGGGAGGAAAAGTGAGAGATCATGTTTCTGATAAGCTGAATCACAATCTCTCTTTTCCTCTAGTGAATCCACTCCACTCACAGTTAGAAACACCTCCCAGGGAACACATTTAACCTCTTAATAGCCCCCTAGCATTAACCCCTTCCCTGTCAGTGTCATTTATACAGGAATCAGTGCATTTTTTTAGCACTGATCATTGTATTGGTGTCACTGGTTCCCAAAAAGTGACACTTAGTGTCAGATTTGTCCACCGCAATATTGCAGTCCTGCTAAAAATCGCAGATTGCCACCATACCATTAAAAAAAATAAAAATAATAAAAGTCCCTAAATCTATCCCATTGAATAGACTTACAAACGCACTTAGTCCGTTTGTATGTAAGTCCATTCGTTCGGAAATTCTGTCGGAACTCCGCCAAAAGTCCATCGGGAAGACCATCAAACCTAGTCTGCCGGAAAGTACGGTCGTATGTTTTACATTTTTTTTTATGTGTATTATAGCAGAACGTAAAAAATTATGTTTTTTTTTTCAAAATTTAAAGAGGAGGGCCGGTTATACAAAAAAAAAAAAAAAGTCAGCAGCTGCAAACACTTCAGCTGCTGACTTAATCAACACACTCACCTGTCCAGGGCGCCCGCGATGTCGGCCGCACGAGGCCGACCCGTCCCTCGGCTCTCGGGTCCCAGCGCCGCCATTCCTTGTAAGGGAAACAGGCAGTGGAGTCTTACGGCTTCACTCCCCGTTTCCTACTGCGCATGCGCGAGTCCCGCAGCTACTGCGCATGCGCGAGTCCCGCAGCACTTTCTGAATGGGACGCGCTGTGTTCTGGAACACACAGTTCCCAGAACACAGCGCGACCCATTACCCAGAAGACGCCGCGACGAAGACAGAAGACAGAAGATCTCCGCGGAGGAGGAAGAGGAAGATTAGGAGAAAGTGCTTAGCAACAGGCATTTCTGGTAAGTAAAAAAAAAAAAAATTTCATTTTTTTATTTTTATTTTTTTTGTAATTTTTAATATTTTTTTTGTTTTCAGGGTGGCCCTCCACTTTAAGTTTTTTTTTTGTTTATAGCGCAAAAAATAAAAACTGCAGAGGTGATCAAATACCACCAAAAGAAAACTCTATTTGTGGGGAAAAATGACATCAATTTTATTTTGGTACATCGTGGCACAACTGTGCAATTGTCAGTTAAAACAATGCAGTGCCGTATTGCAAAAAATGGCCTGGTCAGGAAGTGGACTTCCATGACTGAAGTGGTTCATTCTTGTAGTAAAGCTGACAAAAGTGCTTTTGTTTCTAGTAAATTTGAACATGACTTTGTTCAATAAAATTGTCCTGCAGTTGGGTAATTTTACAATGTTGTTTCATCTGTGATCTTTTAGCCCCTGGTCACACCAATCGCAGCATTCAAATTGCGCTACTTCCCTTAAAGTAGTAATACTTCAGGTGCTACTTGGAAGACATCTGACTTCATGCACAGATGTCTATGCAAATCATACCTGAACTTACAAAAAGTAGTGCAGGAACTGCTTTCAAAATCGGTGCGACTCTGATGGAGTTGGAGTCCCACTGATTTTACTGCTTCCACCGATTCACCACAGACAATAGGGTGCGACTTGTCATGCGATCTGAAATATCAAATCACATGACAAGTTGCACTGGTGTGATTGGGGGCTTAACCCCCCTAGCGGTAATCCCGAGTCTGGCTCGGGGTAGGAATATACTGATAGGAGCGGTAACCCCAAGCCAGACTCGGGATCGCTTCGCTCGATGCAGGGGAGGACACAGGGAGAGTTACTCACCTTGTCCCCTGGATCCAGCGATGTCTGCCGTGCTGTGTGATCGAGCCGTTCTGCGCTCGATTCACAGTGCCGAATGCCGCTGAGCTCCGTTCCCTGCGGCGTTACGGCGCACGGGAGCGGAGAACGGCGGCAAATTCAAAAAAGTAAAAACACAGGAAACACACACAGCACTGTAATCTTACAGATTACAGTGCTGTATTAAAAAATACACCCCCCCCTTTGTCCCTAGTGGTCTGTGCAGTGCCCTGCATGCACTTTTATATTATAAATACTGTTTTTTACTGCCTGGAATTTGGAGATTGTCCATAGCAACTAAAAAGTGTAAATTTTTCAGTGTTTTTGGATTTGATTACATTATTGAATAATTTTTATTATTCTTTATTATATTATAAACTTTATCATACCCGGGATGTCTGCTAGACTCTGGTTTGAACAGATTTAAGAGCGTTATTCCTAAGAATTACAGGACTACAAAATAAAAGCCAGATTTCCGTGCAAAATAATTGTACCACTTTCAGCACCTAATTCCAGACTGAATCATACCGCCAGGGAGGTTAATTGCTAATACGTGTTGGATAGATATTTTCTGGACAGTTTTGCATCAGCAAATACAGGGACAACCTCAGCAAGTCATTGGCAACTGTCTGCCGAAGTGTGCCTATTACTGCTTGAGGAAAAAATGTGGCACTGCTAAAACCTCCTAAAAATACTTTTATTTTTTCAAACTGAAATTTATCTGAATGGAATACAGCTGATATTCGTAAGCCAAGCTAATTGTAAAAGAAAAAAATATATATTATACAGCCAAATATGCTCTGCCAGTCTATGCTGTCTCTGAGACTGTCTGCAAAATTTGTACTGTTCTATAACCCAAGTACAACTTTAAAATGGTTGTAAACCTCTGACATGAAATATGAACAACGCCCTCAATGGTGTATACGTGTATCTATCAAGGGCACTAAGTGTCATTTCTGTCTGCTGCCTCATTCCTCTGCTATATGCATAAGTCACTTCTGACATCAAGAAGTTAAAAGGTGATGGGGAAGGAGCTCCAGCATACAGCCTGTGATTGACAGCCTCATCTCTGTTCCTGTTTGCTGTGTGAAGGGTGAGTGCCCCTTCCTTCAAGTCAGCTCTCTGAGCTCTACCGAGTGTACCTTCAACTTCCCACCTCTGTGTTCTAGAAGCTCAGACAAGCTGTATAAATTCTATACTTTAAATGGTTGTAGAGAAGAGAGGACTGTAGATAAACAGGTGCAATGCATGTAGGAGGATTTGTTTAATATCTGTGTATCACCCGAGGCTAGTCACTTCACTGGGTATATGTAAGGGTTTACAAGCACTTTAATGGATCTCCTATGCATGTTTTTAAAGTGATTTGTGAATTTTCACTGTTATCCTTAAAGCCACATGAAAGCATCTTCTCCCTGCTGTACAGTATTTTATTTTTACTATGTTTGTAGTGGTATATGTCTTCTTTTTATGCCTATGTCCAGCGTCTTACACCTTTATTTAGTCATTCATTTGGCCATTATCCCTAATATGGACCACATTTAACAACAGGATTTACCCCCCTATAGACCTCAATGGGGTGCACAGCTAAGTTGGGGTTTACCAAATTTCAAACAAGACTAGCAAAGCCTTTGGCTCCTCAGATTTACCCATCACAATACATTGCATTTCATTTTTAGGTATTATATTAAGTGTAAAAATATTGCAAAGAATACATTGTATTTATTACTTTAATAGAATAAACTTCACCTGAGTATTAGGGTAAGGGTTTCTGTTGATGATTTTTTTTTTTCCTTTTTTTTTTTCAGTGGAAAATTACCAATAATGCCCATCCTGTCACTGCTGGAAAACAAAACAAAATTAAAATACCACAGCGCATTTACCATAGATGAAATTACCCTTCCTCCGGGTCACCATGTTCAGCACAGTTCCAGCCTATAGAGATTTTACTGCATGGCATTTTGCAAAGGAAAGAAGTCTGCACAACATTTAGCCTTTGAGAATAATTTAAATATGACTACCTAACATACCACAAGTTTTCACCATGCCTAATCCAGCAGTGCAAAGAACACTGATATTGTGCAAGTGCAGTAATCCATGATGAATAAAGTTTCATCTCAGCTGACCTGACAAAAGCAAACTGAAAACCTGACCTGTTGCTGCTCATTCTTATTGCTCTTTTTGGTTATTATTGAGCGCACCTTCAGATTTCATGAGGGCTTATGAATATGGGAATAAAATGTGCTGTGTTTTGATCCTATTTTTTTTACAGATATGAATGCAGCAGTATATTATGTTATGGGTCCATGCACACAGCTGGGTTGTGATCAGTAATTTTGAATTTCATCTTTTTATTGTTGATGTTATGGAAATATAGTACTTTGTTTCCTTTCAGTCACAATAAAATTATGCATTTGAAAATACAACGTGGATGCAATGAGGAGGAGAATGTTAAAAACTAGTTGTCAGATTAGGGCCAACCTATGAGGTTGATTTACTAAAACAGGAGATTGCAAAAATCTGGTGCAGCTCTGCATAGAAACCAATCAGATTCTAGTTTTATTCTCAAAGCTCAATTGAAGAAGCTGAAGTTAGAAGCTGATTGGCTACCATGCACAGCTGCACCAGATGTTGCACGTTCTAGTTTTAGTAGGTCTTATAGAGCACATGGGGATATCCAGTCTGGAAATTCTTCTCCACATCAATGTACAATATATTTACCACTAAGTGCAATCTATGTAAACAAATACAAGTCACGGATCAATCCAAGCAGCATATAAATCACCAAAAAACTCACCTATTAGAGCACAGGGGCCAGCAGTTTCAAGTCTTTTATCTTCCTGATGCTGATCAGTTTTAGAAAACCTTTTTGTGAGTATAGGTCAGAAAAAGGTGACGTGAAAGAAATTTAATACATTTTTTTTATTCTTCTTCTTAAAAAAAAAAAAAAAAAAAAAAAAAAAAGAACCATGGTAACCTTTAAAAACTAGTGGTGGTAACATTTGCATTTGAAAGCTTTTTTTTTTGCTCTGAACAAAAATGTAGGGTCTAAAATTTTCTATTGGATGTACAAAAGGGAAACTTCTGCAGCTATGTATATTTGCAAGGAATACAAATAGACAAAAAGTAAGGCAAAAGAGACACATTAACAATTAAATTAGTTAAGAGTTATATAAAAGGAAAAGCAACCCTACAATATTTTTAGTAAGAATTTTAAGATTTGGAATATTATTTTGCTTAGAATATTGTTGTTTGGAAAATTGATATTGTTACACTTCATCTGCTTATGAAATGCTAGAGCATTAACAATGGTACCTATAATTCTAATGTATATGTGTAGAATTTATATTCATCGTAGAAGTTATAATAAATATTACTATCGTTTCTACACTGAAATGCTAATAATAACATGCTAACATGTTATTAACTAATGGTCCAGCTCAGGCCTAATGTATTTGCATGTGATTTTCTACAAAAAAAGACATAGATAGCTAATGGCTTGTGTGTTGTGCATAATTAGTGTAGTGTCAATGCTTTGACTTGGAAATTTTAAGCTATCTCAATTTCTCTGTTTTAAGGTGACCCACAGAAAGGCAAAAAGCTGTACCGTGGCAAGCACCGAAGCAACTGCCATATGTTTAAATACACTCAGGCAGAAGCCAGAGGATAATGCTCAGTAATGGGTTAATCAATACTTATTATAGTTTTATTGGTTCACTAAAGAGAGAACAGAATCTAGTGAGCACAGAGTTGAAAAAAATCACTGCATCTGATCTAGATAACATCCAGCTTCCCCATGGGATTTCCCTATTCAAGAATCCAATTTACCATGCCTGATTGACAAGTATTAGATCCTAGGGAATCACATAACTCCTTTTAGGACCCAATAAAATTGGAAAGGATTTGCAGGACAGGCCAAGAGATTTTTGCCATTTGTAAAGTTAGGGCAATTATGCCTCATTCTGCTATTATCCACATTCTACTGTTTGTTCTAAAAGAACACAATTATCGGCTATTCTTCTCACTTAGGTTTATAGATAAATAATTCAGTGATATGCTACAACTCAGAAGACACATGTTGCACACAAAACAAGCTGGAACCATATTTTTCTGATGACATTTGTATTGTTTGTTAAAAGAAATTTTTTATTTAATAAAAAGATTCAAAATATTAAAGAAGAAACTAAAGCAGCAGTCAAACTGCAGCTCAAACTTTTTTCTAGTTTTGAATAAAATGGGAATGGATTATAACCCTAGTTTAGGATTTTATCGCCACTTCTGTAGCCATTGGGTATATTTTTCTTCCTGTCCTGTGTGGTCACCAAGATGGGAAGTGCACAAAATGTCTTAAAAGGCATTAAAGAAAGTGATGAAATGTATTTTTTTTTTTTTTTAATTCTTTATTTTAAAGATGTGACACAGATACCAGCAATAAGACAACTTCACATTACATATAAACACTGCACATAGGCTATGGTAAACTTCTCCAGTAAATCAACTATACAAAATAAGAGCAGGTAAACGAATGAGGCCACGTAGACTGGCCTAAGTCACTAGTTGAAGTCTAATACAGGGTGGATAGCAGCTTCTGTGCCCATCACTTTTTGTGTTTTCATTGAAAGAAGGAGAGATGGAGACGAAAGAGAAAGATAAGAAAGAAAGAGAGAGAGGGAAAAAAGAGAAAAGAGAGAGAAAGAGAAAAAAAAAAAAAAGGAGGTGGGGGGGGGGAGGGAGACAGACAGGTTGGGGGGTCACCCCTGGGGAGTCAAGATCAACAGAACTGGACAGGCGGTGGGGATTCTAGGTAACGGGTCCCAGAGCGTATTGGCGGAACTCGTCAGAGAAGCGAAAGAGATCCCAGTGGAACCATCTGGACTTATGTTCCTCTGACTTGTCCCGCAAGGCAGAGGTCATGTCTTCCATTCGCTCAATATCCTTCACTCTCGCAAACCATTGGGCCAACGTTGGCGCAGACTGTTGTTTCCACAGGGGCGGGATGCTTGCCCGTGCAGCATTAAGGAGATGTTTGAGAAGGGATTTATGATAACGTTTCCTTGATAGGGGGGTAAGGTTGAGGAGGACCGCAGCTGGGTTATCATGTAGGGAGATGTCTGTGAGTTTCTGTATGAGCTTGAGCACTGGCTGCCAGAAAGTTTGAAGCACAGGGCAATCCCAGAAAATATGTAAGAGGGTGCCGGAGTGTAGGCCACACCGCCAGCAACGGTCAGTTTGCAGAGGGAATATCTTAGCCAGCACAGAAGGGGTTCTGTACCAACGCGTCACTATTTTATACGTAGTCTCTTGATATTTACTGCACAGGGAAGATTTTTGTGCGAAAAAGAGAATACGATCCTTTTGGGGTTCTGTAAAGGTGACTTGCAGGTCCCTCTCCCATTTTGCTAAGAATGGGGGGTCTTCAGTAGCGTGAAGGTCTAGTAAGGATTTGTAGGAGGTTGACAAGGACCTCCGAATCGGTCCCTCACCCAAACATGATTCCTCAAAAGGGTGGAGCTTTCTCCTGAAATGGATTGGTTTAGGCAGAGAGCCGAGGAAGTGAGATAGTTGGTTAATCTTCCAATGATCTAATGAGGAAGGGGTGAGCCCCCCGAGCAGATTCTCCACAATGAGCCATCCGGAAGAACCCACTAGCGAAGATGCTCTCATGAGTCCCTGCGGGGCCCGCGAGAGAAAAATGGGTCAGTGAGGCCAGGTATAAAGTCCGGGTGCCCGATAAGTGGCGTCATTGGGGATGGAAAATCTCGTAGTGAAGATAGACGGAAGAACCTTTTCAGTTCCATAAGAGTTGGTCCAATCAGTGGGTGAGTAGTCAAGTGGGTGGCAGAAGTTTTCCCTGTCCAAGGTAGACCTTCGAGTGGGGCACGGGCCGCCTCCCGTTCCAGCGACACCCAGAGTTTCGAGTTGCCGTGCCGACACCAGTCCACCACTCTGGTCATATGTGCTGCCGTGTAATATAGAGCAGGATCCGGAAATCCGAGTCCGCCCTTGGTCTTTGGTCGTAGTAGCAATGCTCTGCCAAGACGTGGGCGTTTACCGCGCCAGATGAATCTGATAAATATTGAGCGCACAGCGTGAAAGAACGTCTGAGGTATCTTGATGGGCAGAGCCTGCAATAAGTACAGAAGTCTGGGCATTGTATTCATTTTTAGTACATTACAATGGCCGAACCAGGAAAGGGCCAGCGAGTCCCACTTTTTAAGGTCAGCAGCGAGCGTAGACAAGAGGGGCTTGTAGTTGAGGGTAAAAACCTCATGTAAATTTGCAGGAATTTTTGTACCTAGGTATTTAATTGAGTGAGTAGCCCATTTGAATGGGAAAAAGGGGCGTAGATTGGAGATGGTAGAGTCTGCTGTGGAAACATTCAGGGCTTCTGATTTTTGTAGATTAACTTTAAAATTAGAGAGGGTGCCGTAGCGCCTTATCTCTTGTAACAGGGAGGGTAGGGAGGTAAGGGGCTCAGAAATGTAAAATAGAAGGTCATCTGCATAGGCAGCAACTTTGTGTTGAGATTTCCCTGATTGAATACCTCTAATGGACTGATTGCTTCGGATATGGTGTAAAAAAGGTTCCAGGGAAAGGACGAATAGCATTGGGGACAGGGGGCAGCCCTGTCTGGTGCCATTCGAGATAGGAAAAGGGCAGGAATCATATCCATTTACTCTGACTGTCGCCGTAGGATTATCATAGATGGCCGATATCCATGACAAAATGGGATCTGGCATTCCTATGAATTTAAGTGTCTCCTGGAGAAAAGACCAGTCCACCCTGTCAAAGGCCTTCTCAGCATCTGTGGATAGAAGCAGCAGGGGCACCTGGGATTGTTTTGCTTTTTCTATAATATTTAGTGTCCTAATGGTGTTATCTCTAGCCTCTCTAGTCTGGATAAAACCGACTTGGTCTGGTGCAATGAGGCGCGGTAATAAGGCATTCATCCTAGAGGCAAGGATTTTAGTGAATAGTTTCACATCACAGTTCAGAAGTGAAATAGGCCTATAGCTGGCGCATAGTAGTGGGTCCTTGTCTGGTTTAGGGATCACAGATATAGAGGCGCGTAGCATGTCCGTAGGGAGGCTGTGACCTTCGTTCACCGCATTAAAGGCCGCAAGAAAGAAAGGCGCCAGAGAGTCCTGGTACATTTTGTAGTAAGGAAGGGTGAATCCGTCAGGTCCGGGGGCCTTACCGGCCTGGGTGTCTGCTATGGCAGATGCGAACTCTTCCGCAGTAATGGGCTTAGACAGTTCTGCTCGCTCCTCTATTGTCAATGTAGGGAGGTCAGTTTCTTGAAGGTAATTGCGGATATCTGAAGCGTTTTGGGGCCTCGGTCGGGAGGTGGACAGTGGGTCCAAGTTATATAAATTGGAGTAAAAGGCGCGAAAAGTCTCCGCTAATTCTGGGGAAGAATGGATTTTGGAGCCCGACGACGAAAGAAGAGCGGGAACGTACGTCTGAGAACGCTTGGCCTGTAAAGCATTGGCCAGAAGACGGCCACATTTGTCACCATATTCATAGAAAGAACGGCGGGCTTTCAATAGTACATGTTTCGCCTCGTACATGGAGTGATCTCGAATAGCCTCCCGGAGCTGGGCCAGTTCCGCCTCCGTGGCATTATCTGGTCGAGTCTTGTGCTGACGTTCCAATGTGTGAAGTTGTGCCAGGAGGTCAGACAAGGTTTTAGCGCGGCGTTGTTTGGCCGCGTGACCGTGTTTGATTAGAATGCCTCTGATAACGCACTTGTGCGCTGACCACACTGAGGCTGGATTAGTCACAGAGTCAACGTTGATAGCGAAGAAAGACTTAAGTTCACTAAGGACGTCTGCGGCAATTTCAGGATCTTTCAAGAGCGCTTCATTAAGGCGCCACGTAGAGGTCTTGGGGGACGCTTGCGAAACAGCCAGTTCCAGCAAGATTAGGGCATGATCGGAGAGTGCAATGTGACCTATATCTGTCTTGCGGACCAGGGGAATAGCTGAGTGTTTGATGAGAAAAAGGTCAATTCTGGAGTAAGACCCATGGACGGGAGAGTAAAAGGTGTAGTCCCGTTCTTGTGGATGGACTATTCTCCAGATGTCGACTAGCTGATGTGAGTGTAGAAGATCTTTGAGGAGAAGTCGAGTTCCCCGTGGAAGGGAAGACAAGTTTGAGGAGGAGTCTTTGTGTGGGTCCAAGGTCAAGTTAAAGTCCCCTCCTAGGACAAGGGTTCCCTCAAAAAAGGAGTCGAGGGTGGACAAAAAAGCCTCAAGGGTGGGAAGTGGGTGGGAGTTCGGGAGGTATATGTTCGTGAGAGTGAAGGTCTGGGAATAAATTTTCCCCTTAAGCAGCAGGAATCTGCCCTCCTGGTCGCGGTACTCGTCAATATATTGCCAATGGAGGGACTTAGAAATAAGTATGCTCGTCCCTTTAGACTTAGAGGATGAGGATGGGCTATGATAAGCCGTCGGGAAGTGTTTGTTTGTTAGTTTGGGGATCTTATCTGCCCTAAAATGAGTCTCTTGGAGAAATGCAATGTGCACCCTCTGTCGCCATAGCTCGGCAAGACAACTGGTACGCTTCTCTGGGGAGTTCAATCCCTTAATGTTCCATGAGAGGAACTTGACAGACATGTTGCCCCCCTTTATGTCTACTCGCCCTGACTCCCGGGGTGTAATAGAGAGAGGGGGAGAGAGGAAAAAAAAAAAAAAAAGGGGGGGTGAAGAAGAGAAGTGAGGAAGAGTAAAGGTTAAAAGATAAGAAGAGGTCTAGTCAGGAAGGTAGGCTCCGCAGAGAGAAACTACTGCCACCAGGGCAGAGCGCACCTAGTGTGGGGAGCGGTAAGGCACAGCTAAGTTCTGGGCCCCGGCCAACGGGTCCCCCGCAGCCATCATAACCGTACCTAGTAGGCACTAAAGTAACCCGGGAGGGGAAGGGAAAAAAACAAAAAAAAAACAAAACACATACATAAAACAAAAAAGAAATAAAGGGGAAGAATAATATCGAAAAGGTGAAAACAGATCCACAAGCCACCACCACACAGCAGTTGCATCAGCAGCAAACTGGGGATCCCCATGGGCATACCTAGGATCAGCACTGATCCAATGCACCTGTCCCGAGACGGCCCGTCCCCACGACGCCCAAAATCAGGTTGCCGCATGGCGCCGGGCCCCCCCCCGGGGCAGGATAATCCGGTTCCACCTGAAAAACCGAACACCCCAATGCCCCCTTCAGTTTCAACTTTAAGGTAAAACATTGGTTAAAAGATCATGTCCAATTATACACAAATACCCACACATATATATTTGCTCCCAGACCCACCCACTCGTATGAACAGTACAAACATTATAACAAGAACTTTAAGTGAGTGTAGCCGATAGTATACTGGCAGGTCGTGGTTATAAGAGCAAGCTATCGCCATTCCCTCCTTGGTGAAATACTCCGAGCCTGGGGGGGGGGGAGAACGTCAGCAAAATACCATGGATATGGGGGTATAAGGCATCTGAGCCCAACCCCAGAAAGGTAGCCAAAGCTCCAACAGGACGTTCGGAGTACACCAGTGTGAAGATGTCATACTGAAAATGAGGATGGTAGGCATAACACAGAGTCTGGAGGAGAACACAAACAAACAAAACAAGGGAAAAACACCAACACTCGTGCGGAACATTTGCAGCATAAGGGAGGCCGTAGGACCTGGGTGAATAAATGTAAACCGGTAGCTAAGCCAGAGGTTCCCCAGATTCCAGGTCCTTCAAACGTTGTTCCTGGCATGTCATCTGTGGCTGACAATAAAGGCAATTTGACTCTATGTTCCATATAACAAAACAAGAGAATCAGAACGCTGGGCTGGGCATGTTAGCAAATTGTGCGTAAGGGATCAGCTAGCCCCCTCTTCATTCGGCGGTTGTTGTCGAGGATTACCCACCCGCCTCGCACGTGAGTAGCTCCCACGGCCACGGTTGCTATAACGGGCCCTCTGTGGTCTACCCGTGGGGACTTGGCGTTGCGGGTCCTTGGCGACAACTGTCGTCAACCAATTAGGTACTGAGATTGGATCCATGTCAGCAAAGGCAAACAGGTCTGGGAGCTCCGAAGGGTGACGCAAAGGGAAGGTATCCGGGCCCCTGCGGACAATGAGGTGGAATGGGTGACCCCACTTGTACGTGAGGCCTTTCTCTCCAAGGCCATCCAAAAGAGGCTTGAGCGATCGTCGCATTAGGAGGGTCTTCCTGGAAACATCCGGCAGGAGGAGGACAGCCGCGCCGTCAAACTCCAAAACCCCCACCCGCCAAGCCCGCTGCAAAATATCCTCCTTGAGGGTGAATGAATGTAAACAGCAGAGGACATCTCTGGGTCTGTCAGATGGATTTGATTGTGGGCCCAGGGTTCTGTGGACTCTGTCAATAACAATCTCAGTGTCCGGCGGGCGGTCAAGGTAGCGGTTAAAGATATTAACTACTGTTTGGCGTAATTCTGAGTGTGGGACAGTTTCAGGTACGCCCCTCAAGCGAATGTTCTGCCTGCGACTGCGATTCTCCAGGTCATCCTGAAGTAGGTGCAGCTGTACAATTTGGTCAGTGAGCTCAGAGTGGGAAGTTTGCAGGGTTTGAACAGATTGGGATACTATGCCCTGTTCCTGCGCTATTGCAGTGACCTGGGAGTCCAGCACAGACACATCCTGCCTGATAGTGAGTATCTCACTTTTCATAGCTGTTTCCATCCTCTGAACAAGGGACTCCATATCAGATCTTGTGGGTAGCTGCTGCAAAAAAGCCCAAAGCCTCTGTTCAGAGGAGGCACTGAGAGGAAGTCCCTGTGTGTGGTGTGGGTTACTGAGTGTACTCACTGCGGTCTGATGTGCAGGTGTCATCCTCTGCCCCTCCATGTCTGTCATGCTGAAACACAGAGCGCTGGATGGGATGGGAGCTGAGGGAGAGGCTGTGAGCACTGGGCTGAACAAAGCATCCTCTAGTTCAGGGGAGGCTGCCAACGATCTGGGGAGGCAAGGAGAGAGGTCACTGGAGGGTGAGAAGGGCGGCATTGTGTGATCCTCCGTCGCCCGAGGAGGAAGGAGAGGCACGCTGGGGGCCTCCGCGGCGTCTGCACGTGGGGCCGGCGCCATCTTGGCGGCTGCTGGGGTAGAGACGGCCGGCTGAAGTGGCCGTAAATAGCGATCCATGCCGGTCTTGGAAGCAGGTGGATGGCTGTCGGGTCCCTGGTGTCTCCGGAGGCCAGTCGGTGCGGTGAGTGCGCGGTATTATGTCCCGTAGGTGCTGCGGGAGAGCCGTCGGCCGGGAGCCCTGCAAGAACGCGTCCTCACGCTGCCATGCCTAGGCCACGCCCCATGAAATGTATTTTTAAGTGGGTTGAGAATCTCTGTGATGTTTTTATTGTTGTCCCCATTGGGGAGATCGCCACTTCTTCTGCGTAGTAACTAGGACATGCTATAAAATACAATTTCCCCTACAAGGACACAGATAAAAGGGAAAGCCTTGTACCTGAATATTTGTTTTTATAATGAATATCGGGAGACAACGGCCGGTTAAAAAAAAACTGTCTGACATTAGGCCTGTGTGTATGTCAGTGCCAGACCCACACTGTGGGTCTTAGTACCTAATGTCTCAAAGACCACCTCCAAAGTGTAGTGTGAACCATATACGGATAAATGCAATTAAATACAAAAACAAACCATAAATACGTATCAATAATGTGAATTCCCCAAACACAGTATATGTGTATCAAACTCTGTGTATAAACCCCTAAAGCATAAAAGTAAAGATATGAAAAAAATATTAGCTATTAAGCATAAATGGGCTATCAAAAAATGAATTTGTGTTTAGGGACACCCTATATAATGTCCATATAGTCCTGTGTCAAAAATGATAATAATAAAATGTCCATATAGTGAACGAACACCAGTAAAGCAAGACTTCAAATGAGGTACGGCAGTGAAGAAAAATTCCAAACGGCTGAATTACAGATACACAAATTGAAAATCTTCTCCAAAAATGTGGTATGCTTATCCCATCACCGAATGAATGAATTAGCTCCTTACCAGATCCAAGCGACCCCCCGTTACAGAGGGTCACCACAAGCAGCAGCAGTCAAAGGATATCCGGATGGCGCTTCCTCCTCTGGTGATCACGAATCTTCCACGCGATAGGGTTATGGCTGTTACTCACTCCCAACTCGACGTGGTATCACATAAGGAAAAACATAGGCTCCAGATAGTGTAAAACCAAATGACTTTAATTTTTTAAAAGCGAACGTAAACACTTACGTAAAAGACTTTAAAAACAGGTTCAAAACAAAGACGTGCACCGGCCGGATACACGCCAACGCAAAGACCAACCCGTCCTTCCTGGTCCACAGAAACGAACACGACTGGGGTGACGTCGACACGTTCGCACCGCCCTACGCGTTTCGTAATAATTTACGTCGTCCAGGGGCACGGGCGGCGTGCGACGTCACCCCTTTTATAACCATAAACTTAACCAAGCCTCACTTTGGGTCAGCGGCCATCTTAGATGTCACATAAACATTAAGAATCAAAAAAACGTAGGCCAAGCCTCACTATCAATCACGAACGTCAGATGTGCGTATCCGCAACGGACGTCCTGTGGTTGCGGACCATACCTCGTTTCCATACGAACGTCATATGATCATAAGCCAAGCCTCGCTTCCAGGTATTAACCCTATCGGCAGAGTGACGTGGCAAATACCCTCATTTTAAGGTGCCCTTCCTATACCCCGAAACAGGGTATAGTGTAGATCACCAAAAAAGGGGTAAAATAAAATAGAAAATCAATAAGGTAAAGAGAATAATAAAAAATGGAATAAAATATCACAAATAGGAATAAAAAAATACATCAAAAATTCTACGTTTCGATGTATTCATACAGCCATCAAATTCAATTAAGTATAGGCAAATAGGTATAGAAATACATCAAACATTATGCGTTTACCCGATGTGTTTATATAGCCATCAAATTCAATTGAGAAATGGGATTACTGTAGACATGTATTTCAAATACCTTGCTGTCTCGCATATTCCCCAGGGGTTGTTCTAGAGCACCCCAAACAAATGTCGAGGGATACACTAAAACGTGACCTAGAGGGCCGCCAGACCCAAAACCAGGCCTACCACACAAGAATATGCTCTACAGTGATATATACCAAAATAAACAGCAAGAAAAAATACAATAGAGTGGTTTTTTACAGTAACTAATACAGTAAAAACGTAGTGGAGAAGCGTTACATCAAACAGGTTACCTCAAGAGTTATTAATAAAGGCATTTACATCGGTGTCCACATTAAGGCCAAACGGAACATATGTTTTTAATTTATGAATCCAGGCCATTTCGAGCTTGGATATCTCCCTAACCAAGGACCCTCCCCTCCAGTGGGGCCTATATTTGTCTAAGCCGACGAATAGGGTACCTGATGGGTCTCTCTTGTGTGTCTGGTCGTAATGTCTGGACACAGGGTGTTTGTCGAACCCCCGTCTGATGTTGTCAATGTGTTCGTTCACCCTGACACGAAGTGCCCTCTTGGTCCGCCCAATATACTGGAGGCCACAAGGGCACTGTAAAAGGTAAACCACAGCCTCCGAGGAGCAAGTAATAAAGGACTCTATATCGTATGTCCTAGAAGTGCTCGAAGACACGATACTAGAAATCTTAGAGCCCCTATGCGAATTCAGGGTACAGACCTGACAGTTCTTACATTTATAGTAGCCAACTAGATTTTGGAAAAAACATCTATTGGCCCTAGGCGGGTCTTGTACACTGGGGGCAATCTTGTTTCCCAGTGAAGAGGCCCCTTTAAAAATTATTTGGGGTTTGACAGGTAGAATTGGATTCAAAACATGGTCACTAGTGAGTAAGTGCCAATGTTTTTGAATCAAATTTCTCACACCACGATGTTGGACTGAGAAAGTCGTGACAAACGGTACACCACCCTGTATGTCAGCCCTAGCACTTTGTCTGTCTGCCAGTAGTGAGGGTCTGTCTCTAGTCCGGGCAATCTTCATAGTTGCGTCAAGGGAAACGGGATCATATCCCTTTTCCAAAAATCTACCTGCCAAAATCGCTGCCTGTTCATCATATTTTACAATATCCGAACAGTTCCGTCTGAGGCGTAGAAATTGCCCCAAGGGAACAGCTTTTAGCCAAGGTTGAAAGTGGCAACTATCGGTAGGGATGTACGAGTTCCTGTCGGTAGATTTAAAATATGTAGATGTGATAAACTCATTACCAACCCTCCTGATGTTAAGATCGAGAAAATTGACCTCGTCCTGGCTAGCCTCAAAGCTAAATTTAATTCCTCTGTTGTTTTCATTTAGACCAGCCATGAACGACCGCAAGTCTGGCTCTGTTCCTTCCCAAAGGAGGAGGACATCATCGATATACCTCGCCCACAGGACTATCTCAGACCTTCTAGGGGCATCGATGATGTCCTCCTCCCATTTGGCCATGAAAAGGTTGGCCAAACTGGGGGCATATTTTGTTTTGTTTTTCTAGAAAAGAAATAAAACATTGCACAGTTTGTCAAAAGTGAAAGCCTAACAGGGCTTTATTGCCCTTTTCCTACTCTTGCCAAAAATAAATTTTGGCTGAAGCTGGGTTTTACACATTTGAAGATAGCTGAGTATGCTATCCTTACCTTCTGTATCAATATATACTGTAGTTTTACTAAACAACGTTGTCTGCTTTTACTGTTTCTTTTCTGTACAGTTTTATGTTGAAAAAAGGAATTTGCTGTCATAATAAGTTACTTGCCATGATCCGGTAGGATCTCTGTATTCCACTTTGAATTTATGTAGTGCATTTGGAAGACACACCTACTGTAAATGTATAAGTTCTGCTTGTTTCTTTGGTCAGTCAAAGTGCAGCATGATTTTTATTAAAGATTCTCTCTGGGAATTACACAGCCACCTCCTTGTAAGAATTAAAGTGATTATAAAGGTTCAATAAAAAAAAATAACAAACAGTTTTATACTGACCTGTTCCGTGCAATTAAATTGCACAGAGCTGCCCACAACCTCATCTTCTTGGCTCCCATGCCAGCCCTCCAGCAAGTACCCCCATAACAAGCTGCTTTCTATTGGGGCACTCATGTGGGCTCACTCCTCAGCCTGACTGTCTACATCTGTTGACACAAACAGTGGGACTTGGCCCCATCCCCCACTTTCTCATCACTGACTTTGAATGAAATTGGCTCCCGCTGCCTCAATAAAGTCTGTGAGATTCTGAAGTAAGGGGAGAGAAGAGATGCAGACTTGCACTTCTCTGGATCCAATGAGTACTCAGGTAAGTAAAAGGTAGGATGGGGAGGTACTGATGTCTTAACATTTTTTACCTTAATGCAAGGAAAGCATTACATTAAAAAGATGTTTAGGTTTTAGAACCACTTTAAATTCTAAATGTAGAGCTGTTATAAACAGCAACATTTATCTTATTCCATGCTTGGTGCACTCACCTCTTCTTTTTGATGCTCGGAGTTGTAGATGGGCCCTCACCATTTTCAGGAACAATGCAGGGCTGTTGGTCTATGTTGAACTTGATGATGCCTATATACGACTACCAGCAGGAGAGCCTTTTGGGGCTTTTGGGGTTGGCCCTCAGCAAGCTTTTGAGGGTTAGTCACACAGCATGGAGAAAACCTACTGGAAAAAGATAAGTATTACAACATATTCTTCTACCACTTAGGCATAATGAGCATTTAACCCTTGCACTTAGGGGGTTCATCTAAGAGTGTTTTTTTGTGTAATTCCAAGAGTTTAGCTTTAAATAGATTATACAAACAAATAAATAAATACTACATACATTTCTTATTTGTTTTTAAAAAGAATAATAAGGCTTAGCACCTTGTTGGCTTTTTATTGTAATCTGTGCCTCAGTTGGGGAGATTTCTCCTTACTTCCGGTTAGGACATTCCTATTAAAAGACAAATACACATTTTTATAAAAGGGTCTGTCTGGTTGTTATAGAACATAGTCATTCATCCAATGAAAGTGAAAAAAACATTCATTTTGTGAGAATGTGATGAAAAAACTAAAGATATAAGCTATATCCTGTAAATCCTACAATCGGCTAGAAGATGGAGTCTAGTATCACTTTCATTTTCTATAATACTTAGTGTCATCTAGGGGCCATTTTGTTTTCTGTTTAAAATGTAAGAATTTACATTCAAACAACACAGCATATAACCTGTTTACATTTGTCCCACCCCCCCATTCTTGCAGAATGAATGTACATGCACTTTCACTGGGTGAATGGAAAATTATCTCCAATAGTGTCAAAGACAGAAATAAAACCTGGCATAAATGTAAATGATGCCCTATATATAAAAAAAAAAAAAAAACAAGCAAACAAATAAAATTGGTTATAGTTGGGCTTTAAACCTGACATATACCACTGTGTATTTCGACTCTAATTGAATAAATGTTTCCCTTCAAAATTTAGTCATGAGTTTCCGGTAATATGATTTATCATCATAAAAGAAATGTTGAACTACATCGTCCTCACTAATGTTGTCTTCAGAGAGAGCCATTTATCACTGTTTATAGTTTCTGAAATCCCATCCAGTAGGCCATTGTTCGCAATCTATACATAAGTCCAAAGTTGTGTTGGTCCATGACACTTATACAGGTTGCTTTATGCTTGGGGAGAGCTATTGTTACCATACCTCCCAAGTAGGGATGAACTGAACATTACTGGGTTTGGTTCAAGGCAGGTTCACAGAAAATGAGTAAAGTTAAAATAATAGTGAACAAGGGGCTATTATTGGGGGATTAAAACAGTAACGCTGACCTTCAATGTTAAGGAATATTACAAAGGGTGCAATATAGGCTATTGGGCACCAGTGCAAATTACTGGATACTGCTGAGAGAAATCACTGCTTTGGGTGATGAGCTAAGCAAGGGTTTATCAAAATATTTAGATGAAACCATTTGATTTGGCATCACATGTCTGATGATTGTTGCAGAGGGCGAACTGGCACAATGATTAGCATGTGTATGTTGTTTTTGAAAATAGTTAGTTTACCTACATTTGAGTTTGTTATGCTATCTTGGTGAGATCCAAATTGTGAACAGCCCTGGAAAGGTTTTTCTTTGTGCACTGAAGTCCTGGTGTGCAGGACTGTCTTTGTATGCTTCACTGGTGAGCCTGCCATGGAAAGTTGCCAGTTCTTCTGTTCATACTTTAGAACAGTGGTCTCCAAACTGCTGCCCTTGGGCCTGTTTTGGTCCTTTGCTTGCCTCTATCTGGCCCTTTGGGCACTATTCCATTCACAACTGACACTAATGATGGGGCACCATTCCTCCCACTGACACCAGTGGTGGGGCACTATTCCTCCCACAGACACCAATGATGAGGTTTTATTTCTACATTCAATAAAACCAATAATGAGACATTTTTTACTCCCTCTGGTGCTGGGGCATTTTCTACCATGACTGGCCGTAGTCTGGCCCCTCTAAAATCTGGAGGATAGTAAACTGGCCCTTTGTTTAGAAAGTTTGGAGATCCCTGCTTTAGAGCCCCAGTTTGTTACTATGTCATGGTATGACCCACTTTTGAGACTCTGAGGAAAATATGTCAGTGATGTTTTTTGTGCAATGGAGTGCTAGCTTGCTGCTTTGTGTTATGACCCACATAATGAAACACTCCAGCAAGGTATCTATTCTTTACAACAGCTAAAAAGGCTGAACACAAGATCTCTAGGGATGAGCAAAGTTTAAGTTCTCATTTTCTTTAAATTTTCTTTTGAGTCTCTGATGTTTATTTCTCTTCCATCCCATTCCATTTTTTATGTTATTCTTTTTTTTCACAAAAGAAAAAATAAAGACAGCAGGAAAAAAGTAACAACAAAATTACAGTGAGAGTACAGATATAGCCATCCAGTACCCAAAAACACAAATACAGAGAACACTAGCTGAACTAAACTACATTAAATACACAAATAAAAATCTCTACAATTATTGAAACTGGGAGTTTCTGTTATAGATTAATATCTACAATAGTGAAATTGGTGATTTTGCAGTGAATACTAGTTACACTGAAACCACTCCACAAATCTCTACTTATCTCTTGACGTCTCCATACATAACTGATGACTCTCAAAAAATGTTTATTTTTATTTACCAATTTTTGAGGATATTCACCAGCAGAACAAGTCTGATTCATGTAAATTGCTAGAAGATAAAAGTGATTGTAAAGCCTTAAGGCATTAGGTAAAAAAACCTTCTTTGCTGCAGCTCCCCCCAGACCCCCAGTTTTTCTTACTTGAGCCCAATCCGATCCAGCAATGTGCACCAGCGCAGTAGCTCCAGCCACTGTCTCTTTACTCATTGAACAGATTGATAGCATCAGAAGCCATTGGCTCCCGCTGCTGTCAATTAAATCAAGCGACATGGGAGCAGGGGATGGAGCCGAGTCCCGATGTATGTGTCAATGGAAACAGCAGTGGGACTAAGGAGTGAGCTTGCACGGGTACCTCCAGGGAAAGTGGCTTTCCGTCAGGGCACCCAATGAAGAGGAGGGGCCTGAAGCACCAGCAGGGCACCCCAGAAGAAGAGGATCAGGGCTCCTCTGTGCAAAATGATAGCACAGAGCAAGTAAGTGTAGGCATGTTTGTTATTTTTATAAAGAAACTTTAAAAAAGGGTTTACAACCCCTTTAATTTTGGCCCAGTTATGCCTACTTTTGGCTATGGATTACCTAATCTGCCTAGATTGATCTCACAAACACTATTGAAAAATGTGCTAGAAGTTTGTTAATTTAGCAGTGAACCCCGTAAAAGTTTGTAGGGGAGAATTATGCTATTAAATTATGGCCATTTGTAGAAGCAATCTATTGTCAAACAAAAGGCACTGGAAGCAGGGCACTGCCATTGGGAAGATTTACCAATGGTAAATTAAAAACAAAATTACAGTTCTCTCTACACAGAATTGTCAGCTCTCCGATCAGCTCCAACACACGCTGACAATATTGCTTCTTTTAGTCCAACACCTTTTATAAAAAGGGGACTAGGTAATCCATTCTTCAAATTATTGGCTCGTGCGACTCAGTTGAACAGGGGAAAATGTTATGCAGTTCTTTATGAGTTGTTCTTTATTTCTGGTGGAGAATTGGCAAATGTTTCATTCAAAGGTTCACAGTTTGAAAGTATTGCAAATTGTGGAAATTCTTCTCAAACCCATGATAGCAATGAACCTGAACCTCAATCCTATTCTCGATGAATGTTTGGCATAGTGTAGATGCTTGCATTACTGTGCTAATGACTTTAACACTAGGCTAAGTCGTGCACCAAAAGTTCATTGTAGAGTGAGATAAAATCAAAGAGAAAAAAGAATAAAAAAAGCAAAGGAAGCAAAGATTGTCATGTTGTGTAGAAAATGATGCATATACAAACTATATATTTTAACCCAGATTTTGCAAAGGTTTGTTAACATTTTTACAAAGGAGGAAGACCAGAGATCACAATATACACTTTCTACAAACAAATGTTTTTACCTTGTTAATAAAACAAGAGCTCTTTTCACATGTATGCTATTGTCCTGGTATCTTTACCACATTTACGTCTTTGCTTTCAGTATGATTGTTTATCATTAATTAAAACATTAGGATGGCATTGTCTGTTTTCAGTTCCTTTCACAATTAATGACTGCTGTCAATCAGCACACATAGCATTGATCCTGAATGGAAAAGCCAGTTATAGGTATCTGTATTCTGTATTTTAAGCACAGGTGCTCTGGAAACAGCTAATTATGTTGGTAATTAAAGTTATTACCTTACCTGTTTATACAAGGACACAAGGATATCTAATGGGTACAAATCAAGATATAAAGGTGGGCTGTCAATTAGCCCCATACACTTGGGGAGATAATGAAGGGAGTTTGGGGTTGAGTTACACAGTATTACAATAACAAAAATAGTACATCAGCACTTCTAACATTTCCTGGCCCCCATCCAACAGTTTAGCAGAAGAAAGACAAGAAGATTACCCTCGTAATATGATATTAAAAGTACCCTTAGTTCCCTTAGTTTACTCCAAGGTTGATTCTGCAACTAACAAAGGATGTTGCAGCTACAATTATAAGCCTGTCCTTCCTAAAAAAAAAAAAAAAAAAAAAAACCTCTTCTCTTTAGCTTCTTGTCAAAGATTCTGTTAGAACAGTGCAAGGCTTAATCTGAGCTCTGTAATACAACACCACTAAGGGCAGATTTCATTTAATTTAAAATGACCTCTTTATTGTAAATCCTGTTAGTGAATATGTCCTCATTAGCATATGAGAAAGGGTTCAACATCTTCCATGAAAAAAAGATGCTTTGGAAGGCAACAACATTTAATTTATGTATTTGATTTACATTTTGTCAGTTTTTTCAATGCACAACATCTGCAGGGGAACGTGAAACTTTTTAGGCATTTATTTCTGTTTTAATACGTTTTCAAAAGAGTTTTTTTTTATATTTTTTAAGTTCTCGATTATGTTAGTGTTTATAAAGAGTTTTTTTTTGCTATAATATGGCTTTTTTAGAGATTATACTTTTTTTTTAATGAATCTAAGTATTTGCTATAGATCTATTTGATCTACAAAGAATCACATAATTCAGAAATCCAGGCATTGTTATTTATGATGAACTGTGTAATTTTCTGCATATGTATCTAAAAAGAATTAAATTGTAATTCACAACTTTATTGGCCTTTCAAACATTTTTTTCATCACTAACAGTAATCCACACTGGGCTGTACACGCTCTCTCATCTAACATGCTCAAATATCTACTCAAACACTTGATCTGCAGTTTTCCAGTTTTTATAATCATGTTAGAGTATGTGGGTGAAATTGAAAAGACTTAAAAACAACCCTATTTTTCTGTTCGCAGCTCCTGTTGTTTGCAATGTGGTGAATTAATAGTAATCATACCAGTGACTTGAGAGATACACAAAGATCACAAATGTATCTCCAAAACAGGACATGTCAGGGATGCCTTAACTTTATTTTAACACTAGAACCTATATCATGCCATATAAGGGCAAACCCCAACAATGCTGGCATGCTCTCCGATAAAGGATACAAAATTCCTGGCTAAAGCCTGACAATCTTTCATTTTTTCATTAGGAAACCAGCAACCTCTTTGCCACACCTTCTGCAAAAGTGTCAGAAATATGGAGAAACTTCCAATTTAAAAATTCACTTCCTTTGAAAAATGTTGCAAGTTCACCAATGCTATCTTCCATGGGCTGTCACAGTCATATGCTATACTAGCCAACTCCCCAGATGAATCAATGCCACCATTTCTCACCAAATGTGTCCAATTTGGGTATGACTTTTTTAGATGCACAGAAAGAAAGGATAATCTTAGGATAATACTGTTGCATACAAGCTACAGTTCCATATTGTGCTGAAATGGCACCATTCATATTGTACCTCCTCAGACCCTCACTCTATTTTTGGCTCTGGTGTCATGACTGCCATAACAGGTCTGAGTTTGCTCTTAATGTTTAGATAAGTATCCATTCACATTGGAGCATCATAAATGTACAGTACATTGACCATTCCATGCAGCTTTGTAAGTCATATTTTTGTCTCCTATTTCTTTTTTGTATGCTTATATACCATGGTCTCCTGATGATGTTTTGTATTGAATTGAAAACTCTTTAAATAAAGAATGAAAAAAAAAATGCTTTTGCACAGAGCAGCCTCAAATCTCTGCTTCTGGGGTCCCCCGCTGACACTCTCGACTCCTCCTCCCTTCCAATTGCTCACATAGAGAGCTGCTTGCTAAGGGGGCACTTGTGCAGGCTCGATTTTGAGCTGAGCTGTGTGTATAGACAAACACATGATGGCTTGACCCCACTTTTCACTCCCTCCTCCCATGATTTGACTGATAGCAGCAGTTGCCAATGGCTCCCACTCATCTTAGCCAAGCTTGTGAGAGCACAGAAAGGGGAAAAAAGAAATGAAGCTAGGCACAGCACAGGATCAATACAGGACTCAGATAAGTGTTAGGGAGGGGACTGGAGGGCCAGATGGAACTGGTATTGGAGATTTTTTTTTTAACTTAATGCAGAGAAGGTAAAAATTCTTGCCTTTACAACCACTTTAACTTTATATTAATAACAGTCTGCACTTGCTGATGTAATATGGCAAAACATTGGCATGGGATATAAGTGCCTATAGCAGCAATAGGCCAAGAACATATTAGGAGATTACTGTCAAAACTGTACCTACAGTATTACTACCATTCAAGAATGTTGGATCAAAACAGAAAAGTTTATTATAATTTATTTTTCGAATTAATTCAATACAGGACACTTTCCCCCTTCCTGCCCAAGCCAATTTTCAGCATCCAGCTGTCGCTGTTTAAATGACAATTGTGCCGTCATGCTACGCTGTACCCAAGCAACATTTTTATAATTTTCTTCCTACAAATAGACAGAACATTTTGAAAATTTTATGTTAACATTTTTTGTAAATAAGTAATGTTTTCTCCTTCACTGATGGGCACTGATGAGGCTTCCCTCCGGGCACTGATAAGGTGGCACTGATGAGCTCAAATGAGGTGGCATCAATGAGATGGTATCAATGAGGTGGCACTGATGAGGTGTCACTGATGATGGGCACTGATATGTGACACTGATGGGCACTGATAGGTGGCACTGATATGCAGCACTGATGGGCACTCATAGGCATCACAGATGGGTACTTACGGGTGGCACTGATGGCCACTGATAGGTGGGCACTGGTGGGCTTGGTGGGCTTGGATGGGCACTGATAGGTGGCACTGATGGACACTGATTGACACTGATAGATGGCACTGATTGCCATCACTGATTAGGCAGACACTGGCAGGTATTGCTGGTGGGCACTGATTGGCATCATGTGTGGGCACACATTGCCACCCATGGTCACCAGGGCTGCCATACCTGGTGGTCATCAGTGGTGGCCATCCCTGGTGGCATCCCTGGTGGTCCTGGGTGGGCATCCGAGGGGAGGCTGCACTGATAAACAATCAGCACAGACCCCCCCCCCCTGTCAGAGGAGCTGCCAATAAGCTCTCCTCTACTCGTGTCTATCAGACGCACGTGAGGAAAAGTTGATAAACGGCTCCTCCTGTCTACATCGTGATCAGCCATGAATGGACACAGCTGAACGCGTGGTAAAGAGTGTGCGTCAGAGACTCTTTACCTAGATCGGAGTTGCGGGGTGTCAGACTGATACGCAGCAACAATGATTGCCACGATGCGTGCCCCCAGGGCTTGTTATCCTGACAACATCATATGACGTCCGGTCAGGATATCGCAACCACTTTGCTGATGTCATTTTGTTATATGGCAGGCGGCAAGTGGTTAAATAAATTCTTAGGTTATATTTTATTAAAATAGTGAGATCAGTACATGATACACATGGAGGTTAAATTACTAAAAGAATACAAACTGCCCACATAGTTAAATGTATATTCCCTTCGGAAGGTGTTTACTAAGCTTAGTTAATAAGGTAAAGTCGTCAATTAAAAAACAGGATTTTGGTTGGACAGTAAGTGATTGAATGATTGAACTTAACACAACTTTGCTATGTGAACAGTATATATTCCTTTGGTAAATCAACTCCATTGTGTTCCTCATGGGATACTGAGATGAAAGAAGGAGAATTACATTGATAAAGACGCATTTGTGACATGTAATTGGCTAAATCATTTATTTTTGTTATATCTGGATTGGATATATGTAACTTGGAATGTTCTTTTTTCATATACAGATTGCAATTTACACTAGATTGGATTTTGGCCTATCAAGCAGGCTTTCAATCTAATGCTATTTGCATACTTGCTGCATACAAATTGGACCCACCCTTGGAGATAAAAACAGGGTTCATTAACCTGCTTGGGAAAAAGTGAGGATAATATGAGGATGAATGGCCAAGTTGCACATGTCGTCAAGCAAAGAAGAAATCACTTTATCTCAAGTCGAATGCAGTATCTGAAGACTGTCTGGGGGTATTCATAGCGGATTAAAACAAATTCTCCTTTGAATTGATATATTTCCTGCTGTGTGGATTCAATTTGTTGCTGTTAAGATTTTAAATTCTACATCTCATCCCATGGATTACCTTGCAGACTTCAAATTCTTCAACCCACTCTGTAGAGTATAATTGCTTCGATTGACTCCAGGGACTGGAAATCTACCCAGTGGACAGCAACTTTCAAGAGTTACCTCCTACAGCTTAATGGACTATGTATATCACATCCTAATGGCCTGTTTGCAGTGTTTCTTAATGGTCTGCATCAGCTAACAGAGAATTTGCATTGCAGTAGGAAATGGAACATTCAAGCCATATTTTGCTACACTAGCCTGATTTATTGCCATACCATTTCATCATAAAGAAAATATGGTTAGACCTAATAACAGGAGCCCTAGTAGAGATATTTAACTGTGTCAAAAGTCAAATACTCTTGTGAGAGTTTTAAACAATAGTGGAAAATGTACAGACAGTTTAATAAAGAGAACTGGAGGAGCAATTATTTTGTCTCTTTAAGATGTTGATGTGTAAGATTGTATTTGTATGGTGGATATATCTAGATCAGCTCAATCTTTAAACCAGGATAATATAATCTATGAGTAGATTGGACAGTTGGAGAGACAGGTTAACACTAGGTTCACACTATTTCCCATTGGCCACATTTGCATGGGCACTGCAATCTATTTATTTGAACAAACTGCTATACCTGGAAAACACAGGAGAAAGTTCCATGCACCTTTTCCAAAAACGCAGCCACAGGAAAACTGCACAGTGCTTCGCAATGCCAAGTACGGGAAACTGCTTTGCAATTTCTAGTGTGTGGGGATGACATTAGGACGACATATACAGCAGCACATTTTTGCCGCATTTGTGGAAAAGTATGCAATTTACACATCTTCCCACACTCACTTAGATGGGAACCTAGCCTAAGGCAGAATATAGACCTGGACAAGGTAGCTGCTTTGTCCCCCCCACCCCAAATCTCTTCAAATGGCATTGATAGAGATTGTGAAATGGTAAAATGTACATATAATATGCCCCACCTTTACTGGCATGACCTGCCCTATCAAACAACAACTGTCTACAGGTGTATTACCCCTTGTAAAGTGACATGCAGGTGTAAAGATTTAACCAATGCAAACCCCCCGTTTTTTTGCAGAAACATGAAGATTGTGGGCCTCTTTAACTTCCCAGGATCCTAGGGTTCTGTTTTAGTTGCCTTTTGGATTATCCAGACCGGAATAGTCTTAAAAAAAAACTTGCTTCTTGGGAACTTTACTGCACTACAATTATACTAGCTGATGCACTTTGATGCTGCCAACACTTTTTGGCAAGCCCCACCACATCCCTAAGCTTTTCCACTACCCATAATTGATCATGCATGTAATAGAGAAGCTCAACAATGCCCATTTCTATTAACTGACTCTTTTCTCTAACAAATGCACCAAGCAAGCCAAGGAAGGAGTAATGCTGCTTACTGTATGTCATCCTCAGATATATACCAGCATAGGAAAGACTGATTGCCTTGGATATTGCAAGAAATAGACATTTCTTGGCTTGGTATTTAATTCCATCTTTATATACTTTATTTCTTGTTTTTTAAATTGTAGGCAATTGTTAATCCCATAAATAAAACCTAAAAAACTGGGGTATCTGGCGCTACCTCTTATCAGAAAATAATAATTTATAATTACAAACACCTGAAAATTGTTAATCCCATACTGTATCATTTCTTTCCACATCCTGCACAAGATAACACATCAGGAAATGGAAAGAAATCTCTTCAATGTTAAGGGAAATCCCAATGTAGGAAGTTTACACCAGAGCAGGTGTCCCCACTGAAAGAATTCCCTTATGAGAATACCTTCTATATAGCAGCTGTAACATCTTGAATTTCCTGTCACTTACTGTTTTGGAGACAATAGTCACAATGGACAAGAGAGAATAAAATGCCACAGCAGGGACACAGACGGCAATGAAAACTGGACAGCAAAATAAACATTTCCACACTGTATCCAAAATAAACAAACACGTTGGGCCCCCCACACTGATGCTTTCATGTCTCAGGTCTACAAAAAGCACCGAGATGGCATCAATTTTATTTCCCCTTGTTAAGGAAAGTTTAAAGATTTGCACAAAAAAGCAACTGCAAAAGGGTTGATCTAGTAAAGGAGTAAAGTCTGTTCACTTAGCAAAATGTATGTTCACTAAGCAAAGTGTATGTCTCTCAGCGTGAAACTATATTCAGTTCAATAAACGAATCGTGTGCTGCCAAAAATCCAATTTTTTTTCCCTTGCACATATTTTGGTATTGGTAGTAAACACAGCTTTACCTCATTTACTTACATTCACCCCCCCCCCCCTCCCAATCAGTATGATAATTGAAAGTTCCATATTCATTACATACATTATTTTAGAACCACTGATAATATCACTGGGTCTCTGTGCTTCTCAGGCAGATAACAGCTGGTTGGATGGGCCAGCAGGGTGCTGTACATTGCTTCCTGAAATCATCACAGCACCCTGCGTCAGCTCACCTCAGCCCTGATGCCAGCAGTGGTCTGCCTCTTGGAGGAGTTATGCAAATATCAACATCCCTTGAAGGTTGGATGTCAGTCTGGAGGAACAGATAATCCTAGGCAGGCTGTATTTGAATGCAGACTGCCCAACTTAAAGCTAATATGTGATACTGCGCCTCCATGATTGAAAGAACTAAAATCCGGAAAGATATGGGGGTTTGGGCAGTCTGTGGGCCCCATCAATAACAATTTCTTGTGCCGGGATTTCTGGTAGTAGGGAAGATATAATTTGGTGTATGTATTTTTTCAGGTCACCCGGTAGCACTGACTCGCCAACCCCCCTGAATTTGAGGTTGTTGCACCTGGAACGGTCCTCAAGGAATGTCATTTTCATTTTAAGTTGTGCTATGGTTTCCCCTGTTTCTCTATGTGCATCCACTAAATTATTATGGGCCTCAGCAAACTCTCCCATTTTATCCTCCACGTGGTCCACCCTGTCTCCCAGTTCTGCCACTTCAGCTTTTATGTTGGAGACTGCTGAGAGCAGGTCTCTGGGCAGTGTGCTGGGTAATGCCACTAGCATGCTCTTCAGTCTGGTTCCACAATGGGCTGCCCTGTGGTAGGGAATTGTGTTATGGGTCTGTGGTCTCCTCCATGCGGCCATCCTCCCCTTCATCCTCATCAGTGTCCTGTGGTGCCGGGTCTAGCCTGGGTCTAGATTTTTGGGGACTTTGGGAAGGAGAATCTTTGGTACTTGCCTGCCTTGCCATTGTGGGATATTTGTGTTATGGGGTCATTAGGGTCTGTAGTCTCCTCCATGCAGCCATCCTCCCCTTCATCCTCATCAGTGTCCTGTGGTGCCGGGTCTAGCCTGGGTCTAGATTTGCCATTGTGGAATATTTTTTATTTTTTATTTTTTAATAAAGGATTTGTCCCCAAGCTGTGTCTTGTCATTTTTAACATTTTGACACTTTTTTTGTGAAATGGTAGGGGTACATTTGTACCCCATTGCCATTTTACACAGGGGGGCTGGGATCTGCAGGTCCCCTTGTTAAAGGTGGCTTCCAGATTCCGATAAGCCCCTGCACGCTGACCTCCACAACCACCGGGCAAGGGCTGTGGGGATGAGGCCCTTGCCCCCATCAACATGGGGACAAGGTGCTTTGGGGGGCTACCTAAAAGCACCCTCCTCATGTTGAGGGCATGTGACCTGGTACGGTTCAGGAGGGGGGGTGCTCTCTCACCCCCCCTCTTTTTCTGAGGCCTGACAGGTTGCGTGCTTGGATAAGGGTCTGGTATGGATTTTGGGGGGACCTCTACTCTATTTTATTTAAATGTTGGTGTGGGGTTCCCCTTAAAATCCATACCAGACCTGACGGGTCTGGTGTGGATTTTGGAGGGGCCTCTAAGCCATTTTTTTTAATTTGACAAAGGGTTCCCCTTAATTTCCATATCAGATCCGAAAGACTTGGTATGGATTTTAGGGGGACCCCCACGCATTTTTTTTTTAAATTTTGGTTTGGGGTTCCCCTTAATATTCATACCAGACCCAAAGGGCCTGGTAATGGACTGGGGGGACCCCATGCTCTTTTTTTTCAATGCGTTTTACCTATATTGCCAAGACCTGACAATTCATTACAGCCGCGATCAGTTTTAAATGACATTTTTTCCTTTAGAAATGTAATTTTGCTGTGGTACTGTTATTGTTTCACTTTAAGCATTTAAAAAATTACTGCTCCTGAAAAAACAGCCATTTAAAAAAAAATGTTGCATTGATACATGTCCCCTGGGGCAGAACCCAGGTCCCAAAACCTTTTTATGACAATAACTTGCATATAATCCTTTAAAATTAGCACTTTTGTTTATTCATGTCCATGTCCCATAGACTTTCTTAAATGGTGTTCATGTGTTCTGCCAAAGTTTTTGCCTGTTTGGTATGTTCTGGTGCAAACCGAACCGGGAGTGTTCGGCTCATCCCTACTCTGCACTGAATGAAGCCAGAAGCTAGCTTTTGTGGCCAGGGAAAAGGTGATCAAGCAGCTTTAGTGAGGTCCATAGGTAACATTAGGGCTCCCTTTGTTATAGCAATAAAGGTAAGAGAAAAAAGTTGTAAAGTTGTAAAAAGTTGTAAATCCAAATGTGCCTAGCCCTTGGGCACTTGAGTGTTAATTCATTTTAATGGCCAAAATTCAGTGTTATTCTGGCCAATGAAATAAATTAACGCCAAAGCGCTTACATTTAAAAACATTTTTTGACACAACTCTGCTGCCAGGAGCAAAGGAGACTATGAGACCTTGCAAAACATCCAGAGTACATGAGGCATTTTTTTTTCCAGGATCCCTGCTTTCAGGAAATATATAATATTTGGAGATTTTAACTAATGTTTAAGTCTGAACACTCTGTCACACCTTCCTGGTCTGGACACTGGGGAAGTGACTCCTTCCCACCTGAAACACTTTGAAGTATCTGAATTCCAGACCTTGATTCAGGACTACAAAAACCCAGAGAAAGATGAAAAATCAAATGTCTTCGCTCAGAAATGACATTCTGGAGCCCCTCACACCGGGGCGTAACTAGAAATCACAGGGCCGCATAGCAAACTGTTGTATGCCCCCCCCCCAAAAAAAAACAAATTACCACACCCATGTGGCACAGTACCCAGGCAACAGCTTATATTCATTTCGAACAACAAAGTATGCAGTATACTGTATGCAGCCCCTGAAGGACACACATTGCCTACCTCCATCAGTACAGTGCAGACCCCCCAGCAGTACAGACACCCACCTACCTCAGTGCAGACCCCCCAGCAGTACAAACACCCCTCTTAGTACAGACACCCCCTACCTCAGTGCAGACCCCCAGCAGTACAGACACCCCCCATGCAGACCCCCCCAGTGCAGACACCCCCCTAAGTGCAGGACATCCCAGCAGTACAGACCCCCCTCAGTAGTACAGACCCCCAGCAGTGCAGACACCCCCCTTAGTACAGATACCACCCCAAGTGCAGACCCCCCTCAGTGCAGACACCCCCCCATTACAGACCCCCCCTCAGTGCAGGACCACCCCAGCAGTACAAATACCTCCCAGTGCAGACACCCCCTCAGTGCAGGACCCCCTTCAGTAGTGCAGACTCCCCCCTCAGTAGTGCAGACTCCCCCCTCAGTGCAGGCACCCACTCTCAGCTCAGACTCCCCCCTCAGTAGTGCAGACTCCCCCTCAGTGAAGACCCCCCCTCAGTAGTGCAGACACCCCTCCATTACAGACCCCCACTCAGTGCAGGACCCCCAGCAGTACAGACACCCCCCAGTGCAGACACCCCCAGCATTGCAGACACCTCCCCCC
Organism: Lithobates pipiens; assembly: GCF_037356315.1. Taxonomy (NCBI): domain Eukaryota; kingdom Metazoa; phylum Chordata; class Amphibia; order Anura; family Ranidae; genus Lithobates; species Lithobates pipiens. The sequence goes on from NW_027507764.1 coordinate 475,818,265, forward strand.
TGAGTAGTGCTGATGCCCCCCTCAGTGCAGACACCCCCATTACAGACCCCCCCTGTGCAGGACCCCCCAGCAGTGCAGACACCCCCTCAGTGCAGACACCCCCCCAGTGGTGCAGACACCCCCCAGTAGTGCAGGCTCCCCCCTCAGTAGTGCAGACTTACCCCCTCAGTAATGCAGACCCCTTCAGTAGTGCAGACCCCCCTAGTAGTGCAGACCCCCCCTCAGTAGTGCAGACCCCCCTCAGTATTGTAAACCCCCCCCTAGTAGTGCAGACCCCCCCAAGTAGTGCAGACCCCCCTAGTAGTGCAGGACCCCCCCCCCCCTCAGTAGTGCAGACTTCCCCCTCAGTAGTGCAGGCTACCCCTACAGTAGTGCAGACTCCCCCCTCAGTAGTGCAGACCCCCCCCCACAGTAATGTAGACTCCCCCTCAGTGCAGACCCCCCTCAGTAGTGCAGACCCCCTCAGTGCAGCAGACCCCCCTCAGTGCAGCAGACCCCCTCAGTGCAGCATACCCCCCCTCAGTAGTGTAGACCCCCTCAGTGCAGCAGACCCCCCCTCAATAGTGCAGACCCCCCAGTAGTGTAGACCCCCCTCAGTGCAGACTCCCTCAGTAGTGCAGACCCCCCCTACACAGTGCCGTGTGTGTCGCTCGAGCGTAGGCTCCTCCTCCTCTGTGGATGTAAACAGAGAGGAGGGGGAGGCGGCTGCGGTCCATGCTGCTGTGTCCCTGTCCCGGCACAAGGTACTACAGAGAGCAGTGTTAGTGATGCGGGCGGCTGCCGCTACCCCAGCGTGTCACCCCTTTGGCGGGTGTCACCCGGAGCGGCCAGCACCCGCCTACTAACACCACTCACCAGGCCCCAACTCGGCTGCGGGCCCCATAGCGCCCGCTATGGCGGTAGTTCCGCCACTGCCCTCACATTGTATTGGGAATCCTGTGTAGTTTTCCCCTATATTTTGTACAGTAGCAGGGCACTGCACAAGTTGGGTCCCAAAGCCATATTTATTTAAGCACTGTCACCTGAGGAGGTCACATACTCCTTATATCCAGAATCAGTTGTATTGTAGCCATCTGTGAAAGAGGAAGGAACAGTGAAGGTGCTCCAGTAAAGGTAGGTATCAGTGGGTCAGGAGAGACACCTTTGCAAAGACACTGCCACTTTATCCTAAAGGAGCAAGGTGACAGTGTATCTTTAAGTGAGTTTGAGCATCTAATTTGAAAAAAAATGTCATCCACACTCCCTGGAGTATAGTGCATAAAGAAAAAGCTAATGATGCCCCTTTTCACATCTGCTACTGCTGATAATAATAATAATAATAATAATAATCTAATAAATAAAGTTAGTTATAGAAGGAAATGCAATTATGACCTTATTGATATCAGAAAACAATTAGATATAGTAAATAACAGTAAACAATTAAGGTGTTCAATGTTCAGTATAGTAGATTGCTGTATTACTCCAGGCTGCAATATTACAATGATGATATATATACTATGATATATATATATATATATATATATATATATATATATATATATATATATATATATATATATATATATATATATCATAACACTTAGCTAGAGGAATGCATTCCATTTTTTTCTTTCTAAATCATTAGCAGATAATTTCTATAGTAAATACGGTTTGCCTCTATGTGTTCTTTTTCCATCAAACATCTCAGGGCTTCACATCTGTCTCAGAGGAGTTTAAGGAATAGGAAAGTGATGCAAATTAAGTTGATACAGTCTGGATTCCAGTACGCAGGTGGTGTAAATTTTGCTGAAACAATTCAATTCCAGCAATTCAATTTATATGGAAAAGCATAGTGTGATAAATGAAAGATGATAAAGTAAAAAACTGCAATGAAAATGCATGCAAAAAAAAAAAAGATACTTTACCATGAAAAAGTCAAATGCAAGCTTTTTGGTAGGTCAGTCTATAAATAAATGTTTTTAAGATCATGAATAAAAAAATCCAATTATATTATGTTAGAAAGGTCAGATATTTATATTTAAGGTGAATTTTTTTTTATATTTTACTGTTTAATGAATGAAAATTTAATATTATATAATAATAACAATAAAAATAGACTTCGGGAATATTAAATATATTTTTTTCATGGGATAGAGAGGATTTTCTCCCATCTAATCTATAGAAGATACCAATAGGGTGTCTTATTTATTGCAAACCCCTGAGTAACTTTATAAGTCTGAAACATTAAAGAACACTATCATTTTTCAAATAAGCTGTACCTTGTATCATAAATAGACATTCTTAAAGAGGAGCTTCAGGCTCCCCCCGCCCCCCAATTTTTTTTTTATTGTTTTTTAAGTCAGCAGCTACAAATACTGTAGCTGCTGACTTTTAACCACTTGCCGCCCGCCCTATAGCAAATAGACGGCTGCAAAGTGGTTGCATAATCCTGACCGGGGGCGCGCATCGCTGCGATCGTTGTTGCGGGGTGTCAGTCTGACACCGGGCAACTATGATCTCGGTAAAGAGTCTCCGACGGAGACTCTTTACCACGTGATCAGCCGTGTCCAATCACGGCTGATCACAGTGTAAATAGGAAAAGCCGGTGATCGGCTTTTTCTCACTCGCGTCTGTCAGACGCGAGTAGAGGAGAGCCAATCGGCTGCTCCTCTGACAGGGGGGGTCTGTGCTGATCGATTATCAGCACAGCCCTCCCGAGGATGCCCACACTGGACCACCAGGGACGCCACCAGACCACCAGGGATGCCAAGGACAAGGTATGCCACCCTAGACCACCAGGTATTCCAGTCAGTGCCACAATGGATGCCAATCAGTGCCCATAATGGATGCCAATCAGTGCCCACAATGGGCATCACTGATTGGCATGCATTATTGATTGGCACTGATTGGCATGCATTAGTACAATATATTATAATACAATACCGCCTATCAGTTCCCATCTGTGCCACCTATCAGTGCCTACCCATGCCCACCTGTGTCGCCTACCCATGCCCACCTGTGCCGCCTAACCCATGCCCACCTGTGCCACCTATCCATGCCCATCCATGCCAATCCGTGCCAATTTGTGCCACCTATCAGTGCCCATCCGTGTCGCCCATCAGTGCCGCCTATCAGTGCCACATATCGGTGTCCATCAATGCCACCTCATCAGTGCCACTTCATTGGTGCCACCTCATCGGTGCCCATCAGTGCCGCCTTATCATTGCCCATCAGTGTAACCCCATCAGTGCCCATCAGTGAAGGAGAAAACTTACTTATTTGCAAAGTTTTTCAAAATTTTTGGTATTTTGTTATTTGTTTAGCAAAAAATAAAAACCGCAGAGGTGATCAAATACCACCAAAAGAAAGCTCTATTTGTGGGAAAAAAAATGATAAAAATTTCATTTGGGTACAGTGTAGCATGACCGCGCAATTGTCATTCAAAGTGCGACAGCGCTGAAAGCTCAAAATTGGTCTGGGCAGGAAGGTGTTTAAGTGCCTGGTATTGAAGTGGTTAATATTAGGGCACTTACCTGTCCAGGCATCCAGCTGTGTGCTCACCTGAGACAATTCGTCAATCAGCTGTCAGGTGCTGGCGTCACCATCCTAAGGGAAACTGGCAGTGAAGCCTTGTGACTTGACTACTGGTTTCCTACTGCTCATATGAAGTGTCCCAAAAGGCTGCAAGGGGATAAGGGGAGGCAAATTGGCAGCACAGTTTACCACAGCGAATTGATCTGGAATTGGGAGCTGGTACCCGTCAAAACCAGGTACCCTCTCCCCCTCTACCCAAAAAGGTGCCAAACGTGGCAGTGGAGGGAGAGTAGGTAGACGAACCAAGCTTCCCCTTTTGGGTGGAGCTCTGCTTTAATTTTCAGTTGATTTTCCAAGCCTGAGAAGATGCTATCACTCTGCTGAAGGCAGGAATGAGTGTTTCCCCAGTCTTCTCTTCCCCAGTGATTAGAGCGCAACAATGTAAGTTCAAGGTCTACTGATGAAGCCCAATGAGAGGGCGACATGCATTTAGAGGTGAAGAGCCGAGCCTGTGACATCACGCAGTTATCGATAGTTCATGCCCGTAGTGAATGAGTGGGCATTTTTTATATATGCTATTTTAACTTTTGGATCTTGTAAGTGTGCCTTTTATTGAGGGCTTTTTTAATAAATGTACAAACAGTAAGCACTATGATATCTGTGTTTGTTATTACATGTCAATAATCCTATTGAGAAAGGCAAAGCTGAGCTGTAAGGAGGGAGAGAAGGGAGGGTGTTTCCTGGAAGTTACCTAAGTGAAGTTACCAATACAAACGGGCAGCCTGAGGAATATAGGAGCTCCTGCTATTAATACGTGGAGGAGAGAGGTCATGGAGGAATTCAAGAGAGATCTTTTCCTGAGTTTTTAACTCATCTGTGATCAGGCAATTTGGCTGGTGATGGTGTGCACGTGTTATTGATCTCAGAGAGGATGGATATACACAGCAGTGATTGTGTTTCATGCATCAAGATATATTAACTGTTTCTTCACCAAAGAATAGGAGTTTTCTTTCATAATTTTTATTTAATTTTAGATTTTTCACATAGACCGGTTGCACTGTGATATTTATCATTGTATGGAAAATAGGGATGGCATAATCATTTTGTATGTAATGAACTAAAGACACATAGCGCTGCATTATAAGGAAATTATCGTTTTTATTAAGTGTGGTGAATCACTGTGAGTGCTATAGCAGATGTGAAGATATGTGTATTGTATTTACACTGCTGTTTAGATTTTTTCCTTTTACTTTGCCACTGATTGTCTCTTCACACTTTAACCGCTTCCTGACCGCTTCACGCAGATATACTGTGGCAGAAGGGCACATACAGGCAGATTAACGTACCTTATTAAATCAACACATTTCCAAACAAATGAAAATCCAGCAGCGCTTATTTGTAAAATAAACATCTACTTGTGGTGCAATATAACCCTTTCATGACTAAGCCTATTTTTGGAATTTGGTGTTTACAAGTTAAAATCCATATTTTTTGCTAGAAAATTACTTGGAACCCCCAAACATTATATATATATTTTTAGCAGAGACTCTAGAGAATAAAACGGCGATTTTTGCAATATTTTATGTCACATATTATTTGCGCAGCGGTGTTTTAAACACAACTTTTTGGGAAAGGGACACTTTCATGAATTTAAAAAAAAAAAAAACAGTAAAATTAGCCCAATTTTTTTGCGTAATGTGAAAGATAACGTTACGCCGAGTAAATAGATACCAAACATGTCACACTTTATAATTGCGCGCACTTGTGGATTGATGACAAAGTACGGTACCTAAAAATCTCAATAGGTGACGCTTTAAAAATTTTTTACAGTTACCAGGTTAGCGTTACAGAGGAGGTCTAGTGCTAGAATTATTGCTCTCGCTCTGACGATCGTGGCGATACCTCACATGTGTGATTTGAACACCGCTTACATACGCGGGCGCGACTTCCGTATGCGTTTTCTTTGCTTCGCGAGCTCGCGGGGACGGCGGGCGCTTTAAAATTTTTAATTTTTTTAATTTATTTTATTTATTTTAAAATGACTAAATTGTTTAAAAAAAAAAATGTGATCACTTTTATTGCTGTCACAAGGAATGTAAACATCCCTTGTGACAGTAATAGGTGGTGACAGGTACTCTTTATGGAGGGATCGGGGGTCTAAAAGACCCCTCACCCCTCCTTTACACTTCAATGTATTCAGATCGCCAAAAACGGCGATTCTGAATACCGTACATTTTTTTAAAACCGGCGCCATTGGCAGCCGAGTAAACAGGAAGTGACGTCATGACGTCGCTTCCGTGTTTACTATGAGGAGACTGGAACGAAGCCGATTACAGCTTCGTTCCAGTTCCTCCCCAGCAGCCGGAGGCAGCACAACTTGAATCGGTGCTCCCGATCGAGCGGGAGCACCGGTAACAGCGGCGGGAGGCGGCGGGAGGGGGGACGTCCCCTCCCGCTCCTCCGGCATAACAGCCGAGCGGCTTTTAGCCGAGCAGCTTTTAGCCGCATCGGTTGTTATGCCTGGATAGCCAATCGCCTGCTGAAAAAAACGGTACTGGGATGATGCCTGCAGGTGCGGGCATCATCCCGGAAAGGGTTAACTAGGGCTTAAACATTAAATGCGTAAAAAGTAGTGAACCGCTGACACCAATGAAGGTCACCTCCACATGTGTTGAAAACTGTAGGTACACTCAAAGGGGAGTGTGAGACAGAAGAATCCCCCTTGGTATTGTGCTTACTAGACTCTCAGAGTTAATCAAGCCCATCACACAACCATAGGTATGGGAACTTGTCACTACTTCCAGCTCTGTATTTCCTTAGTATCTCAAAAGAATATATAAAAACAAGCAAAACATAGTGTAATCCCGCAAAGAAAGATCCTTTAATTTAATTTGTAAAATCTTCAAATGATACACTCACAAAAGTAAAAACATCATAGACATTGATTCAAATCTTGCTACACAGTTTCAAATGTACATAGACACTCCTACCACCATCGCAGGTGTTCACAGACTCCACTGCAGCCGCTGGGGGAAAGCCCGTCAATCACAAACAACTGCCGTCACTCCACGTCGTATGGCTTCACCTGAGCTGTACATTACCCTTTTAGGAGGTGGCTTGCGGGACTCAATGTCCGTGGGGATACCCGCATTTGTCTCATGGTGAGGAAGAATAGGGAGATGCTAATGTAAACAAGTATCTCCCCGTTCTGCCTAATAACAATTGTGATCACAGCTTCCTGTAATCGGGAGTGATGATCAGTGACGTGTCACACACAGCCCCTCCCCCACAGTTAGAATCACTCCCTAGGACACACTTAACCTTAACCTAACCTTAACCTACACTTAACCTACCGCGCCACCTAGTGGTTATTCACTGCCAGTAACATTTACACAGTAATCAATGCATTTTTAATTGCACTGATCGCTGTATAAATGTGTATGGTCCCAAAGTGTCCAATGTGTCTGCCCTAATGTATATATATATATATATATATATATATATACATATACATACATGTAGCGCCCACCACCTTTAGGCGGGTGCTAAATAGGTTTAGGTAGGGTAAAGCCCTGTACACACGATCAAACAATCCGGTGGAAAAGTCCGGCGGACTAAGATGTACACATCAATCTGTCTGCCGGACTCGCATTTCGGCGGACAATACGGCGTGTGTGTGCTAGTCCGGCAGACAACACAGCCGTGTGTGTGCTAATCCGCCGTACTTTTGAAAGGAATGGACTTTTCCTGCCCGGAGGAAAGTCCGCTCATTTTGAGCGTGGCTCCAGGTAGCCGGACCAGCGAAGGAGGCGCCGCTGGCCCCATCACCTGGTATGGACTTAAAGGGGAATCCCTATGCCGAAAAAACGGCGTGGGGGTCCCCCCAGATATGGGGGTCCCCCAGATCCATATAAGACCCTTATCTGAGCACGCTATCCGGCTGGCCAGGAAAGGGGGTGGGGAGGAGCAAGCACCCCACCTCCTGAGCCGTACCAGCCCGCGTGCCCTCAACATGGGCGTGCGGCCCCCCCACCCCAAAGCACCTTGTCCCCATGTTGATGAGGACAAGGGCCTCTTCCCAACAACCCTGGCCGTTGGTTGTCGGGGTCTGCAGGCAGGGGGCTTATCGGAATCTGTGAGCCCCCTTTAATAAGGGGCCCCGGATCCCGGCCCCCCACCCTATGTGAATGAGTATGGAGTACAATGTACCCCTACCCATTCACCTGTGAAAAAAATGTAAAAAAACACAACACACAAGGGTTAAAATAGTTTATTGCACAGCTCCTGGGGTCTTCTTCCCTCTTCGAGGGTCTTCTCGCCGGACTCCTCTGCTATCTTCTGCTAGCTCTTTTAGTAGCGGAGGAGCCTGGCTTTCTTCTTCACCGCCACCCTCTTCTTCCGACTTCGGGGGTCTTGTCCCCCTCTTCAGTTGTTCTTGCCGGGCCACTGCGCCTTCTTCTAGCTCTTTTACAAGCGGTGGCCCGGTCTTCTGTCACCGCTGTCTTCTGGACTTCTGTTCTTCTCTTCTCTTCTTGAGCTGTTGCCTCGTCGCTGTCTCTGGTCACAATGACAGGGACGTGGCGTGCGGCAACTTATATAGGGACATCGCCGGATGATGTCCCCGCCCATTATGATGTCACAGTCCCAGCATCCTCTGGGGACTACCTGGAGCCACGCTCAAAATGAACCGACTTTCCTCCGTGTGTGTGAGCAAGTCCGTTCATTTCAAAAGTACGGCGGATAGTCCAGCGATTCGGCGGATAGTCCCGCGGACTTAGTCCGCCAGACCTAGTCCACCGCAAAAGTGCCATGTGTGGGCAGGTAGCTCGTTTCGAAAGTCCGGCGGACAGTCCGGTGGTTTGTCCACCAGACTAAGTCCGCCGGATAGTCTGATACGTGTGTAAGCGGCATAAGTGTTAGGAAAAATTTAACCAGGGCCTTGCATTTTTAAGCCTAGTTGCTTGTTTTGAGAGAGGGGAGTGACAGAGTAGAGAGGAGAGGGTGTGGACACCTGCATTCTGACCCTGAAAGATCTCCCTTACCTTCCATTATAAATGCTCTGGAAGGAAGGCGGGCTGGGGACCAGGGTGCAGGCAGTTTGTATGGAGAGCCCTGGACCAATCATTAAATTGTATTGGCAGGGGCAGGACTCGCATATAAGCTGGCGGTCACATGCTCCGGGAGAGGATGGGTAGAGTCTGGAGCAGAGAAGGAGAAGAAATGTAACCAACAAGGAGCAGGCTTGAAGGCCTGGGGGTTCAGAGACCCCAGTGCTGGATAGCAGGAAGCAGAGGCCTCAGCGCCGGTAATTACAACCGCCACAATGTAATCTGCAGGAGAGGACCGGGCATCCCAGCCTGGGATGTATATGACTATGCGGAGCGGGAAGTAGCTACAAAGAGGAAAGTGTAAACTGGGGTTGACTTTCGGTGGCAATCATGGGCTGTCAATGGAGAGCAAAAGGAGTGCAAAGGGAGTGCAACCCAGCAGTGCTTATCCGTCAAGGACTTTCCTGAAATAACGCCGGGACGATTGCAGGAGTCAAGATAGGCAGGTGAGGCCTGGGGCTTCCAGCATCCATATACCACATTGTCTTTCAGAGGGGCATTGGTCAGTTTACTATAGGAAAGGACATGGAAACAGAAATGGGAACCAGAGTCTTCAGGCAACTCATATCCTTTAACAGCAATGTAACATTCACCAAGCAAGAAATAAAAGTTTTCAAAGTTTATTGGACTGTCTGCTGTTTGTGAAATTCGTGCAGGGGTGGAAGAATGGAAGCAGTTAACAGAAAGGTAAGAACACACCCAGCTGCTCCCAAGGGAGTAGTATATATATATATATATATATATATATATATATATATATATATATATATATATATATATACACACAGTATCTCACAAAAGTGAGTACACCCCTCACATTTTTGTACCTTGTATATGTTTGCTTGTATAACAGTATAAATTTGCTGCCCCCTCAAAATAACTCAACACACAGCCATTAATGTGTAAACCGATGGCAACAAAAGTGAGTACACTCCTAAGTGAAAATGTCCAAATTGGGCCCAATTAGCCATTTTCCTTCCCTGGTGTTATATGACTCGTTAGTGTTACAAGGTCTCAGGTGTGAATGGGGAGCAGGTGTGTTAAATTTGGTGTTATCTCTCTCACTCTCTCATACTGGTCACTGGAAATTCAACATGGCACCTCATGGCAAAGAACTCTCTGGGGATCTGAAAAAAAGAATTGCTACTCTACATAAAGATGGCCTAAGCTATAAGAAGATTGCTAAGACCCTGAAACTGAGCTGAAACATGGTGGCCAAGACCATACAGTGGTTTAACAGGACAGGTTCCACTCAGAACAGGCCTCGCCATGGTCGACCAAAGAATTTGAGCGCACGTGCTCAGCGTCATATCCAGAGGTTGTCTTTGGGAATTAGATGTATGAATGCTGCCGGCATTGCTGCAGAGGTTGAAGGGGGGGTCAGCCTGTCAGTGCTTACACCATACTCCGCACACTGCATCAAATTGGTCTACATGACTTTCATCCCAGAAGGAAGCCTCTTCTAAAGATGATACACAAGAAAGCTCGCAAACAGTTTGCTGAAGACAAGCAGACTAAGGACAGGGATTACTGGAACCATGTCTTGTGGTCTGATGAGACCAAGATAAACTTATTTGGTTCAGATGGTGTCAAGCGTGTGTGGTGGCAACCAGGTGAGGAGTACAAAGACAAGTGTGGCTTTCCTACAGTCAAGCATGGTGGTGGGAGTGTCATGGTCTGGGGCTGCATGAGTTCTGCCGACACTGGGGAGCTACAGTTCATTATGGGAACCATGAATGACAACATGTACTGTGACATACTGAAGCAGAGCATGATCCGCTCCCTTCGGATCCTGGGCCACAGGGCAGTATATTAACATGATAAAGACCCCAAACACACCTCCAAGATGGCCAGTGCCTTGATAAAGAAGCTGAGGGTAAGGGTGGTGGACTGGCCAAGCATGTCTCCAAACCTAAACCTTATTGAGCATCTGTGGGGCATCCACAAATGGAACATAGAGGAGTGCAAGGTCTCTAACTTCCACCAGCCCTGTGATGTCATCATGGAGCAGTGGAAGAGGACTCCAGTGGCAACCTGTGAAGCTCTGATGAACTCCATGCCCAAGAGGGTTAAGGCAGTGCTGGAAAATAATGGTGGCCACACAAAATATTGACACTTTGGGCCCAATTTGGACATTTTCCCTTAGGGGTGTACTCACTTTTGTTGCCGGCAGTTTTTGCCAGCAATGGCTGTGTGTTGAGTTGTTTTGAGAAGACAGCAAATTTATACTGTTATACAAGCTGTACATTCACTACTTTATATTGCAGCACAGTGTAATTTCGTCAGTGTTATCACATGAAAAGATAGAATAAAATATTTACAAAAGTGTGAGGGGTGTACTCACTTTAGTGAGATACTGGATATATATATATATATATATATATATATATATATATATATATACACACAAAGTTTCTCACAAAAGTGAGTACACCTCTCACACTTTTGTAAATATTTCATTATATTATAATTTTGCTCAGTGTGTGTGTGTATATATATATATATATATATATATATATATATATATATATATATATATACATACATACACTGAGCAAAATTGTAAACGCAACACTTTTGTGTTTGCCCCTATTTATCATGAGCAAAGATCTATGACTTTTTCTATGTACACAAAAGGCCTATTTCGCTCAAACATTGTTCACAAATCTGTCTTAATCTGTGTTAGTGAGCACTTCTCCTTTGCCTAGAGAATACATTCACCTCACGAGTGTGGCATATCAAGATGCTGATTAGACAGCATGATTATTGCACAGGTGTAATTTAGGCTGGCCCCAATAAAAGGCCACTCTAAAATGTGCAGTTTTATTACACAGCACAATGCCACAGATATCGCAAGTTTTGAGGGAGCGTGCAACTGGCATGCTGACTACAGAAATGTTTTCAGAGAATTTGGCAGTACATCCAACCGGCCTCACAACCGCAGACCACATGTAACCACACCAGCCCAGGACCTCCACATTCAGCAACAATCGGTTTGCATAACCAAAGAATTTCTGCATAAACTGTCAAAAACCGTCTCAGGGAAACTCATCTGCATGCTTGTCGTCCTCATCAGGGTCTAGATCTGACTGCAGTTCGGCATTGTAACCGACTTGACTGGGAAAATACTCACATTCAATGGCGTCTGGTACTTTTATAGAGGTGTTCTCTTCACGAACGAATCCCGGTTTTCACTGTACAGGGCAGATGACAGACATCGTGTATGGCATTGTGTGGGTGAGTGCTTTGCAGATGTCAATGTTGTGGATCAAGTGGCCTATGGTGGCGGTGGGGTTATGATATGGGCAGGCATATGCTATGGACAACGAACACAGGTGCATTTTATTGATGGCATTTTGACGAGATCCTGAGGCCCATTGTTGTGCCATTCATCACCTCATGTTGCAGCATGATAATGCATGGCCCAATGTTGCAAATATCTGTACACAATACCTGGAAGCTGAAGACAACCCAGTTCTTGCATGGGCAGCATACTCACCGGACATGTTACCCATTGAGCATGTTTGGGATGCTATGGGTCGACGTATATGACATTGTGTTCCAGTTCCTGCCAATATCCAGCAACTTCACACAGCCATTGAAGAGGAATGGACCACAGGCCACAATCAACAACCTTATCAACGCTATGCAAAGAAGATGTGCTGCACTGCATGTGGCAAATATTGTCATACAAGATACTGACTGGTTTCAACCCCCCCCCCCCCCCCACAATACAATAAAACTGCACATTTAAAGCTGGCCATACACCTATAGATTATCTGCAGATTTTCTATGGTTAGTTGGAAAAAGTGCAACAGATTTCTCAATGTTCGCTAAACTGTGTGGATAGCGGAATCTCCCACTTTTTCCATCTAACCATAGAAAATCTGCAGATAATCTATAGGTGTATGGCCAGCTTTAGAGTGGCTTTTTTTATGGCCAGCCTAAGGCACACCTGTGCAATAATCACTCTGTTTAATCAGCATCTTGATATGTCACACCTGTGAGGTTCGATGGATTATCTCAGGAAAGGAGAAGTGCTCACTAACACAAATTTAGACTGATTTGTGAACAATATTTGTGAGAAATAGGCCTTTTGTGTACATAGAAAAAGTTGTAGATCTTTAAGTTCAGCTCATGACAAATAGGGGAAAACACAAAAGTGTTACGTTTATAATTTTGCTCAGTGTATATATATATATATATATATATATATATATATGTGTATATATATATATATATATATATATATATATATATATATATATATATAGATCTATATATATATATATATATATATATATATATATATATATATATATATATATATATATATATATAATTTGCAGAGAAGCAGCTCTTTTAAAGTGAATCATTAAAAATGCACAACTCCTTCATATAACACAGCCACCAGGGTCCTAGCAACCAACAAGGTCGATGCATGGCCCTGAGCAGGCAACCTTCAGATTTACAAGCAGTGGTAATACTGTCACTAAATGTATGGCTTTCTGCATCAACTGAAAGGTTCACTTCAGCAGGGGGGGTTATTGGGCTACTTGATTTGGCCAAAGTTCACACTGAACTCTGTGACTCAGTAAACCTGAAGCCCATCCCTAGTGCCAGTGGCGGGACAAGGTCATCCAGTGCCCAGGGCAAAGATGCCAACTGCGCTCCCCTCATTCAGCTTAATGGATTCTATGCCCAGTAGTCTCTAACTTGTCAAGATCACTGCTTTGTCAATACTCCTATCAGCATTGTAACAGAAGCAAGGTGCCCCCAAGTCACCCCTTGTCCTGGCTCTGCCTAGTGCTAAAGGCCATGTGCACTGTTTCATTGTTTTATTCTAGCTCCTTCTTCATCCAAATACCTTGTTCTGTCTTCCTAACTGTTTGAATTCTCTACCACTGCTGCTTCTCCACTGGCTCTATCCTGTAGGCTGTATACTGCAACCTGCCTTGGGTCGTCTTTAAGAGACATTGTTTGTTATTTACGAAACCTAAATCCACTTTGCACTACAAGTGCACTTGGAAGTGCAGTCGCTGTAAATCTGAGTGGTAGATCTGAAATGAGGGGAACTCTGCTGATTTTATCATCCAATCATGTAAAAGCAAAAATGTTTTTTTTTTTATCTTCCTTGCATGTCCCCCTCAGATCTACAGTGACTGCACTTTGTAGTGCCAAGTGGATTTGTCTTGTAAATAAACCCCCGTTGTCTGCTTGTTTCACCCCTCCGCTGTTGCTCCTTCTTCCCTAGCTCTTTCCTGCAGAGTATGGGGTTAATTAACTAAAGGCAAATAGACTGTGCATTTTGCAAGCGCAGTTGAAATCTGAAAGTGTTGCTCCAGGGCTTAGGAAATCAGGTGGGGCTTCACATTGCAAAGAATACCCAATCATCTGCAATAAAAAAAGAAAACAGCATTTTTGCTTGCATATGATTGGATAATGGAAGTCACCAAAGCTTTCCTTCTGGATCAACTGTACTTGCAGAGCGCAACAGCATATTTGCTTTTAGTAAATCAACCCCTGTTTTATCAGTACTGTTACACTCTTTTGCAGCAACCTCTCACTCCTGGTTCAGTGCTGTAAGCTATGTGTTGTCATACTCCACTGTTTATGGCTTGCTACTGTGCCACTCCAAAAACATCCAGGTAGCAGAATGTCTGGATTAATGTCAGGCAGATCTTTATGTTTCCGTAACTAGGATGTATAAGAAGTCACACTACACCTCTAGCTAAAATATCTCTTTTTGGTGGACTAACCCTTTATTTTGGACAAGCAATTATCACATGTTTGATTGTGCATGCCTGGCCAGTAGAGTAAAAAGAGACAATTTTCTAAGATGAAACCAGGTTTTTGTATTCTTTGTCTACTTTTTGAATAGCTTTCTCAGTCTGTCTCATTCTCTCTCATAACCTGCAACAGTCCCTTTTCATGTAATCAAGGCAGGCTCAGCTTAACTGGCAAAGCCTAGATGCATCTATATTAAAAGGCAAGATATTATCAGTGTATGTTAAAAAGCCTGCCAGAGCCAACATCACTGCCTGCAGTATCCTTAAATAAATCAATAGAAGGAATCAGGGAAAGCCAAAAATCCTTTAATTCATCAGAGAATTAGCCTTTTTCCTTGCGGTGTTTACATTGGACAATCTAAAGACGAGCCGGCTGCCCATAAATAGTCGATTTCTGCATTAAATTATTTACTTTTTCAATAATAACTTGCTGTGATTTCTGCCCTTATTTATGTTTCAGATTTCCATGGCTCATTTAAATGTATCAAATTCAATGAGTTCAGATTCAGGTATGAAAAGCAATATCAGGTAGCAAATATCTTTACTTAGGCGCTGTTGGCAGCTAAGATCAGTCACTACTTCCTAGCTGTGATTCATAATCTATATCGGTGCCTTTGAGACAGCACGCTATTGATTTTTTCCTGTCTATAATCTAAGACCGTATACGCAGCTTGTTAAACATCAGTGGGAATATAAACTGGGTTTTGAATCAACCAAGGGAGTTTCTGTTAGCAAGGCACTTAGTTTCAGGCTTTGAGAAAATCTTTACACAACCATGTCATCTTGCAGTGTTTTAAATAGAAAATTCAATGTCAGTTATTTATTGAAACATTTTCTATTAGGTTTTTAAAATAAGTAGGAGCAAAAGTCCGGCAGTGATACTTCTATGTAATAGACAAGCTGATGTGTCATTTAACGAATCACTCATTCAGTAAAGAAGATTGCAAAATTGTAGTCGATATGTAGACTTTGAATTAAAAATAAAAAATCCAATAAGAATATTCACAGATTATGAAAACAAAGAATGACAACAATAACGTAATAGAAAACATGTTTACCACGTTTCACTTTGAAGGAAGGGATTAGGTTAAAATCCTTCAAGGCAGCTTTCAGAGTTATAGTTGGGCAGGGATGATGCCTCATTTAATTTATTTGATAGCAGATGCTGTGGGATTGTCTGATAGGAAGGTTGCATAACAATTTTGTATCCAGTATACTGATGTATGTGTATGCTGGGTATTTGGACTTCACAAGGCCCTCTTGGCTCTGCAAGGCACACCTACATCATAAAGAGTGCCAATTAGCCTACCTCTACCTGTATCACTAGAAGTTGAGGCTTAGCGCACCGAGAGGAGGCGTCACACAGACCTCAGCAATGGATTTCCACAGACAGAAGGCAGTTTGCAAAGTTTGTTTTACTAGTGTGTACTTGCTTCATTCAACAGTACCAAGCCCTGATGAAGAGTAAGGAAGTACCAAATGTACCTGGGTTCAGTGAAAGGTGGATTCAGCAAACTTTACTTTAAAGCGCAGGTCCGCTCAAAAAAAAAAAAAATGAAAAAAAAAAAACAGCAGCTACACATACCGAAGCTGCTGGCTTTTAATAATAGGACACTTACCTGTCCTGGAGTCCAGCGATGTCGGCGCCGCAGCTGATGTTTCCATCAGCTATCGAGTGCTGCCATCGCCATTGCAGGTAATTCCTTTCGACTTCACGCCGGAAACCCTACTGCACATGAGCGAGGCCTGCTCCTCTCTCCTACTGGCCCAGCGACAGGGGAAGGAGGAGGGAGCCCCAGCCGTGACGTCAATAGCCACGGCTGAGGCTCCCTGGAAGTGGAAATGGATTCCTGTCAAAGACAGGTATCATGTGCCCCCTCCCCCCTGAAAGGTGCCAATTGTGGCACCGGAGAGGGGGAGAAATCAGATGAGCACAATTTCCACTTTTGGGCGGAACTCAGCTTTAAGTTTAGGTGCCAAATGTGAACCTCATTGAAGTCAATGGGAGATGAAAAAAAAAAAAAACACTAATGGTCTTCGAGCAAAATAGGCAAGGGATTGTCAAACAAATGTCATGATAGACTGGACACTCCCCTGGGGAACATGTCCCCTTTGGTAGGGAGTGGGGCTAGCAATTTTAATACATCTCTAAACCGGTCAGTGATATGTAACTTCCCCGCAGGGGATGAAAGACAGGAGACTGGACCCTGGCAAGCAGGAAGGCTGCAGCAGAAAATGGCAATCATAGGATGTGTGGGCAGTAGAAAATCAGCATGAGGTCTGCTCAAAATTCCATACCAGACCCTTAGGCTTTGATTTACTAAAACTGGAGAGTGCCACGCAGCTGTGCATGGTAGCCAATCAGCTTATAACTTCAGCTTGTTCAAGTAAGCTTTGACAAATAACACTGGAGGCTAATTTGTTTTTACGCAGCGCTACACAAGATTGTGCAATCTCCAGTTTTAGTAAATCAACCCCTTAGGGTCTAGTATGAATTTTAGGAAAGAACCTCATGCAAAAAAATGCTTAACCCCTCTCTTCCCCCCAACATAAAACAAAACAATACCAGATCCTTATCTGAGCATGCAGACTGGCTGGCCAGGATAAGAGAGGGCCAAGCGTGCTAACCCCGCCTCCTGAACCATATCAGGCTCCATGTCCTCAGCATGGGGGGTGGTACTTTCACTGTATCCCAGTGTTCATTAGGCAAGGGCCTCATCGAACCACTCAGGCTTGGTGGTTGTGGAGGTCTGCATGCAGGCAGATTATGGACGTCTGGTAGCTCCACAAGAGAATGGGTAGATAAAACCGCTACTCATTCCCCCCCCCCCCCCCCAAAATGTAAAAAGTATATAATCATACCACATCTTTTGACAAGACCTTCAATAAAAAATAAAACGCCAGGTCTTCCTGTCACATCTCATTTATAGGTAGTATATGCGCTTTTAAAATGACAATACTCCCAAAACTTCTCTACATCTTTAGAGCACTTCCAGTCAACATCTCCAAAACAAGACTAAATGCTCTCCAGAGGGAAATCAATAAATTCATATGGTCAGATAAAAAACTCAGATTCAGCTATGCTCTGATGCATAGACCACAAATTAAAGGAGGCTTGGGATTTCCAAACATCTGGTAATACTTTTTAGCAGCCAGATTCTCACAACTAGCACAATGGTCTGCACAAATAGATGGTATACCATGGTTATCCTTTGAATATATCTTGATCTTTCCATTATTCCTTCCAGTTCTCCTTTGGTCAGATACAAACTCTCACCGTAAAGTACTTAAACAAAATATAATAGTTGCACACTCTCTCCAATTATGGCTTAAACACAAAAATACTTTTAAACTTTCCTCAGAAGCACCCCCCTTAGCCTCATTCCAAGGGGATCCTAGATTCACGCAGGCATACAATGATTGCAGCGCCTTTATAATGTGGATTAACAATAAACTCACCTCTCTTAGATCCCTTGTCAAGGACCTGAAGTTCCCCGCGTTCGAACACTTTCAACTTCAATATGGATTCCCAAATTCGGAACTTCCTAGATATAATCAAATTAGAAAATTCTTTGAAGATCACTATACACTCTCATTACAACCCCCATAAAAAAATTTTGAGCACATTTGTATTAACTTCCCACGTGCTAGAGGTATAATTTCACTATTATACAGTCACATAAACAGACTCTCCATCCCAGAGAAATCCGGACCTATGCTTCATTGGGAATCTGACCTAAACTGCGCCTTCAGAATCCCATCTTGGGAAATTATGATAGATAACCTCCACAAGAGCTACATGCTATCTCAGTTAGAGAAACACCAATAAAACTACTAACCAGATGGTATCTAACCCCTCAAAAAATTCATGATTTTTACCCTACAACCTCTCCCAATTGTTTTAGAGGTTGCTCAGAACAAGTGACTCTGATACACATATTCTGAAGCTGTAAGTTCCTGAAACCTGGCAAGCTGCAAATGATAAGATTAACCCCCCCCCCGGCGGTATACCCGAGTCTAGCTCGGGGTGAAAATTCAGTACCATGAGCGGTAACCCCGAGCCAGACTCGGGATCGCATCTCTGGATCCAGGATGTGTATGCTTACCTTATCCCCTGGATTCATCAATGTCCCCCCGCTGTGCGACCAGCTCGTCTTCTGCCCGATCTATCATGGAGCCGAGCTCCATTCCCTGTGAGAGTTGTGATGCACGTGGACAAGGGATGAGTGCAAACACTCCCCCCCAGTTCATACCAGAACCTGCAAACGGACATAAAATTTGCGTGAACTTTAGAACACCATTAAAGTGCTAATTTTAAAGGCTAATATGCAAGTTATTGTCCTAAAAAGGGTTTGGGGACCCGGCTCCTGCCCCAGGGGACATGTATCAATGCAATTTTTTTCTTTAGAAACTGCAGTTTTTTCGGGAGCACTGATTTTAATGACACAAAGTGAAAAAAATTTGAAATATTCCTTTAAATATCGTGCCTGGGGGGTGTCTATAGTATGCCTGTAAAGTGGCACATGTTTCCCATGTTTAGAACAGTCCCTGCACAAAATGACATTTCTAACGGAAAAAAAGTTATTTAAAACTGCTTGCGGTTTTAATGTAACGTCTGGTTTCCGGTAATATGGATGAAAATCATTGAGAAAAATGGCATGGGTAGCCCCCCTGCCCATTACCAGCCCCTTTGGGTCTTGTACAGATATTAAGGGGAACCCCGTATCCAAATTAAAAAAAGGAAAGGTGTGGGGCCCCCAGGCCCTATATACTCAGAACAGCAGTATACAGGCGGTGCAAACAAGTAAGGGACTGTGTAGGTTTGTTGTGTTAAGTAGAATCTGTTTGTAATTTTGAACTGGTACATTTTTAAAGTGTAGCTCCAGTCAAAAAATCAATTTTTAAGCTTTTTGGAAAACATAGGGAAGGGTTATCACCCCTGTATAATTTTTTTTGCCGTCCGTCTTTTTTCATCTTACTTTCTGTTGTCTCCTTCTTTTTGCAAGTAGGAGACGTTTGTAAGTTGGATATTTGAAAGTAGGGGCCTGCCCTATATGCTCTGCAGAAATTTGGGCCTAAGGTGTTGGTGTTGACACAACAGTGAAAGCCCTCAAAGTGACTCTTGGTGGGCGCTCTAACGCCCTGCTGTGAACTATTATATCAAGAACTGTAATTACATGCCACTGTTGAACAGTGGTAGAAAAATTGGGCCTTTGGTGGTGGTGGTGCTGGTGCCACAAGACTGTAAATCCTCACAGTTACTCTCGGTGGGCGCTGGAACGGGCCCTGCGGTGAAATATTATATCAAGAATTGAAATTACATGCACCTGTTTAACAGGGGCTGAAAAATTGGGCCTTAGGCACTGGTGCTGGTGCCACAACACTGCAACCCCTCACAGATACCCTAGTTGGAGTGCAGGAATGAGCCCTGCTGCAAAGTATTGCTTAAAAAATTGTAATGACATGCCCTGACACACAGTTCCATGCGTCATAGGGGGGACAGAGTCACCGGGTGGCCCCGCCCTCCGTTATAAAAGAACTGTCAGAAGAAGTGTCACACAGCAGGAGCCTCCCATTGCACAGAGCGGCCCCAAAGAGGCAAGAAGACACTCTGTGGAGGAAGATGCCGGATGAGAACACCGGAGCAAGAAGAAGCAGATCGGAGGAAGAAGAGGATCGGAGAAAGAAGAAGATGGAGGAAGAAACCGAAGGATGAAGAAAGGAAGAATGAAGAAGACCAGAAGAAAGAAGATGAAAGAAGACTTTAATAAAGGAATTGTCAAAGACCGTCTCCTGTCATTTTTAACACTTTTTTGTCACTTTTTTGGTGAAATGGTAGGGGTACTTTTGTACCCCCTTACCATTTCTCACAGGGGGAGGCTGGGATCTGGGGTCCCCTTGTTAAAGGGGGCTTCCAGATTCCAATAAGCCCCCCACCCGCAGACCCCCACAACCACCGGCCAGGGTTGTGGGGATGAGGCCCTTGTCCTCATCAACATAGGGACAAGGTGATTTGAGGGGCTCTCTCGCCCCCCCTCTTTTCCTGTGGCCTGCCAGGTTGCGTGTTCGGATAGGGGTCTGGTATGGATTTTGAGGGGGACCCCCACACCATTTTTTTGCCACAGGGTTGCCCTTGATATCCATACCAGACCCGAAGAGCCTGGCATGGAATTTTGGGGGACCCCCACGCATTTTTTTTCTTAATTTTGTTTTTCTTAATGCTAATGCTAATGACCTGTGTGCAATGCAAATAGCCTTAAAAAACCCATAGAAGACGTACAACATTAGAATCCTACTATAGCTTGTAGTCAAAATATTCGACCGGGAATGTATGATTGCAGCATCATAAGTGAGTTTCGCTGCTCTGTCGAATCTTCTTTAAACATTCCGACAAACACCATAAGCCTTCAATGACAGATTCGACCATAATTCATTTGGATTTTCAGACGAATGCAATTTTTTTACGAAAAACGAAATAAATAAAAACGCATTTCGGTAGTAACTAAATACATTTATTTTTCGGACGGAAACGAAATTCCGAAACAAAATATTTCAGCCTGCACATGTCTACTGGTGAGTGCCTGTAGGAAGCTCTTTTGATCTAGGAAGACCTCACCGAAACAGTTTCTGTATAGAACATTAAAACTAGAGGACAGAACACTTTGCATTTTGGGAAAGAATAATGGGAGCTTTATGAATGGATAGTGCTTAGGCAGTGAGACAAGAACATATGTATTCATTCTTTTTTGTATTCAGTGATATTTTTTATTTTTATTTTTGTTTGGTGGTGGTGGTAGAATCTCTTTAAAGCGGAGCTCCATCCTAAAGTGGAACTTCCGCTCATCGGAACCCTCCCCCCCTACGGCGCCACAATTGGTACCTTTCAGGGGGGGAGGGGGGTGCAGATACCTGTACAGTACAGGTATCTGCACTCACTTCCGGCATAGATATCCGCAGAATCTGCGGATATTTACGCCACTTCCTGCGGGTCGTCCGCTGGGAAACACACGGATCCCAGAGACAGCGGGGACCATCCTTATTGCGCAGCGCGACTCGCGCATGCGCAGTAGGGAACCGGGAAGTGAAGCCGCAAGGCTCCACTTCCTGATTCCAATACCCAAGATGGAGGCGGCAGCACCCGAGAGACAATCGAGAGATCGGCTTCGGGTGCCGACATCGCAGGCGCGCTGGGCGGGTAAGTGTCCTTATTTTAAAAGTCAGCAGCTGCAGTATTTGTAGCCGCTGACTTTAAAAAAAAAAAAACGGCGGAACTCCCACTTTAAGTGCTCCATTCTATAATGTGCCAGTGCTATGTAAATAAAATAAATAATAAATGTACAGGTAAGTAACTAAGGAGTGGATGGAACCTCTACTGTGTCGAGGTCTTGGATTCTGTTCTCACCAGAATGTGCTTGAATTTTTGTTTCCTCATATTTGTTTGGGCTCTCTATAGTTTATTCAATTTCTTGCTACAGTCCAAAGATTTAAAGGTTATGTTCCTTTTTACATAATGCACTGTGTTGTTTGTGAAAATACAGTTTAAAGCAAATGCTATACTTGTAGTCCTTTGCTGTCACACAATATGAGTACCCAAAATGAAAAGAATATTTTGCAGTATATGCTCTCTAGTAATATTAAGGATAATAATGAACAGTCAATTTATACACATGAAAACATAAAACATACAGCTGCAAAGTAAAATCCAATGGTTTCTTCTACATTTACTATAATGTGCCTTTTGTGTGCATTACAGCTTCAAGTCAAACTGATAAACAACTGTTAAAAAGAGCAAATAAATTGCTGGAAGTTTACTGGAATTCCAATATGTGTTGCCAAGTGTGACTGTACATTTTAAGCAATAATTTGCAGTGCTAGATCCAGACATAGATTATATGTAACCTGTTCAATGCTGAGAGGTGAGACAACACTTAGCAGCAGAATATCTCAGCTGACCCTTTTACTGCTCAAAGGATTTGACTGTTGGCCCAATACACTTGACCTCTGTTTGTGACATCTCTTTCTGCTCTCTTATTGAAAATTGTGAAATGGCCATGAGATGTAAAGAACTGCAAACTATAGGACTAAAGATACTTCAGAGAATTGTTACTTTAACATTGTTACAATCAAGACTTTGAGTTGCGGCTTCCATCTAACAGACTTAAATTATTTAGTATGTTCTCTATACAGAATGTTGAATTGACTTAAAGGAAATATCTTTTTTTTTTATATTATTCATTTTTATATGTAATATACTGTGATTACCTTCAACATCATAGGATTTGTCCGACAAGTGTAAAACTGTCCTTTTCAAAATACATACAGCCAAAATAAGATCAAGCTGGTTAACCACTTGCCTACTGGACACTTTTATCCCCCTCCTGCCCAGGCCAATTTTCAGCTTTCAGCCCTGTACATTGAATGACAATTGCGCGATAATGCAACACTATCCCCATATGAATTTTTTTATATATATTTATTTTACACAAATAGAGCTTTCTTTTGAGGGAATTTAATCACCACTGGGTTTTTCAATTTTTGCTAAATAAATTAAACAAGCCTGAACATTTTTCAAAAAACTTTTCATAGTTTGTTATAAAATTTAGCAAACGGGTAATTTTTATCCTTCACTGATGTGCGCTGATGAGGCTCCACTGATAGGCACTGATAAGGCAACATTGATGAGGAAGCACTGATGGAAATTGATGGGCAATGATAGGCTGCACTAATGGACATTGATGAGGAGGCACTGATGAGACTGCACTGATAGGCTGCACTGATGGGCACTGATAGGTGTCACTAATGGGCACTCTTAGGTGGAACTGATGGGCATTGATATGCAGCACTTATGGGCACTGGTAGGTGGCACTGATAGGTGACACTGATGGGCACTGATAGGCAGCACTGATATGTAACACTGATGAGAAGGCACTGATGGGCACTTATCGGCAGCACTGATGGAACTGATTGGCGGCTTTACCTCAATGAATGTAAAGTTTTCTCTGATTGGACGTGATGGAGAGGTGAGATGGTGATGTCACAATGTCTACATCACCCAGTCAGAGAAAGTCTGGTACCCAGAGGATAGGAGGAATGACTGTAGTAGTGGCGACTACTACAGTGATTTTCTTCTTCCACAGGGATCAGTCAGGTATAGAATATGTTTCCTTACATTTGACCAAGCTGGACTGATGTAACTATACAAACATCTCCATACCTGCAATTCAACTTTAAAATTAGCAACTCAAAATCATCCGCACTTCATCATTCACTCCCTTCAAACATACTTATCAATCGCACAGTTCACTTCCCCTTTGTGTGGGAATGGAAGGTTCACACATACCTAGGCATTACGTGGCCTCTAAACCTTTGAGACTTGTATTCCTTGAAACACCAGCAGCAGCTGTACAATCATTTGCAATGTGAGGACAGATCACCCTTGGTTTGGCTGTGTAGCCATTATAAAAATATTTTTTTTTCACATATTTTTATATTTCAGTTGCCTTCCCCAAAACATTTTTCACCTCAGTCCAAACAAAAAATGTTTACACATTCTAGATAAAAGCAAATCAAAATGATATTTCTCTGATCAATTTGGTTGATCAAAAAATGAACATGTAATAGATCAAGTGTCAAGAGGCCGGGGCGCTTCACATCTGTGCTTCCTCAGGACCTTACATTCTTGACTAAAAACAGAGATCTTGTTCAAGAAAAGAAGAAAGAAAACAAACCTTTTTTTCATTTTGATTAGGTGGGAGTGCAACATATTCATTTCAACATGCCACCCGTATGGGTCAAAATAGAGGGCCACTTACATGTAATTGCGTTGAGGGCCACTTACATGTAAAAAGGAGCCCTCAAGAAATGACGTGCCAAGTAACATGGGGGAGCAACCTGATAGCTAATGTCTTCAAACAATAGGTAAATAAATATAGAGAAAAAAATGACCGAGTGGTTCTATTCTGAAAAATACCAATAAGAATGGAATTGGTAAGTTACATTGGGAAATAAAGGTAGATACAAAGTTAAATATCAGCCAGGTAATACAGTGCTTACTGGGTATAGGATCCCAAAAGGATAAGGGGGGGGGGGGGGGTCTCCCCTCAACTATAGATAGAGATTTGAAGATTTTGCAGTCAGTTCATCAGCATGACCCCTATAAAATCCATACAAAGTACATAGTCAATATTATATATGCTGAGTCCTAGTTACTAGAATCCTCACAAAAAAAAGCAGAAAAATATACCTCAATGGTAGTCAGGATTTTACTCAATAATACTGGTAAATCTGGAGTCCTATTGTCCCCTTTAAGGATGCTGTTAGAAATTAAATCTACAAGCAATCCAAAATAATTCAAAATAATCCAATAGTTCAATTTCCTCAATATACATATGGATTCAAGTGAGAAAAAGATTCACTTGGAACAATTTGCAACAATGTGTACACTTACCGTCTAACTTGTATCAAAAAGTCCCCCAGTGCCCAGGGCAAACATGGCAAATTGCACCCCCCCCCCCCGGATGGGGCTAATACCGGTGTAAGGTTTGTAATACATGTAATGTTTGTGACATGCACTGAAATAGTACTAACATACCTTCCAAGCTTTGAAGTTGAGAATGAGGGACATTTCAGGGAGAAAGCGACCTGTGTCATGCATAGTGCACCAGTTAAACTATGATGGCAAGAACAAGGCAATCTGGCATCTCCTTGGTTCCTCAAACATCACACCCTTTAGCTACAGAGGCAAGGCCTGGAGATCTATACATGCTGCGGCTGTGATGCTTTGCTTCTCAGATAATGTACGTTAGCTCTGTAGTAGCTACTATGTCTATGCAAGCAAACCATTCCTGAAGAGTTGGTGGGTGGGAACATTTCTAATGCCTCAAAATTATGATTTTTAAGAATCAGTAGGTGGAGTGTGATGGTACCCCAACATGCATATATGCTGGAAACAAACACAATTGACCTTCAGTGCACTGTAACACGTGCATTAATAAATGCATGCATTATTTTGCATTGGATTGGAAAAAAATATGTCAGGTGCATTTTTTGGTCCAAGTACATAAACAGAGGGGCCACAAATGGTCCTATAAAAATAAATGGACTTATGCAAACAAACTTGCATTGATGTGTCAAAAACAGCACCAACATTAGCTGAATAGTCTAAATGGGTACTAATATAAGCCCTCTCACAGACATCTACATGCTACAGCTATGCAGGCTTGTTGATGTCCTGTACTTGCACCAGACACTCATAATGCTGTATTGTCCTATAGTGGCCCTAAAATGGATCCCCCCCTCCTCTATCAAGAAATTTCAGCAGTGTATGACTCTGCAAACTGATATGTAATCATCTCACAATAGTTAAACAAACATTTTTTTGCTTTTACTTACAATTACTGTTTTTTCCATTTCCTGGTTGATAGATGATTTACCCCTGGCCTGACAGATGCATCCTGGGAAGTTTCTATCACCTTTTCCAGAATGCAGACCCAGAGTTCAAGGCAGAGTTTCAGGTAGTAATGGGAGATGGATTCATCTGCCCTTAGAAGAAATGACCACTGTGAGAAGAAAGGGTAAAAAAAAAAAGTATACAAAGCATAAAAAGTCTACAATTATCTACAAGTATCTGTTTGTAGATCACCATTGCTAAATATTTCTAAAGGTGACTGTTGTAATTTTTATGATAAAAGTAATGTTCCTCTTTAAGGCTTGTGTTATTCTAGTGATCTGCCAATGGTGGCTGCACACCAATGCCAGCATCTGTAGAGACAGTTCTTTTGCTTCTATCGTGTTTGTTATCCGACCATTGTTCTGTTGCTGCTTTCTTAATGGTGAGATCGTTTATGTAGCGTATTGGCCAGTGAGGCAAAGATGCTGTATGAGCAGATACATTTTCTCTGTGAGCATACACTAATTGTCTCAAACAGTATTGATTATGTTGTTGTGGACATTTACCTTATTGCCTTACTGCCAATGCAGGTACGGTACTTATTGTTTCATTATGGACATGTCCCTGAATGGAACAAAACACTAACAGTATTTTACAAAGCCCTCTACAGCTTTGCCCCCGCTACAGTATATCACTAACGTTGTCTCAAAATACCAACCAAATTGTTATCTTCATTCCTCCCAAGACCTCTTACTCTCTGGTCCTCTTGCCACCTCTTCCCATGCTCACCTCCAGAAACTCTCTTTTATGGAATTCCCTACCCCAATCTGTCCTGCTATCTCCTAATCTGTCCATTTTTAGATGATCCCTGAAAACCCTTCTATTCAGAGAATCCTATTCCTCCTCCACCTAACATCTGTATTTCCACTTTCTCCATCAGCTCATCCCCCGCAGTTATTACCTTTTGTATCACTTGACCCTCCCTTTTAGATTGTAGCTCTAACAAGCAGGGCCTTCTGATTCTTCCTGCATTGAATTGTACTGTAACTATACTGTTTGTCCTCAATTGTTGGTGCCATACTGTATAAATTCTGTATATTAAGAATAATAATGTGACCGAATGGTACTGAATATGTAACTGCAGACATGTTTCTGATTGTATCAGTATGGTACAGTATGATACATATTAATCTTCTGTGACCAAGTTATTGGCTTAGTTGTGTCAGTAAAGCATTGAAGATGTTCTTCCACACATGTTTCAGGTATGTCAATACAGTACAGATTTTATCCCTGGGTACATCCCTGGGTACATATTTCTGTTTGTATAATACTGATCATGTGTGGGCATGTTTCTCACTGTGTCAGTGCAGTCATAATTGTTTCTCTGTGGACATGTTTCTGTTTGTGTCAGTATGGTGCTCATTTGTGTCTCAAAGGACATGTTTGCTCTTGTGTCAATATGGTACTGATTGTGTCCCTGAGTAGGTTTTTGGTTGTGCCCGTACAGCACTTATGTTGCCTCTGCAGACATGTCTCAGGACAGAATTGTGTTAACTATGTTTTTTACAAATGCAATTATGAGCCCGATCTTTGTTTTTTATATTGTAACTTTTGTTTTGTATCAGGTAATATTTATTGAAAACTATTTTTCAATTATACAAGAGAGATACAAGACAAAAACAGTAGCTCAAAACAGACAACCACTGTTTAAATGCAAAACGGAAAAGAAAACAAAGATAACAAATAAAATCTTGTACCATTAAGTATCACTGTAAATTATGTCATATCATACTCCAGGTATTATGTTAATACAAATACCAGTACACCCTCTCTACTACAGAGCAGGTAGAATCACACTCAATTTCCCCAGTGAAAACGCCAGGAATATTGTACCTTAACCACCTCCAGTCCAGGGCTTTTCTGGCACTTTTTGTTCACATATAATAATCAGTACTTTTCTGCTAGATAATTAGTATGAAACCCCAAAACATTATATATATATATATATATATATATATATATATATATATATAAATATATATATTTAAAGTAGAGGCCCTAGAGAATTAGTAGGTTTTAGATGTACAGAGGAGGTCTGGTGCTAGAATTACTGCCCATGATCTGACATTTGCGGTGATACCTCACATGTGTGGGAAGATCGCTGTTTCTGTGCGTGAGAGAACGTCAGGCAGCTCACCTTCGCATGTGAGCATGAGAGGACGGGGGAACTTTATTTTTTTTTAACTATTCAATTATTCAATTATTTTTTACACTGCTGCTTCATTTTTTTTTGTATTACTTTTATTGCTATCACAAGGAATGTAAACATCCTTTTGACAGCAATGAGCATGTGACAGGTACTCTTTATGGAGAGATCTGGGGTCTACAAGACCCCAAACACCTCCTCTGCACGTAAAAGCATTCAAAACACCAAGATCATTATTTTTGAATGCTTTTGATTTTTAAAAAGTGGCGTTTCCGAGTAAACCAGAAACAACGTCATGTCATTGCTTCCGGTTTACTGTTGCGAACAGTCGATCAAAGCCGATCCTGGCTTTGTGCCTGTCCGACTAGTGGGAAGTAAGAGCCTGAGAAAGCCACAGAAGGCCGTGGCAGGGAAGGGACGTCCACTCCTGATGCTTGTAATAGAAAGCAAGCGGCTAGTAAGCTGTTCCGATTGCTATTACAAGAGAGCTGCCTGCCGGTTCTACAAAATGATACTAAGGAAATGCCTGCAGCTGCAGGCATCATTCTGGTACAATCACTGACATTCCAGTGACGTACGGGCACATCACTGGATGAGAAGTGATTAATATTGATCACATTCTTGCTTTAATGTCGTAACCTTTGGTCAATTTTTTTGAAACTGAACTACGTCTGGTGCTGGCCCTAAGCTTGGCACATTCTACTGTCATTTGTAAACACAGAAGCGAGGCTTCTGTGTCAACAAATGACAGTACTCCTCTCCTGGTGGCTGCCTGCACTGAACCCTCCCTGTCCCCTACACATTCTAGTAAGAGCAGAGGAGGTGACGAGAGATATACACAGCCACTCTAGTCCAACAGCAGCACCTCCTGCAGCCTGTGCCCTCTCTGCAGCCTGCACCCTCTCTGCAGACTGCACTCTCCACTCTCCTATGGAGGCAAGCTGTAGCCAGGACAGGAACGAGTGGGGGGGTGAAAGGGAACTTGCCCAGGGCACATTGTTGAAGGGGTGTGTTGGGAGCTTCTGCGCCTCTTCTATCTCAGTGACAGCACCAGCTTTTGGCTTCTGAACCCATCCACTCCTTGCAAGACTTCAGTATTCTTACATCTTCCTGAGTCTAGTCCCGGGATTGTCTGCTTTTTTGTCTCTGCCTCGGTTCCTGTCCACCACCTGTAAGGCTTTAGTATAATTGTGTCTAGTCCTGGTTTCTTCTCAGCTTCTGCCCCTGCCCACTGGCCTGCTCAACACCTGTAGCACTTTCCTAGTTGTTGTTCTTCAGGTCTGATAGGTGGTGGACGGGGACAGCTGGGGAATCCGAAAACAGCGGGGAAACCGTGAAAATGCCGCAACTAGACACAGGTAGATCTAATAATACTCAAGCCGTAGAGGTGGTGGGCGGGGACAGAAGCCGAGACAAAAAGCAGAGAATTCTGGGCTAGATTTGGGTAAATCTAATACTGAAGCCTTACAGATGATGGGCAGACAGAAACCGACAGATGATGCCGGTTTTAAACCCGGGCAAATCTAATAACAGTAATGCCGCGTACACACGAACAAACAATTGGGTGGAAAAGTCCAGCAAACTCAAGTCTGCCGGACAATCCCCCCTTGTGTAGCCTCCGGCGGACTTTTTTGACCCGAAAGTACGGCGGACTTAGAAAGTAGTTTTGCACTCCAATATTCCCGCCGGACTTGCATTTTGGCGGACAATACGGCCGTGCATATGCCAGTCCGCCGTACTTTTGAAATGAACGGACTTTTCCCACCGGAGAAAAGTCCGCTCATTTTGAGCATGTCTCCAGGTAGGCGGGGCCCGCGAAGGAGACGTCGCTGGCCCCGCCACCTGGTATGGACTTAAAGGGGAACCCCAACGCCGAAAAAAATCTCTTCTTCTTCTTCAGATGTTGCCTCGTCGCGTCCTCCGCTCACAATGGCACGGACCTGACGCGCGGCGACTTATATAGGGACATCACCGGATGATGTCCCCGCCTATTATGATGTCACAGTCCCAGCATCCTCTAGGACTGTGATACCATAATGGGCGGGGACATCATCCGGTGATGTCCCTATTTAAGTCGCCGCGCATCGCGTCAGAGCCATTGTGAGCGGAGGACGCGACGAGGCAACATCTGAATAAGAAGAGAAGAAGAAAAGAACAGAAGGCGACGACGACAGCGGCAACAGAAGACCTGTAAAAGAGCTAGAAGAAGGCGCGGTGGCCCGGCAGAAGAACCGAAGAGGGGGACAAGACCCTCGAAGTAGGAGGAAGAGGGCGGCGGCGAGGAAGAAAGCCGGGCTCCTCCGCTAGTAAAAGAGCTAGCAGAAGATAGCGGAGGAGTCCGGTGAGAAGACCCCCGAAGATGGAAGACCCCCGGAGCTGTGCAATAAACTATTTTATCTTGTGTGTTGTGTTTTTTTTTTACTTTATTTTACAGGTGAATGGGTAGGGGTACATTGTACCCCATACTCATTCACATAGGGTGGGGGGCCGGTATAATAAGGGGGCCCCCGGATTCCCATAAGCCCCCCGCCCGTAGACCCCGACAACCAACAACCAGGGTTGTCGGGAAGAGGCCCTTGTCCTCATCAACATGGGGACAAGGTGCTTTGGGATGGGGGCGCTCGCTCGTCCCCCCCCTTTCCTGGCCGGCCGGGTAGCGTGCTTGGACAAGGGTCTGATGTGGACCTGGGGGGGACCCCCACGCCGATTTTTTTCTGCGTTGGGGTTCCCCTTTAAGTCCATACCAGGTGGCGGAGCCAGCGACGTCTCCTTCGCGGGCCCCGCCTACCTGGAGATGTGCTCAAAATGAGCGGACATTCCTCCGTGTGTGTGGGCGAATTAATTTCAAAAGTACGCCGTATTAGTCCGCTAAAAAAGTGCCGTGTGTGGGCAAGTAGCCCTTTCGGAAAGTCCAGCGGACAGTCCGGCGGGAAGTCCGCCGGATAGTCCGATACATGTGTACGCGGCATAAGAATTACAGGTACAGAGCAATTACCTTCTGCTGCTTTCAGCTGAGGATATAATCACTGTGAATTTGATTGCTTTCATCATGTACTTGGTAGACCTTTTTTACTAATGTGACTTTGTACTATTATGTTGGAGACCATGTGCTTTAGGCCCCTTCCATACAGAGTGGAATACACTTGCTCAGTGGGGGATATGTCTACGGAACCCTACTGAGCAGGCAGATGACAGCTCAGTTTCCACTCCACTTATGCACTCTGCTCTATGGCAGTAAATGGATGTAAATGGACCAGCTGTTCATTTACCCCAGATTACCATCTGATCTGATCTGGCCAGATGGAGGGGAACTGTTCCCCTTCCATTTGTTTTTAGCCAATCAGATTGGAGGTAGACTGGGGCACATGGACCCATGTCATTTTACACCCACCACCCCAAAGATGTGAATGGTGGGATTGATCGGTAAGGATGAGCCAAACACCCCCAGTTTGGTTCGCACCAGAACCTGTGAACAGACCTAAACTTCGTGTGAACTTTAGAACCCTATTAACCTCCTCCCGCCCACCCTATAGCCGAATGATGGCCTTAGAGTGGGCGGGTTCCTTCGCCTGGCCGTCCCTGGATGGCCTGGTGTTTACTTCCGCAATGCGCGCCGCCGGGGGCGCGCATCGCGGAAGTATTGTATTCGCCGTGTCTCCCGGAGACAGGCAAATACAGATCGCCGTGAACGGCCAATCAAAGCGGCCGTTCACAGCGTGATCGCAGCTGCCAATGGGAGATGATCTCATATGTAAACATATGAGATCATCTCCCATTGCCGTGCCTCTCCCTCCTCACACAGAGACAGCGTGTGAGGAGGGAGAGCGATCTGCGTGTCAGCCCCAGTGCCAGTGTCAGCCCCAGTGCCATCTGTCAGCCCAGTGCCATCTGTCAGCCCCATTGCCAGTGCCATCTGTCAGCCCAGTGCCATCTGTCAGCCCAGTGCCATCTGCCAGTAGTGCCAGTGCCGCCAGTGCCACCTGCCAGCGCCAGTGCCTGCCGTCAGCCCCAGTGCCGTCAGCCCCAGTGCCGCCAGCGCCAGTGCCACCTGCCAGCGCCAGTGCCACCTGCCAGCGCCACCTGCCAGCCCCAGTGCCGCCTGTCAGCCCCAGTGCCGCCCGTCAGCCCCAGTGCCGCCCGTCAGCCCCAGTGCCGTCCGTCAGCCCCAGTGCCGTCAGTGCCGTCAGCCCCAGTGCCGCCAGTGCCGTCAGCTCCAGTGCCACCTGCCAGTGCCACCTGCCAGCACCATAGCCACCTGCCAGTGCCAACTGCCAGTGCCAGTGCCATCCGTCAGCCCCAGTGCCATCAGCCCCAGTGCCGTCAGCCCCAGTGCCGCCAGTGCCACCTGCCAGTGCCACCTGCCAGTGCCACCTGCCAGCGCCACCTGCCAGCGCCAGTGCCATCTGCCAGCCCCATTTGCCAGAGCAATTAGCCAGAGCAAATAGCCAGCACCATCTGCCAGTGCCATCTGCCAGTGCCAGCCCCAGTGCCAGCCCCAGCCCCATCTGCCAGTGACATCTGCCAGCCCCATCTGCCAGCCCCATCTGCCAGCCCCATCTGTCAGCCCCATCTGCCTCCAGTGCCATCTTGCTCCAGTGCCATCTTGCTCCAGTGCCATCTGCCTCCAGTGCCATCTGCCTCCAGTGCCACCTGTCAGTGCCACGTGTCGTCAGTGCCACGTGGAGTCACTTTGTGGGCATTTCCATTGTCCTGGTGCTCCAGGGCCTTCAAAAATGTAATAGGTGGTTGAGAAATAAGATGTGTCATTTATGCTCCTAGAACGCCTGATGGTGCTATTTCAATATTGGGCCTCTGTATGTGGCCAGGCTGTGTAAAAGTCTCACACATTTGGTATCGTTATACTCAGGAGGAGTAGTAGAACGTATTTTGGGGTGTCATTTTTGCTATGTACATGCTATGTGTTGGAAATATCTTATAAATTGACAACTTTGCGTAAAAAAAATGTGTTTTCATTTTTTTTCCACATTTTCCCAAAACTTCTGGAAAAAAAATGAACCATTCAAACGACTCATTATGCCTCATAGATTATACGTTGGGGTGTTAGCTTTCCAAAATGGGGTCACTTTGTGGGCATTTTCATTGTTCTGGTGCTCCAGGGCCTTCAAAAATGTAATAGGTGGTTGAGAAATGAAATGTGTAATTTATGCTCCTAGAACGCCTGATGGTGCTATTTCAATATTGGGCCTCTGTATGTGGCCAGGCTGTGTAAAAGTCTCACACATTTGGTATCGTAATACTCAGAAGGAGTAGCAGAACGTATTTTGGGGTGTCATTTGTGGTATACACATGCCATGTGAGAGAAATAACCTATTACATTGAAAATTTTGTGAGAAAAAAAAAAAATCTTCATTTTGCAAAGAATTGTGGGAAAAAGATGACAACATCAAAAACCTCACCATGCATCTTAGTAAATACCTTGGAATGTCTACTTTCAAAAAAGGGGTCATTTGGGGGGTATTTGTACTTTCCTGACTTGTTCGGGTCGCAAGAAATGAGATAGGCTACCAGTACATCAGATGTGATCAATTTTGTGCGATTCGCACCACAGCTTGTAGACTCTCTAACTTTCACAAAGACCAAATAATATCCACTAATTTGGGTTATTTTTACCAAAGATATGTAGCAGTATAAATTGTGGCCAAAATTTATGAAAAAAAATTATAATTTGCAAAATTTTATCACAGAAACAAAGAAATATGTGTTTTTTTTCAAAATTTTCGGTCTTTTTTCATTTATAGCGCAAAAAATAAAAACCCCAGAGGTGATCAAATACCACCAAAAGAAAGCTCTATTTGTGGGAAAAAAAGGACACAAAATTCATTTGGGTACAGTGTTGCATGACTGAGTAATTGTCATTCAAAGTGTGAGAGCACCAAAAGCTGAAAATTGGTCTGGTCAGGAAGGGTGTTTAAGTGCCCAGTAAGCAAGTGGTTAAAGTTTATGGGACTCAAACGTTCAAAATCTAAAGTGATAATTTTAAAGGGTATGAATTTTAAGGGGAACTCCACGCCAAAAAAAAAGTGT
This sequence comes from Lithobates pipiens, assembly GCF_037356315.1. Classification (NCBI taxonomy): domain Eukaryota; kingdom Metazoa; phylum Chordata; class Amphibia; order Anura; family Ranidae; genus Lithobates; species Lithobates pipiens. The sequence goes on from NW_027507764.1 coordinate 475,852,315, forward strand.
GGCGTTCCCCCTAAGAATCCATACCAGACCCTTTATCCGAGAACGCAACCTTGCAGGCCGCAGGAAAAGAGGGGGGGAACCATACCAGGCCACATGCCTTCAACATTGGGAGGATGCTTTGGGGTCACAGACCCCTCAAAGCACCTTGTTCCCATGTTGATGAGGACAGGGCCTCATCCCCACAACCCTGGCTGGTGGTTGTGGGGGTCTGCGAGTGGGGGGCTTATCAGAATCTGAAAGCCCCCTTTAACAAGGGGACCCCCAGATCCCGCCCCCCCTGTTTGAAATGGTAAGGGGGTACAAAAGTACCCCTACCATTTCACAAAGAAAGTGTAAAAGAATGTTAAAAAAAAGTCAAACACATTTTTGAAAAAGTCCTTTATTAAAAATATATATTTTTTTTAAAAGATTCCAGCGGTGGTAATCCACTCTTGCTATCAGCGACGGATGATCCTCTCTCCGGGGTCCATCGATGGCTGATCTGACCCTGCGACGGGTGATCTCTCCCTTCAGTCCAGCGCAGCGCAGTCCAGTCCATCCATCCTCTGTCTCCACTGGCGGAGACACTGCAGGGATCCCGGCAGCCTGACATTTCTTATATGAGGAGGGCGGGGCCACCCATCACCTGACCCCGCCCCCTCTGACGCAGGGGGGAAAGCCTGGCTTCCCCAATGACGTGTGGGTGACCTCGCCCGGTTACATCAGAGGGGGGCAGGGTCACCCACATGTCATTGGGGAAGTCAGGCTTTCCCCCCCTGCATGAGAGGGGGCGGGGTCAGGTGTCGGGTGGCCCCGCCCTCCTTATATAAGAAATGTCAGGCTGCCGGGATCCCCACAGTGTCTCTGCCAGTTGATAAAGGGTCTGGTATGGATTTTTAGGGGGAACTCCACGCCATTTTTAAAAAAAAAAATTGGCATGGATTTCCCCTTAAAATCTATACCAGACCCGTCGTGTCTGGTATGGATATTTAGGGGGAACCCCACATCATTTTTTATTTTATTTTTATTAATTTTTTTATCAATGACTTTCAATGAGTGTTCTCTGTATTACGGGGAGCCGACAATTCATTATAGCCACGAGTGATTTTAAATGACTTTTTTTCCTGCAGAAATAACACTTTGTGCAGAGATAGTTCTAAGCACGGGAAACTTGCTCCCCTTTACAGGCAAACCATAGACACCCCCCAGGTACGAAATTTAAAGGAATATTACACTTTTATTGTTTCACTTTAAGCATTAATAAAATCACTGCTCCCGAAAAAACTTCAGTTTATAAAACTTTTTTTTGCATTGATCCATGTCCCCTGGGGCAGAACCCAGGTCCCCAAACACTTTTTAGGACAGTAACTTGCATATTAGCCCTTAAAACTAGCACTTTAGATTTCTCCCATAGACTTCTACAGGGTGTTCCATGGCTTTTCGAATTTGCTGCGAACACCCCAAATTGTTCACTGTTCGTTGAACAGGAAAACAGGCAATATTCGAGTAGAACATGAGTTCAACTAGAACTCGAAGCTCATCCTTATTGATCGGGTAGGCCTGAAAATAGACAGGCGGACCCGATCGGACTGGTTGTGTGAAAGGGTCCTAATGCATTTTCTTATAGCTGACTATAGCTCATTTACACTTGCGCTGGGGCTGTAAAAACATGCTGCTAACCTATTTTTTACCACACCTCATTGCTCCTCTTTAAGCTGCAGAGGCAGCAGCTGGGGGTGTACAGATGCGACAACTGCAATATTTTGATTTGCAGTGGCTGCAGGAGCTATTCTCCCTGCCACTTTCAGCATGCACTATCATCTGCCAATGCAACCTATTCAAGTCAATAAGGCCACACCCCAACCTCCCACAATGAACACAGTTGGAGTTGTGCAACATGGGGGGGTAGGTGGTGGGAAGGCAATATATCTTCTCCTCGCCACCTGTCAAACACTTCTGAAATGTGGACCAGTCCCATCCAGTCTTGAATGCTGCACTCTGTTTATGCAGCACACACCTGAACACTGCAGTCTATTCACAACATGCACCTGAATCCTGCAGTGTATTTGCAGTGCAAACCTGAACTCTACACTATTTGCAGTATATACTTGAACTCTGCACTCTATTCACAGTGCACACCTAAACTCTTTACTCTATGCGCAGCGCACACCTGAACCCTGCATTCTACACACACAGCACACACCTGAACTCTGTACTCTATGCACAATGCACAACTGAGCACTGCACCCGATTTGCAGCGTACATCTGCACTCTGCACTTGCATGTGTGTTTGAGCTTTGGGGTGCACACCGTAATTCAATAGGCTGCACACACCTATGCCTATAAACTTTCTAGAAATTGTATCAGATGTAGCGCTACCCCTGAATAAGCTGCTGGGAAATTGCCCATGTTAATTTCCCCATAGATTGTCCCTCAGCCAGGCACACAATCACAGTCACTCTTTGCCTCAAAAAAACAGCCTAAGGGTGCTCTTTGTTTATTTTTGGAGTAACTGGGATAGTGTTAAGGGAATTGGGTGGGATGCTCCAAAAAGAAAACTGTGTACAAGTTGAGGACAGTAAACTTTCTGAAAAGCTGAAGCAGAAGTCCTTGCAATAGCAAACTGTGAACTTGGACTGTAGTAGAAACATTTAAATGTAGACGCCTTTCTTTAGAGCAACCAGAGCAGAGTCCCTTCACAAAGAACTAGATGTACTAAGCTCCTCAGGACAACAGCCGATGTCCCCTTTGGTCAAACATACAGATGACTCTCTAGCACAAGAAAGGTGGCAGCAGCCCAAAAATCTCTAAGATCTCTCACAGCAGTCTGTTCTCACAAATGTCTAGGGAAAGTTGGTTGCCTGCTTTCAACATCCATGCAACACTTTTTTCCTTAGATACCAGGCTAGATCTTGAGAAGACAACCCCTCAGTCAGCTCTCTGTAGCTTCAGTACTCATAGTTACATAGTTACATAGTTAGCCAAGTTGAAAAAAGACACAAGTCCATCTAGTTCAACCATAATAAATAAATAAATAAAATAAAAAATATCATACAATCCCATCCAAATCCTTCCTGATCCCAGAGAGGCAAACAGATTTTCCCTGGATAAATTGTACCTATAAATGTTAGTACCCTGTTATATTATGTACATTTAGGAAATAATCCAGGCCTTTCTTAAAGCAATCTACTGAGCTGGCCAGAACTACCTCTGGAGGGAGTCTATTCCACATTTTCACAGCACCTACTGTGAAGAAACCTTTCCTTATTTGAAGATGAAATCTCTTTTCCTCTAGATGTAAAGAGTGCCCCCTTGTCCTCAGTGTTGACCGTAAAGTGAATAACTCAACACCAAGTTCACCATATGTGCCGCTTATATATTTATCCATGGTGATCGTATCCCCCCTTATTCTCCTCTTCTCAAGAGAGAATAAATTTAGTTCCTCTCATCATTCCTCATAGCTGAGCTCCTCCATGCCTCTTATCAGTTCTTATCAGTCTGGTTGCCCTTCTCTGCACTTTCTCCAGTTCCCCGATATCCCTTTAGAGAGCCAAAACTGAACTGTATATTCCAAATGAGGTCTTACTAATGATTTGTACAGGGGCAAAATATCTCTCTCTCTGGAGTCCATACCTCTCTTAATAAAAGAAAGGACTTTGCTTGCTTTGGAAACCATAGCTTGGCATTGCATGCTATTATTGAGCTTATGATCCGTGAAGAAGCTTGAGCTTATGATCTACCACTCAGGTCCTCAGAAACAGTAAGCTCATGGCAACGCTGTCCTCCAGGCAGAAGTTCTATGTCTCAGCCCCTGTACACACGGTCAGATAATCTGTCGGAATGCGTCTTATCGGACCGTGTCGTCAGATAATCCGACTGTGTGTGGTATGCATCGGACTGATTCCGTCCAAATCTCCGTCCGACCCAATTTTCCAACATGTTGGAAATATTTCCCGACCAACTGGGCTGGTCGGACCTAATCCGATCATGTGTATAGCATTTTGATCGGACCAAGTGCCACGCATGCTCAGATCAAATTCCTACATCAAAGCTATTGGCTACTAGCCTGAATGTAGTCCCATCGTAACTAAATTACGTCATCACGTTCTGAAAGATCGGATTTTTTGCCAACTTGGCCCCGACCGTGTGTATGCAACAGTTTCGGACACAATCCGTCGGACTAAATCCGACGGGCAAAATCCGACGGATTTGGTTGGCAAAATCTCCGACCATGTGTACAGGGGCTCAGAGACTCCCAACACAGACTCCCAACAGCCTTCAGTGCCACCCTCCCTGGGATTAGCAAGGGGTGTATAAATATTAATACCGCTAATTGCACTGCTTCTCAAATTGCATTGCTTTACAATTATATTCCAGAGATCACTAGTGCTCTGGAAAGCAGAGGAAACAGTCAAAACTAACAACAGCTAAAGCACCGAGCAGAGCTATCAAATCACATGCAGCTGCGCTGATTACAGTTAGCATAACTACATTTACCTAACACTAGCACCTATCTGGGAGAGTGCTACACAGATTTTACTCATTGTAGTCACATATTAAGTTACTTATGGGGTGATCAGGGGTTTCAGTGACCTCTGGGTCTTTTTGTAGGTTCTATGTTCTAGAGGTGGTTCTTTGGAAAACTTCATAGGTTTGAAAGAAGCACTAGGTTGCAAGTAATTTTTAATGCATTTTTTATAGTGTTACAGAAAAACAAGAGATCAGAAAGAAGTACGATATACACAGTCTGTCCTTACGTAATAGAGGAAATAGCATGGTGGGAATCCATCACAATCTATTAGAAGCATAAAATCTAATCCGTAAAAGCATGTAACTAGATATCAGTGTGATCGATACCGAAAATTTCTGTTTGGGATCAAGTGTTCTATTTACCCCTCAAGGTTTTGCACTTTTAGGCCATATGGACCAACTTTTATCAAATTTCCCATCTTGTAAAGCAATTAATAGCAAGAAGGTGTTAAAATGTGTAGTTTCTGTAATCTTTATCATCATCTCCCAATGCTGAACACAGTGCGTCGTGGTATGTATTGCGTGAAAGGCTGATAGCCATTGGTTTTCCGAGAATGTAGCGTGTAGATCAGTTTCCCAATTACACATTGCTGTTGTTTTCTTAAGGGTAAGTTTGTTTTGTAAGTGGTTATAGAAAAAGGAAATACCTTTCGTGTTAGTGTTCGTATTAGTGTAAAATTGCCAAGTTTTGGGTGGGGCACAAACTTCTGGATTTGGATGGTTTTTGAGGAAGTTCATAATGCACAAGCAAGAGAACCATATAGTATTAGGTAAGTTGTATTGGGTTTTTAACTGTTCTATGAATTTGGGTTGGCGGTCGTCATACAAGTCCGATATCAAGGAGATACCATGGTCAGTGAAGTCTTTTACTGATAACATTGGGATTTTGGCTTCAAGTAGAGCTAAGGGTAGCTGATAAGTCATGGTTTGGGCTACGGTACTTGTGAACCTAAGGTAAAGCCTCCATGTCAATAAGGAGGTTTGCATGGGCGGAGACAGAGATGTTATATTCCAAGGAGCCCAGTTATCACTCAAAAGGAAAAGTTTTACGTCGTCAGTAGGTGAGATTGACTGTTCAATGTCGACCCATAAAGGGGGTTCCTGAGTGGTGAACCAATATTTGATGCTGTCAAGTCTGTCTGCATGCAGGTAGTCCTGTATATCCACCAGTTCAGCACCTCCAACATTCTTGTAGGCGATGAGGTTGTTTTGGGAACATCTAGCTCTCTTCCTTCCCCAGATAAATGACCAGGCCATACTCGAAAGCTTGTTAAGGTATTTAGTAGGGATAGGGACGGGAAAGGTACGAAATAGGTAGAGAATCTGTGGCAAGATCATCATTTTAAATGTCGTGACCTTTCCCATCCAGGAGAGTTCTCTCTTGGACATCTCTTTAAGTTGGGTGTCCAATTTAGGGATGAGCAAAGCCATATAGTGGAAACGTTATTTGTCAGGGTAATGCCTAGATACACAATACTGTTATCACTCCACGTATAAGGTAGTTGGGTTCTCAGTAAATGTCGTATATTAGGGGGTATTCCTAGATCTATAATTAGGGATTTACCAAAGTTCACCTTATAGTATGACACTTCCCCAAAGTCCATTAGGATTTTATGTGCCTGTGGTAATGAACGTTTCGGGTCAGTCAAGAGTAGGATGACATCATCCGCAAAAAGGTTAATTGAGTGCATGTTTGGTCCATATGGAAACCCCTGTATGAGAGGATGGGTTCTAATTGTTTCGGCTAAGGGTTCTATCATGAGATTAAAAATGGTAGGCGACAATGGACAACCTTGCCTGGTCCTATTCTTTATATTGAAGAAGTGGATAGGAACCCTGCAGATTGCACTTGAGCTGATGGGCAAGAATAGAGAGCTAATATAGCTGTCAGGATATTACCTTGGAAACCAAATTTTGTTAGGACCATTTGCATATATTCCCAATGAACCTGGTCAAACGCCTTCTCTGCGTCAATAGATAACAGCAGAGAAGGCGTTTTGTTCACCCCCACAGAGTGTATCACATTTATTATATGCCTAGTGGCATCAGAAGTTTGTCTCCCCTTCACAAAGCCCATCTGGTCGCGCTGTATAAGTGTCAGTATTATAGACATCAACCTCCTGGCCAGAACTTTTGCATAAACCTTTACATCCGAATTGAGTAAGGAAATGGGCCGGAAATTGGCTGGGGTGGTGGGATCTTTCCCTTTGTTTTGGGAGCGTGACTATATGAGCTCTGAGCATTTCTTGGGGAAAAGAGGCGGTGTCTGCTGCTTTATGAAAAACTTGCGTCAGGTATGGAATTAACGTGAGTTTAAATGTCTTTCGATATTCATTAGAGAAACTGTCAGGCTCTGGTGATTTACCATTGGGAAGGCTATCTATTACTTTTTCTATCTCTTGAGCTGATATGGCAGCGTTAAGTTTGGATAGTTGTTGCGTGGCAAGTCGGGGAAGTTGTAGGTGCCGTAAAAATAAAAAGGATTGGATCTTGGTCGTGGCTGGTTGGACTATAGTGGGGTCTTCTTGTAGGCTATATAGTTTGCGATAGTATTCAGCAAAGTGGTTAGCTATGGCTTGTGGGTCTACTATTTTATGGTGGGTCGTGGTATGGAAGAGAAATGGTATCCTGGATTTTCTACGGGCAAATTTTAATCTGTGTACTAGGTATTTGCCTGCTCTGTTGGCCTTAGCATAAAAATTTAGTTGTAGGCGGCATAGGTGTTTGTCGTATTGTTGGGATAGATGAATTCGTAGTGACTCCCTAAGACTCGAGAGTTCCTTGGTCAAGTTATGTGTTGGGGATATTTTATGTAAGTGTTCCGTATCATTAATTTTTTGAAATAAGGTGTTTAATCGTTGTGTGTGTTTCCTTTTTTCTTGGGCCTCTAATTGAATAAGTACACCCCGCATAAATTCCTTATGAGAATTCCATAGGACAAAGGGGTCTTGTACCGAATCTTTGTTGTCTGTGAAGAAATTGCGTATGTGGTTTAAGATTTTATCATGGGTGCTGGGTTTCTGCAGTAGACGGACATTACAGCACCAGATGGGAGGTGACGAGGAGACACCCTTCTCTAAGATAGACAAAGAAACAGCGGCATGGTCTGACCACGTTATATTATACATTTTGGTAGAGTCCACACATTGGAGAAGCCACTAGGCCATTAGGAATAAGTCAATGCGTGAGTAGGAGGAGTGCCTATGCGAAAAGAAGGTGTAGTCTCTTTCGTAGGCATGGTGGCACCTCCACGCATCAAAAAGTTCCTTAGACTGCAGTATGGTTTGAAGAGAAGCCGTCGTTTTTGGTCTGGTTGTAGTGGTGTCCATTGTCAGGTCCGGAACTAAATTAAAGTCCCCGCAAATGAGGAGATGGCCGTACTTCATAGAGGCCGCTTTTTTTAAGTACTTTCCGTAGGAAGTGAAGTTGGTGGGAGTTAAGAGAGTATAGTGTGATCAGCGTGTAGGGTTTGGAATTAATGTCACCATTAAGAATGATATACCTCCCATTCTCGTCCAGGAAAACTTCCTTGAGTTGAAAAGAGACTGAGTCACTTATAGCCAGAAGGCCCCCCCCTTTTTTGCTGTTAGGTGTACTGGCTATAAAGATATGTGGATATTTTTTGTGGGAACAGTAAGGGACTTTACTCTTTTGAAAATGTGTCTCCTGGACACAGAGTATGTCTGCTTTTTGTGTCGTGGCCTCCTTCCATAAAGAGAATCATTTGGCGGGGTGGTTCAGACCCCTAACATTGATAGACAAACACTTGATTACCATAGTCTGGTTGGTGAGTGTTGGTACGTGTGCACATGTAGTGGTTACTCACTGTGCGAATGAAGGTTCCGGCGATGGAAGATGACCACCAGGACACAGTGGAAGAGGACTTAGCGGTTATCTGGATGGATATCCTGCGGGCTTCTGGCGATCTGTGTATATCGAGCAAAAAACATGAGGAGTATGGGGTAGTAGGAACAAAACAAAAATAAACAGTCAACATATAAAGCATAAGAAATGGATCCAAAAACTGATCCTTGTGCAGAGTCATCTGCTACTTGTTACCAGGAGTAGATGGGGAAGAACAAGTACTTGTCTCCCATCCCTGTAAAAATATATGAGATATTCAGTCATTGTGTCCTGAATTTCCACCAGTTGTTTTCTTTTGAGAACGTTTACGGGATACCTTCTTGCATGTGTGTCGGGTGTACCTGTGGTGTGCCGGTATCCGTCAGCTCAGCTAAAATACCCCACTTCCTTAGGGTTGTGATCCCTTCCTCTAACTTGGAGACCATTAATGTAACCCCGTTGTGAGTGATACAAAGCGTAGCTGGATATTTCCACTTATGGGGAATGCCGTGGTTCCTCAGTGCTTTAGTGAGGGATGCCAGGTTTCTGCGGCGCTGTAGGGTGTGTCTGGATAGGTCAGGCAGCATCCTGATATCAGCTTACTATGAGGGCAGTTTGTCCAGGTTACGGGATGCAGACAGGATTTTTTCTTTCACGTGGTAATAATGGACTCTTAATAGGACGTCCCTTGGTGTTTCCTCAGGAAGAAAGGTGGGTTTGGGTACCCTATGTATCCTGTCCACTATAAGGTCCTGCACTGTCAATTCTGGCACCAGGGTAGAAAACATAGCTTGGGTGTATTGCAGGAGTTGGGTAGATGGGATAGATTCAGGAATACCCCGCAGCTTGAGGTTGTTCCTCCTGGACCTATCCTCGAGGTCTGCGATTTTATCCTTCATCCATTGTATATCTACCATGACATTGTAGGAAGATGTATATTCTCCCATTTTTTGTTCCACCCTATCTACCCTGGCGCCCAGCATTTGTACTTCTTTGTGGCAGTTGTTAATGTCCCTCATCATATCAGAATGAAGGGACGCCCACAAAGACAGCAGCATTTCTTTCAGGGTATGCTCTGAAACTGGTGCATCTGTGGTGGGGAAGTCTGTGATAGGGTCTCCCCTGGGAACGTCCTGTGGAGCTGTGTGGTGTTACGGCTCGCTTACCTCCATTGCTGACTCTGGCGTAACCTGCGGCCTAGTAGGAGAGTGCCTCCGCAGCCTACCTTTGACCGGGCTGCGTGTGGAGGGGCTTGGGGCCTCAGATGAGGAGCGGCTGTGAAACAAAGCAGGGTTGAAGGCTCCGGAAGGTGACTGGCGGGTGTGTGTGGTCTGTCAGGCCGGATGACGCGGCTGTTGTGCACGCGCATCTCCACCATTTTGCCGTGGCCCGCCCTGGCCTGAGGCAAAATAAGAGTCTTGTTTACTAGGCTGCTGTACTAGCTTATGCCACCGGCCCATCTTCGTTGGGTGCACCAGCAGATGAGCTGTCCGAGGATGCCAGTTATGTCCGTAGATCCATTCGGTGGAATCGGATGGCGGTGGATTTCTCTGGTGGGTGATCGGAGCTCTCACACTACACGTCCGCCATGGAGCTCGGTCGCCACGCCCCCTTCCATCTAAAGATTATATCAGACAAAAACATTGTTTTTCAGAATAACTTACCCCTAGACTTGCTTCCTTACTTCTAAGGTTGAACATCCATTTCCTGTGATATTGTCATACCCACTCAAATCTGCTCTATGGGCTCCAGTACCTCTAGGAGTTGAAGCTGTAGCTGTTTTTGTCTATGTCCCCCTGAGTGTACACCCTCCAATTTGAGAATTTATTTAATGCTGAAACTGGAGCCATAATGTTATACCATGCATGTTATTTAAGTGACATTTACTAGTTAAAAAGCTAGCTATAGACAATGATACAGAGCATGTTAACACTGCATAAAGTAGTAATGAGGACAATCATGGCATGTGAATTAAACATAGTTTCACATCAATGTTTTCCACTGTACCTGTTTTATGTAGACCGTATTCATTAACTACAAGGTCACAGAACAAAGCTTTCATTCTGACACTGGCTCCTGAAACATGCTCCATTGTATACTTCGAAAATGTATACTCAATATTTTAGTACAGGAAAAACAGCCCCAGTTCTGCTTTTCACATGAAAGCCATGCAGTACATTACGCAGTGATTGCATAGAAAACCTTCCCCCATTTATATAGCTTTCTTATAAATGTTAAACAACATTAATTGTTGCTGTGGCTTATGGAAGCGTCAGCAGCATTCTATTTGTAGAAATGCTGTAATTAATTTCACCTCCTGTCTACTGTATAGTGACCTTGATTTGCTTTTTTCTTTTCCCTTTTAAAAACAGTGAGAAAAAAAAAACAGAAAAGATTTCAGAGGACACAATAAAAATATATTTTTGTAAAGGAAAAATACAGACACTGTTTAAGTGATGATAGCTTTGAGTGTTAAGTGTGTTAATATGATATGTAATGATGACAAACATAATAAATAAATTATCATGCATTATCACTTGTATTTACAGACGATTTTAAAATAAACAAATATCATAATTGTATAGCTTTATGTACATAACACTATAGCTTAAGAAATTTTATGTAATGGGTAAATGCCTTCTCACACATGGCATAGACGAGCACAGACTTAACTATCCCATGAAAATGTATATGAAATATATAGGGACAGAAAGAAAATGTTGCCACAAGTATTAGACCCCCCCCCCCCCCCCGCATTTGCTGTCCATTACCTGTAGACAGAATAAGATGGGCCCCAGCAGTGAATGTATATAAAAAAGGATCGGCTCTATCATAAAGTGCACAGAAGAGGATGGGACCCTGAAGTGATGGTACAGCAGAGGATCAGTCCCAGTAGAGCATTGTACAAAAAAGGATCAGAACCATTAGTGAGTGTGCAGAAGAAGACTGGCCCCAGTTGTGAGAGTGTGGAAGAGGATTGACCCTAACACTAAGTATATAGAAGTAAACTAAAGAAGACCATCCACCTGCATAAAGTGTCCAGAAAATGATTTACACTAGTGCCAAGTGCACAGAGGAGGGGAGGATTAGCCCCAGCAGTGAGTTTACAGTGCTGCCCCTTTCAGCTGTGCAGTAAAAAACTCCTCCCTGTCGTAGCTCATTGCTCCCTTTCTGCTATTGGTAGTGATAGTAGGGATAAGAAATTAACTTAAATAAAGGAATTAACTTAAATAAAGGAGTAGCAGCAGTGATTTTGGTGTAGACCAAGAGTCTAGTGGCTGGAACTGTAGATCTGCTCACCAGATCCAAGGCGAATTGGGAGGAGAGCCACAGCATGTAAAAAAATGCAAGGAGCCATATTGAAGCTAGGACTGGGAGAGAGTGGTCTTCTTGGTTGCCTTATAGTGCCAAGAGACCAGAGGCTACTTTTAGCCCCCCATTGTTGCTGGGTTAATTAAAAAAACGATGTTGCTATCCTGTGACCGACTGGAAATGTGTGGCTGTTCCTCTGTTGCTGTCCTGTAACGCCAGAGAATGTGCTATTCCAGCACTGTTGCTGTTTCTGTGGTACTGCAAAGAGAGTTACTGGCTGTTCCTGTATTACTGTTCCTGTGCTGCTGGTAAGGAGAGCTGTCATACTGCACTGAGCAGAGGTTGTGTTACTGCACTTACGGTACTGCGCTGCTGCTGAAGAATCCCAGATTGAGAGAGAGAGAGAGAGGCCACCACCAAGGATTCCAGGAACCATTTGGGTGGTGAGAGGCCTTTTGGATATTTGTTCCTGTTATAGACATTTAATATTAATGCCTGCGGAGAGTCAGCTTTGCCCTTGTTTTTTCTTGAATTTACAAATACTCCCATTTAAAATTGAATGCTCCAATGTGAGATCCAGGGCCCTGACACCAGAAAACTATGGGTCCACCGAACAGCAGTTTAGTCATGTCCTCTAGGTCATGTCTGATGTTTTTTTACCATTGTTTTACTTATTTACAGTCTGTTGCATTTGTGTACTGTATCTACTACTATATTTCTTCCATACTATACTTTTATAGAGGGCTTTTAACCTGTTCAATAAAGTATATTTCACATCCATGGGTGTATCAGTGAAAAACTGGCCACAACCAGTCCTCACTAGGAACAGAAAGACTTACCAGCTGCTTCTCCTTAGCCACAAGTGGGGACTTGTCTTGGATTTCTTCTGATCCATGAACAGCATTATAACCCAGTTAACAAGCCACAAAGGCAACATGGACCTAGACCCATAGTCATTAGTGGTACAATCTGGAGCAGAATCATCCATTGGGGCTGAGTGTATTAAAGGACATTCTTAGGTGTAGCAAATGAATGAAAGGGATCCCCCACTCCTGCACAGCCAAGCACACCAAATCTTCACAAGCACCCAAAGTCAGAGAACAGTCCATAGATTTTTTTTTTGTTATTTATTAGGAGGTTAAGAACTTGGATAGGGATGGGAAGTAATGGGATGCCCACTTGAATTCAGCAATCTACAGGGACAATGTCCAATATACATCTATATACAGTCTCCTTCACTTTACTCATATACACACACTTGCTTGCTCCAGCCAAATCAATCTGAGATGATATACCAGGCTCCTAGTTTAGCAGCAGCCCATTACAGGCAGTTAGGTGTAGCTCAAATGTAGTGAAACAGCATGTAACTTCTCCTCTGTGGCCACTGATCACAGCACCACTTTTCCAGACACTGCCAACCCACCTGGCTACAGCTGCCCACACCAGTCCACCCAACTGGCTCTTCACCAGGCCACCAGGCTGACTCTCAGGGGATCTCTCAGGTAAGGCTTGAAGACTTAAGCACACTGCTGTCTTCAAGGGAGACTGGCTACATGTGTAAGTTCCCAACAGTGTTGAACTACTCATTCTGTCCTCTCTTGCTCCTGTGCCCCGGGAAGACCTTCTTCTGTGTGTTTTAGTAGGATTCTTCCATCACTTGAGCCCAGGCCCAATGCAGGACCCCCCCCCCCCCCCCCCACTAAGGGTCACCCCTGAGGGCCAATGACAGCCTCCTCAAAACTGTATCTCGGTTACTTCCGGTTCCGGCGCCGCATGGAGTAGCTGTTCCTCTCACAGCTCCCGCTAACCGCCCTCCACATCGGCCTGAAAATCGGCGTTTTCCGCCCCCAAAAGCTTCACCAGCCTTCTCCACGTCCCCGGCCACGAGATGGACCGGGCCGCGATCGTAAGCGGCCGCCGCCGCGAGGCCGGCCCAGCCACAAATCGAGGCCCCGGCTTCGGCCTACATGGATCCGGCCTGTGCGGCCCAGCCTGAGGAGACGACGCCTGCTATGGAGGTAGGAGACCGGCCTTCTCATCCATCCAGCATGAGTGACACTTTACCACCACAGATCCAGGCCCCCCCTCCTCCATCTAGCCCTGAAACGTCTCCCTTCATGCAGCAGCCACACTTACCTCCACTGCCACAAGACCATCACACAGAACTCCTGGCACAGGCTGTGGCTGCTCTCCTCTCCCCTATGATAGCTGCATCAGTGGAGAAGGCTGTCAGCTCAGGTATGCAGAAAATCCAAGCCCAGCTGGGGGAACATGCATCCAGACTGAATGAAGCAGAGCATCGCATATCCACCATTGAGGACGAACTTTACCAGACCCAATCCCTGGAACATGCACAGGACAGAACGAACAAATTTATTCTGGAAAAACTCGATGACCTCGAGAACAGGTCCAGGAGGAACAACCTGCGTTTTGTAGGTTTCCCTGAATCGCTCCAGCAATCTGCCCTAATGGAATTATGCGCCCGTCGCATCCCTGAAGCTCTGGGTCTGGGAGGCCCGTGTACCGTGGAGCGCGCTCACCGCATGGGGGCTTTCAACTCGGAACGCAAGTTACCGCGCCCGATCATAGCCAAATATCTTAACTACTCAGACAAAGCCGCCATACTGCAACAATACCGGCAAGCAAGATCCCTGCAGATAGAAGGCGTCCGCATTCTGATCTTCGCCGACTATTCGGTAGACGTTTCTAAACGACGCAAAGCTTTCCAGCATGTTTGTGCAGAACTTCACCAACGGCAATTCAAATTCACATTGGCATTCCCGGCTACCCTACGGATCAAAACACCTTCCGGTGAACAACTGTCCTTTCAAGACCCGGAGGAAGCATCTTCCTACTTGAAATCGTCGCGCTCAGGATCCCTCCTCAGCCCCACACCTAAGGCCCCACCACTCAACCGGGCCCTGGATCAGAGGAGCCCGCGCAAAGACTCTCCCAAGCGCTTCAGGGCCTCGGGTCCAACTCACCATGGCCTTACCACACGCTGAGGGGCACGTACTGGCCCCGCTGCTTCCACACGCAAGTGTTTCCTTCTTCACGGCTCTGTTTGGCCTTCCTACGTACCTGGTTAAGGTGCTCTGAATTTTGGACTCTCCCTCCTGGACAGTCCACACCTCACAGGTAATATCTGTTACTACTTGATCAGACTGGTTGTTCTGTCTGCCTACATCTTGAATTGACTCTTTACTGACAAACTTTTTCGCTATGTTCTATTTTAGTTGTATTTTTACCCTTCCTCAGTGGTTCATGGTTATAGAGGTATTTTGCTTAACATGGCAACTTATGTTCATTGACTTGTGATATCTATATTTTCTTTTTTGTATACATTCGTGCCCTCTTCCCCCTGGGTTTCTTTGTGCAGACCTGCTTCCACACATTGCTCTCCCGCATGCCCTGCTGTTGCCTTATACTCCATCTCCAAGGGGCGGAAGCCCCTGACATGATGCAGGGCTGGTTATGGGAACTGGTCTTCACAGTGATCCCCATGAGGAAAAAAGCGAAGTTGGTTAGCTATTATGTTTATTTCTGCTTCTCCTATCTTTGGTTACTGCTACAGTTTTATCCTTCCCCCTCCTCTCCCTTTCCTCTACCCGATAATTTTACTATTAGTGCACGCATCCTCATCGTCCCCCTTCTTAGGGCTTTGATCTCATGCTCCAGTGTAGATAACTACTGCTCACTACACTCAACCACACACATCCTAATGATTTCACTACTAGCTCTTCATACCCCCATCCTAATCCCATCATGCTGCGAATAATTTCGTGGAATGTGAAGGGCCTTCGTTCCCCCGCTAAGAGAATGAAGGTTCTTCGCCATCTCAAACGGCTCAAAGCAGATATAGCTTTGCTTCAGGAGACACACCTTTCTTCACACGATTTTGTTCGGATGAAGAAACTCTGGGTGGGGGCGGTGGCGGGCTCAGAAGCTCTCGGCCGTAAAGCGGGAGTTCTTATCCTTATTCATAAAAACCTCCCATGTACCATACTGTCAACGGATACGGATACTCAGGGCAGATTGCTCTCTATTCGTGTCTGCATTGGGACAAAAGAAATAGTGATATCCAACATATACGCACCAAACAGTCCTACGAAACAGTTCTTCACCACACTGACCACTTGGCTCCTGCGCTACCCTTCCTTACCCCAAGTCGTTGGGGGAGACTTTAACTCCGTAATACACCCACTAGCTGATAAATCTTCGAAACGACGACTTGACTCGTCCTCGACACCGACCAACGCTACGTTGTTAGCGGACACAATGGAATCCCTTCGTCTCCTTGACTTATGGCGCCTACACCACCCGACTGATAGGGAATTCTCCTTTTACTCCCATCCACACAACATATTCACTAGAATTGACTACATATTTAGCTCGCATGACCTACTCCCCTTCATCCCGGACGCGGAGATACATGATATTGCTATCTCTGACCATGCTCCTATATCTATACCTCTAGAGACTCCTGATCTCCATCCGAATCCCAAGCTTTGGCGATTCCCCGCCTTCCTCCAACACAACGCGGACTTCCACACCTACATCACCAAAGAATGGCGTTTATACGTACAAACTAATGCGGACCATGCGGACAACCCTAATCTGCTATGGGACGCAGGGAAAGCTTTCCTTCGAGGACGCATTATCTCTTATGCATCCTCCTTCAAAAATAATGCACATCTTAACTACACTACGGCCAGTTCCAGACTCCATCAGGCTCAACGTACACTCTATACCCATGACACACCTGAGAACCGGGAAGCTTGGCGAATAGCCAAACAATCCTTTGAAACTTGGGCCGACACGCTGGAATCGATTAAGAGAGCTCACTTTGATGCCTCTCTTCACAAATTTGGGAACAAAGCCGGTAAACTGCTAGCCAGACTATGTAAGGGACCCTACCGCCCAACTATCATCCCTGCTATCCGGGAGCCTGACGGCTCCATAACAACGTCGCAAAAGGGCATAAACTCAGCCATGCTGCGCTATTATACGGCTTTGTATGCGGCCGACCCTATCGACGAGCAAACGGCACACGAATTTATAGACAAAGTGACTCTGACTCAAATATCCCCCTCACAACTGGATTCCCTAAATGCCCCCATATCTCTCACGGAAATAACCAATACGATCCGGACTCTAGCCTCTTCAAAAGCCCCTGGTCCAGATGGACTAACGGGCGAATTTTATAAATCCCTAAACTCACTCCTAGCACCCACACTTGAAAGGGTATACCAACACATATGGACAGGGGGCCCCTATCTACCCACGGGTAACCAGGCGATAATAAAACTTCTAGAAAAAAAGGGGAAGGAACCCACAGAACCAGGCTCTTATAGGCCCATTTCGCTTCTAAATCTTGATGTCAAGATTTTATCCAAAATCATAGCCACAAGGCTAGCTGACATCATCCCTTTTCTGATCCATCCTGCCCAGTCAGGCTTTGTGAAAGGCAGAACGGCGACGATCAACATCAGAAAGGTGATGATGGCACTAGAGCACGCTAGATGTAACCCGAACGGGGATTTTGCCATCATTACTCTTGATGCCGAAAAAGCTTTCGACAATGTTAGTATTGAATGGCTGTCTCTGGTTTTGAACAAAATGGGATTCACTGGCCCTTTCTTACATCTCGTAAAATCTATGTATACCTCTCCGGCCGCCAGATTGGTTGCAGCTGGCCTGCTCTCAAATGAATTTCGCCTACATAAGGGTACGAGACAAGGCTGCCCCTTATCCCCTCTCCTCTTTAATCTGGCCCTGGAACCACTATCTAGGTTTTTGTCCACAGTAGCCCCAATCCATGGCATTCCGATAGGGGAGCTACAACTGAAGACGTCTCTTTTTGCAGATGACGTCCTCATATTCTCCGCAAATCCTTCCGCAGATATGCCCACGATAAAGAACACATTTGATCTATTCCGAAAATGTTCCGGTTTACGCATAAATTATTCCAAGAGCGAGATATTGCCCCTCGGTCCCCTCCCACCTCCGGCCTGGTCTCACAACTCCATCTTCTCGATAGCTAAATCACATATCACTTACCTGGGTATCAAAATAGGGAAACTCCCTTCCTCACTCTACCAACTGAATTACCCTCCCCTCTTTACCAAGCTCACTCTGGAACTTGAAAACTGGATGGATCTGCCCCTCTCGCTCCTGGGAAGATGTCACCTGATAAAAATGGTCAGTTTCGCACGCCTGCTATACCCTCTTCAAACGATACCTTTACTCATCAGACACAAGGACATTCAAATTTTAAACTCCGCAATATCGAAATTTCTTTGGCGAAACAAAAGACCGCGCATTGCTTTCTCGAAACTTCATCTTCCCAGGACCGAAGGCGGTATTAGTTTTCTGAACGTTAGACTGTATAATTTAGCATGTCTCTTGAGGGTGAGTTTAGACTGGATTACCCAAAAGTCCCAATGTTCAAACCTCCACTTGGAAACGGCAATGGTCCATCCCTATTCCCTTACTGCCCTTCTTCACTGCAAGTGGAAGTCTCTATCAACTCCGCATCAACACAACCTCCTGCTGAGGGACACTGCCATTGCCTGGAGGGAGGTAAGGAAAAGTCTCCGTCTCTCTCCTTTCATCTCTAAATTTCTTCCAATACAAGGGAACCCAAATTTTACTCCGGGTTTGGAACGACAGCCTTACGATGAATGGCGCCAAAAGGGTCTTGTTACGTTTTTCTCCATGTGTGATCCGGATTCTGGCAGGGTGGTGTCATTTAGATCTCTAGCCGCAAAATTTTCTCTTCCGGATGCCTCGAACTTCCATTATCGTCAATGTGTCAGCTTTCTTCAAAAAACCTGCAGGAACGAATCTGCCAGATTCACTACATCGTTCATGGAAACTCTCATTCAGAATGACACCTGCAAAATTTCTGACATATACAAACCACTACTTTTGAAAACTACTCCCTCCTTAGCCTCGTCATCAGTGCTGAATTGGGCGAAGGACTTTCCAGAAGAGGACATAGTAGACAAAATCCTGCAAGGCCTCAATTCTGTCTACAATCTGATCCCTAATGAATCATGGAGGGAAACCCAGCTGAAAATCACCCACCGCGCCCATATTCCTTTTCTTCCAACTCCCAACCATTCTTCAGCCTCTTCCTCCTCTTCACTGTGCCCAATGTGCCAGCAACCCAAACCTTCTCTCGTACACCGGTTCTGGACTTGCAACTATATTGCTACTTTTTGGGATCAAGTTCTGGCTTATATCTTCCGGATTACGCTGTTGAAACTCCCCAAGAACCCGCTCCTCCTCATCTTTGGGCATTGGGACTACACACTACTCCCCTGGTCAACTGCCCCCAGCCCACCGGGAAAGGACTGGTCCTTGATCTGCCTCCTATTAGCCAGAAGGGCCATACTGGCCAACTGGACCTCCGCATCCACGCCCTCCATTTCACAGGTCGAAAGGGATCTCTTACAACTCCTTTTTCGGGACAAAATTAATGCCAACCTGGACCACCAGAAAGCCTCCAAACGCTTTCACGACAGATGGGACCTTTTTATTATGATGCAGCTCTCTCCACACGACCGTACGCTCCTT
This sequence comes from Lithobates pipiens, assembly GCF_037356315.1. Lineage (NCBI taxonomy): Eukaryota > Metazoa > Chordata > Amphibia > Anura > Ranidae > Lithobates > Lithobates pipiens. The sequence continues at coordinate 475,871,560 of NW_027507764.1, forward strand.
GATAAGCACTCATTTGTGTACAAAGATCCTCGTCAAACATGAACTCTTCCACTACTGAATGTTTCCCTTCAATGGAGTATTGGACCTAAGCCCCCTTCCCCCCCCTCTTCTTTTTCCTCCCCCCTCCTCCCCCATCCTCTCTTCTGTTTTTGCCATATTTAGTTAGTCCCATGAGGTTAATTTTAGAGTCTCCGGGCTATTAGATCCATCCAGTTATAGTCTCCTCATGTCTGTCTAGTCCTACTAGGGAGTGGATTAGTGTCCGCTCTCGTTTAAGTTTTTAAGTCTTTTGTTCTTCCTTTCTTTTCTTGTACATGCCTTTAAGAGGATGAGAGTCTCGTCTTGTGTTATAGTCTACTTTGTACACTCTACTTTACATAAAAAAGAAAACACTTGTATCTGCTGATGATGACTTTATGTACTGTTCTAACATTTTTCAATAAAAATTTATTCAAAAAAAATAAAAAAATAAATAAATAAAAAACTGTATCTCTACCTTCCACCCGTCTGCCCATGCTGGCATAACTCATCAATATTTAAGGGCTCAAAGGCTTCCTACCAGGCCCACTCCCGGAGTATGACCAGGGACCTTAAAATATATTAAGCAGCCCCTCCTAGTCTCCACCCACTATCTTCCAGAACATTATCCAGCACTTTGGAAACAGGGGGAGGCATCAACCCTGACCTCGAATATACCCTGACCCAATTAAGACTCACCAGCTTAAATGTGAGTCAAAGTATGGTTTTGCCTACATTCAATTCTAGCACACACTAGAGGCTGCTACATAGGGATGCATGGATGGGGGTCAGATTTTCAAAATAGTGGCAGTGCTATCGGTTAAGCAGCAGGTGTTTGTACTGGACGTAAAAATAGATCAAGCCACCTCTCACACGTATGCATTTTTACAGTAAAGGAAATGCCTTCTGGCCTGTTTCCAGGGTACAACCTCATAGCTGACAAGTGATATTGATGTCTAACTTATACTTCTGTGACCATACACCAGCAGTCCTAAAGGTATAAGTTAAACAGCATCTACAGAGGGATTGCCTGTGCCAACATCCATTGCTATGATGGGGCCTTAATGTATCACAGCTCTGGGAGATATCATAGACAAGTCTCAAAAGGGGATCCCTTCCTACATTGGATTTGGATTTTGGAGACGGGATGGATTTTGGAGACTGAGGACTTTCTTGGGAATTCAGTCAGATGGGAAAGAAGGCTTCAGGGGATGGATGGTGCAGGCTGTGCAGGCACTGTATGAATAAGGAGGGAATGCCTTTAAAGCCGTGCAGGTCAGCCAACAACACTATACTACCTTAAATTGCCTTAATATCTTCTAGCTGTGTTTGTATCAACTGAAAGTGCCTCTGACATCATGCACCAGAAAAAGGAGAGAAGATGTCAGAGTATATGAGGTATGTTGATAAGATTCTTTATCAGCTACTGTTAAAGAAAGGCCTAGATCCCAAGACTGTTGATGAGGTCAGACTATGTCAGGTCTTGAGAAGAAAAAAGGAGCAGAGAGGGTGGGACTTTAAATGAAACACGTAGCAGCAACTGAGGAATTTGGTGGACATGTAAGAAGATATTTATTGGTACAAAACACTGATATGCACACATAATATATATATTATGCACTTCTATACTATATATATATATATATATATATATATATATATATATATATATATATATATATATATATATATATATATATAGTATATAAAGGAACGTAGGAAAATGAATTCCACATAGTAACCATGATAATAGTATGGATATCAATTGCATGACATAATAAATTATCCACCATATTAATGTATATACACAACATAATTTCAAGATAATGCCTGCATGGTCCATGGCCTTGCCATTCCCAGTCAGAGTTGATATACACAAGCATGATTGTGAAAAGTTCAATTGACCACATAATGGTACAATACACAGCATATATTTGATCTGCGCGTTTCGTGGTGTATACCACTCACCGGGAGCAAGCATGTAATGGATCTACAATAGAAAATAAAATGAAAAGATGGGTCTAAATAGTCTGTGATATAGCATAATGGAAGAGGGGGAACCCCCCTACCACATGTTACTTACAGAAAAGCTAGTACTGTTGGTATAATGCTGGGAATCATGGGTCACCCAGGGTCAGAAGCTGTGGTGGGAGCTCATCCAATGAAAACGCCTATTGATACATAGCCTTTTCCCTTTGAGAAAGTCACGTGATACGTGACGCAACGCGTCAGGGAGGAGTCTAGGTGTCGATCGCCACTTCCGGTCGTGGCCGAGACCGGAAGCATCAGTGTTTACATCTGTATTTCGTAATTTTAATGTAAGTGTGGATAATTTTATTAAATAAAGTGTTTTAACGGTACTACACATTGGCGGCCCCCCTTACTCTTTTGTATATGAATCCGGAGTGCTGATAGTGGATGAACATAGTCTGGGTCCCGGAGGCATAATGTTAAGAGGTGGAAGATTGTTCTACCAACCACCCCCTAAGCGGCATCCGGTCCTTAAGGACCTTTTTTTGAGGTGAGAGGCTGGGGGAAATGAGGGGTGCATGGTGAGCACTGAAGCCTGGAAGAAGGATATAGATTGCACTTTATCTATTCACATTGCACGGTTTAAGACTAGCCGTTTGGACGGATTGCACATTATTTGAGTGGACTTTGTTTTACACGCTTCACTGGATATATACAATTTTTATTTGTTCTAATTTGTTTTCCTTAAACATTTGTTTTTAATTTTGGTATGCTCATTTTTGCTGTGTACACTTATTTGCATGGACTGATTTTTTGATGTCATTCAGTATATTGATATATATTTCTTTGCACTTTATTACGAATATTTTTATGCACTTTATTATTCGGCACTATTTGCACATTTGTTTGTACTGTATTGTGTCATTTATGGTTTATAAGTAGACACAGGTAGCTTTACTATAGATAGCGCCACATAAAACACCCCCCCCCCCCTTTTTTATGTTTGAATGTAGAGAACACTTTGTTATGTGAGCAGCTTTCTAGAATTTTTATTTAGTCCTTCTGGCTAGGTTGTGCACAACAGTATTAATTTATTGCCTATTGATACATAGACCCCCAGGAAACTGTGGGTCTAGGCATATCCATGGTGCAGTGGGGATGGTATGTGAACCAACCAAGTGGGCTTCTGTAAGGGAGAGGTGAAGGTGGTTAGAAAGGGGTGCTACCGGTGGGACAGAGGGAAGTGCAAGGATGAAACCTAAACCAAAGGTCTTGAGAAGAGAACAAACCTGCTTGATCCAGCGCTATAGACTTGGGAGAGCTGTGAGAACCTTAAATATCCCATTCATAAGAATTGTTAGAGAAAGAGCAATATTACGGGGGGAAAAAAAGTGTGTGTATAATTGAATGCACATGCATCCACTAAGCATGCAAAAATACTTCCATAAACCAGACACATAACTCATAATCAGGAGAATCTTTACAAGATGAAAATAGTGCTAATAACAATCTTGTAAATCTTCCACCAACTCAGCTGCTTGTCCAGTTGCAGGTTCATGAAGGGTAAAAGCATTGCTCTTGAAGATCAGGGTAATTTCTAGGCTGAAAATAAATGGATAAAAGAAGGCGAAAACTAAGTGCAGTAGTATGAAATCTTTAATAAATATATAAACATAAAAAGTGTCCACTCACATGATTCTCAGATCAAATAGGCTTATAAAGAATCATCCCTCATAGCATGCTCTCTACTCTCTTCAATATGCCTCTCTCCCCAGCTCACAACAGCAACTTATTGCTAAAACATGGAAGACCCATACCCTCTGTAACCCTGTCAAAACAAGGTCATGCAAGCCATGATAAATGCAAAAATAGAAGCAGTTGATACTGACAGAGTAGTTAAATACAAAGTCCTCTGGACTCCGTGGGTGACACATTACCTTCCACCAAACTTTGATGAGTCCCTTTTACTCCCATGAACAGCAGTATCTTTCTGGATCCTTATAAGGGACCTGGGGTTTTTCTCTCCTTTCTCTTCCCATCCTTCTTCTTCTTCTAACATTTCCCCTCTTTTATTTCCCCCTACACTCCTTTATATAGCCAACTGCCAATGGAAGTTACCACAGTTTATTAGAGCGTTAACCTGTAAGCTCCTCTACAGTCTTATAAATCAGAATTTCGACTTAACCCCATAAACATGTTTAAGCGTAGCCTATGCACTCTTAATTTGTGCACACTTACTAGATTGTTGATATCGTATCTCAATGCTGGCCCTATATTTTATTTAAATATTTTTGGACTCCCGCATCGCGAATGCACTTTGTCACCGTTGTGCTATTTATTTTTTCTTAGTTCTAGCATGGACCACTGTCTGTATCATCTATAGTTTGCTTAATAAAATATTTGAACAAGAAAAAGAGAATCATCCCTTATGAGAACATGATTCCATTACACAAAGTCCTAAGCCATCGCTTGTCAGAAACAGGGAATCAGCAATACCTGAAGGCAAACTCTGTTAGATCTCATAGCAGTGCTGAGGACAGCAGGGAAGGCTTGTCTATGATATTACATTCCACAGGAAGAGAAGTGGGTGAGGCAGTGTGTTTCCAGGATTCTGTACTCTTTATTATGCCACTGAGCTACCAACAAGAAAAATGTAAATGAAATCAATTATATTGGAATGTTGCTGCTGTATCTAAGCCAAGCAAATTGTAAAAGAAAAAACATCAATTTCACAGGGAAATATGGGCAGCCAGAGTGTAAGTTATTGCTGAGACTGTCCATGAAAATGGTGCTGTTTTTTAACATCACATACACCTTTAAGGCATCCCCAATCAGGTTGTTTAAATTTTTAAAAATGTTATCCTTGATGCTGTGTGAAAAGACCCAGTAATTTTTTTACCTTGCATTGGTACATCTCTCGTGACTCTGCCCAGCTACTCTATTTTTTCCCTTTTTAACAGTAATTTGCCTATTACCCCTAAAAGGGAAAAATTCAGAAACAAAGATGTCTTCCTTACTAATGACTTCAGTGGGATGTGGCTTCAAGTTTAGTGTCCTTAAACATTTGACCAAGATTTGCTGGCTTTACATAGCCCGCAATTCAAGCATAATGTAATTTAGGGCAGAGATTGAGGGAGGTTGTGAGAGGGTCTGTGAGAAAGGCTTCAATGACAAGATAAGGACTGCAGAAGGGACACATAAATGAAGTTACCAGCTGCTCTTCTAGGCAGGCTTTCATGGTAATAGCAGACTTGTCCAGATGAAGCAGCATTGGAACAGTGAGATGCTAGGAAGAGTGATGAGACCAGGGGTCCAGCATTTCCCCTCTCCATGCATATGAAGAAGTAGATGTTTTCTAGCCACTGTGGCCACTATAATTGTTTACTAATGTGCCCTTTTTGTCTACACTAGATAACATATAAAAACTGACTGTAATGCATTGCAGTACCATTTGTTTTCAATACCATCTCTACACACTTTGGCAGTACACAGCAATGCAATGTGAGCAATTTATGTGTTCTTGGATGGTGCTTTAAAACTGTCCATTGTGGTGGATTGGCAACTCATTCAAAATGGATAGGTTGCCTTACTCCAATGTATGCTAACACACTAAGGCCGCGTACACACGGGCGGACTGTTCGCCCAACTTTGTTTGTCAAACAGTTTCGGCAAACAGTCCGCTCAAAATTAGCATGGACGGACATGGCCACACACGGCACTTTTTGAGCGGACTGTTTCAGCGAACTGTTTGCCAAACAGTTCGCTCAACTTTTGAAATGAACGGACTCGCCCACGTAAGGCGGAGGCAAATCCGCCCATTTCGAGCGTGTGTACAGGTAGGCGGGGCCCGCGAAGGAGACGTCGCGGGCTCCGCCGCCTGGAATGGGCTTAAAGGGGAACCCTAACGCCGAAAAAAAACGGCGTGGGGGTTCCCCCAAAGTCCACAACAGACCCTTGTCCGAGCACGCTACCCGGCCGGCCAGGAAAGGGGGGCGAGCGAGCGCGCCCCCCCTCCTGAGCCGTACCAGGCCGCGTGCCCTCAACATGGGGGGGTGCCTTGGGGAAGGGGGGGCCACGCGGCCCCCCACCCCAAAGCACCTTGTCCCCATGTTGATGAGGACAAGGGCCTCTTCCCGACAACCCTGGCCGTTGGTTGTCGGGGTCTGCGGGCGGGGGGCTTATCGGAATCCGGGAGCCCCCTTTAAGAAGGGGGCCCCCGGATACCGGCCCCCCACCCTATGTGAATGAGTATGGGGTACAATGTACCCCTACCCATTCACCTGTGAAATAAAGTACAAAAAAAAACACAACACTGAGAAAAAATATTTTATTGCACAGCTCCGGGGGTCTTCTGTCTTCGGGGGGCTTCTCGCCGGACTCCTCCGCTATCTTCGTGTAGCTCTTTTACTAGCGGAGGAGCCCGGCTTTCTTCCTCCCCGCCGCCGGCCTCTTCTCCCGACTTCGGGGGTCTTGTCCCCCTCTTCGGTTCTTCTGCCGGGCCACCGCGCCTTCTTGTAGCTCTTTTGCAGGCGGTGGCCCGGTCTTCTGTCGCCGCTGCCTTCCGTTCTTCTGTCGCCGCCTTCGGTTCTTCTGCCGGGCCACCGCGCCTTCTTGTAGCTCTTTTACAGGCGGTGGCCCGGTCTTCTGTCGCCGCTGTCGCTGTCGCCGTCGCCGCCTTCCGTTCTTCTTCTTCTTCTTCTTCTTCTTCTCCAGGAGATGTTGACACGTCGCTCTCTCCGGCCGGAATGCCAGAGCCGCGCTGTGCGGTCACTTATATAGTGACAATGGGGCGGTGTCACATGGTATATGTCACATGGGTTGGTCACATGGGTTGATGTCACATGGGGACTATGACATCGTAAGGGGGCGGGGTCACCATGTGACCAACCCATGTGACATATACCATGTGACACCGCCCCATTGTCACTATATAAGTGACCGCACAGCGCGGCTCTGGCATTCCGGCCGGAGAGAGTGACGTGTCAACATCTCCTGGGGAAGAAGAAGAAGAACAAGAAGAAGAAGAAGAACGGAAGGCGGCGACGGCGACAGCGACAGCGGCGACAGAAGACCGGGCCACCGCCTGTAAAAGAGCTACAAGAAGGCGCGGTGGCCCGGCAGAAGAACCGAAGGCGGCGACAGAAGAACGGAAGGCAGCGGCGACAGAAGACCGGGCCACCGCCTGCAAAAGAGCTACAAGAAGGCGCGGTGGCCCGGCAGAAGAACCGAAGAGGGGGACAAGACCCCCGAAGTCGGGAGAAGAGGCCGGCGGCGGGGAGGAAGAAAGCCGGGCTCCTCCGCTAGTAAAAGAGCTACACGAAGATAGCGGAGGAGTCCGGCGAGAAGCCCCCCGAAGACGGAAGACCCCCGGAGCTGTGCAATAAAATATTTTTTCTCTGTGTTGTGTTTTCTCTGTGTTGGGTTGTCGGGAAGAGGCCCTTGTCCTCATCAACATGGGGACAAGGTGCTTTGGGGTGGGGGGGCCGCGTGGCCCCCCCTTCCCCAAGGCACCCCCCCATGTTGAGGGCACGCGGCCTGGTACGGCTCAGGAGGGGGGGCGCGCTCGCTCGCCCCCCTTTCCTGGCCGGCCGGGTAGCGTGCTCGGACAAGGGTCTGTTGTGGACTTTGGGGGAACCCCCACGCCGATTTTTTTCGGCGTTAGGGTTCCCCTTTAAGCCCATTCCAGGCGGCGGAGCCCGCGACGTCTCCGTCGCGGGCCCCGCCTACCTTGACACGCGCTCGAAATGAGCAGACTTTCCTCCGAGCGGGAACAGTTTGCTCATTTCGAAAGTAGCCTACACACGGGCGGACTGTTCGCTCAAACACAGTTTCAGCGGACAGTTTTTCGGAATTTCCGAAAGACTTTGTCCGTCAAACTGTCCGCTGAAACTGTCCGCTGAAAGCCCACACACGAGCGGACTGTCCGCCCAAACACTGTTCAGCGGACAAGGTTGGGCGAACAGTCCGCCCGTGTGTACGCGGCCTAACACATTCTACCATGCATGTGGTAACACAGGCAACTTGTCTTTATCGGATATTTTTGTTTCTAATCTGCATGTTTGCCATTTAGTAGGTTGTACACATTAATACAGTGCACACATTTAACAAATGTAACTAAACACTGGCATAGTCACTTTGAATACATAATGAAATATATAATGTATGATTGTACAAATTAATATATTATTGTACACATTAATATATTGGACACATTTAACACATCTGTTTAACTAAACACTGGCATGGTCACTTTGAATACATAATGAAATATATAATGTATGATTTGATAAGTATCAGCTCATGGTAAAAGGGCAATCAAGTTGAATCAAGTGCTCCCTATCTATTTGGGTTTTTTATGATATTTACATTTAATTCACACTCTATAAACATCACTTAAGTAAGTCTGTGACATTTCAAAAATAATGAAGAAATCTAGTTAGAACAAAACAATAACTATGGCAAACATTTCTAACCTTTAAAAACACCTTTGATATATATCAATAGCAAAGATTATCTCTGTAAGAGCAAGAATATCTTGCATTAATGTATTAAATTACACAGATTTTTATAAAATGAATACTTTGAAAATGAGCTAAGCAACCAATGTTTTCATTTTTTTCTCATTGCATATACTTGTGAAGTGCAAAATGAACTCATACATTTATATATATATTTACTTAAATACTTAAATATTTATATAAAGTAAAAGCAGTAATTATCCAATTATAATAGAAAAAAATGTATTCATGAAAAAAGCAAATTAATTGATAGTATTGAAAAATATGCTTTATACCTACGGGGATACAATAGTAATGGTGGGGGAGGGGGGTGCACATTACACAAAATGGGGACATGGACATACAGAACATCCAGTGATGTCATACGTTAAAGATTCTTAGCAGTGGCTCCAGCTCTGCAGCAAGGAAGTTTGTAAAAGTAAGCAGTAAAAAAATAATTTTAAGCAGAAATGTTTGTTAATGGGACAGTGACTCTTTTAAGCAGAACTCATTTTATTTACTTATTTTTATTTCTCCCACCCTCCCGTTTAAAAAAAAAATCCAAGCCCCACATACTCTGTCCAAGCTCCAGCAATGTTCCCAGCTTCATTCTTGGGCCAGTACTGCCAATCCTCTTCAAGTGACAGTCATTGCCATTCTGCCCATTTCTTAGGATCCCATTTCTCCTGTGAGCCCATGTTGCATCATCACACAGCCTGGGCTCCCATTACTCCTGGACTAAGTGTCACTCAAATAACATCACTTTAGAACCACTCTGCAGTGGAGGAAGAAGGACCCATGATGTCCCCATATTGGCTAGAAGACCACAGAAAAAGGGTATGTATAAGCCCCTGTACACACGGTCGGAGATTCTGCCAACCAAATCCGTCGGATTTTGTCCGTCAGATTTAGTCTGACGGATTGTGTTCGAAACTGTTGCATACACACGGTCGGATTAACCACTTCAGTTCCGGACCAATAAATACCTTAAGGACCAGAGGTCTTTTTGCAATTTCGCACTGCGCTGCTTTAACTGGTAATTGCGCGGTCATGCAATATTGCACCCAAACGAAATTTGCGTCCTTTTCTTCCCACAAATAGAGCTTTCTTTTGATGGTATTTGATTGCCTCTGCGATTTTTTTTTTTTGCGATATAAATGGAAAAAGAGCGAAAATTTTGAAAAAAAAAGATATTTTCTTCTTTTTGTTATAAGAAAAATCGAATAAACTAAATTTTAGTCATACATTGAGGGCAAAATTTATTCAGCCACATGTCTTTAGTAAAAAAAATGTCAATAAGCATATATTTTTTGGTTTGCGCAAAAGTTATAGCGTCTACAAACTAGAGTACATTTTCTGGAATTTACACAGCTTTTAATTTATGACTGCCGATCTCATTTCTTGAGGTGCTAAAATGGCAGGGCAGTACAAATCCCCCCCAAATGACCCCATTTTGGAAAGTAGACACCCCAAGGAAATTGCTGATGGGTATGTTGAGCCCATTGAATATTTATTTTTTTTGTCCTAAGGGATTGAATAATGACAAAAAAAAAAAAAAAATTTTTTTTACAAAAAGTTGTCACTAAATGATATATTGCTCACACATGCCATGGTTATATGTGGAATTGCACCCCAAAATATATTCCGCTACTTCTCCCGAGTATGGGGATACCACATGTGTGGGACTTTTTGGGAGTCTAGTCGCGCACGGCACCCCGAAAACCAATCACCACCTTCAAGATTTCTAAGGGTGCAAATTTAACTCCTCACTACCTATCACAGTTTCGAAGGCCATAAAATGCCAAAATAGCACAAAACCCCCCAAAATGACCCCATTTTGGAAAGTAGACACCCCAAGCTATTTACTGAGAGGCATGTTGAGTCCATGGAATATTTTATATTTTGCCACAAGTTGCGGGAATATTACAAACTTTTTTTTTTTTGCACCAAGTTGTCACTAAATGATATATTGCTCACACATGCTATGGGCATATGTGAAATGACACCCCAAAATACATTCTGCTGCTTCTCCTGAGTACGGGGATACCACATGTGTGGGACTTTTTGGGAGTCTAGTCGCGCACGGCACCCCGAAAACCAATCACCACCTTCAGGATTTCTAAGGGTGCAAATTTTTGATTTAACTCCTCACTACCTATCACAGTTTCGAAGTCCATAAAATGCCAAAATAGCACAAAACCCCCCCAAATGACCCCATTTTGGAAAGTAGACACCCCAAGCTATTTACTGAGAGGCATGTTGAGTCCATGGAATATTTTATATTTTGCCAAAAGTTGCGGGAATATTACAAACTTTTTTTTTTTTGCACAAAGTTGTCACTAAATGATATATTGCTCACACATGCTATGGGCAGAAGTCAAATTACACCCCAAAATAAATTCTGCTGCTTCTCCCGAGTACGGGGATACCACATGTGGGGGACTTTTTGGGAGCCAACCACGTACGGGACCCCGAAAACCAAGCACTGCCTTCCGGATTTGAATATAAAATGCTACCAAAAAACCTGTTAGCGATGGCAGGGATCAGGCCTGACTCTGCGATCGCTGCAGTTATGTGTTTAGTGTTTTGTAAGTGAGGCCGCGTACACACGGGCGGACTGTTCGCCCAACCTTGTCCGCTGAACAGTGTTTGGGCGGACAGTCCGCTCGTGTGTGGGCTTTCAGCGGACAGTTTCAGCGGACAGTTGGACGGACAAAGTCTTTCGGAAATTCCGAAAAACTGTCCGCTGAAACTGTGTTTGAGCGAACAGTCCGCCCGTGTGTGGGCCTGTCCGCTGTACTTTCGAAATGAGCGGACTGTTCCCGCTCGGAAAGTCCGCCCATTTCGAGCGCGTGTACAGGTAGGCGGGGCCCGCGAAGGAGACGTCGCGGGCTCCGCCGCCTGGAATGGGCTTAAAGGGGAACCCCAACGCCGAAAAAAATCGGCGTGGGGGTTCCCCCCAAGTCCACACCAGACCCTTGTCCGAGCACGCTACCCGGCCGGCCAGGAAAGGGGGGCGAGCGAGCGCGCCCCCCCTCCTGAGCCGTACCAGGCCGCGTGCCCTCAACATGGGGGGTGCCTTGGGGAAGGGGGGGCCGCGCGGCCCCCCCACCCCAAAGCACCTTGTCCCCATGTTGATGAGGACAAGGGCCTCTTCCCGACAACCCTGGCCGTTGGTTGTCGGGGTCTGCGGGCGGGGGGCTTATCGGAATCCGGGAGCCCCCTTTAAGAAGGGGGCCCCCGGATACCGGCCCCCCACCCTATGTGAATGAGTATGGGGTACAATGTACCCCTACCCATTCACCTGTGAACTAAAGTACAAAAAAAAACACAACACATGGAAAAAGTATTTTATTGCACAGCTCCGGGGGTCTTCCGTCTTCGGGGGTCTTCTCGCCGGACTCCTCCGCTATATGTGTGTAGCTCTTTTACTAGCGGAGGAGTCCGGCTTTCTTCCTCCCCGCCGCCGGCCTCTTCTCCCGACTTCGGGGGTCTTGTCCCCCTCTTCGGTTCTTCTGCCGGGCCACCGCGCCTGGTCCGGTGGCCCGGTCTTCTGTCGCCGTCTTCCGTTCTTCTGTCGCCGCCTTCGGTTCTTCTGCCGGGCCACCGCGCCTTCTTGTAGCTCTTTTACAGGCGGTGGCCCGCTCTTCTGTCGCCGCTGTCGTCGTCGCCGCCGCCGCCGCCTTCCGTTCTTGTTCTTCTTCTCCTGGAGATGTTGACTCGACGATCTCTCCGGCCGGAATGCCAGAGCCGCGCTGTGCGGTCACTTATATAGTGACAATGGGGCGGTGTCACATGGTATATGTCACATGGGTTGGTCACATGGTGACCCCGCCCCCTTACGATGTCATAGTCCCCATGTGACATCAACCCATGTGACCAACCCATGTGACATATACCATGTGACACCGCCCCATTGTCACTATATAAGTGGCAGCGGAGCGTGTCCCTGGCATTCCGGCCGGAGAGCTCGTCGAGTCAACATCTCCAGGAGAAGAAGAAGAACAAGAAGAAGAACAAGAACGGAAGGCGGCGGCGGCGGCGACGACGACAGCGGCGACAGAAGACCGGGCCACCGCCTGTAAAAGAGCTACAAGAAGGCGCGGTGGCCCGGCAGAAGAACCGAAGGCGGCGACAGAAGAACGGAAGGCAGCGGCGACAGAAGACCGGGCCACCGCCTGTAAAAGAGCTATAAGAAGGCACGGTGGCCCGGCAGAAGAACCGAAGAGGGGGACAAGACCCCCGAAGTCGGGAGAAGAGGCCGGCGGCGGGGAGGAAGAAAGCCGGACTCCTCCGCTAGCAAAAGAGCTACACACACATAGCGGAGGAGTCCGGCGAGAAGACCCCCGAAGACGGAAGACCCCCGGCTGTGCAATAAAATATTTTTTCCATGTGTTGTGTTTTTTTTTGTACTTTATTTCACAGGTGAATGGGTAGGGGTACATTGTACCCCATACTCATTCACATAGGGTGGGGGGCCGGTATCCGGGGGCCCCCTTCTTAAAGGGGGCTCCCGGATTCCGATAAGCCCCCCGCCCGCAGACCCCGACAACCAACGGCCAGGGTTGTCGGGAAGAGGCCCTTGTCCTCATCAACATGGGGACAAGGTGCTTTGGGGTGGGGGGGCCGCGCGGCCCCCCCTTCCCCAAGGCACCCCCCATGTTGAGGGCACGCGGCCTGGTACGGCTCAGGAGGGGGGGCGCGCTCGCTCGCCCCCCTTTCCTGGCCGGCCGGGTAGCGTGCTCGGACAAGGGTCTGGTGTGGACTTGGGGGGAACCCCACGCCGATTTTTTTCGGCGTTGGGGTTCCCCTTTAAGCCCATTCCAGGCGGCGGAGCCCGCGACGTCTCCTTCGCGGGCCCCGCCTACCTGTACACGCGCTCGAAATGGGCGGATTTGCCTCCTCCTTACGTGGGCGAGTCCGTTCATTTCAAAAGTTGAGCGAACTGTTTGCCCAACCTTGTTCGTCAAACAGTCCGCTCGTGTGTGGGCAAGTCCGCTCATGCAAATTTTGAGCGGACTGTTTGCCCAAACTGTTTGACGAACAAGGTTGGGCAAACAGTCCGCGCGTGTGTACGCGGCCTGACAGTGATCGATCGATACTGCACTTGGGTGGGCTGGGCAGAGGGGCAAAACGCAGGTGCCAGCAGGTATTTGGGCTGATCCCGCTAACAATGCGTTTTTTTGGAACCCTAAACTGCTGGGGACGCTAGTATAGATCTGATCAGATCAGATATTGATCTGTTCAGATTCTATACCACTACGGGAGGTGTATGCTTTGCGTGTGGGTGTTAGCGGTACTGGCACTAACCTAGCGCTGCCTGGGGCGACGCAGACCCTGACCCTAAAACCTAATTGATATCACCCGCCGGGTGATCAGGGGGTTAAACCTTTATTGGGTAATAAATGGTGGGTGCCCTGATGCTATAAAAAACAAACTAACCAGAGTCACCCGTAACACTTATACGGTGATCAGTGGTGAAAGGGTTAACTAGGAGCAATCAGGGGGTTCAAATTTTTATTAGGTAGTATATGGGGGTCCCTGGCGCTATATAAAAACCTGACGGGGAACCTAAATAACTAACTGGCTAACCAGCGTCACCAGTGACACTTATACTGTGATCGCTGGTGAAAGGGGGTGAAAGGGTTAACTAGCAGCAATCAGGGGGTTAAAACCATTATTGGGTAATATATCGGGGTACCTAGCGCTATAAAAACTTGGCGGTGAACCTAAAAAAATAACTAGCTACCTAGCGACACTAGCGACACTGATGCAGCGTTCAGAAAAATTATCGCTTAGTGACACTGGCAAAAGGGGGTGAAAGGGTTAACTAGCGGAAATCAGGGGGTTAAAACCATTATTGGGTAGTATATCGGGGTACCTAGCGCTATAAAAACCTGGCGGTGAACCTAAAAAAATAACTAGCTACCTAGCGACTGTAGCGACACTAATGCAGCGATCAGAAAAATAATCGCTTAGTGACACTGGCAAAAGGGGGTGAAAGGGTTAACTCTAGGGGCAATCATGGGGTTAAATCTTTATTGGGGGGTGATAGGGGGCTACCCTGGACCTAACACTAACTGTCCTGACAGTTTTTACTGTCACAACTGACACTGAATGCATTGATCAGTAAAGAAATGATCAATGCAATCAGTGACACTGTGACTGGGGGGGGAGGGGGGGCGGGGGGGATCGGGGGGCGATCGGGGGGGGGGGATCGGGGGGGGGGGGTTTGTGTGCCTGTGTGTACCTACATGTCAGTGTAGTGTTGGTGCACACTTACTTTTACTCTTCTCCTCGTAGTCCGGTCAAAAAGACCGCCCCGAGGAGAATGACATCACTTCCTCCTTCCTGTGTAAACAATACACAGGGGAGGAAGTTTCTCATTGGCCAGGAGCGATCCAGAGGGGGTGGCCGAAAACCAACGGCCATCCCCTCATCACGGAGCGCTCCTGGACCGAATCGGACCGCCGTAACCAGCGGGAGGGGGTCCGATCGGACCCCCCACCCGCTGGAAGGCAATCACGTAGATGTACGTGATTGTGCCTGCCTGTGCCATTGTGCTGACGTACATTGGCAATACGGCGGTCCTCAAGTGGTTAAGTTGTCGAAAAATCCGATCTTTCAGAACGTCATGACGTAATTTTGTTACGATGGGACTGGATTCAGGCTAGTAGCCAATAGCTTTGATGTAGGAATTTGATCTGAGCATGCGTGGCACTTGGTCCGATCAAAATTCTCTACACATGATCGGATTACGTCCGACCGTCCCAGTTGGTCGGGAAATATTTCCAACATGTTGGAAAATTGGGTCGGACGGAGATTCGGACGGAATCAGTCCGATGCATACCACACACAGTCGGATTATCTGACGACACGGTCCGATAAGACGCAATTCGACGGATTCTCCGACTGTGTGTTAAGGGAGTTTTGTTTGAAAAACAAAGATCTGGGGGGCTTCAGGAGTTGTTAGGTGTGTAATGTTAACCCCTTGGTGCAGGTGCCTCCCTTTAAGGGTTTTCAGATGCCAGGAAATTTTTAAAGGAAAAAATGTCATTTAAAACTGCTTGCGGCTGTAATGTATTGTCGGATCCCAGCAATATAGATAAAAATACCAAAAATACCAAAAAATGGCGTGGATATCCCCCACCCCCAAAATCCATACCAGGCCCTTCAGGTCTGGTATTGATATTAAGGGGAAACCCAAACCAAATTTTTAAAAAAATGGTGTGGTGGTCCCCCAGGTACTATATACTCTGAACAGCAATATATATACTATACGGCCTGCCCTATATACGCTGCAGAAAATTGAGCCTTAGGTGTTGGTGGTACTAGAACACTGTAAGCCCTCACAGTTTCTCTTGGGCGCTGGAGCAGGCTCTGCTGTGAAATATTATATCAAGAATTGTAATTACCTGACCCTGTTAAACAGGGGCATAAACATTGGGCCTTGGGTGATGGTGGTGGTGGTGCCACAACACTGTAAGCCCTCACAGATACTCGTGTTGGGTGCAGGAATGGGCTCAGCTGTCAAATATTATATCAAAGGTGGTAATTACATGCCCCTGTTAAACAGGGGCAGCAAAATTGGGCCTTGGGTGGTGGTGAGCCCGGCTGTGAAACATGACTACCAGTTTCTTGTGCATCCTCCAGCAGCATATAACTGACACTGTGGTCGAATAATGCTGGGGAATCCACCGTGCATGATAGTGGGGCTACGGAAGGAGTGACTGTGGACATGGAGCCGGTGGAATAGGCCGCTTTGGCAGCTATGTTGTAAGGCAAACTACTCTGAGCCTAGGTGATAGAGGATGAGGAGGATGAGGACGGCTTCATTATCCACTCTACCAACTCTTCTGCATGTTGTGGCTCAATAACATGGTCAGCAGCAGCAAAAAAAGGACAATACCACATTACACTGTATTAGATACTGTGTACACTGTTTGCACTGTATTAGCAACTGTACAACGGCTTCACTGTATTATATACTTTGTGCACCACCAGAAGTGTATTAGAAACTGTACACACTGTATTAGATACTGTGTACCCCACCTGCACTTTATTAGCAACTGTACACTACAGAATGCACTGTAGATAGGCTATACTGAATACAGAGTACCGGTATATATATATACATTCTAGACTGTATATATATATATATGTTACTACACTGCCTGAAGTGTATTAGAAACAATAAACCACCGAATGCACTGTAAATATAGGCTACACTGAATGCAGAGTATGTATAAAAAAAAACTACCCCAAAGCACCCTTCCCATGTGAAGGACATGCGGCCTGGTACAGCTTAGGAGGGGGGTGTGCCATCCCCATTGGCTCCACCCATGACACCACCCCCTTTGCTCTATCCATGTGACAAGAGGCGGTGATATACAGGAAGCATCGGCTCTGCTTCCTCTAGCACTGGCTCCAGTGCTGCGATGCACCTCTAATTACAGTACCGGTTGGATGGAGCAGCTGCCTGGGACTGAGTTAGTTACATGCTGCAGCCTGCAGAACATGGAAACGCGAAGGGAAACCAGTGGCCAGGCGCCCCTAGGCAGCAGTGCGCCCTAGGCGGCTGCCTAGTTTTCCTAGTGGTAGCACCAGCCCTGATACTATGCACATAAGCCTTAAAAATTAGCACTTTTGAATTCTCCCATAGATTTTTAAAGGGTGTTCCGCAGCTTTCGAATTTGCTGCGAACACCCCCAATTGTAATGACATCACCAATAACAAGGGTATTTTGTACATATCATACAATACTTAAAAAAACAACATTTATTTTGAGGAGTGGTGTGGGGGACACTTACCCCAAAGATATATAAACGACATAATTCATGTGTAAAGCTAATCTCAATATTTTTTTGTTTTATATTTTTTTTAAATGCGAATAAAGATGCAAAAAGCTTTCAAGAAAACATTGAACTAAAATGCTGGAGCTGGTGAAGAGTTCAAGTATCTGAGGCCTACCAACATCCAGAATGAAGGGACAGATTAGAAAATCAACAACACAACATCTGCATAATGAAGATTTTTTCCCACCTTGTA
Organism: Lithobates pipiens; assembly: GCF_037356315.1. Lineage (NCBI taxonomy): Eukaryota > Metazoa > Chordata > Amphibia > Anura > Ranidae > Lithobates > Lithobates pipiens. The sequence goes on from NW_027507764.1 coordinate 475,889,094, forward strand.
AAAAAAGATTATCTGGGTATAAAGGAGGTAGGTAAGAACAATGCATTGGTTAATTATTTTTTTCTGTATTTGCCCCTATGCTTACCTACAGCTGGAAATCACTGTCTGGCTGGCATAGAAGTAGGATTCAGTCACTGAACTATATTACTAGTGAGTGGAACAAAAGCAAAAAACAAGGTAGAATCAGAAACCAGAACATTGTGAAAAATCTGAATGCAAGCCACCATACAAGACTTAAAAAGAAATGTATAGATCCAATGGGATGAAAGAATGCAGATTGCTTAGACTAAATCAGGAGGCAAGACCTGAAAGCTGAAGAGTGAACAAGTGGTGTCCAAGTAAAGTCTAGACTGGTACTGAGCCACGATGTTGTCTAGAAATCAAGTAAAAACCCTTCAAGACTACAAGGTTAAAAAACAGCAGAATAAGTATATTTTACTGTGTAAGGATGATTGCAATTTGTGATGGCATGTATAGATATGTACATAAATACTTTTGTCTAAAGTTTGGCTGACTGATTTATAATTCATGCTCTCAGTCTTCTTTTTCAGAACTTGAAATATCTAAAATAGACATGTATAAAATCAGTCTGAAAAAAGAACCTAAACAGATGATATGAAACCCTGGCAAATTTTGATAAATTCCACTCTGCCATTTAGTGACAGTGCAGGTGAAACATTTCACTTTTAAACTTTTTTTTCCATTAGTTTTTTGACAGGACTACACTAGTTCATCCTTAATGAGATTCTAGTGTAAAAACTTCAGGACTAAATAAAAGAAACAAATCAAAAGAGCTGGGTGATTGCCATTTAATGTGAGGGAAAGAAGGTGCAAACAATCATTGCATGACATCTAGCTGTGCTAGTCACTGCAGAATGACAGCTAGAACAATTCAAAGTTGCTGATCTAAAGATGGAAGAGAATCTGAAATGTTTGAAGCATGAAGAAGACAAAGATATGAGGCAGCCTGCAGATAAGCCCCTGTTTTAGTTTTTTACATTCAAACCTTTATTGTGACTATTCTTCAACAGGTCCCTAGGCTTTTCCCAGTTTTGTTCTGTTAAAGTACTGTACATGACCGGACCTTAGAATACATATTTTATGTTTTTTTGTAAGGTCACTGAAGTCAATGATTATGGTTGATTTTAAAAATGTTTTAAAAACAACAACACAACACAGAAAATGTTTAATTGCTTTATTTATAGTCAATCATTTTCTATGGCTGTAAATTCATTTTTATGGGTTTTTTTCATAGCATTTCCATTGGTAGTGCCATCAACAGTATTGATTTTAAATATTACGTATGCATATCTAACCCCCCCCCCCCCCAAAAAAAATGACTGCATTTCACACTAAATTTATCTTCCTTATACATGTTGTCTATTTCTATTAAGGTTAAAGTCAAATATTAATATTAAAGGCAAATATGTTTAACAAAATAAAAAAATATGATATACTTTCCTGCTTTTTGTAATAGCATTGCACAGAGTGGTCCCTTACCTCCTTTTTTGGTGTCCCCTGCTATTGCTGTCCACTCCTCTTTTCCTGCAGGTTCCAACTCAGTAAGCCGTGTGCCAAGAGGGCACCCATGTGGGCATGCTTTAGATTGGGCTGTGTATATCCATAGACACACACAGCTTCAGTAAGCCTCACCCCCTCTCACTTGTCAGAGGAGTTTGACTGACAGCAGCAGAAAGCTATGGCTCCCACTGCTCTCAGAAGTTCTTTGAGGCCAGTAAGAAAGAGCAGCCCTGCTGCAGTTAGGGGCAGCTCTGGATCATGAGAGGTGGCAGGTACGTTTTTAGGGATGAGGGTAGAAACAGGTAGCGTTTTTACCTTAAAGCATTTGTACCCCCCAAAACAAAAAAAAAAAGATCCTGCTCCCTTAATGCATGCATAATAGCACAGTGTTTGTGCTGTGTCATTTGGCCCCTTCTATCACCTAAAATACCTGGCTGATCCTGCCAGGCTATACACTCCCCCCTTGTAAACTGACCACAATTTATCATGGCTGCTGAGCCCTGACACTGTGGTCAGTTTACGTGCCTCCATCATCCGCATCTATCTGTAGTTTTCCTCTGTTATCCTCTCCCCCCTCTTCACCTTTCAGCTAGTCTGTGCCACTATGTTCCCCGCCCCTTCCCTTTCTGCTGCTATCATAACTGTATAACAAATATCCCATCCCCTCTGTTAGCTAACATTATCTATCCTAGTGCCTTGCTGCAAAAAAAAAGCAGATTATACCTTATATCAGAGCATCTCCCAGTGCTCACCTGATTCCTTGGACCTTTCTCCTCCCCTCCTCCCCAGCATAGGTCAGTGGTAGTGCTCAGCCCCGCCCACTATGGCTGTCAGCCAGGCCGAGGCTAAAGCTGAGGAGTCACGTGAGTGCTGGGAGATGATCTGATATAAGGTATAATTTGCTTCTTCTTTTTTTTTTGCAGCACAAACACTAGGACAGATAATGTTAGCTAACAGAGGGGATGGGTTGTTTGTAGGACAGTGACTTTACAACCACTTAGTCATGCAAATATATACCAAAAAGTATCTTCCCCACCTGTCTCTTTTTTTTTTTGTAATTCTTTTATTTAATGCCGGAAGAAATAACAGGCACATGGACAACAACAATAGAACATACAGAATTTCAAAACATACAGCTTACAGTATCACCCAGGTGGGATATACATAGAGACCACCCCCAATATAGGCTTAAACTAAACAAGATAACATTCCCGAACCGGGGGCTAGAGTCCCTTCTCAAGACCTCCAACACCAAGTAGGCAAACCAATCCCACCCAGGTGGGCAGTAATCATCGCATGGCCATGCATTACAGCGAGATGCCCACATTTTTGTTGTTTTATAAAGAAAGGGAAAAGGAGGGAGATGGGAGATGAGCCGGGCCCCAGGCGGACAGAGCATATACTTGTTGAAACTGGTCATTCCCAGGGAAGCCCACAACCCACCGCTGCCTGCCAGGGCTAACCGGAAGGATCTAATCATGAAAGATAAAGGGCTGAGGAAGCGAAACGGTAAGGGGGAAGGGGATTACGGAAGGAAGGGACTCCAGGGGGAGACAGGGAGGAAGGAGGGTCAGGGAGAAAGAGGGGGGATCAGAACAGAGAGACAGACCAAGAAGAAGAAACACAGAAAAGGCTCCAGGCGAGCTAAAGCGACGAAGGCTAACAGAAAAGAGCAAAACAGGGACTGTGGGCGCCACCCGACCGCAGGGGGGGGGGGGGGCCGAAGCCAGCAAACAGAGACTCTCTCTCAACGGGCATTTGAGGCTACCACCCGAAGGTACGCCTCAGTGTAGGTGAAATGATTCCAAGGTCTCCAAGTCTCACGAAAGGCCTCCTCCCTATTATGAAACGTCGCTGTGAGGTCTGCCATATCTCTTAATTCATTTACTTTAGAGAACCATAGAGCCATTGCCGGTGGGTTCACCGATCTCCAGCACAAAGGGATACAAGCCTTCGCCGCGTTCAGCAGCTACCTGTCTCTTTTTTGACACTGATAAACACGTTTAAGAGAGTTTATTTTATTAGTAGAAAGAAAAATTATCCACATCTTAAATGTCTTATTTTGTAAATCCTCCTCCTACTTCACCTCAAAGAAGACTGTAATGAAAGTGCCAGGTTTTCTGCTAGAATCTTCAATTACTTGTTTATGGCTGGGTGGGATCTTCGCTGTTCCGGGTGGACATCATGCAGCATCCTCGCCGGAACATGCCTCGTGTGCCAATCACAGCCCATCTGTAGCACCAAAAGAAAGCTCTATTTGTGTGGAAAAAAATTCATAAATTTCATTTATATACAGCGTTGCATGACTGCGCAATTGTGAATTAAAGTAAAGCATTGCCGTATAGCAAAAATGGTCTGGTCATGAAGGGGGTAAATCTTCCGGAGGTCAAGTGTTTAATACTTTATATTTTTCCTTAGCACAAGGGTACTCTGGCTTCTCACCTGTAGCTCTGTCTATTTACAACCTGTTGCAAGAAGCCTGCTGTTTACAGGCTCTGTAAATATTAGACATGTGCAGTGTCAATAAATTTGCTTTGTTTCGTTCCTTTCGTATTAGCTGTTAATTCGTATTCATATCCGAAATTCAATTTGGATTCATATGAAATACAAATTTTCGTTAGGTTTGTTAACTTTTCGTAACAATTACAAATGTTCGTTATGATGAATTTATCATTAAGAGGAGCTCCCACCATCCCTGTGCTATGCTTATTATGAGGGGCTCCCACCATACCTGTACTGTGCTGACTTCCTGGGTTTTTAATTTCATCATAATGGATAATCATAATTAACGAATATTCTTATCATGTCCGATTCTGAATCTCCCATCGACTACCAGTACCAGTCTCCCATTCCCATATTAAAAAAAGGTAATTTTCCCAACCCTCACTCAGCAGCAGAAGAAAACCTCTGAATGGTAAAAAAAAACACCAGTCACGTTTCCATTGCAACGGAATTTGGATCCAAAATTCATAAATTAAATTTCGTATTTTTTCTTTCGTATTTAAAAATTCGGAAGCAATTCATACTTTGTATCCTCCCAAATGTACGAATTTACGGAAAATCATATGAATTTTCGATTCGTACAAAACGCACGTCTAGTATATATATTTTATATATATTGGATTGTCCAATGCAAGGATTCAGTCTGACAGAGAGAGCTGCAAAGCAAGCAACATCTGCTGAGGTTTGTATTTAGCTAACACAAAATATTGTGGGCAAATATATACACAGTAAAAACTAGATATAAAATAGCCATTTCATAACTAAAATAAAAGAGATAAAATATTTTTTTCCCCCTTTTAAGATTTTGCCTGCCTGTCTTTATACCAAATAATGGCTATGGTGACTTTTATGCTATATTAGCAGCAAATCATCTGGAGAGAGTAATACTGTCATTTAGCTTAGTAGTGGCTGCAGCAATTAAGACATGGGGATAGCTCCCCAATTAAGTCCCAGAGGGATATAAGAACCAAGAATGTAATTCATTCAGCATGCATACAAACATACTGTAAGTTTACAAATATAAATAGCAGTTCTAATGAGGTTTAATGATTAAAAATACCAGACATCTATTAAACAGAAATCTTTCTACAGCTTGTAGATATGTGGTAGAATGCATAGACAATCCTAACCTTAATGGTCTGTTCTGTTCTGTTCTGTTCTGTGTATATTTTACAAATATGTAGTATATGCACATGGAGGCAGCCTTATTTTCTTACTATGACACCCGTAGAAAGAAAAAACGCATAAGACCCGAAGCCACTGTGTAGCACTCAGTTTTATTCTAAAGTATATATAATATTGAACAAGCTTGCTGTTTTTATGGAACATAACACAGCTAGGTGCTCCCTGCCCAAACTGGGATCTATTGCTGTGTTTTGTTGTAGGGACATCCATTGCTGGCTTTGAGTTTCTATTTCCCAAGCTGTCATGTTCACCCTATGGCTTACACTACTGAGTTGCTTACTTGAAACATTTTATGTTAGTGAAGTAAGACATGCTGACCCGTACTTTTTTCAGTTTGGTGTTTTACTACATAGAGAAGGTTTAGGATTAGTATCATATGCCCAAGTAACTAGACTTCCAAAGAAATTCCAGAGCGGCAGCTGTCTGGATGATATTACTAACAAAAAGGCCTATATGACATGTGTGAGAATATCTGGATCCATTCCAGTATGTTCAAATATAAAATAGCTGATTCTTTAAAAAAAAAAAAAATGCTTTGTACATTTTTCAATAAAAAAAAGTGCTTTTTGCTGAGAAATCTGAAGTCCACCCTAAACTGATATTGTAGCTTTTGGCAAGTGCTGGAGAGGTAACCCACCTGATAGCTTGGGAACAATATTGATGGTTATGGATGAGTGAACCAAGCATTTGGTTAGCTTGAGGTTCAGCTAACCCAACATGAAGTCTGCAAACCCACAAAACTAGCAGCAAACCCTATTGAAATCTATAGGAGGCAAATTGTATATATATTTTCTTTCAAGCCTAATTTGCCTGTCATGAAGAACATGTACTAATTAAGGATGAGTCGAACATCCCCCCAGTTCGGTTCGCACCAGAACATCCGAACAGGTGACAAATTCGGAAGAACACTCGAACACCGTTAAAGTCTATGGGACATAAACATGAAAAAGTATTTAAATAAAAAAGTGCTAATTTTAAAGGCTTATATGCAAGTTATTGTCATAAAAAGAGTTTGGGGACCCCAGGGGACATGTATCAATGCCAAAAAAAGTGGGGCGACCCCAAAGCACCCTTCCCATGTTGAGGGCATGTGGCCTAGTATGGTTCAGGAGGAGGGTGCTCTTTCATCCTCCTCTTTTCCTGCGGCCTGCCAGGTTGCGTTCTCGAATAAGGGCCTAGTATGGATTTTGGTGGGACCCATACACCGTTTTTTTTTCATTTGGTGCAGGGTTCCCCTTAATTTCCATACCAGACCTGAAGGGCCTGGTATGGATTTTGGTGGATCCTCACACATTTTTTTTTTAACTTTTGGTTTGGGATTCCCCTTAATATTCATACCAGACCCAAAGAGCCTAGTAATGGACTGGGGGGGAACCCATGCTGTTTTTTTCAATGAGTTTTATCTATATTGCTGAGACCCGACAATTCATTACAGCCACAATCAGTTTTAGATGACAATTTTTCCTTTAGAAATTTAATTTTTCTGTGGTAATGTTCTAAACACGGGAAAAATGCGCCACTTTACAGGCATACTATAGACACCCTCCAGGCATGATATTTAAAGGAATATTTATTTTTTATTGTTTCACTTTAAGCATTCAAAAAATCAGTGCTCCTGAAAAAACATCACTTTTTATGACAATAACTATTATTAATGATTTATATAGCGCCAACAGTTTACGCAGAGTTTTACAATGTATAGGGGAGACAACACAATTACAGTACAATACAAAAGGTAAAGGAGGGCCCTGCTCATAGAGCTTACATTCTAAAGGGAGGGGGTGGTGGTACAAAGGGTAATAGCTGCAGAGAATGATTTGATGGGGGCGGCTCGGGGACAGTTAGGTGGGTGTGGGATAGGCTTCCCTGAATTAATGAGTTTTCAGGGAACTCTTAAAGGTGGACAGGGTAGGGGCTGAGCAGACTGGGGCAGGGAGTTCCAGAGGATGGGAGAGGCTCTGGAGAAGTTTTGAAGGCGAGCATGAGAGGAGGTAACAAGGGAGCTAGAAAGCAGGAGGTCATCAGAGAAGCGGAGGGGACGATTTGGGCGATATCTGCAGATGAGGTTGGTGATGTAGATGGGGGCGAGGTTGTGGATTACTTCGTATGTTATGGTTAGCATTTTGAATTTTACACGGTGGTGTAGGGGAAGCCAGTGAAGGGATTGGCAGAGAGGGGCAGCAGTCACGGAACGATTAGTGAGGTGTATTAGTCTGGCAGCAGCATAACTAGCATAACTAGCTAATTAATAACTAGTTAATAACTAATAGTTAATAACTAGTCAATAGTTAATAACTAGCATATAAGTCTTTAAAATTAGCACTTTTGATTTTTCATGTTAGTGTCCCATAGACTTTAATCGTGTTCTGGCAGCTTTTGAATTTGCCCTGAACACTGCATATTGTTCGGTGGTCACCGAACATCTGAACAACCAAAGCTCGGTCCGTTTGCCCATCCCTAGTGCTAATGCAAACAAAAGTTTGCAAAAGTATGTTAATTTACTGTTAAGAGAAGAGAGGGTCTTTTAATGCAGTTTAAAGAGCAACATTTAAAATACACAACACCTTTAAATAACATGCTTAGGAGATGCCTTAAAGCTGCAGGTGACATTTTGTAACAGTATGATTGAACACTTTCAAATTCATACTAGACCCTTATCCTGAAATGAAGCCTGTGTGGCTTTGGCAGGTATGGCAGTCAGCATTGCAGTTCCCACTTTCTGAACTATACCAGGTCACATGCTTTCAACAGTGTTAATTTTGGCAGCAAATTTCAATTTAGTTTTAGTCTTAGTCTTTTGATTAAAATGGCATTTTAGTTTTAGTCCCATTTTAGTCTTCTGAAATTGTTTTAGTTTTAGTCCCATTTAGTCGACTAAATCTCCAGTCCATTTTAATTGACTAAAATCTCTAGTACATTTTAGTAGACTAAAATCATTTTAGTTGACTAAAACTCATTTTAGGAACCTGGTTCCCACAAAGTGTCAGAGCTGTCTGTTAGTGTCAGAATGTATGCCGCAATATCGCAATCCCGCTATAAGTTACTAGAATACAAAAATAAAACAATTTCAGTATATATCTCATAGTTTGTAGATGCTATAACTTTTGTGCAAACCAATTTGATATACATTTTGTTTTACCAATAATATGTAGAAGAATACATATTGGCCTAAATTTAAGAAGAAATTTGATTTTTTTTTAAGTGTTTGTATTGTATATGTTTTATTGCAGAAAGTAAAAAAAAATATTTTTTCAAAATTGTCAGTCTTTTTTTGTTTATAACACAAAAAATAATAAATGCAGTGGTGATCAAATACCACCAAAATAAAGCTATATTTGTGGGAAAACAATAACATAAATATTATTTGGGTACAGCGTTGCACGACCACGCAATTGTTCAGTTAAAGTAACGCTGTGCCATTTCGCAAAAAATGGCCTGGTCATGAAGGGGTAAATCTTGCAGAGGTCAAAATTTTTAAGTCACTAGTTGGATAGCACAGGTGATGATTGAAATGTTAATTTATTTGAGTTTTCATCACATACATTAAGTGACATTTAAAATGTGAATACAAACAGTATACTTTCCCTGAAATCAAACTGTATTATCAGCAGTATAAGCCATTCCAGTTACCACTGGAAACAATAATCTGTAATTGTTGCTTTCAGTCCTAATTTGGTATGTCCCTGGTTTTTCATCTCAATCTAATCTAAACCTATTTGAGCAAATAAAATGATATTTACCTCATCCTCTGTTACAAGCTTTCAAGATTACTGGCTTCAGGAAAAATCAATACAAAATAGCATCTTATCAGCAGGTTTGAGCTCAGAAAGAATTCAAACTTTTCTTTTTTTTTTTCTAACTCCCTTCTTCCTTGGAGTTAAAACAAATCTTAAATTAGAAGAAAGGAACTTAAATAAAATGCACCTTGGTTGTGCTTGGTGTTTTAAATTCATTAGGGTAAACAGATTACCAGCTTTAAATTATAATTCTTCTCATGGGTTATTTTACAATTACAAGTTGTTTATACTATTCTGGCTCTTGTTAGAAGACTCATGTTATAATTGTAAATTCAACCTATAAATGGTATCTCCTGTTCTCTTGCAAAAAAAAAAAAGCTTTAAAGGGGTACCTACAAAGTATATCCTCATTCCTCCTACCGTAGTATAGGAACAGAGATCTTATTCTCCGAGTGGGGATAAAAATAAAGCATATATAAGTAAACATAAATTTTAATGTTTATATTCTTGCATATGAGTCACAACTGAGAATTTGCTTGGTATATAGGAACATCAGATATATGTTTATAGATTATATGACATAGTGGGTGCACGGTGCATACCATGCATTCCAAGGAAACTTTTTATAAGGGTTGTTGTTGAAATGTGACCTGATGCATTTTCAAGAACAAAAAATAGGCGGGGAAGGGAGGTGGATTGTTTATAAAAAGGGGATATAGCTGATTGCATTGTTCAGCCCTGGCGGTTAAGTCGCCCTCAGCTTGAATATCCATTTGGCTTCAATTTGTAGGATTTTTTGATCGAAATTGCCACCTCGAGGTGGTGGTGGTGGGGGGGGGGGGGGGGGTACCCTGGCAAGTACTTGACATTTTAAAAAGTCTGTCTTATAGTCATGAAACTCTGCAAAATGCCTGGGTATAGGTTTTTCAATTATACCTATTTGTATATCTGTGACATGTTCCTTTATGTGTCTCCAGAAGTTCTGTTTAGTTTTGCCCACATAGTGGCTTCCACAGCCACATGTGAGCAAATATACAATGCCAATGGAGTCACAGTTTACAAAGTGGTACATAGTTAAATTCTTGCCTGTGGGTAGATGGACATTTTTCCCTGTTTGAATAAATTTGCAAAAATCACAGGGAAGGGGGCAGGGAAACAAGAAAAGGTGGAAGGGGGGGGGTTGTGGGGGAAGGAAGGAGTGAAACGAACAATGCATTTGTATCAGGTGTCGGGTCTCAAATTCTATTGCAAAATGTCTAATTCATGTAACTACACAAATAATTTATTTAGCCCAATAGGAAGTTTAATTAACTGTTGATTTAATTTGAATATAGCGTTAATGCATAAGAATTATCCCACAGATACCCCTAAAAAGGATATAGGGTGTATTGGAACACCTGAAAATACTATATAAGTGTGGGGATAACTGTGAGGGAATTATAACTCCACAGAGGCACTGTCCCTAAAAAGTACAAAGTTCAGAAAAAAATAAAGTAGTGTGGGACTTTGAGTGTGCATCGGTGGGGTTGAAATAACAATCTATACCACAGTTTTAAAATAATGTAGAAAAACGTTATTTATGATCCATGGATGGAAACTTTAAAAACAGATTACAGTCTAAAATAGATTGCAGTTTTACTGTGTCTTTAGGTCCACAGTGTGCAGATCCTGGTAGAGAATGTCACAAGTATTGACTAAGCGTTTCATGGGAGACCCCGATTTTAAAGTAGCACAAAACGTATGAGTATTGAAATATTAAAAAATAATCTAGAGATATAGTACCAGCAACATTTGGCGAATTATATTTAGTAAACAGTAACAGTACAAATACAGCATATGAAAAATTGCATTTTTTGTATCTTAAAATATTGTGACATTGTGGGGCATTTATGATTGCCCACTAGTAAAATTCCAACATGTTATCCTTGAGCTTTAACCAAAAATGTGCAGTTACATGGGGTTTTGTCTAATGTTCAGCTGTGTCTCACAAACCCAAGAGTAAAGAAGTGAAATAAATTACATATACATCTAGATAGTAGATTCAATCATAAATAAAGTAAATATAAAATTCATTCTTAATTTACCTTCAGACTTTGCAGTTTTTGTATCGATCCAGGAGGAACAAAAAGCTTGGGGAGCTCGTGGGGATGATCTCCCGAGCCTCACCAGTGTGAATAGTGGTATTATGAGTGTTTGAAACCACACTGTGCTAAATCAGGGTGCTGAGGAGAGGGGATGCAGGTGGATAGAGAAAGGAAGGGGAGAAAAGGAAGCAGGGAGAGAGGGAGGGGAGAAAGGAAGGAAAAAGGTGGAAAGGGAGGAGATGGAGGGCAGGGGAAATTAAGGAGATGGAGAGAGAAGATGAGGGAGGGAGGGGAAAGAGGAAAAGGAGGTAAACCGGTATTTTTATTTTTTGCAATATAAATTAAAACAGACTATTTTTTGTTCTAAAAAAAATCCAATAAACTCAATTTTAGTCATACTTTTTAGTCCAAAATGTATTCAGCCACATGTCTTGGGTGAAAAAATTTTTTTTCAATAAGTATATATTTATTGTTTTTCACAAAAGTTATAGCATATAGCTTTTCGTTCTTGCCTATCTCATTTCTTGAGGTGTTTAAATGGCAGGGCAGTACAGCCCCCGCCCCCCGCCCAAATTACCCTATTTTGGAAAGTATGTTGATCCCATGAAATATTTTTTTTTGTCACAAGTGATTAAAAAATGTAAAAAAATATTTTTTTACACAAAATTGTCACTGAAATTATATATTGCTCACGCATGCCATTCCCCTGAGTATGGGAATACCGCATGTGTGGGACTTTTTTGGAGCCTAGCTGTGTACAGGACCCCGAAAACCATTCACCTCATTCAGGCTTTCTAAGGGTGTAAAATGGTGATTTCACTTCCTCGTTATCACAGTTTCGGAGGCCATGAAATGCCAAGATACCACAACCCCCCCCCCCCCCCCCCCATGACCCCATTTTGAAAAGTAGACACTTCAAGCTATTTGCTGAGAGGCATGTTGAGTCTATGGAATATTTTATATTTTGCCATAAGTTTTGGGAAAATTCAAATTTTTGGTTTGTTTTATGTTTTACACAAAGTTGTCATTAAATGATATATTGCTTAAAAATGCCATGGGTCAATGTGGAATTACACCCCAAGATATATTCTGCTACTTCTCCTGAGTACGGGAATACCACATGTATTAGACTTTTTGGGAGCCTAGCTTTGTAAAAGACCCTGAAAACCAGCCTTCATGCTTTCTAAGGGCATCAATTTTTGATTTCATACCTCACTACTTATCACAGTTTCAGAGGCCATTAAAAATGCCAAGAAAGCAACCCCCCCCAAATGACCCCATTTGGGAAAGTAGACACCCCAAGCTATTTGCTGAGTGGCATGTTAAGTACTTTGCAGATCTCACTTTTTGTCACAAAGTTTTGAAAATTTAAAAAATAAAAATGAAATACATTTTCCTTTTCTTTCTTCATTTTCAAAAACAAATGAGAGCTGCAAAATACTCACCGTGCCCCTTATCAAATACCTTGGGCAGTCTACTTTCCTAAATGGGGTCATGGGGGGGGGGGGGGGAGTTGTGCTATCTTGACATTTCATGGCTTCCGAAACTGTGATAGGTAGTGAGGAGTAAAATCACCATTTTACACCCTTAGAAAGCCTGAAGGGGATGATTATCTTTTGAGTTGCTATACGCAGCTAGGCTCCCAAAAAGTCTCTCACATATGGTATCACCATACTCAGGAGAAGCAGTAGAATGTATTTTGGGGTGTAATTCCACATATACCTGTAGCATGTGTGAGCAATATATAATTTAGTGACAACTTTATGTAAAAAAAAAATTACAGAAACTTGTGGCAAAATATAAAATATTCCATAGACTCAACATGCCTATCAGCAAATAGCTTGGGGTGTCTACTTTCCCAAAAAGGGGTCATTTGGCGGGGGGGGGGGGGGTTGAACATCCTAGCATTTCATGCACAACATTAGAAGTTTATGCCACACATCACCAACTCTTCTAACCGCTTGAAGACAAAGCCCTTTCTGGCACTTTTTGTTTACATTAAAATAAAATAGTTTTTGTTAGAAAATTACGTTGAATCCCCAAACATTATATATTTTTTTAAAGCAAAGGCCCTTCTGATTAAAATGGTGTGTGTTTCAATTTTTTTTCCACACAGTATTTGCTCAGCAACTTTTTAAATGCAATTTTTTGGGAAAAAAAATCTATATTGCCAAAATGTATAAAAGATGATCTTATGCCAACTATATAGATACCAAACACAACATGTTTTAAAATTGCTCACAACCGTGCAGCAGCAACAAACTACATACATTTTAAAAAGCCAGTAAAAGCCTTTACAGGTTAGCACTTTAGATTTACTGAGGAGGTCTACTGCTAGAATTACTGCCCTTGATCTGACGTTTGCGGTGATACCTCACATGCATGGTGCAATTGCTGTTTACATATGAAACAAGACTGACACTTGCATTCGCCTTTATGCGTGAGCACAGGGGGACAGGGGTGCTTTTTTTATTATTATTTATTTTGATTTTTGATTTTCCTTTTACACTGTTCCTTTCATTTTATTTATTTGTATCATTTTTATTGTTATCACAGGGAATGTAAATATCCCCTATTATAGCAATAGGTAATGACAGGTACTCTTTTTTGAAAAAAATGGGGTCTATTAGACTATAGATTTCTCCTCTGCCCTCAAAGCATTTGACCACACCAAGATCAGTGTAATAAGATGCTTTCCCAATTTCCAACCAAAATCATGCTTGTAGCTTTCGGTTTCTTAGGCCATAGAGAGGGTTGGAGCCATTCTGGTCTCCGATCGGCTTAATGGTCAGCTCACAGAATCACCGGCTGCATTCTCGGGTTCCCCGGGTGAGACAGGAGAGCCTGGGAAAATCATGGAAGACAAACGTTCCCTCCCACTGCTTGCAAAAGCAGTCTAGCGGTTAACTAGCCACTAGCATTGCTTTTACATGAACGCCGACTGACGGCTGAAAAGAATGATACCAATATGATACCTAAACCTGCAGGCATCATTCTGGTAAAACCACTCAAAGTCCAGCAACATACCAGTACGCCGCTGGTCCTTGTTGGGCATATATTGTAATGTTCTTTTTTTCATGCAGCCTGTGGACTGCACGAAAAAAGAGATTGATTGGTGGTATGCTCACCATTAGAATACTGCCTTGCATCCAACCACTTCATACATGCACCTATTTTTTTTAACTGTGGTGCTGAAATCCCCTCCTACAGTGCTGGAGTAGCTGATTTACATATCGTGTGAGCAAACCCTGTTGCTTTCAAAATAAATAAATCAGTGCTGCAGCTGAATGGCGTACCTGAAAAGCAAAAAATGGTAACAATAAAACATTAACTCAATAAAACAACTCTTTTATTGCAATCTGTGCCAAAAAAGAGTAAAAAACATATGCCAAAGCATGAGGGCAATCCATTCCTAATGTTATGGGCAAATCGCCTCTCCACTCCTGCCCCCATGATTCGGCATATATGCTCTTTAAGTTTAACTGTAGTGATGAAATCACCTCCTATAGCACTGAAGTCATGACTTTACATATCATGAGAGCAAATGCCACTGCTGCTGTCAAGATAAATAAATCAGTGCAACAAAGTAACATTACAGTATAACAGTAAGACATACCTGCAAAGCAAATATAATAAAACACATAAAAAATAAAAAATTACAGTTAAGCATAAAATACACTAACAATAGAGAGAGAACAATAGTGAGAGAACAATAGAGAGAAGAAAATAATTGGCTTTTTTATTTTTTACTTTTTTTTATTTTTTACTTCTTTTTTATTTTTTTCTGTTTTTTTTATTTTAACTGTAAGCATTTTAGATTAGGATTTCTCAAATTATGATGGCCCTCTCATCTTTTGAGACCCTGTGCTAATGTGCCCTAGGACTGTGCAGTGCTGTACCCTATGCTAATACTCCACTAGTGTGTGCTAGCGACAGAAACATTTACCAATGCAGAGGCTAGGTTGGTCAAGACAGGCAGGACAATAAAAGCAGGTGTCACTCCTATATCCGCGTTTTCTGCAGACACGATCTTCTTTGGTGCTCTTTGGGTAGAGGTACCACAGAGGACTTCTGGGAAATACCTCTAATGCAGCTGGTTCACTGCATTTGCATTGGGAAGTTGGGGCACAGTACTGTCTGGAAACAGAAGGGCTGTGATGATCTCTTCCTGGAATTTAAGGAATGATCCAGTTCATCCTGACGCTTTATATAGCACATAAGCTTTTAGCAGAGCCAATTGGAATAAATATACAGATACATTTTTATACCAGTGTCTGGCCTTATATGCAATTAAGTATGGTAGGTCATTGAAGTCCACCCTTCCCATGTTAACGGGTGTATTCGTGGAGGGGCTTCACAACAACACCAGTCATCTTTGGAATTTCGACTGCGGTATTTGCGTGAAGGGATGACAGAAAGAAAACATTCTATGTATCCCTCCACTTCACTGTGAGAAAATTATTACATCACAAGCAGGCTCCCTCCCCATCTAAGTCAGGAATCTACAAGCTGTTGGTGGAAGTCCCGGTGATTAGATCACTCGGTGCCACATGCGTCAATTCCACAATCAAAAAGATAACTAAAAAGTGGCATGCTTGTCAATATAACAATAATTGTCCACGTACAAGTGGTACCCCTTTCTGAATAATGCCTAGTACACAAGCTCTGACATTTTGACAACAAAATCCATGTTTTTTTTTCCTATGGATGTAGGCTCAAACTTGTCTTGCATTCAGACAGTCACACAAATCTTGTTGGAAATTCTGAACGTCAAGAATGTGGTGATGTATGATGGCACTAGAAAAGGGAAGTTCAATACCAAGTGTGCCACCCTTTGGGCTCCTTCTGTTAATCTCGTGTTAGTAGAAGTTTGGTGAGAGACAATTTGTGCTTTTCAGCCTTGTGCTTTTCCATTCATTATTGCTCTTCAGTTTGTGCTTGTGGGTTTGTATCTGGTTTTCAGTGCTTTCCCCCCCAAAGTGCACGTGAGGTCCGTACTTTGTGGGTAAGGGGGCCATTGATATGCCCCAAAATGTTTAATAAACGTTTAAAAAAAATGTTTTATTTAAACTGAAATAATATATCCTTTGATTTACTGCTCGTGTTTCTTTTAGCTGTCTCCTAGGTTCTCCAATGGGCTTTTTTTTGGACATTTTCTTCAATAGTGCAAACATAATTTATTTGATACATGAGGTGACAATCTCTAATTCAGCAAACGATTATTATTTTGGGGTCTGCTACACACACACCTTGTTTTTGTTGTTATTGTATATAATACATTACTGTTAAAAATATACATAATTTTCAGCACCATGAATTAATTTTTGCAGAGTCACGAAAATGGCATGAGTGTGGCAAATTATAAAGCACTGTGGGAGTGATTTACTAAAGGAAAATCCACTTTGCAAAAGTGTACTTGAAACTGCACTGAAAGTACACTTGTAGTGCAAAGTGGATTTGCCTTAACTAAATAACTCCCATTTCAATGTAAACACCAACTTAGTCCAAAAAATGATATTGAGCATTGAAAGAAGAAGCCACAAATTGTTGAGTAGAAAATGTTTTACTCTGTGCACATTCACATGTGCATTTGAAAAGGGTTTTTGAACAAACCAACATAATAACATTTTTCTTTTTGACAGTACAAATAGCCTTTTTTGTGATAAGACAGGTATGTTTAAAACCATAAAACAATACACAACTCAGGAACTTACACAATTCAACTTTGACAGTGTGAAGGCAATATCAGACATTAGTATGTCCAAACTGTGTTGATATTGCCTTCATATGATGGGGTGATGTCACCCCTGGGAAAGCCAAATTTGAAGATGCACACAAATTGACAGTCAAAATTGTGATTTCCCCCCTGATCCCATGCCTAATGTCAACATGTGCTGGCTCCCATCATGGGGGATCAATGGACATGTTTCTGGGGTGCAACCCCTTCCTCTTATCTACTTTAGTTGCAAGGAAGGGGTTGCACCCCCAAAACACGTACCAAGATATCCTGTAATGGCAGATAGCACATGTTGACACACTGTGTGCATCTTCAAAATTTGCCTTTCAACTTTTTGGAGAAAAGTTAGAAAAATAGAAAGAATTCGATAAATGTTGGTGTGTTTTCAATTCTGCCTAAAACATCAAGTATGTTTTTGAGTCTTTTTTCAACATCATTGATGTCATCCTTGATCTTCTGTAAATCCCAATTGCACACCATGTTCTCCCCGATGAGGACTTGTGCCCTTGTGAAATGTGTTTTTTCTTCTACAACATCCACATGACCTAAAAAAAAAACACACAATCTATTATAAATATGCAGGCATACATCTATTACCTGAAGCTTTGGTCTCAGACACTCACCTGTTGTGGTCACTATTTCACCAAATTCATAAACCTCTCCTTCTTCCACATTCTCTGGTTGTTGTTTTGGGATTTCCCCTTTTTTAGGAGGTTGAGGGTCCCTGGTGACCTCAAACGTCCCGAGTCTTTTCTTCCTTATGTGAATAAAATAAAGGTATACTTAGCATACAGATATTTGAGGCAAGAAATAGGAATATGAAACATTGCTAGGAAGTGTCGTACAATTGTCTGTTTTGGCAGAGTTCAAAGCTGAAGACATGATTTTTTCCCTTTACAAAACTGGAATACTTACCTTTTTTGTTAAAGTATCACACATGTAGAGACCCCTAGTATCCACTGGAGCACCTGTGTGGGACACCCTAAAAAATTTGTTCTGGTGTCCCACACTAGAGCTCCTGCTTCCAGATGTGTAAACAGCTGCTGAGTGTCCTGTCCTTTACACTGAACCAAGTTTGCATTTAATTCTAGTTACAAACCCATCTAGAAAACAATGTACTAAACTTATTTTAAGACAAATAGGCATGACCAAATGTAGTTAACCTGCATCTGCCAAAAACATTGTATTAGTGGGCGAACAAACAATGTTTACTATGAACGATTACTGTGCCCACAAACCTGAAACTTGCCATTTTAAACTGTACAACAGTAAAGAAAAGCACATGGAGCAGCATGAACGTAAAAAGAATAGGCACACATGACAAAAAAAGTACTTTTTTGCAGCACTCTCTTGATTCTTCCGTACTGATCCTGCTCCCTTAATTTGAGGTCTGACCATCATTTCCTCAGTTGATCCTTGGATCGCCATACCCCAAAATTATCCTGCAGACTTTTCACAACTTTAATCCTGATTTTGGCCTTTCTCACATTTGGGTTTGGGTAAGGTCCATGCTTCCCGTCATAGTCGGCCCTCTTGAAGATGTCCACCGTGCCCACCATCTCTATAAAGGCCATATTGGAGACCTTAAATATCCTCCAGGTTTGGGACGTTTGTGGCTCCAGGCTTTCTTCATCATTGCTGCTTCTCTCAGGCACCTGCTCTGTCTCCGCCATGTGCTCCCCCACTGTGCCAAAAGACAAGTGGCGGGCAAAATACTAGAAAGAATATCTGGGGCGGGCAGAGTTTCATGCCTGCGCAGTGTATATAAAGCGTAACATGCGTGTGTCATGCGTACGATCTGTGAGCGGAGGAGGAGTAGTGGAAGCACCAGTCATTCTAACGAAGGTACAATTTTAACTTGGTGCATCAGTGGCCTGGCCTATACTGCTTCTCAATTTAGCCCTATATTGGGACAAGATTAGGAGAGATTAGCCTGATATTAGTGTTTGTCTTGTGTTGTGTCTTGCAGATAAAATGGATATATTGAAGGATCGGGACTTTATCCCCATATTCTTTGATAAGTACAGGGAGCTGCCCTAACTGTGGCAGGTAAACCACCCCTTTTATAACAATCAAAAAAACAGGAAGGCAGCGCTGGATCAATTGCTGCAATTTGTGAAGCCGGTGATCCCCACGGCAGACATCCCCTATTTGAAGGCCCTAATTGTTTGCATGAGGAGCACTTATAATGGGGAGTGCAAGAAGGTCCAGGATTCCATGAGATCAGGAGCTGCAGCAGATGACATTTATGTATCCAGGCTGTGGTACTATGACAGACTGCATTATCTGGCAGGCCAGGCTGAACCCAGGCCAGCACTTTCCAGTCTTCCTTCCACCTCAGCTGAGGCTTCCGACATCCAACCTGGGCCTTCCAGCCAGGAAGAAGTGGAGGAGCCCAGCTTGAGCCTGGTATAGCATTGTTCAACATATTTCTT
Organism: Lithobates pipiens; assembly: GCF_037356315.1. Classification (NCBI taxonomy): domain Eukaryota; kingdom Metazoa; phylum Chordata; class Amphibia; order Anura; family Ranidae; genus Lithobates; species Lithobates pipiens. Next base: position 475,908,295 of record NW_027507764.1, read on the forward strand.
GTGAAATAATTAATGGTTTTAACTAGATCTTATTATTGAGCATTCATTTCTGATTTTACAAAGTGTTTTACATATCAATAGACAATATTAGCCACAAATGATTGTGACAAGAATAAAAAACGCAGGGGGTGTGGCTTGGCGAGCAGCGTGGATGGACGCTGAATAGAGGAGCTCCGAGGACACTGGGGATTCGGCTCGAAAACGGACCGCTAAACGGAGCGATAATGCCTAACCACATGAAGAAAGGGGCACACATACGTCCCCTCCGCTCATCGGGCACGCCGAAAAGTAAGCCTTCACCGGCAAACCTCAGTAAATACCGGTACAACGACGGGACCTGCAGTCCCAAGATGGTGCCGGCACACAGACCCGCGGAGAGAGAAGGCAAAGATGACCATTCCAGCGTCGGAGGATTCCTTCAGAGGTACTGACACCAATGACCCTCCTCTGACCTATGCAACAATGACTGAAATCGCTGCAGATATTAAAAATTCCTTTTCAGCAGCTATCACAGACATCAAATCTGAACTGCTTAGACTGTCTGAATAAATGGCGGTTAATGACAGGGCTGGCAAGAGGAGAGACAGAGCACTTGTGAGACTAGATGACATTACCACAACTCATTCCCAACAGATGGTTGAAATGAATAGGCAGATCGAAGACCTCGATAACAGAGGAAGGAGACATAATATCAGAGTGAGGGGAATACCTGAATCCATTGCTCCAGAACAAATCAAACCGGCCCTGTCCGCCATCTTCAATAGACTCATACAAAGGCCTGACGACTCACCCATAGAGTTCGACAGAGCACATAGGGCTCTGAGACCCAAGGCACCTGACAACAACCCACCAAGGGACATCATATGCTGCCTGCCTAATTTCCCTCTGAAGGAGGAAATACTACTGAAGGCCAGAGCAAACGAGCAAATAACCTTTAATGGCGTTAATGTACAGCTATTCCAGGATCTCTCCCCCATAACTTTGAGGAACAGGAGAGCTTTGAGACCGTTACTAGAAGTTCTCAAGGAAAAAGGGATCTCATATAGATGGAAGTTTCCATTTGCATTGCAGGCTACTTATAATGGCAAACAGCACTTGCTTAGAGTCCCTGAGGAATTGCTCTCTTTCTGTGAACATCTACAGATAGCTCCTGTCAATCTCCCTGATTGGTATGCAGAATATAAACTGCCTCCCCCAGTCAACAACTTCTCATCTACGGCAGGCCCTTCACCTGCGCAATCCCCTTATCATCTCGGGAGGAAAAGAGGGATCAGTTTACATAAGACTCAGGATTAATATAACTATGCTATGTAGAACTTTACACACCGAAAACTGCCGTTAGATCTCTGGGCCTTTACCCATGGCAATCTACCCCGCTCCCAACAAGCGGGAGCTCACTGCATTGCAAGGACTATACAACTGTGGGCGCTGAAAGACTAGCCACAGGGACACTGAACTCAATATTCGAGGGTAAGACACATTTAGCTATTCAAGCATGTTGTCACCTCATGAGACATTAGTGATCTTGACTAACACAGCATAACTTGCAGATCTTGTTAGACTCCTTGCTTCCAGAAATCAACACCGGCTATACAAAGTGTATCACACTTTTCATGAGTCAGGGCCTCACACCGCTACAGAGTTGTTGCTCTTGCGGCTACATATCTATAGGTACTTTGTTTCCTTAAGGGTTTTGTTATTCTTAAAAGTCATGTCTATAACCTTCTTATCTTTCCTCCACTGGCTCAGCATGTTGCCACTGAGCTTTTGGACGATGCTGAGCACCAACAGCAAAAATGGTGCTGCAGTAGCTGATTCCTACGTAGAAGGTACAGACAGAACGCACTACCTAGAAGCGGTGCATAACAACCAGCTCACTAATTATTTTGCTTAACTTATAGACGCATCACATTCTTTTATATTACCTGTTATTGTCTAGGCATCTAGATATGTTAATTGCATCTCACATGCATAGCGTACAAATGTATTTTCTTGGCTAACATTACGCTGATTTTTCAAAGTTCCAAGAGTTTTAGCAATTTCTTTTATTTTGCTTACTACCCGAATCCCCAGGGGTCATCCACTCCATGTTTTGGACGTTTTGTTAACAAGACCTCACCTTCCGTCCACCGGTACGCCTCCCACTCTCCCCCAAGAGTCGACCTAGGTGTTTGGCTGGCCACACCTTTTCACTGACATCACGTCAGCTGTTGACATAGATCAGTTACCCGACTCCAGAGAGACACTCTCAATCCATCTCACTACAACCTCCATTTGGTCTATACCACTCCTTTAACCTATTCCCCACACCACCCCTAATCTAACCTTTCCCTCTCCCCCCCCCCTTTTTTTTTTTTCTTTCCCACTTCCACCCCCACTATCATGGCCTACTCCTTTTTAGACAAGTCTCCAACCCGAATTTCGCACAACATTAACAGACTCAATATTCCCGAGAAGAGAACCAAATTACTAAAATAACTCAAGAAAACGAACCCGTTCATAGTCTTCTTACAAGAAACGCACTTCAAGGGTCAAAACGTCCCCAAACTTACTGACAATCTTTACACCAAAGCTTTCCACGCCACGAACCCTCAAGCAAAGACAAAAAGCGTTTCCATCCTCCTGCACAAACATGCACCATTTGATCTGACTAACCAACTAATTGACCCGGAGGGACGCTATATTTTTCTTAAAGGCACTTGGGAAGGATCCCCAATTACATTAGTGAATGTATATTTCCCGAATAAGGCTCATATTACCTTTTGCAATGTAATTATTAATGAACTGAAGTGGTTTGCAGAGGGCTGTATTATTTTGGGAGGGGACTTCAATATACCTCTGTCCCCACTTCAGGACTCATCCACGGGCCACACTCACATTTCATACAAAATTCTAAAGAGAATTAAAGTTCTATTGAGCTCTATTTCCCTGGTGGATTCATGGAGATCCGTGCACCCAACAGGGAAAGACTATACCTTTTACTCAGCATCGCATAAAAAATATTCCAGGATTGATCTGATCTTCGTTTCTCAGAGGGACCTCATTCACCTAGAGAGGGCAGACATTGGTATTATTACTATTTCAGACCATGCCCCTACTGCCGTCACTCTTAAACTGACTTCTCACAAACATAAGTCCTTTAATTGGAAACTGAACGCCGCACTACTGACAGATCAGATCATTTACGATGACATTCACGGATCCATCAACACATATTTTCTCAACAATGCTGATTCTGATACCAACCCACTTACTAATTGGGAAGCCCATAAAAGCGTAATTAGAGGTGAATTTATAAAATGGGGTGCCAGGAGGAAAAAAGAACGAATAGTCGGTATAATGGAGCTAGCCAATAAAATCTCAATACTTGAAGCACAACATAAGCAATCCCTTACGACCTCAGCGGCAGAAGAGCTCGCTCATTGCAGGCATTCCTTACTACAAATGTTACAAATTCAAACTCAGAAAGCACTCTTTTTTCGTAAAAGCATATTTTATGAAAACAGTGATAAGAGCGGAAAACAGCTCGCTAGAGCCCTAAGGGATGCAAAGATGGCTAACCACATCCATGCGATAGGAAACGATAAAGGCCTCCTTGAACACACTCCTGAAAAAATCGCAGACCTCTTCCAAGAGTTCTACTCCAAACTGTATAGGCTTCCCCCACAGCACAGACCTGTCCATATACCACATACACGTGAGGAGATGATCCAAACGTTCCTTTTAAATAGTGAAATCCCTTCTCTATCTCCCTCTGACGCCAAACAACTAAATGACCCAATCACTACAATTGAAATACAAACTGCAATACAAGACTTGAAATCTGGTAAAAGCCCGGGTCCAGACGGGTTCACGTCCCAGTATTACAAAACGTTTTCACAGTTACTCTCTAAGCCCCTTTTAAAGGCACTTAATCATTTAGCTAGCAAAGAAAATGAATCCAACTCCTTCCTCATGGCGCATATAGCGGTTATACCTAAACCAAATAAAGATCCCTCCTATTGTGCTAATTTCAGACCAATCTCACTTTTGAATATTGATGTGAAATTACTGGCAAAAATCATCGCGAATCGGCTAAAACCCCTACTTTCAAAAATTATTGGTCCCGAACAGGCTGGTTTCATGCCTGGAAGAGAGGCTAGGGACAACATTGTTAAAGCCTTGAATCTGATCCACCACAGAGGGGATTCTACAACGGGAGGCCTCTTGGTGTCAACAGACGCCGAGAAGGCCTTCGATAGGGTCTCTTGGGACTACATGTTCTCTACCTGTGCTCATATTGGCATAGGCGGGGGAATGCTGAATTGGATCAAGGCCCTTTACAAGTCCCCACAGGCTAAAATTAAGATTAATAACATCCTGTCTCACCCGATCCAGATAACCAACGGCACCCGCCAAGGATGCCCACTGTCTCCTATCCTATTTATCTTAACTTTGGAACCACTTATCAGAACCATCAACCTCTCTCCAGATATCAAAGGCCTTAATGCCCACGGACGCGAATATAAACTTGCCACTTACGCAGACGATCTTTTATTTTTCATTTTTCACAACCCCACGTTTCCCTCCCGAACCTCCTGAAAATTTTTGAGACGTTCGGTTTTATTTCGAATTTTAAAATTAACTATACAAAATCAGAAGCTCTTAATCTTACCCTCCCACTAGCAGAATTCGACAGTCTCAAAGGGTATTACAAATTTAAATGGGAACAAAACACACTTCATTATCTGGGAATCAAACTTACCCGCTCATTAGAGTCTCTTTATGCAGCAAACTACGCCCCTCTATTAAATTCTATAGCCAAAGACCTCACTCGATGGACTACCAAATCATTTTCCTGGTTCGGTAGAGCTGCCATCCTAAAAATGACCACTCTCCCCAAACTGCTATACGTTTTCAACGCGTTGCCTATTGCGATACCCAATTCTTTTTTCTCCAAACTACAAGTGTTGCAAAGAAAATTCCTCTGGGCTAACAAGAGACCTAGAACTAATTTTCGGACCCTTACTCTCCCTAAAAACGCAGGAGGATTGGGCTTACCAGATTTCAAAAAATATTATTACGCTACCCATATCACTAGACTTATTGACTGGCACTGTCACATCAAAATTAAGGACTGGGTACACCTTGAACTAACTAATAACACAAGACAGGCGTTATTTTATCCATGGACGTTACATTCTAAATCTACAAGACACATGAAGAATCCTTTGGTAGCCAACACTTTAAATATCTGGCACAAGATTGCCCAACAATACAAATTGGCAACCATACCAGGCCCGTTGACTCCCCTGATCAACAACCCAGACTTCCTCCCTGGACTATATCATAAAACTTTACCAACCCCAGATCATAACAAGAAGCTTCTAGCCACACACTGTTTTTACCAGAACAAACTTAAGTCACTAAACACCCTTAATTCTGAATATGGTGTATCTTTCATAAACCCCTGGTTTTATATTCAAATAAAAGACTTTTTACGTAACAGCACATTTAAATTGTCCTTTACCCAACGTTTGACACCACTGGAAGACATTTGTTATAAGGGCGCCCAGATCTCTAAAACAACATCGGTTGCATACAGATGGCTGACCCTCCCAATGCACAATGAAAGAAACAAACACAAAGAAAAATGGGAACTTGACCTAAACACTCATTTACAAGATACACAATGGGAGAAAGCCTGCATTTTCACACATAAGTGCTCGCTTAGCACCAAATATCAAGAAATTTCATATAAGATCCTCACGCAATGGTATTTAACGCCACTAAACACCAAAAAATGGCTTCCCACGGCCTCAGACACATGCTGGCGTTGTGGGAATGAGATAGGCTCCTTCATACACATTTGGTGGGAGTGTAATGTAATCAGGACTTATTGGAATGAAATCTCTAGGTGGATTAGACAAATAACCAACACAACAATGAACCTAGATGCAGCGGCTTGTCTTCTACACATTAATACCTACACAACAAGCAAATACAAAAAGTCATTATGTAGACATCTTCTTACGGCAGCTAAAAGCCTAATCCCCCTACACTGGAAAACTTCTAGGGTCCCAACAATTAAAGAATGGGTTGAAAGAATTCAATATATACATAAGATGGAAGAAATCTTGGCAATGAAAAGGGAAAGTAGTAATACCTTCCATGAAACTTGGCAACCCTGGTTACTCTTCACCCTCTCAAATGAATATCAAGTTATCCTTGCATAACGGGTGACAGCTCTATATGTTAATTGGAATATCCCTATTATTCTATACTCCGTTAAACGTCGCTCTCCCTTTGTTTTACTATATTTTTCTCTAAACGTGTAAGACTCATCTATACATGATATATGATATATAGCTTGTTAACAATTTGATATACTGTACAAGAATGTCTTGTTCCTTTACTTGCCGCTCCTATGTGGAGTCTCCAAACAATATAATCCCTTCCCCACCCGTTCCCTTGCCTTTATCTCTTTCTTATTTTTTTTCTTTCTCTTTTATTATTATCTCTATTGTTACCTTTATTCTTTTTTGCAATTTTATTTTTCTTCCCCCCAACTCCCTAATGTCCCCCCCAACCACTCACTGTTTGACTCATTGTGCTCAATATGTTCTCTTATCAGCAACTTATATTGTAATGAACCAAACCAATCTTGTTTTTCATTTGCATGTTTGCTACATCGTTGTTTGCAACTTTTGAACCCAATAAAATCTCGATTGTGAAAAAAAAAAAAAAAAAAGAATAAAAAACGCTGGGGTCAGAATGATAGTCTTTTCTATTTATTAACATTCAATTTGTAACAGTCAGGAGCTGAAAATTGTGTGTGATTGATGAACCAAAAACTAAAACGATGTCCCTTTTTCATACACAGGAAAGTCTCAGCCAGCAGGAGGCCATGGAAAGTGGCAGCCAGGAGGTGGCTGGGCACAGTAGCCTGCCCAAATCCCAGGTCTCTTCCCTCCACCTTCCAAAAAAAGGTCCCAGGAAGAGAAGTAACCTGGAGGAAGCAGCACTTGGGCTATTTCGGAAGGCTACTGCAGCCCTCAGAACCCCCACCAATATTCACGAGGTCTATGTCTACATGGCAGCCTGAAAAATGCATGAAATGGAGGAGGGCCAAAGCCTCTTCTGTGAGGAAGTTTTGTTACAAGCCCTAAATAAGGGGTTGAGGAGTGAAATCACAAGCCAAACCCACATTTGTGAGTTCAATCCTGGTCCTCGTCTTCCTTGTTCTCCTCCTCCTCCATTTCTCCAGCGTTGCCTTTCTCTTTATTTTGTTATGACCCAGAATAAATGGCTATTTATTTTTCATAAATATTTGCCTATATGTTTTACTTCAAAAAGGCCAGTTTGTTTGTGAGTAGGCAGGTACATTTTCAAAATACAATGCCAAGGGACACCAACATAAACCAAATACAAGATAATAATGGTGTTGTGGTAACTTGAAAAAAATTACGGAGATCACTATAAAAAAAAATACTATAACCAAAAATTCAAAACATTATTATGGAGATCTGACAAAAAAAAAAAAAATAATTCATGAGATCGCAAGAAATAATAAAGAAATCAGCAGCAAAGCAGCAAAATTATTCTAGCATTAAAAAGATTTAAAAAATTCCAGCGTGATGAATATTCTATCTCCATTACAATAGAAAATGTCTGATGGAGCCTACACACGGTTGGAATTTCCGGCAAAAAGCTCCCATCAAACATTTTCCATCGTAAAATCTGACTGTGTGTACGGGGCATAAGTGTGACACCAAGTCCCAAACAATCATACCAGCGCATCCTATGTAGTCTGGGCAATTGGGGGGCTTCACAGTGCTGTCTTTTCCCTCATAAACCCTAAAACTATATGAATAGCCTGTTGCCCTGTCACAGAGGTTATACAACTTGACCCTATATCTGGCACGCTTGCTGGGGAGATATTGTTTGAAAGACAAGCGGCCAGAAAATGTAATCAGGGACTCATCAACACAGACAACTTGATCAGGCATAAACAAGGCTGTGAATTGTTGGTTGAAGTGGTTTACGAGGGGCTGAATTTTGTGGAGCCAATCATATCTAGGGTCACTCTGCGGACAGAGTTCATTGTCATTAAAATGCATGAACCGTAAGATCTGCTCGTATCTAGTCCTGGCCAGGGAAACAGAGAACACAGGCATATGGTGAATTGGGTCAGTGGACCAATATGACCGCAACTCACTCTTTTTAGTAATGCCCATGAGGAGGGATAGGCTCATAAAGGCCTTAAATTCGGACTCCGTAATAGGATTCCATTCTCTGGCAAGGATCAAATGACAAAGAATTGACCAGCATACAAATTGCTTTGATCCACAATAGATCTATAGAGATCTTTCGCAAAAAGTAGTGAATAAAAATCAAGTGACGTAAAATTAACTGAATTCCGGATTGACCAGTGAATGGGAGAAGTACGGGTGCTGCAGAAGTGGTGGGTTCCCAATTAGGATTGGCATATGTGTCGGGAAGGGCACTATGGGTTCTATGAGCCTGTGTTTTAACTCTTAGTGGCTGCGGGCACTACTTATGCTAGCCACCACACCAGCTTGAACTGCACTTATGGGACTCGCCACATCACTGCAGTGCTGGTTTGTCTATGACCAGGATGTACTAGGCCGCTGGTGCTTGCCAGTTCACCAGAAGGATGAGTGCCACTAGTACTGGCTCTCTGCTCCAAAGGTGATCCCTGCAGTTCTTGCACCTCAACAACAGAAGAACAGGATTGGGTACGTCTGGCCTTAGCAGGGACCACTACTCTGTCGTCAGAGCCATTAAAGTGAGACTATGAAAAAAATTAAAAAATGACATGTACGCTGAAATCAGTCCCTAGCAGTAGCGACCAGTTTTTGGTTTTCTGAATCTCCCCTGCAACATAGTTTTATTATGTGTTGATCCTGCCAGTAAATCCATTTTCCCCTTTCCTCTTGACAAGCAGACTCCATTTTGTGTGTATATCTGACAAGCAAACAATCTGTCAGGGTGCCGCTACTCTCTACCGATTTGTATACTGAACCTGAATCCGACAGTGAGGCTTGCTCTTCGCTCTCATCTGTCATGCTCAGCAACGTGTAGGCCTCTTCACTAGTTTACCTGTGTTTGGACATTTTGGCCTCTAAATTTACAGGTACAACTAGTGCGGCTCACAGGCAAAAGAGCACCTGGTTGTCAGTGACTGCTTCAATTGCTACCAAAAAAAATGAACTATTAGCGTTCGCAGGGATTAGGCATGACTCTGCTAATGATGTAGTTTTGAGTGTTGTGTTTTGTAAGTGTCTATTGATACTGCACTTGCATGGGCTGGGCTGGGCGGGTGTCTGGGCTGATCTTGCTAACTCCACATTTTTGGGAACACTATACTACTGGGGACTCTAATATAGTTCTGATCAGATCAAAGATATTGATCTGTTCAAGCACTATACTAGTAAGGGAGGTGTATGGTGTGTGCATGGATGTTAGCTCTACTGACACTAATCTGATGCTGCCTGAGATTGAGGCTGACCCTAACTGACAATAAAACCTGTCCTGAGGGGCAATCAAGGGGTTAAATCTTTATTAGGTAATATAAGGCAGCTATAAATCTACACCAGTACAGTGATCAGTGAAAAATCTGAAAACTGCACTTGGTGACACTGTGACAGGGAGTGAAAACATTAACTGGGGGGGGGGGCAATCAGGGGGTGACAAGTGTGCCTGTGTGTACTGGTGTTAGTGTAGTGTTGGTGCAACTCACGATTAGATGTCTTCTCTCCTCTCTCTGGAACCAAAAGGGGCTCCATGAGGGCAGGTGACATCACTTCCTCTGCCTGTGTTTACATTACATAGGCAGAGAAGGCTTTTCATTCACCAAAACTGATCACCAGGTCCAGAAATCATTGGCATGTGGACTGATCAATTCTGGAATGAATCCGATTTCCACTGTTGCGACAGGAGCACACGCTTCCTATGCGGCCGTGCACCCGACTTACAGTGACAGGGATTCATGCAGGAGAGCAGGCAGTTGTTAACTGGTTAAATACCACCAAAAGAAAGCTATATTTCTGTGAAAAAAATCAAACATTTTTTGGGTACAGTGTTGCATGACCGCACAATTGTCATGCAAAGTGCAACAGTACTGAAAGCTGAAAATTGGCCTGGGCAGGAAAGGGGTAAAAGTGCCCCGTAGGCAAGTAGTAGCTAAACACACAGGCCTCTTAAAAAAAGGTAACTTAATAACATCGCAGTATAAAACACATAAACAAATGTCCATAAGATCCTACCATCAATCATGCTGACCTGTTATGTCTTCCCCACCGCCAAAATGATCCACTGTCCGATGATGTTTCCTTCCACATCTGTTGCTAAATAATAGGTCCCCAGTACTGTGGGAATGTAACCACAGCTCTGGGGATGCTGGTGACCTCAATGACCAAATATGGTTATGACTATATTTGGCTCCTATATTTGGTCAAAAATGTCAGTCGGGAACCCTGGCTGTTGTTTTACATTTCAGTAGCTAGAAATTCAGATAGACAAACTGGCAAATTTCAGATATTTTTAGGCAGTTCAGTGAACAGGCTGATTCCGTATCAAACTCTCGTCTGATCGAAATCCAATCCTCAATCATCACCCCTGCTTTTATGTTTAAAAACAACAAAAAAAAAAGATTTTACACAAAAAGTGAAATTAATGATTTGAAAGAGCAACGTACTATATATGTTTGTAAACATAAAAATAAGTAAATAAAAAACTTTATTGTTTGCCTTAAGTGCCTTTGTGAACTAGGGGAATGGGTGCATGGAATATAATATTTTTCAGATAGCAAAATGCAGTTACCCTAGATGTGAAATCTGTGTTATAAACAAGTTTGTCTTGTCATAGACCATATGCTTTTATGTCATAATGTAAGATAGTTCAATGATACATATGAATTTTCCAAGCAGAAAAGAGCTTTAGATGAAATGATGAAAAAAAACAGCTACAAAAATATGAAATTTGTGTTTCTTTGCCTCATAAAAGTCTAATACAAGGCTTTTGTCCATTTTCTTTGAGCTCAGTGCTTTCATCAAAGATATCAAAAGTAGCAATTACATCTCGAGATAGACTATACTTTTCTGCTTGTTGTTCATTTACTAACTGTAGGTTTATTTTGTTTTCTTCTTCTATAACAAAATAAAGACAAATGAGTCAAGGCATCACTGCAAAAACAACATTTACATAATATTTTTTTAAAAATTGGGCTCCATTCACAAAGTATCTTACTGCATCCGAGTATGTGGCAAGATACCGCATAGCATTTTTCAAAAAGTGTTTTGTCATTCATTAAAAAACACTCCTAAAATTCCACATACACTATTTTATGAAGTCATGCTGTAATTTAGTAGCTAAAGCCTGCAGTAGTCATCAGCTGTCCCTACTGGTATGGATTTTGAGGGTAACTTTGACGGCAATTTTTTTTAAAAATGGCATGGGGTCCCCCACAAAATCCATACCAGACCCTTATCCAAGCATGCAATCCGGCAGGTCAGGAAGGGGGTGAATGAGCGAGCTCTCACCCTCCTGAACCATACCAGGCCACATACTTTAAACATAGGGGGGATTGCTTTGGAGCTCCCGCCAAAGCACCTTCTCCCCATGTTGATGGGGACAAGGGCCTCTTCTCCACAGTTACGATAAGTTAGTACAGGATGTTACTTTTTAGGGTACTGCAAAAGCAGCTAACCATTTTGTGAAATGGGAATCCATCTCTCTTTTGCACCTCAAGCAGGGAGTATTTAACAAAGGTATATTTATCCTGGAACAAATTTTTCAATTTTTAGTTTGCAACTTTTTGGATTATACTGCTTCGGAAGTTGCCACACCTGCCAGTGGAGATTACCTCTAAGCTTAGGGTTGCTAAAGAGGCAATGTGATATTTGAGAGTATCTATATTATTCAGAAGGTGGTAAGTAGTGATGGACAAACTTCCGATGGGACATTTCACGAATGCGAACCGTGAACACGGCCAAAAGTTTGCGAACCACAAAGTTCGCGGCGGACCCCTTTGACTTTAATGGAAGGTGAACCTTAAAAACCTACAGGTCATATTTTCAGCCACAAAATACTTACTAGCTGTGCACACATGGACACTGACATAACAAAAGTATTAAGTGAATCTGGGATCGACAACGACAAACATTCTTTTTTTATCTGTGAAATTTTGACAATTCAGGAGCGCATGAAGGCCATGGAGGAGAGGCAAGGTCAGGCCAGGCTATTAAGGGGGTTCAGGAGATGATCAGTGCCACAGTCAGGGCAGCGCAGTTCTGTGCCAGTATCCCAGTGTGCCAACCTGTGCTTGAACCCCTCCCTCTGCCCGGCACTTACCCCCACCTATGCAGGGCTCCCCTGTGGTGGTCCAGAGGTGCCAGTCCAGTGCTGATCCTCAGCCATGGTGCTGGCACTGCCTGCTGATTGGCTTCTCTGCTGCTATCTCCCTCACTGTCTTAAACCAGCACTGTGAGACTGAGCACTGACACCAGCACAGTGATAGAGAGCACTGACACCAGCACCGAGATAGAAAGCACTGACACCAGCACGAGATAGAGAGCACTGACACCACACCAGCACCGTGATCGAGAGCACTGACACCAGCACCGTGATAGAGAGCACTGACACCAGCACCGTGATAGAGAGCACTGAGACCATACCAGCACCAAGATAGAAAGCACTGACACCACACCAGCACCGAAAATATAGAGAGAGCACTGACACGAGCACCGAGATAGAGAGAGAGCACTGACACCAGCAGCGAGATAGAGAGCACTGACACCACACCAGCACCGTGATAGAGAGCACTGACACCAGCACCGTGATAGAGAGCACTGACACCAGCACCGTGATAGAAAACACTGAGACCACACCAGCACCAAGATAGAGAGCACTGAGACCACACCAGCACCAAGATAGAGAGCACTGAGACCACACCAGCACTGAGATAGAGAGCACTGACACCACACCAGCACCGAGATAGAGAGAGAGCTCTAACACCAGCACCGAGATAGAGAGCACTGACAGCAGCACTGATACCAGCAACTCGCCGCGGGACCCAAAAATATGACACCGCTCAACCTCTTCAAACAGGAGGGTACGGGCATATAGTACGGGGTGCTTTTTTTGTACAAGGAAGTGAGCCAAAGGTAGAAAAAAGGTCTGTGTGCTCGATTAAATAAATAGTTTATAGAGTTATGCATATACATGGTCTACTGGTCACATGTGTTGAATTCCTCCGAGATCCATGCCTCATTCATTTTTATAAATGTTAGGTAGTCAACACTGTTGTGAGGTAGGCGAGTGGGCTTATCGTCACGATTCCCCCTGCTGCGCTGAACGTCCTTTCGGACAGGACACTGGATGAAGGGCAAGCCAACAGTTCGATTGCAAATTGTGCAAGCTCTGGCCAGAGTTCAAGCCTGCCCACCCAATAGTCCAGGGGTTCATCACTCCTCAGAGTGTCCACACCGGCCGTTAACCCGATGTAGTCGGACAACTGTCAGTCTATGCGTTCCCTGATGCTGGATCCGGATGATACCTGTCGAAGGGTCGGCTGAAAGAATCACCTTATATCAGATGTCACCAACACATCTTCAAACCGCCCTCTTCTTGCAGGTGCTGTTGGATTGGTACCCGCAACTCTTTCTCTGGGAGTGGGAATTCCTCTGCCAGCACAAGCAAAAGCAGAATGCAGCATTTCTCGAAGCAAGACTTGGAGGTGCTCCATTCTGACAGCCCTCTGTGAAGGTGGTAACATTTCCACCATTTTGTGTTTGTACCGGGGGTCTAAGTACGTTGCCACCCAGTACTGGTCCTTGACCTTTATGCTTTTTATACGGGGGTCCCTGTTAAAACACTGGAGCATGAAGGCCCCCATTTGCACTAAACTGGAAGCGGTGTGGTGGCCTGGCTCCTGTTCATCATCCAGGATAATGTCGTCCTCCTCGTTCTCCTCTCCCCATCTACGCACAACAACAGGGATCCCAGAAAGGTTTAAAGCATGCTCTTCTTGCTCCCCCTTATCTGCCCCGGCACCATTCTCCTCTGACTCCTCTTCAGACTCCTGTTGTTGACTTGTCTCAGAGTAGCCCCCCCCGGGAATTCATCCAGCATTGCGACTTCCTCATCTTCCTGCTCCTGCTCCTCCACGGCTTGATCAATGACACGACGCAATGCACGCTCCATAAAGAAGGCATAAGGTACGATGTCACTGATTGCGCCATGGCTGCGACTGACCAGTTTGGTGATCTCATCAAATGGCCGCAGAAGTCTGCATGCATCGCGCATGATCAGCCACTGGCGTGGTGAAAAAAACCAAGCTCCCCAGAACTTGTTCTGCCGCAGAGTTTGTACAGGTAGTCGTTAACTGCACGTCTCTGCTGGAGCAGCCTATCAAGCATATAGAAGGTTGAGTTCCATCTCATCGGGCAATCGCAAATAAGACGTCTGACCAGCAGATTGTGTCGCCGCTGAATGTCAGCAAGGCGAGCCATGGCCGTGTAAGATCTTCTGAAATGGGCCGAGATTTTCCTTGCCTGCCGCAAGATGTCCTGGACCCCAGGGTATTGGACAACGAATCACTGCGCGACCAAGTTTAAGACGTGTTCCATGCATGGCACGTGTGTAATTTTGCCCTGTTTCAATGTGCTAAACAAATTGGCACCATTGTCACACATCACTTTACCAACTGTCAAATTGAGCGGTGTTAGCCACTGATCTGCCTGTGAGCGCAAAGCTGAAAGGAGTGCAGGGCCAGTGTGGCTCTTGGCTTCCAGGCACAACAGACGCAGCACAGCATGGCAACGTCTCACCTGGCATGTCGAATAGGTTCTGGGGAGCTAGGGTGGTGCAGCGGAAGAAACACTAGCAGCGGAAAAGGAGGAGTCAGCCGAGGAGGAGAGGGAGGAGGAAGGAGTAGGAGGAGGAGAAGAAGAGCCAGGCCTGCATGCAATCCGTTGTGGTAAAACCAAATCTACACGGGTGCCACGGGTTACATGCTTGATGGCCGTCAGAAGGTTCACCCAGTGGGCAGTAAAAGTTATATACCTGTGTGCCAGAGATACATTCACTTGCCGCTGAACATGGCCATATAGCTCTGGGATGCCCTTCTGTGAGAAATACTTCCTTCCTGGGACCTTCCTGTCACGTACCTGGTTGGAGGCCGAAATGCTGAGAGGGCTCCCCTTGCGGCTGAGTGCAGTACACCCCTGAAGTTGGGTACAGAGGGTGTAGTGCCCAGAGAAGCACAGGTTGCCAGATGGATTCCGGAAATAAGAGCTGGTGGGCACCAGAAGGACACCAGGTAATGCAGGAAGCACAGCAGAGTTAAAGTCTATGAGAATCCTCGGTAATACTTGGCAAGGTGTGCGTAAGGAGCAGTAGTGGAAGCCAGGCCAGGGGTCAAACACAGTAGATCCAGCAGGAGGATGAGGCAGGTTGCAGAAACGGGGACGAATCAAAGGTCTGGTATCAGGAAGCAGGCAGGAACAGATAACTGTAGCGAAGTCCGTGATACTAGCCGGGATCAGGTATAGGAGAAGACAGCAAGTCGGTAAAGCAAGCCAGGGGGTCAAAACCAGAAGAGCAGATCAAACAGGTCAGGAACAAGCCGGGTCACAACAGGAATCCAAATAGAACTTTCACAGAGGTTCAGGAACACAGGAAGACTGACAAACCAGCAACTGCAGACACCAGCAGACTTCCTTAAATAGGCCCATGTGACCTGCTGGTAGAGATACTGGGTCCTAAAGTCCTTCTCCTGCCAGAGATTCTGGGTCCTAGAGCCCTTCTCCTGCTGATGGCTCCCTGACAACTGACACTATAGCCCGTTCTCCTACGGCCATTTCCCTGACACTTCCATTGTGGTGTTCCAATGGCCACAAATTTTCAAAAGGCCTCCGAGTCCACCAGTTTATATGGCAGTAGTTGACGGGGTATCAGTTCTGACAAGCCAGCCGTCAACCTTTGGGCAAGAGGGTTATCTGGCATCATCATTTTTTTACGCTCGAACATTTGGCCCATGGAAGCCTGCCTTTTTCCAGAAAAACGTGAGGACGGCATGATGGAAGGTGGAGTGGAGGACAATTCTGAGGAGAGAGGAGAAGGAGAAGTAGAAGAGGCTAGACGGTGAAAGCCTGGAGTGTGGCTTTGTGGGTTCCGTTGCTCGGTGATGGCAGCTCATGTGCCTTCTTAAGGCGGTCGTCCCTAGGTGAGTGTTGGGCTTTCCACGACTTATGTGTTGACTGCAAAGATTGCAGATGGCAACACTATTGTCATTAGCGGACACGTTAAAAAAAGCCCACACTGCAGAGCCATGTGCCGGCATCCCGGGAGTGCCAGATGTGACCGTACATGGTTGATGCCTCGCTCCTGATACATTAGCAGTCTGCTTTGTCCCTCCTGTGTAATCTAAGTTCCGCCTGCTTCTCCTCCCTATCTGCTGGTCCATATCTCCCTCTGAACTCCCCTTCTCTTCCTCTCTTGTGGGCACCCACGTGACCTTCCCCACCGCTATCATTAGAGATCTCGGAGTAGGCAGCAACACCGGGGACCAACCTCCTCCTTGGGCTGATCTGGGTACTGTCGTCAGACTGCTGAGTGGCGGTTGTTGCTACCTCCTCTTCCTGATCCAATGCCAAGAATGGCTGAGCATCGGAAATGTCTTGTGATGGACTGGAAAATAATTCCTATGACTCAAGCGGAAGGTATATGGTGGTGGTGGTGTTGGTGGTAGTGTCATTGGGGGTGCACACAGCAGAGAGTGAAGAGGGTGCAGATCGAGAGGATGAGGAGGGTGCAGAAGAGTAAGGCTGAGTAATGCCGTGTACACACGGTCGAACTGTTTGACGTACTTAGTCCGTTGAAACACATTTCAATGGACAATCCGCTCGTGTGGGCTTCAGCTGGGTTTTTCAGCGTGCAGTCCGGAGTACTAAGAATTTCGGTTTTTCCAAAAATCTGTCCGTCGTACTTTGGTTTCAGCGGACAATACGGTCGTCAGTATGCTAGTCCGACGGACTAAGAATGGCGCATGCCCAGAAAGGATTTACAGGGCTTTGCTGTGTCTTGGACTTCCTATTTCTAGTCCCGTCGTACGTGCTGTACGTCATCGCGCAAGCTTTCGTCGGACTGTTTGGGTATCCGTGTGTGGTCAAGTCCGTTCAGTGGAAAGTACGACGGATTGTCCGTCGGATTGTATGATGGACTAAGTACGTCAAACAGTTCGACCGTGTGTACGCGGCATAAGACACTCAACCAAGTCTGGTGCATCCTTTGACATAATCGCACGCACCTTCTGCAATTTGCCACTTTGGCTCAAGTTTGTTGCTCCTGCCCTACCCCTACCACCCCTGCGGAAGGGCCTGCCTCTTCCTCTGCCTGTCATTTTTTAAATGACCCTGTGACAAAAGTCTCTAGAGCAGTGCAGTATGTATGTGGAAGAAGGTATATAACACCCCACTTCAATCTGTCATTTTTGGGGGCCACTGGTCTATCACACCAGTTATAATACTTTTTTTTTATTGCGTTTGTCACTCTTTGTAGTATCGCTGCAGAAACCCTCAGCAGTCACAATGCTGCATAGTGGAAATGGACTATACTATGCTCTCTATATGTGAAAGTATTTATATACTGCACACCAAATAGTACACCTATACCAGTCCTTAAAAGGACCTTTGTGGACCTAGTAGCTAGTGATTTGCAGACTGTCCCTCAGTCCCTACACTGATAAAAGACAGCTGCAGAATCGGTCAGCAGTCAAGTATAATAGGCTTTCTATATTTGAAAGAAAGTATATTATACGTGTACAACCCTATATACTGTACACCTATACCAGTCCTTAAAATGACCTTTGTGGACCTAATAGTAATAGCTAGTGATTAAACTGACTGTCCCTGCTCCACACAGCATCCTGTCCCTACACTGACAAAAGACAGCTGCAGAATCGGTCAGCAGTGCACTCAGCAATCAGCAGCACAGCAGTCAGCAGCAGTGCATCAGAACCCTATATACTGTACATCTATACCAGTCCTTAAAAGGACTTTTGTGGACCTAATAGTAATAGCTAGTGATTAAACTGACTGTCCCTGCTCCACACAGCGTCCTGTCCCTACACTGACAAAAGACAGCTGCAAAATCGGTCAGCAGTGCACTCAGCAATCAGCAGCACAGCAGTCAGCAGCAGTGCACCAAAACCCTATATACTGTACACCTATACCAGTCCTTAAAAGGACTTTTGTGGACCTAAAAGCTAGTGATTTGTGTCACTACAGTCTGTCCCTGCTCCACACAGCAACCTCTTCCTACACTGACAAAAGACAGAATGTAAAATGGCCGCCAGATCAGGTCTATTTATAAGGTAGGGGAATGTCCAATTGTCCATGTACTGAAATGTTTCAATTGGCTGTCCTGCACCCCATGATGTATGTGTCATCATGGGTCACAGTTCTTTCACAATGTAAACGCATATGTCCACCGCAGGAACAGCGCCAGAAGTCCGCCGGTTTGGCGAATCGCGAACACGCAAAATTCGCCGCGAACCGCAAGGCCATCCCTAGTGATAAGTGAAAGTGAAGAAATAGTGGTGTCAGTAGTTTATTATTTGTTTTGTTTTTTTACAATTCCATTTTTTATAATTTTGTACATTTTCTTAATATTGATTGCAATTTTTTTTCTATCAGCCCTTTGGTGAACAAAACAGACTCCTGACATCTCCCCTTTGAGACAGAGAAAGGGACTGAGGACACAGATTCCCCAGACCCTTCCTCTGCTGTTTCAGAATTGAAGATGAAGGGACAGGAGACAGCGGCTCCTGCTTATTCATAAACTGATGGAAGGGCCAACGTCACAGAAAACATTGCTAAATTTTTTTTATATATAGTTTTTTATTTGTGTATTTTTCTTTACAGTGATTTGCGGGGGGGGGGGGGGGGGTAGTGGACAGCGTGAGTAGTTTTTTGTTTTTATTATTTTATCTATTATTCTTTACAATTTTGTTGTTTTTTACTTTTTTAAATATATATTTTTTTTCATTTCCACAGTGTTTCTGGAGAAAGGGGTGTGTGTGTGTGTGTGTGTGTGGGGGGGGGGGGGGGGGGGGGTATAGGTTTGTGAATGGTGTCAGTAGTTTTTTATTTAATAATTTTTTACAAATTTATTATTTTATTTTCAATGTTTTTATTGATTTTATGCAAAACAAAACAATAGAATAACATGACAAGTCAGGCTTACAACATCAAGCAGTAATACATTAGACTATTGATAGTAAACTAAGACTGTCGAACAAGAGGCGTATGGTGTCGAAAAATATAAAACATATATAATTTGAATCATATACGAAAAACAGAGGGGGTAACAGAACCGTACATGTATTGAACAGTGGTCAGGATCTGGGTAGGTATACCAGTAGACCAATTTGGAATAAAAAAAAGGAATAACTTCAAGGAGAACAACCATGCATGGATCCCAGCCATCCAGATAAGTTGGACCGTTAGAGATCACTTGGATAGCCAATTGTCACTGCTCAGTATTGTTATTGGGGGTGCATCTCACACCTGCACCCTATTGCGCGCGGACCTGGGCAGAGTGACCGAAGGCCCCCCACCACCCCGAAAAGGGCTCTTGCTGTGGTAGGGTACCTTCCCACCCAACCCAGACCTGGATAGTCCGTCAGAGTCTGGACAGATTACCGAAAATTTTTAGATCAAACCTATAAGCCAAAAATAGCACAGAAGACTGAGTCCCCTAGATAAACCCAGGAAGCCCAGGCTGCGTCGTGCTCGTTATGAACACAGTAACTAAGACCAATCTAGATTATAGTTACCGTTACCCCCTGTTCCGACCATAGAAATTAAAAGGCCGTGAAAACCATACGGTGGGCATAAAAAACAGTTATGCCCCGTACACACGAGCGGACTTTTCGACATCCAAACTCCGACGGACTGAGTCCGGCGGACTATCCGATCGTGTGTGGGCTGCAACGGACTTTAGCGAAGCTAAAGTCTGACGGACTTTAGAAATGAAGCATGCTTTAAATTTTCCCGACGGAACTCCGCCGGACCCGGTCCCCTTTGAAAAATCCGCTCGTGTGTGTGCTACTCCGACGGACTAAAACCGACGCTAGGGCAGCTATTGGCTACTGTCTAGGAACTTCCTACGTCGAATCCAGTCGTACGTCATCACGTTCGACTCCGTCGGAGTTTGGTGTGATGGTGTGTGGTCAAGTCCGTTCGGTCGAAAAGTCCGCCAGAACTCCGTCGGAACTCCGGCGGAACTCCGGCGGAACTCCTTTGGAGGTCTGTCAGACTTAATCCCTCTCGTGTGTACGGGGCATTAGATGTTCAGATATCATGGAGAATACAGGAATAGTCAACCCAAGTCAGAACTAAAAACGGTCCAATAAAGAGGTGTAAAAGAGGGGGGAGGGGAGGAAGGAGAAGGGGAATCAGGGAGGGGTGGGGGGGTCTACCAGGGTATCGGAGAGAAAGAACAAATCACGTTTATAGTCCCGGGAAAAGGGGGATTTTGTGGAATGTGGCCCAGGGTTCCCAGACTTTCTCAAAGAAAGAGGCCTTGTCCATCATGCGACTGACCAGCTTCTCTTGAGCCATAATCCATGAGATCTTTCATTTGACAGCCCTGAATGGGACTGAACGTTGTTTCCAGTGAGCAGCTATGGTGATTTTGGTGCCTAGAAGGATAAAAAATATGAGTGCCTGGGATGATTTGTTAGCTTTTTCCACTTTGAGGTTAAGCAGTGCCACTTCAGGACTTTGGGGAATCGGGACTGATACCAGTTTGCGAAGGAGGGCAAATACCCTGTTCCAAAGGCCCCTAATATATGGGCAATTCCACCATGTGTGGAGTAATGAACCTACGTGACCGCAACCACGGAAACAACGAGGGGACGCCTCCGGAAAGATCTGGGCCAGTCGAGCGGGAACCCTGTACCACCTAGTAATAATTTTGAGGCTAGCTTCAATCAGGGAAACATTGAGGATCCCAGTAAAGGATCTCTGGAAACAGGAGAACCAGAGGTCACTATCCCATGAAATATTGAGGTCATTTTCCCAGGCTATCGCATAGGTAGGTTTGGACATTGCAGAAGCTAGAGACGTATAGATTGTGGATATCCCTCCCCTTTGACTCGCGATGTCTGAACACCATGACTCATATGCCGTGACAGAAGGGGGTTCTGGTCTTTTGGGCCATCTGGAGTGAAGGAAATGGGCTAGTTGGGAATATCTAAAATGTTCGGTGCGGGGCATCTCAAGTTTCTTCAAACAGTACGAAAGTGAAATTGGGCCTGAAGCGTTGAAAAAGTTGCCAATCCTCAGAAGACCTTTGTTGAGCCACCAACTAAATGCCAAAATATTCATGCCTGGTGGGAAGTCAGGGTTATGGAAAACATGCGTTAACGGGCGTATTTCCGAGATCAATGCAGTATTTTTGTGCAGCCGATCACATAGGGCAAGCGAATGGGAGAGGGTGGGAGACATGATAGGGGGTCTGTTTCTGGGAGGAGCCCAGATGAGGTAGTCAATGGTGTGACGGGGAGCAGCCTGTCTTTCAATAGTAACCCAATCAGGTTTGGGACCCCTGGAATAAACCATAGATATCTGCGTCAATTGTGCCGCTTGGTAATACCACCAAATGTTGGGTAGCGCTAAACCTCCCTGTTTTTTGAGTCTATATAATAATTGTTTTGATCCTCTACAACCCTTGGAACCCCAGATGAATTGGAGGATTTTTGATTGAAGTGGTTGAATTTGGGCTTTCTTTACGGGTATTGGAAGGGATCTAAACAGGTACAAGATGCGGGGCAGGAGCGTCATCTTGATCGCGAAAATGCGACCTAGCCATGAGAGACCAAGATGGGACCAGTTTAGTAAATCTGCATATAATTTTGCAAAGGCTGAGGGATAATTAGCCGAGTAGAGAGTATTAACAGAAGGCGTTAGGTAGATGCCCAAATAAGGCAACGAAGTGGGGCACCATGTAAAAGGGAAGTGATTTTGTAGTGTATTAACCAAAGTCAGGGGCACCGAGACATTTAAAGCTAAGGACTTTGAAGCATTCATTTTTAAGCCCGAGGCCAATCCGAACGTGTCCAGGAGTGCAAATATATTAGGAGTGGAGATCAGAGGGGAAGTAATAAAGAGGAGGAGATCATCCGCGAATAGGGCACATCTATGTTCTTGCTGACCACAACGCACTCCTCTAATGTCAGGGTGAGCTCTGATGGCAATGGCTAGGGTCTCTATTGCTATAGCGAACAGCAGGGGTGAAAGCGGACACCCCTGTCTGGTGCCTTTTTCGATGCTAAAAGTCTCCGAATAACAACCTTGCAAACGAACTTGAGCGCTCAGTGTAGAGTACAAAGCTCGGAGGGTCCCCAGAAAGAGTGGACCGAAGCCCCATCTTTCCAGGACTTGAAATAGAAAAGGCCATGTCAGCGTATCAAAAGCCTTTTGCAGGTCAATAGACAGCAAAAAGCCTTCCTGTGAGGGACCGCCATCCCAATGAGAGTTAAGGATAGAAATGATGTCCACTGCTCGCCGAATTTGGTCCGGTCCTTGTCTCCCCGGGATAAAGCCCACCTGGTCCTTGTGAATATATCGGGAAATAAATGTTGAGATCCTATTAGAAAGCACCTTAGTTAAGATTTTTAGATCGTTGTTGATAAGTGAAATAGGGCGATAGTTTTGTACCAGGGAAGCGTCTTTGCCAGGTTTAGGGATGACAGAAACATAGGCTAAATTCAGGGCTTTATCCAGGGGAGAGCCAGACCGGGTGGAGTTGAAGAAAGCAACCATAGAGGGGGCAAGGATCGGGGCGAATTTTTTATAGTATCCCACAGAGAATCCATCAGGCCCCGGGGCAGAATTGTTTTTGAGTCGTTTGATCACCTCTAGGACTTTAGGCACCGAAATTGGTTCCTCTAATAGGGTAGAATGGTCTGGGGACAGCTTTGGAAGGGAGACAGAGTCCAAAAATTGAGCCACTGGGGTCCGCGGAATATCTTTTTTTTTTTTTTTTATAATTGTAATTTTTATTAATTTTTAAAGCAAAAACAAAAATAATAAACGAGAACATTAGAAAAATCAGTAAATATAGAGAGATATAGATCAAGATGTAAGGCATGAGTTACAACAGACAGAGAAAAATGTCCACAAACGCAGGCACAAGGGTGAACTGCGTATCCGTATCTCGTACTATAAATAACAAACAGTCAATGTAAAGCAAACAAACTATTCCGAGCATCAAGAGGCCGGAGGCCAAAAAGAGGCAAAAAGAAAAAAAACAAATGAATATTCACATGGTCAGCATAGTATGTCCCTGGGAGGGGAGGGGGACAGAACAGGGTAGGGAAGAGGGGGGGGGGGGACGGAAGCCATCAACAAAGGGCCCCGGTCGGTAGCTGCAGTCAGATGGACGTACCGGCAGGGGGGGCCCCATATGCTGATCGATCCCAGGGTTCCCACACTTTATCAAACTGGGGGACCAAATCGTGCACCGAGGCTGTCAAATACGAATATCTTTATCGTCCTTATACAAGGAGGTGTAAAATTTGTGGAAGGAAGACATAATGCGGAGGGGATTCTGTGTTAGGATCCCATCTTGGTCTCTGATTTTCGGGAACGCATAAGAACGTAGCCTCGGGGATAATTTGGCTGCGAGTTTAGCCCCTATCTTGTCCTTCTGATAGTAAAACCGTGCCCCTGACCATCGCAAATGTTTCTCCGCTTCAGTAGTAAGAGCCAGATTGAGGGCAGTCCTGGCTGTGTGCATGGCTTCCATGGATTCTCTAGTGGGATTACGCTTATGAGCTTTACTTAGCAAACGGAATTCCTTGGATAGAGAGTCTATGTGAGCCTTCCGCCCTCTTTTTAGTTGAGAGGCGAGTTGAATGATTTTCCCCCTGATCACAGCTTTATGCGCAGCCCAGACAATGTCCGGGGCAGTATGGGGTTCCTTGTTAAGGGAGAAGTATTCTTTGATGGCATTTGAAATTTCCGCACTATGTGCAGGATCACTAAGGAGACCCTCATTAAGTCGCCAAGTGAATCTAGTGCAGGGGTTGTGCGTGGACTGAAGTCGAAGGAGCACAAGCGAGTGGTCAGATAGTGACGTGTCCCTGATTTCTGCTGTTATGGCCAATGGAATAGTGTGTGATTGTACAAAAATGTGATCAATCCTGGCATGTACCTGATGGGGGGCTGAGTAATGCGTAAAGTCTTTACCAGTGGGGTTCTTTTCCCTCCAGATGTCCACTAAACCTCTCGCGTTTAGAGTAGTCGCAATCTTAGTGCTTTGTTTAGGAGGTTTTCGATTGTGCGCTGACCTATTACCTGCTTTATCCAGGGTGCGGTCAAATGGGAGGTTGGTATCTCCCCCCATTATTATCTTACCCTCTAATAGGGGGTCTAAAGTGGACATCATGGAGTTAAAGAAAGCAGATTGTCCCTTGTTGGGGGCATAATATGACACAAAAGAGTAGATAGTTCCTTCCAGGGATCCCTTAACCATAATAAACCTACCTTCTTTGTCTCTGAATATTTCTGAAGAGGTAAATCTAAGGTTCTTAGATAAACAAATTGCTACTCCCTTCGTTTTGTTTTTGGCATTAGACAGAAAGAACTGAGGGAAACGACTATGTAGGAAGGAGGGATTGTAAGTGGATTTAAAGTGCGTTTCCTGCATGAAAATCACATCTATCTTTTGGGCTTGGTAAAATTGAAATAATTTCCTCCGTTTGATGGGAGAGTTCATCCCCTGCACGTTATGTGTAGCTATACAAAAAGAGGGGGGGTGTTTGTGGTCAGGCTTAACGAGTCAAAGGGGTTAACAAAAGCGTTATAGAGGGGTTTCTTACCATACCCCTACGGCGATAGGGATCATCCCAGGCTAGGAAAGCAACAGGCCAAGGAAGAGAGGTTGTCAGCGTAGTGATGCCCTGGTAGACCCGGAAAAGGGGGGTGGGAAAGAGGGGATAGGGAGGAGATGACTAATCCTGCGGAGATAAAACAAAAGCGATATTAACCACCTGTGAACTTTGGTGAACTGTGAGTGAACATAAACTAACATAACACATATAACACATAGAACTAAATGCAGGGGAGGTGGACACATGTCAGTCCCCTGCATGTAGGGCCCGAGAGACTAAGTCTCGGGAGAAATTCCCAGCGAAGGGGAAAGTGTGGGAGTCTCTGAGTGAGAGGAATGAACAGTCCGTCACTCGGAGACTGGAGGGGGCGCAGTGCAAACCACCCCGACCGGATCCCACCTGAGGCCCAATACCCAATCAAAAGAAATGGGGGGCTTCTACAGCCCCCTCAATGAGAAGAAACAAAATAAAGAGAAAAAAATAAATAAAAAAAATATAATTTTTGAAAAAGAAAAAAAAAAAAAAAACAGCATAAAACATGGAACAAGAAATTTAAACCAAACAAAAATTGGGAGAGCCTTAAGCTTGCGATGTTTGTCAAATGCCATGTGGAGAAGAGCTTCTGCTCGTAGTGGCAAAGCCCAGCTAGGGCTGTAGTGAAGAAAGGGAAAAGCCTAAAACAAAAACATATAAAATAAAAAGTCAAAAGTCATGTAGGAAGTCCGTGGCAGTGCGGATCGCACCCGTCTGAGGGGATATACTCTCGCAACCCGAAAAAGGGGGGAGCAATTGAAAATGCGCAAATTAAGAGCCTTTACCAAAGAGTGAAAAAGCAAAAGGTAGTGTCAAGGAAGTTCAACACAGAAGACTCATCCAGAATTGTTCCCACTCAGGTAGGACGTCCATCTTTAGACCGTTTAGCCTTCTGCTTCTGCCAGAGGGGCTTGTCTGGGCTCGCTGGGGGTGGTCTCTTCGAGGAACTTGAGGACTTGGGGTCTGCGGGGTCGGTAGGAGAATGAGAGATAATGCCCAGTTGAAGGAGCAGGCGTTCGCCATCAGTGAAGTTAGAAAAACCATACGACTTGTTTGCATGTGTAAAATGTAGCCTGAATGGGAATGCCCAACGATAAGTAATAGAGTTCTGCGTTAGGACTTGTAGAAGTGGTTTTAAGGATCTCCGCAGTTGGATCGTGTATGGGGATAGATCCGAAAAGATTTGGACTGGATGACCTTGAAAGGAAAGATTTTCAGTCTCTCTGGCCTTTCGCATGACCTCTTCCTTAGTTTTAAAGAAGTGGGGTTTGACCACAATGTCTCTAGGTAACCCATCTTGGCGAGGGGGTTGAAGAGCTCGGTGAGCGCGATCTAGCTCTAGACGATGTTCCGGCAGATCTGGTAAGAGTGACGAGATGAAGGCGCGTACCACCGTATCTGTATCTTTAAAAGATTCAGGTAGGCCTCGGAGCCTAAAGTTGTAGCGTCGATTCCTGTTTTCGAGGTCATCTAATTTAGAATAAGCAGTGTCCAACTGCTCCTGTAGTTCAGAGATCCTGTCAGTATTCTGTATGGTCCTGGCTACAGTCTGATCAGTTTTTATTTCTATTGCTTCAATCCTGGTCCCAAGGAGCTGTAGGTCAGCCTGAATAATTGAGGTAATATGGGAAGCATTCTGAGCAAGGCCTCTCGATAGCATTTGGGAGAATGTTTCCAGCAGAGCAGGCATATCAGTGGGATTAGTGTGGGCAGATGGGGTAGCCCCACGCGCTGCTGGAGAGGAGAGATAATCTTCCATAGGAGTGAGAGGAGATCCCCCATGAAATCTCCCCAGCAATGATTCCGTGGATGCTGGGGATGATAAGGACATCTGCGGGTAACTCACATTATGAGGAGGAAGATCCTTGGAGTGTGGATCAGACGGGATCCGATCTGTGATGGATGGCATCGGATTAAGATTCCGGCCTTGTGC
This sequence comes from Lithobates pipiens, assembly GCF_037356315.1. NCBI lineage: Eukaryota > Metazoa > Chordata > Amphibia > Anura > Ranidae > Lithobates > Lithobates pipiens. The sequence continues at coordinate 475,935,165 of NW_027507764.1, forward strand.
GTGGGAAGCGTTGTCCGCCATCATGGCGGCGGATGCGGCCTGGATCTCCGGAGCTAACTGCCGGGATAAACTGCGTCTCACCGTGGTAACCGTTCGCCGGGTAAATGGCACCGGTCCGCTGGAGTGTGAGGGCGAGTTGGCGGTGAGGAGCTCTTCTCCGTATGGCTCAGCAGCGGGAAATCACGGTCGGAGTGTACGGAGCTCTCAGGACCTGCGACCGTCCATCGAGCTGCCGCGCATGCGCCTCCAAATTTATTATTTTATATTTTTTAAACAATGCTTTTTGGGGGGGCGGGGGTTGAGGCAGTGGACAGTGTTGGTGGGGGTGGGGGGGAGGCTCCTGTTTATTCATAAACTGATGTAGAGTTTACTTTGCTCAGTTATCAAAAAACGCAGGGGCAATTGCTCACTGTGTCCAATTGAGAAAAGGAAGGGGCTGGTAAATAACATATTTACTGGCCCCTTCCTCCACTCTGCATACTGATACTGGCCCCTGCCACCACTAAGCATCTGGCGGGAGAGGAGGGAAGCCAGTTGCAGGGGTGAGGGGGGGCGGAGGAGAAGGACAGGGGACCAGAGGAGTGGCTGGAGCACACAGGGCGGAGGAGAAGGACAGGGGAGGAACAGAGAAGGACAGGGGATCAGAGGATCAGCCAGAGCTCACGGGGCAAAGGAGAAGAACAGGGGACCGGAGCAGAAGCCGGCGCACACGGGGCAGAGGAGAAGGACAGGGAACCGGAGGAGCAGCCGGAGCGGACTGGGGGCATCGGAGGAGAACACAGAAGTGGAGGACACAGGGAAAAGCCAGGGTGTGGCAGAAGCCACACAGCCATTACTTTGACAGGCTCAGGCTGTCACTGAAACTGGTCCACTGAGCCATCGGCCCACCGGGAATCTCTCGATAGTCCTGATGGCCAGTGTATGCCTGGTAGAGGGAAAAAGGGTAATAAGGAAGGTAGTACCAGCAGCACTCATTAGGGCTGATTTACTAAAGCCAAATAGACAGTACACTTTGCAAGTTGAGTGCATGAGTGCAGTTGCTTAGAGTTTGGTGGATATAGTGAAGCTCTGCTGATTTCCATCATTCAACCATGTGCAATAAAAAATTCCGTTTTGTTTTCCTTGCAAATGATTACATATTCTTTACAAAGTGAAGCTTCACCACATTCACTAAGCTCTGAAAAAAAACTCAGCCTATTTCCTGTACAGAGCATTGAAGGCTTCAAAGGCAGCAGTTGGACACCCTTTTGGGCCAGGAGGGTAAGGGAGGGAGTAGCAAGGGCTGTACAGAAGTGTCAAATGTTGAAAAAAAATTACATTACTGGCGCAAGGCATAATTAATTGCTATACAAAGGCAACAATAAAAAGAGTTTCTTGGAGACAGTGGGGTCAATTTATTAAAGCTGGAGAGCGCAAAATGTAGTGTAGCTGTGCATGCCAACCAATTAGCTTTAGCTTGTTCAATTAAGCTTTGACAAAAAAATCTGGGAGCTGATTCATTTCTCTGCAGAACTGCACTAGACTTTGCACGCTCCAGTTTTAGTAAATCAAAAGGGATCCTAAAATTACATTAATTGTTGGAGTTTACATACACTTTAGTTGTCAATGACATTTCCAACACGCGTTCCCTTATATTCTCATTTGTTCATGATGGCATTTAGAGATACAAAAAAGGGAGTGAGAAGTAAAGAAGGACCCAGTTCTGTATTTATCTCCAGTCAAGTGATTTCAAAGATTTATCTATTACTTGTGCCAAGAGAGCAGATATATGACGTTTTCCATTGTGTACAGCTAGGCAAAAAAAAAAAAACAACAAGTTGTTATTTTGAAGCATAGAGATGTTTTTTTCAAAATACTAAATAAAAAGTGGTTTCTATGATTATTTTTTTTTGTCAATAAATTTTTATTGTTTTATAAAGGTGATACACAGGTAATTGGTACAGGACATGTTGACTTTACAGTTGTAATTAACAGTCGATGCAATGGAGGAAGGGAAGAGGGGAGAGAGAAAGAGAAGGTAGAAAAAAAAAAAAGAAGAAAGAAACAAGAAAGAAATGGATAAGTAGGTGGTTACACAAACAGTAATGCAAATACTGGTTACTACACAGAATATATCTTATCAGGATTAAGATCTAGGTCACAGAATTCTTATATTTGTTGGTCCAAATTTTCCATTGCTTATCAAATAGACCGCACTTATACAAGTGCACGCTCTATAGTGTGGTGTTGGTTCACTCTTCTAATCAGGTCAGAGATGTTTACCGTCATGACAGTTTTCCAATGTTGTAATATCATGGATCTAGCAGAAAGAAGGATGTTGGAAATAACAATCCGCATATCATGTGGAAATTGTTCAATACCCATATGTAGGATTGCTAGGGATGGATTTGGGCGAGTGACGATACCCGTGAGTGATGTTATTAGTTGGAACACTTGGTTCCAGTAACTAACCAAATTGGGGCACTCCCAAAACATATGTAGTAGTTGTCCTGGCTGTCCACAATTTCTCCAACATGTACTCTGGGCAGATGGAGAAAATGTTGCCAGTCTACACGGTGTGTATTGCCATCTGTTGATGATTCTAATGGTCATTGCCCAATGATTAATAGAACGTGAGGCTTTTTGGATTTCTCGAAATGCAGTTGTCCACTGGTCATCCGTGAATGTTTTCCCTAAATCTGCCTCCCATTTATTAATCGATTTTGTTTTCACAAAGGATTGTTTATCCTGTAGAAGGGAGTAGAAAAGCGAAATGCCTTTCCTGGTGGGGCGTTCGCGAGTTAAGAAGGTCCATGCACTGGATGGCATTGTTAGTGTGGGGGGAGGGTTAAGTTTCTGAAAATGTGCCACTTGGATGCATGTAAATTGGTACTTGTTGGGGAGATCGTATTGAGCCATAATCTGTGTGCTGGAGAGAGCTGTACCATTAGACAATAGGTCTTGGATGGTATGGATACCGTGGTTGGGAAACTGCTTTAGGGACAGCATAGGGATTCTATTCTCGAGCAAGCTAAGCGGAAATTTGTATTCCACAGCGTTTTGAGATTTATGGGTATGATTGAGGAAGAACCTCCATGCCTGTAGGGAGGCTATGAGGGTGGGAGCCATGGAATGGAGAGCCCAGGGTTTCCAGACATCACTCACGAGTAGTGCCACTAGATCTGGCATAGGGGCCATATACCTTTCCAGCTCAACCCAAAGTGGTGAATCTATAGTTTTGAACCAGTGTTGGAGATGGTCTAGTCTAGATGCCCACAAATAATCATAAACGTCAATTAGTCCCACTCCACCTACTCGGTTATGCGGGATCAGGTTGCTAGGAGAGCAGCGAGCTTTTTTACCATTCCATATGAATTTCCACAGAGTAGTAGACAAGGTCTTAAGGAAATGGGTTGGGATAGGTATAGGTATGGATCTGAACATATACAATATGAGAGGGAGAACTAACATCTTACACGCTGCCAATCTACCCATCCAGGATAGTTCAGTCTTGGCTATGCATTTAAGCGTTTCATCTATCTTTAGAAGCAGTGGCTTAATGTTGACAGAGACTAGGGTTTTTGTGGAATTGGTGATTTTTATACCTAAGTAGGGTATGCTATCCTCTTTCCATACATACGGAAGGGTGTTTTGAAGTTGGAGTTTGATACGTTTGTCAATTCCTAAATCTAGAATCAATGATTTAGCAAAATTAACTTTATAGTACGAAATCTCACCAAAGTTTTTCAAAGTTTGATGGACTAAGGGGAGAGACCTGGATGGGTTTGTCAGCATCAGGACAACGCCATCGGAAAACAAATTGATAACGTGGTTACGAGATCCTAACACGTGTCCAGTAATATCGGCCTGGGATCTAATGGCCTCCGCCAGGGGTTCTATCATAAGGTTAAATATGGTTGGGGATAGTGGACACCCCTGACGGGTGCCATTAGAAATAGGGAACGGTGTGGAGAGCATACCAGCTGTTAAGACTTGGGCGGATGGATTGGAATACAAAGCCAACATTGCGTTGGAGATGAGACCGTGAAAGCCAAATTTTTGGAATACTTCTTTCATATAACACCATTCCACCCTATCAAACGCCTTCTCTGTGTCTATGGAGAGCAGCAGAGAAGGCGTTTTAGTTAAATTAGCATAATGAACAATATTAATAATACGTCTTGTAGCATCAGAAGTTTGTCTCCCACTGATGAAGCCCATCTGGTCGCTCTTAATTAAGGAAGGCATAAACTCCGACAGTCTAAGGGCGATAAGTTTGGCGTAGATCTTTATATCCATGTTTAGGAGAGAAATAGGTCTAAAATGACTAGGGGTAGTGGGATCTTTGGCAGGTTTGGGTATGGTGGTCACGTAGGCTTTTAACATTTCATTTGGAAAGGATGCTGAGTGTGCTGCCTGTGTGAACATTTTTTGGAGATGCGGGGAGAGAATAGTGGAGAAGGTTTTGAAATATTCATTATTTAGTCCATCAGGACCGGGGGATTTCCCATGAGGAAGTGAAGTGATGACTGATGTTATTTCATGGCTTGTGAACGGTGAATTCAGCAATTCAAGCTGTGTTTCGGAGAGTCTAGGGAGATCTAAATCTTTGAGGAAATGCTGTATTTTGGGAACAGTAGGTGTGCTAAGGTTATAAAGCTCACTGTAATATTGTGCAAAGTGGTTAGCGATTTCCTGAGGATTAATGATTTTATGATGGGATGTAGGGTGTATCAAATGGGAAATCCTAGTTTTGGTGCGTATTGCTCTAATCCTATTGGCAAGATATTTGCCTGCTCTATTTGCACAGGCGTAGGTACGTAACTTCAAGCGTCTAAGGTAGAAATCATAGTTTTGGGCCAGGTGATCTCTCAATTTTTCTCTAAGTAAAGTTATTTGAATAGTCCACTGGTGGGAGGGAGATGCTTTATTAAAGGCTTCTAAATTGTGGATGTCGGAAGTAATGGAGTCTATGGTTGCAGTATACTTCTTTTTAGCTCTAGCTCCTAGCTGGATAAGGATGCCTCTAATAAACGCTTTATGGGCGTTCCAGAGTGTGAAAGGACTCTCTACTGAATGTTCATTTTGTTGGAAGTATGTTTTAAGGTTTTGAGAAATCAGTTCCCTAGTACCGGAGTCCTGTAGTAATCTAACACTGCATCGCCAGATGGGTGACGAGGGGGAGACACCCTTCTCATGTATAGAAAGTGATATGGCAGAATGGTCAGACCACGTAATATCATATATCTCAGAGGATGAAACATTTTGTAAAGTCCATTGATCTGATAAAAAGAAGTCTATTCTGGAATAAGACCCATGTACATGGGAGAAGAAGGTAAAGTCTTTCTCGTTGCCATGTGTGCATCTCCACACGTCGTACAGTTTCTCTGAATGTAGGACCTTATTTAGGTAGGTGTTGTTGCTACGTTTGACATTAGAAGTGTCAAGTTGTGGGTCGACAATGAGGTTGAAATCGCCACCAATAATGAGACTACCGTATTGGATAGATTGTATTTTACGGATTAGTCTATTCAAAAACCTAATCTGTCGGGTGTTTGGGGCGTATATGGATACAATGGTGTACGGTTTAGAGTTAATATCGTCCTGGATAATAATATAGCGACCATTGTCGGCTGTGATGGAGTTCTTGAGATGGAAGGAGACCGTGTCACGGATGGCAAGAAGAACACCTCCGCTTTTTTTATTTGGATTATTTGCCAGGAATACATGTGGGTAGTTTTTGTGTGTACATTTGGGATGGTTGTCCTGTTGAAAATGAGTTTCCTGCACACATAAAATATACGCCTTTAGTTTATGAGCTTCGGTCCACAGCGAGTAGCGTTTCCCGGGGTGGTTGAGGCCTCTGGCATTAATGGAAACAAAAGTAATAGTCATATTTCAGGTGGGAAAAAATGTGTAGGTGTACTCACAGTGTCCTTCGAGAGTTATTAGAGTCATCTGATCTCCATGAGGTTGACAGAAGAGATGCTGCCATGGTAGTTAGAAATGTAGTAGGGCAGGAGATGAAGGGTCCATAATGTGTAGGTCCAGTGCTATTGAAACAAAGGGTGTAACCACAAAAATAAACAATAACGTATAGAATAGTAAAAATAGAATCATATAAGCGATCCATATGCAAACAAAGCTGCAGAAATGACAAATGTCAGGGGTAAGAACAAGGAGAGATGAAGAAATCCTTGTGTCCAGGAGAGAACATATTTGTTAGCGGTGTATGATCATTTACTGTCATCAGTGACATTTTTGGGGGCTCGTCTGCGCGAAACTACTTGCCACTCGTCCGGAATAGGGCATAGTTGTGTTGCGGGTGGTTCCAGAGGGCTTTGTTGTGGAAGTATGCCCCATTGGCGCAAGAGTGCGATACCTTCAGCTAAAGTGGTAACTGTGTGCGTGGTACCATCATGTGAGATGGACAACTTTGCTGGGTAACGCCACTTGTGTGGTATATTGTGGTTGTGCAAGGCCTTCGTGATGGTCGCTAAGTTTCGGCGCAATTGCAGAGTATGCCTTGACAGGTCAGGGAGGAGGATCAATTCTGCATATTGAGAGAGGTTGCTGCCACGAGTACGAAACGCAGTCATAATTTGTTCCTTGATATGATAGTAATGCATCTTGAGCAAAACATCCCGAGGGGTACCTTCAGGGAGAAATGCTGGCTTGGGGATTCTCTGAATCCTGTCAATGGTCAGTTCTTGAGGAGATAATGTAGGGATAATGGTGGAGAATAGCGTGTGTACATACTGCAGTAATTGGTTTGGAGGTATGGCTTCAGGAACACCTCTGATTTTAATATTGCACCTCCTAGAGCGGTCCTCAAGGTCTGCTACTTTACTCTTTAGCCATGCTATCTCTTCATCATGGGACTTGTGAGCCTCTACTAAAGTATTGAAGGAGGTAGTGCATTCCCCCATGTTGCGTTCCACTTGATCCACTGTAGAAGTGACTTCTACAGTGAGGTCAGCTTGTATGGAGGCTTTGAGTGACATCAGCATCTCCTTAAGGACCGTATCTGAGACCGGTCGATCGGATGTGGGGTAGGCCGCAATCAGGTCGGAGGCCGGTGGATGTAGAGCATGGCCTACAGGAGCGGATCCGCTTACCTCCATGTCGCGGTCCGCTCGGTTTGCATCTGGAGAAGAGATCCGTTGCCTTTGTTTGGCTGGGCTTCTAGTCGTTGGGCTATTCGTCCCCGAGGAGGAACCGCTGAGGGAAGTCGTTCGGAGGTGATGTTGTTGCGAGGCCTGCTCCTGATTTTCAGTCACACACGATCCGGCGCCATTTTGTGTGATTCCGCGCGCTCTGAAGAGGTTCGGAAGTTTCCGCGGCGGTTGCTGATTCTTTCTATTTTTTGGCATCTTCGGTGGAAGCGAAGGTGTCTACACTGCGTTGTAGATAGGTTTATGTAGAAATATGTCACCGATGGAGTTGCGATAGGGTTGTTCTCTCCGGTGGTCGAACGGAGCTCTCAGCTCAGGCGTCCATCTTGGAGCTCAGTCGCCACGCCCCCCTGGTTTCTATGATTATTAAAAATATAATTATCCATAAAAAATATGGTATGTTTGCAGATCTAAAAACATTGAGTATACATTTGCACATTAACTTCAGCCCATTTGTATTATTTCTAGTATAGTTCAGGAATATGCTTTTAATAATGAAAATAACATTTTAATTGCTACATTACCACTGATTCTTTTTAATCTGTGACATATCTTAGGGAAAACCAGCTCTGGAAAGTAAAAAAAAAAAAAAAAAAAAATCATTTCTAGCTACCGTATATACTCGAGTATAGGCCGACCCGAATATAAGCCGAGGCCCCCAATTTACCCCCAAAAAAACTGGCAAACTTATTGACTCGTGTATAAGCCGAGGGTGAGACATGCCTGTCCATCCCTGTGTGTGTGTCCGTCCATCCCTGTGTGTCCGTCCATCCCTGTGTGTCCGTCCATCCCTGTGTGTCCGTCCATCCATCCCTGTGTGTGTGTGTGTCCATCCATCCATCCATCCCTGTGTGTGTGTGTCTCCATCCATCCATCCATCCATCCCTGTGTGTGTGTGTCTCCATCCATCCACCCATCCCTGTGTGTGTGTGTGTGTGTGTGTATATGTGTATGTGTGTGTGTGTGTGTGTGTGTGTGTGTGTGTGTGTGTGTGTGTGTGTGTGTGTGTGTGTCCAGCCTACCTTTGTCCCGAGCCTCCGTCCTGTGCCTTGCCTCCTTGCCTCCGTTCCGTCCCGTGCCGTGCCGTGCCTTGCCGTCGTGTCGTGCCTTGCCTTGCCTCCGTCCCGTCCCGTCCCGTCCCGTCCCGTGCCGTGCCGTGCCTTGCCTTGCCTTGCCTTGCCTCCGTCCCGTGCCCTCTTCGGCGGCCATTGTAAAATTCAAAAGCCGCGCCTCCTCCTTCGCCTGTGATAGGCGGAACACTGAATTTCCCAGCAGCCTGTGTTCCGCCTATCACTGCCTTCGTATCATCCTCGTCCGTAGTACGAGGATGATACGATGTCCGTGATAGGCGGAACACAGGCTGCTGGGAAATTCAGTGTTCCGCCTATCACAGGCGAAGGCGGAGCCGGAGGCGCGGCTTTTGAATAGAATGGCCGCTGTCTGTCTGCTCGACACGCTGATCGAGCGGGCAGACAGCGATGACTCGAGTATAAGCCGAGGGGGGCACTTTCAGCCTCAAAAAAGAGGCTGAAAATCTCGGCTTATACTCGAGTATATACGGTAATAGATTTCCCCAAGGTATATTGCATGTTAACATATTCTATAGGATCTTTGAATTTTTCATTTACAACAAGAATATGAAGGCTTAAACCACTAAATAGCTAATGCATTCTAAATTGAGAAACACCCCTTAAATGAGGTAAAGTAATTTATATTTAAACATCGTTAGACAACAAGCAATGTCACCATCATGCCTTATTATGGTGAAACAGGACTTCTAAATTGCACTATATTTGAATATTAATGCAAATATCCAGCCACTTTATTAAGAAAATGTTTTACATGTCTTATTAATCTTAAGCGTGTGTGACTTATTTATCAATATTGTAAAAGGATTTTAAACCATAAAATGAAAAACATGCATATCTATCTATCTATCTATCTATCTATCTATCTATCTATCTATCTATCTATCTATCTATCTATCTATCTATCTGTCTATCTATCTACATATATATATATATATATATATATATATATATATATATATATATATATATACTGTAGATATCATAAAAGGTATAGGGTCAATCTGTGAGGTTAAGACTAACATTTTTATTAGTTACTAACTATAAGTATCTATAGGCTACAGATGACATTAGTTAACAGAGTATTCTTTAGCCACCCTGATGTGCATCAGTATTAGCCAATCATAAAAACATGTGCTTGATTAATCAGGTCTCAAGATGTGTTCAATCAATACACAGCATAACCTCGAGTGATGGGCTTTGTGGATTTTGTGGCATTTAGGAATATAAGGGGAAATGAGAAATAGAAAATGTACTTGTGTTGTTTCTTTGTGTAAAGTAAATATGTTAGCATAAATAATGTATACTTTTTAATTTCAGGTCTTATTGTTTTTGAATTATCAGAACAGGTAATGATCATTTTTATTGATTGATTTATAGACTTTGTTTACACGCAGAAGTACGACACATACTGTATAACTTCATACAGTACAAAATAAATGAAACCAACATATATATATATATATATATATATATATATATAGAGAGAGAGAGAGAGAGAGAGAGAGAGAGAGAGAGAGAGAGAGAGAGATAGATATAGATATAGATATATATAGATATATAGAAACATGCCTTGATTTAGAATGATAATATATAAATATATATATATATATATATATATATATATATATATATATATATATATATATATATATATATATATATACAATATCTCACAAAAGTGAGTACACCCCTCACATTTTTGTAAATATTTTATTTTATCTTTTCACGTGACAACACTGAAGAAACTACACTTTTATACAATGTAAAGTAGTGAGTGTACAGCTTGTATAACAGTGTAAAGTTGCTGTCCCCTCAAAATAACTCAACACACAGCCAATAATGTCTAACCCACTGGCAACAAAAGTGAGTACACCTCTAAGTGAAAATGTCCAAATTGGGCCCAAAGTGTCAATATTTTGTGTGGCCAACATTATTTTACAGCACTGCCTTAACCCTCTTGGGCATGGAGTTCACCAGAGTTTCACAGGTTGCCACAGAGCTGGTGGATGTTAGACACCTTGCACTCCTCCAGTTACCAATTGAGGATGCCCCACAGATGTTCAATATGGTTTAAGTCTGGAGACATGCTTGACCAGTCCATCACCTTTACCTTCTTTGCCTTCTTTAGCAAGGCGTTGGTCATCTTAGAAATGTGTTTGAGGTTGTTATGTTGGAATACTGCCATGTAGCCCAGTCTCTGAAGGGAGGGGATCATGCTCTGCTTCAGTATGTCAAAGTACATGTTGGCATTCATGGTTCCCCGGCAGCACTCATGCAGTCCCAGACCATGACACTCCTACCACCATGCATGAACGTTGGCAAGACACACGTGTCTTTGTACTCCTCACCTGGTTGCCAGCACACATGCTTGACACCATCTGAACAAATAAGTTTATCTTGGTCTCATCAAACCACAGAACATGGTTCCAGTAATCCATGCCTTTAGTCTGCTTATCTTCAGCAAACTGTTTGTACTTTTTCTTCTGCATCATCTTTAGAAGAAGCTTCCTTCTGGGACCTCAGCCATGCAGACCAATTTGATGCAGGTTGCAGCGTATGGTCTGAGCACTGACAGGCTGACCCCCCTCCCCTTCAACCTCTGCAGCAACGCTGGCTGTACTGATACATCTATTTACCAAAAAACAACCTCTGGATGGTGAGCATGTGCACTCAACTTCTTTGTACTCACTTTTGTTGCCAGCGGTTTAGACATTAATGGCTGTGTGTTGTGTTATTTTGAGGGGACAGCAAATTTACACTGTTGCACAAGCTGTACACTCACTACTTTATAAAGTGACAAAGTGTAATTTCTTCAGTGATGTCACATGAAAAGATATAATAACATATATTCACAAAAGTTCCGCTGGAACTATACATGGATTTCAACATAATTGTGTTTAATAGGTAACCACACTTGTGAAAGAAAAATGGCTACACAAACAATAATGCAATATGTAATAAAAAATATGCAATTTATACAAAAGCCATATTGCGATTTAAAGTTATTGATGTTATTAAAAATTACTAGTAATCTGCAGATGGCTGGCATACAGAGCATCCCCAGAAACATAATTTCCTGCTTGTGCGATTGGTTCACTGATTTTCCCAGAAGTCTGCACTAAGATACAGTATAAGTCACTATTTTTTTCTTTTTTTTATGTTTATTGAACATTTTTCAGACAGTACAATAATTTGCTCAAAGCAGTGCAGATTTTGTAATAGAACCATATAGTTCCGGAACATAACTATTAAAGCAGTTCCATTGAAATAAGCATGATAACATTTTCATAGAGAGAACTAGTGGATATCTTATGAGACGTGGTCTAGAACAACAGGTGTCCCTGATTCAGGCAGTTATTTAGTGGGTCGGCCATTCCAACTGGAGGAACCCGAGCCCGACCCCTGTCACAGTGCGACAAGAAATCAGTCAGAGGGAAAGCCAGGAAATAACTCGAGGGTGACAGCTGTTCACCCTGGGAAGTTCCCCATCCCTTTGGGAACTGTGTGGAAGTGCTCGGTTCCTCCTGGGGTTCCAAGCCCCACCCTCCCCTGGTCTTGCTACTGGCTTACAGAAAAGTGTGGCTAGTGAGTCACTAACTAGTACTCTGTTTAATTCTGGCCTAACAGTGTGTCCCCTTTCAGATAGCAGAGGAGACCCAACTCTGATAGCTTGCCCCAAGACAATCTTTAACTCAAGCTCAGAGGTTGCGATAAGCCTTGCTTAATGTGAAAGGGGATTGAGAGCAGAGTGTCCCAGACAGAAAAGAGGGGAAAATGTGTGAGGGAGAGACAGGTGTGAAGATAAGGTTTCAAAGGGGTTCAGGAACGTCCATAGTTCTGTGTGGAATACCTGGGCAGATCAAGATATTACAGTAGGAGGCCCATTATCCAAGAGAACGGTGGGGTTTTGCCAGGCTTTGGCGAGCGTTACCTTGGCACCTAATAGTATGTAGAACTACAGTGCTTGCGAGTATTTAGGTATGTCCAGTATGGGGTGGTTCAGTAGTGATATGTTGGGGTCAGGGGTGACCGTGACATTTGTTATGGATCTAATGGTGTTAAATACCTTTCACCAGAAATATCTGATGCGGGTGCAAGTTCACCATATGTGGAACTCATAGCCTCTAAAGCATAGGGGAGAGGTCCCTGGGTAAATCATTGCCAGTCTGGAGGGGACATAGTACCACCTAGTCAGCACCGTGAGGCTAGCTTCTATAAGGGATATGCTGAGAATACCTTTAAATGCACACTGAGACCCGCTAAACCAGTCCGGGCTAGTCCAGGCGCTGCGCGTGTCCTCCTCCCCGGCCCAAGCATATGCCGGGGAGGCTGCAATTATCATCAAAATCCCTCCCCTCTGATCCATAGTGTTGGAGCACCAGTGTTCGTATGGGGTTATTGTGGGGGGTTCGGTTTTATTGGTCCAGATGAAGAAAATCTATATAGTTCCGAATTGGGCGTTTACAGCTTCTTCCTACAGTAGGTCAGGGTAAGCGGACCTGACGGGGAGAGGAAATGACCAATTCAGTAAAGGCCCTTATCCGTCCACCATTGTAAGACTTTAATATTCATGCCCAGAGGGAAACTTGTGTTTTGAAACAAGTGCACTAATGACTTCAAGGGAGAGATCAAGCAGTGTTGTGAGTAAAGCATGGAGCACAGGGCAACAGAGTGGGAGAGAGTAGGTGACATTATTGCTGGTCTAGATTTTGGTTAACACCAGAAAATGTAGTCTCTGGTGTTTAATAGAATGGCTTGTCTTTCCCTAGAGAGCCAATCAGGCTTTGAGCCTTTGGAGAAAACCGTGGAAATTTGTGTCATCAGAGGTTTGGCAGACCCAGCCCCCCCCCCCCCCCCGGGATTTTAATCGGAAAAGTATCCCAGTGGAGCATCTATAGCCTTTGTTACCCCAAACGAATTGGACTATGGTGGACTGGAATTTACTGAGGAATTGTTTCTTTATCTGAATCGGGAGAGAGCAAAATAAATATAATAGTCGGGGGAGTAGGGTCATCTTAACTGTGTGAACTCTGCCCAGCCAGTAAAGACCACATTTTGACCACTTCTCCAGGTCCCCTCTACATTTGTGTATTATAGATGGATAGTTCACTTTAAAGAGATTGTTGATGCCTGGCGTGAGTTTGATGCCTAGGTATGGTATTGCGGTAGGAACCCATGAGAAGGAAAAGTTGTGAGTAAGCTGTTTGAGCAGGTCTGGGGGAATTGATATATTTAAAGCTGTCGATTTGTCCATGTTAACCCGCAACACAGAGACCTTGCTAAAATTCTGCAATATCTTATATACCGTAGGAGTGGATGTTAGTGGGGAAGTAATAAAATGAAGTAGGTTGTCAGCGTATAAGGCACACTTATGTTCTTGGTCTCCACAGACTACCCCCTTGATGTCAGGGCTCGACTGGATTGCAATGGCCAAAGTTTTGATGGCTATCACAAACAGGAAGGGAGTAAGCAGGCTATAAGTCACATTTTAGGCACCTCTTGCAATATTAACATTATCTTTGCTTAGATACTCCCCAGGGTTATATACTTTTAAAGACTTCTTCAGATTCAATCTGCAGAGCAGAAAAAGGTTGAAATTTGCAATCAAGTTTGTGAAAACGCTACAATGTACATCAGACACCAAGAATATGTTGTTGTTTTTTTCTAAATAAAAAAAATGGAGTTACACTTTATGGATGAGTTTGTTGAAATGCAGCTTATAATAATTTTAAAAAATCTTCCCAACTTGGTGGAGTTTTATGCTGTGGTATTTAGCTATGTAGCTGTGTTTTAAAGCTAAACTTAATTTTGAAAAATGATTCTACTTGTGGGAAAATAAGGGGAAGTCTCTTCAAAGAGAGGGGAAATTCCCTTTTGGACACTTTTGGTGTGTGAGAGGAAGTAGTATCACATGGAGCCAATCAGTTTATTGGCTGACAAGAAGCAAGCTTCTTCTTTCACTGTCTAATCAGAGGAAGTCTGTTGATATTGGCCACCAGACTAAGGACATCTAGTTTTACAAAAAAGTACAGAGAGGGAAATCTTTAAATTGAAGCTAAATATTGCAGCAAAAACTATATTTTTATTTTAGAATTGAATGGTCTATGTACGTGTTAATATTATGTTTGGTTTGAGTTCTGTATTTGTCTTAACATCAACACTGAATGTATTGATTTTGCATTAAAATATCCCTTAAAGCCACATTGTTACTGTTACTTTAACAATTTCTCTTAACTACATACAACTTCACCCTAATCTAACCTTTAAAATCTGTTAGGATAGACATGGGAATTGTCATTGCTGGTGCAATTAGACCTGCATTCTGCCACCTTCTGGCCTGACTTCACATGCTGTCGCCCATCTTCTAAGTGAGCAGTGCATATGGTCACTCAGCAACTTCCCCTGGCAGGCAGAAACTTCCTCTTACCTTCCAAGTAAACTAGTAAACATGTAAAAAAATGTAATGGAAAAATAAAAAGTCAAATTAAATTGTAAAATTAAATTAAATATAACTATGTAACTATGTAATCTTCTTAAACTGTCTTATACAGTTTCAGTACTGAATGTACAAATGCTGTAATGCAATAAAGACAGTAAAGAGACTCTAATCCTTTCCTGATCTTTCCAAAAAAAATAAAAAATGATTAGGAATTTAACAGTTTTTTAACCTAATCGATTACACTAAATTAATCCCTCAAAGTACATTCTTGTACTTGGGTTTCAAACTTATTGACACTATAAACAATTAAGCAGTCCAGGAAGCAGTTTTTATACAATAATGAGAAATCTACCAGGCAATGCTAAACTTTCACCAAAAGCTTTGAGTAGACCAGATAGTAAAATTCTGAATAAATGCACACAAATAGAAAAAAATAACATTAGTTATTGTCACATGACAAAAAGCAGCATCCACAAAGTCAAAAATTAATGGAAGTTAAATATGGCTTTTCTCACTTTATCATGATGAAACTCGCTGGAAGGATGTGTGAAGCTTTCCAGCATTTTTAAACTCACACTTGGGAATTGAGTTGTGAAAATTCTGGTTGTTAAAGCTGACATTGTTAAGGTTCTAAAAAAAGTAATTTTTACTTTTATTTTTTTACTTAATATCTCAAATGACCTTGATAATGACCATTGAGAGCTGAACAAAGTATATTATTGCATGGGTATTGTGGCTGCTTTACTTGGCCTTAATGTCATCTAAAACAATATTTTATTTTTATTTGTATCTTAGTAATAAAATAAATTGTTCTCATTGGGGTAGCTTTATGCTTTTTAAACTTAAGTATTTCATCGTTTATCAAAATGTTTCTCAACCAACTGCAGTTCTCATTTGCCTGTTTTTCTTGAAATGCATTCAACTATATCCAAGGAAACCCTGGATTATATTTAGTATGGGACTTTTAATGTGGGTATTCTCTCAAAGAAACAGTACAAAATTTAAAAAAATAACCTTTATTTCCATCCTAATTTAGGGTTATGTAGCCCTAACTTAATATAATCCACGGTTTTCTTGGATATAGATTAATGAATTCAAAATTAGGGATGTGGTGGTGAATACCGAATCTTGCCTCTAATATGTCTCTTGCCATCTTTTTCTTGAAACATATGGAAGTGCCCATTGCTGTCTCAGCTAAAATGATCAATTGCCGAACAGAAGGAAAGGACCATAAACTGCACAAGTTATTGATTTTATGGATGCAGAAATTGTTGTTAGCATTTGTCATATTACTGAATTCTGCTGAATATAAATTCAACATTCCTTCAGTACATTGTCTTCTTAAAGGATATTTAAAGATTTGATAGAGTTAGTGTAGACAGGTTGCCTACTGTATTGTATGTTTAGTTAGCTGCTTGGCTGCCCAGGCCATGAGGAAGGGGTTAATATTTTTGTTGCCTTCGCTGATCATGTTAGCAATCTTTTTCTGGGGTCCAGCCCCCCTCCCGTGTGTTATAAAAAGGAAGAGGTTTGGGCCCCAGGAGAACTTGAGAGACAGAGGAAACCTTGTAGAAGCTTGCTGGGACTTATAGTTCCCTTTTAAAGTGTAATTTCTTTGGAATACACAAACAAAAATATCTCTATATAAACTCTTAGGACTTTCCATATATCACAGTGTTGGATTTTGATGTGTGCGCTATTGGGGAACTATATAATTACTAGTCCATTCAAACTTAGTGTTGATAACCACTGTGGGATTTATTTAATGCCAAACAAAAACTTAAAAAAAGATAAAAAAAAAATAATAAAAGGAAATTATAAAACCACCCATGGGCTAAAAATTGCACATAAAATATTAGTCATTCAATGCAATGTGTAAACAAGCCCTTGTTAATTAGTGACAAGGTGGTCGCACTTCGTCTGCCACAGACCAGTGGTAATAATGTTTAGTACCTTTGGCTAAAAGGCATCATCCAAGGATAAAGCCCCCAAAGCAGGTTGTCACCTAGTAACTCCTTGCATTCACAAGCTCAAGCTGCTCTGGCCAGCATTGTTAACAGGAACCTGAATCTGCTTGGGTTGAAGCCCTCAGCTTAGTTCATGACTCAACACGTGTGGGGCATTTTGGGGTTTCTGAATCTGAAGAACTTTTGTCACATTCTTTTTGGTGGTCTGTGCTATATAAAAGATGTCAAACACTATGTGGCCTCTTGTCTGACCTGTGCACACAGTAAAACTCCCAAAGCTTCTTCTTTAGGATTGCTCCAGCCACTCCCTGTTCCACCAGGAAAATGGAGGTCAATTTCTATTGACTTTGTGATAAATGTACCTTCCTCAAAACAAATGGCCACTATCTTGGTCGTTATTGACCATCTCACTAAGATGGCTAATTTAATGCATGTTAAGGGGGTACCTTCTGCTGAACAAACTGCAGCGTTGATGGTTTGAGAAGTATTTAACCACTTGGATACCAGGCATTTTCTGGCACTTATTATATACATGAAAAAATCTGTTTTTTTTATGATAGAAAATACTCAGAACTCCAGAAATGGTATATGTTTTTAAAGCAGATACCCTAGAGAATGAATTGGTGGGTTTTGCAAATTTTTATGTCATGGTATTTGCACAGAAGTTTTTCAAATGCAATTTTTAGTAAAAAAATAAAAATCTGACTTTTCCCAATCGTTTGTAGAGAATTCCGATCGGACAAAGTGCTACGCATGCTCAGATCAAATTACGAGACCAAAGCTATTGGCTAGTAGCCTCAACATAGTACCATCGTAACGAACAAATGCCATCACGTTCCGAACGATCGGATTTTCCGACAACTTTGTCCGACCGTGTGAATACAACACCAGTTTAGGACAAAATTTGTCAGAAAAAATCCAACGGATTTTGTTGTCGAAATGTCCGACCGTGTGTACAAGGCATAATAGTTTCTTGAAACTATTGATGCTCCCGGCTGAGACCACCGCCTGTGGAAGGGAATTCCACATCCTTGCTGCTCTTACAGTAAAGAACCCTCTATGTAGTTTAAGGTTAAACCTATTTTCTTCTCATTTTAATGAGTGACCACGAGTCTTGTTAAACTCCCTTCTGCAAAATAGTTGTATCCCTATTGTGGGGTCACCAGTACGATATTTGTAAATTGAAATCATATCCCCTCTCAAGCATCTCTTCTCCAGAGAGAATAAGTTCAGTGCTCGCAACCTTGCCTCATAACTATTCCTCCAGGCCCTTTATTAGCTTTGTCACCCTTCTTTGTACTCGCTCCATTTCTAGTACATCCTTCCAGAGGACTGGTGCCCAGAACTGGACAGCATACTCTAGGTGCGGCCGGACCAGAGTCTGGTAGAGTGACAGAATTATTGTTTTATCTCTGGAATTAATTCCCTTTTTACTTTCAAAGTATTTTTTTTTCGCAAACGACAAAACAGAGTTACTCTCACTGATGTCAAAGAGAAACATTGAGTGTACAATAGGGATACATTGGGTACAAGTCATGGTACTGGTAGACATAAAAGAAATGGAACTTGCCTAAAAGTCAGAGGAAAGAGCAATATTGACTACCAGACTTCAGGGTGCAAATACATTCTTGTGCTTATCCTCTCCTGGGCTAAGGAAGCGGCCCAGGGATAAAGATTCCGGGGTCCTGGGAGAGGGATCGAACTGGGTAGGACCTGAGGACCGCGCCCCTCTGGCACCCCTATTGGGAACATACTGTGTCGGATGATGGGGCAGCCCCCCGCACCCCCCAGTCCAGGACCCCCACAAAATTGTGTAATAAGGGGAGAGATTCCAAAAGTGGGAGAGAAGGAGAAAAGTGAGAAAGAGGAAAGAGAAGGAGTAGAGAATGGGGAGGAGTGGGTATATTGAAGTAGATTCATTCACCTGAATGATGGTTTGAAATTTCCTGGCGGGGTAAAATACCCAGGATGATTGAAATTCCCATGAATCATTCCCATGGTTCCCAAATGATTTCAAACTTGCGTGCCAAGTCTGAAATGATACTAACTTTTCTTTGGCCATAATCCAGGAGATTTTCCATTTAGCTGCCTTTATGGAGACGTATGCCGCGTAAACACAATCAGAAATTCGGCCAGCTAAAGACCGATGAGAGCTTTTGGTTGGAAAATGCAACTGTGTGTATGTTGCATCAGACTTTTGCTGGCAGAATTCCAGCCAGCAAAAGATTGAGAGCAGGTTCTCGATTTTTCAGTCGGAAAAAGTTCCTATTCGAAAATGCGTTCATGTGCATGCAATTCCGACGCGCAAAAACTCATGCATGCTCAAGTTTCAAGATTCAAGTACGAGACGGGAGTGCTCGGTCTGTTAAAACTACCATTCGTAATGGACATAGCACATTTATCATGCTGACATTTTTTAAATAGTTTAATGCAGCTCATTGTCTTCTTCTTTAGAATGCTAGAAGAATGAAGTTGTTTTGCTGCTCATATTCATACAGAGTTCTCACAAACTTCTTTCTTTATTATTTTTCATGAATAATCATTTTGTTTTTAAAGCCAGATCTCCATAATAATGTTTGTCATTTTTTTTTTATGTCATTTTATTTTTTATTTTTTTTAATCAAGAACTCCTTTTTTGGAATATTTTTAAATTATTTTCTAGTCATCTCCATCATTTTAAATTTTTTTTTTTGTGTTTGTCAAGTTTACCCAACAACATTATTATCTTGTATTTTTAAAGCTCAAGGAGGTTGGTTAGTGTCCCTTGTTAATTTGACATTGTATTTTTGAAATGTACCTGCCTACTCACAAACTGTCCTATTTGAAGAAAAACACATAGGCAAGTATTTTCAGAAAAAAATCTCCATTTATTCTGGCTGATAACAAAATAAAGAAGGCAACGTGGGAGAAACTGCTGGAATTTGCAAAGCTTTTCTGCACCAGGGCACACATCAACTATTTGGAAAATAAAATTGGTAGTTGGAGAATTCCATACAATGGGGAGCCCAGTCTGGTCCAGGACTCCCAGAGATCATGAACAGCAGCAGATGACATATATGTCCCCAGGCTGTGGTACTACAACAGCCTGTGTCTTCTGTCAGACCAGACTGAACCAAGGCCATCACTTTCTTGTCTTCCCTGCAGCCTTCCCTCCATGCTTCCCTGCAGCCTTCCTTGGAGGCTATGGCTCTGGAGGTGGACTTGTGGCAGGAGGAGGAGGAGGATGGCGAGCACACATAAGTGCATGTTATCACTTATTTGGCCACTCAATTTTAAAGCGTGACATGTTGGGTATCAATTTACTCGGCATAACATTATCTATCACAATATTAAAAAAGGGCTAATTTTACTGTTATCTTATTTTTTTTTCAAAAAAGTGAATTTTTCCAAAAAAAGTGCGCTTGTAAGACCGCTGTGCAAATATGGTGTGAAAAAAATTATTGCAATGACCATTTCATTCTCTAGGGTGTTATAAAAAAAAAAAAAAATAAACAATATATAATGTTTGGAGGTTTTAAGTAATTTTCTAGCAAAAGAAAATGTTTTAAAACATGTAAACATCAAAATCTCAAAACCAGGCTGGTCCTTAAGTGGTTAATGTGTCCCATAGGGCGAAGGAATGGGATAGGGAGGGAGCCAGGATTGGAGAACAGGGGGGATTCCAGAGGAGAAAATCCAGCGTATAATGCAGAACAGCTTGGTACTCCATCTATACCCAGTTGGGTTTTTCCCCGTAAGAATAAATTGTGGATAGTTGGACTAGTCTGGAGGCTTGGTAGTATCTATGGAGGTGGGGGAGACCCAGCCCACCTTGTTTACGGGAGCAGTACAGAGTTTGTTACCTTATCCTATAACCTGATGAGCCCCAAATAAACTTAAGAATTTTGCTATTGAAGGACCTAAGGTAAGAAGATTATTGGGATAGGTAGCGAACGGAACAGGTAGAGTATTCTAGGTAATAGCATCATTTTGACTGCAGTTAACCTCCCTAACCATGAAAGATTTTGTTTAGACCAAGTTTTTAGATCTTGTTCTAGCTTGCTGTACATAGGGGGGTAGTTACTGGAGTACAACATTTCAAACTTAGGGGTGATGGATATGCCTATGTATTTGATTGATGAGTCATTCCAATCAAATTTTAAGTTTTGTTTCAGTAAAGATTCCGTCCCAGGGGCAAGAGAGACATTCGGGGCTTGGGATTTATTATAATTTTTTTTTTTTTTTTCTTTTTTTTTTTTGCATCAGTATACAGCACGCCATGGTCTCTCTTCATCAAATTGTGGCCAACTTTGCGCCCTTGTTACCTTAGTTCCTTCTTCTTATCGCCACCATTTTGCCTATTGGCAGTGCTATTTTCACATCACATGCAGACCCCTTTTTTTTTTTTTTTTTTTAACACTTCCTCTGTTTAATTCTTTGTTTATTTTATTAAGGTTTCAAAGAAGAAGTATATTACAAAAAAAAAAATATACTACCCATTCCATTTTCGTATCTATCCCCGGCCCCCCTCCCAGACCCGCTCCCTCCCCCCCCTCTCTCTCTCTCCAACTCTCCCCCGCGCTCCCCCCCTCATTTCCCCTCGGATCCACTCATTCTGAGATATTCCCTTGTTTTCTTATACTCCAGCCATTTTTCCCACTTACTGAGGTAGGATTCCACTTGGTCCCCTCTTCTAGATATTGATTCCTCCATTGATCTTACCCACTCTATTTTGCCTAACCATTCCCTCATAGATGGGGGTTCGGGAGTGCCCCATCTCTTTGGGATCAGGCTTTTTGCTGCAATCAGTAAGTGGGGGGTCAATGAGTTTTTATATTCCCCCAGTGTTTTGTCAGTGTCGTGAAACAGGCATGTCCATGGTTCCTTCTTTACCTCTTCCCCTGTTATTCGGAAAATATTTTCTATAATTTTCTCCCAGTATGGGCCAATCTTTCCACACTCCCACCATATGTGTGCAAAGGTTCCCACCTTATCGCAGCCCCGCCAACATAGTGCTGATATACCTGCTCTCCTCTTATGGGCTCTTTGTGGGACAACATACCATCTTGCCATTAATTTAAATGACATTTCTAATGACATATTGTCCCTAGATATTGTACCTGCTATTCTTAAGATCTTCTTTCTACGTTCCTTATCCCCCACGGTGCCCAACTCTTCTTCCCATTTTTTCAGGTATAGTGGTTCCCCTGGGTCCTCTTCCTCCTGTAAGATTTTATAGATTTTGGACATACTTTTTTTCTTGCAGCTCGAGTCCGAGAGCATTCTCTCCATTGGTCTGAGATCTCCTGTCCCTCGGAGTGGCTTAGGCAAAGTCTGAACAAAGTGTTTAATTTGTGCATATCTCCAGCTATCTAAATTCCTACTTCCCCATCTTTGTCTTATTTCTCCTAAAGTGCAAAATCTGTCCCCGTTCATCACATCTTTCAGTAAAATATCATCTTTTTTTGCCCATCTAGTGAAGTAAACAAATTCCTCCTTCCCTGGTTTAAAAAAACTTGTGTCTAATAAAGAAATTAAAGGTGAGTTGTACTGCCAGTGATTTGATTCGCCCACTTTATCCCATGTTTTAAACAAAATAGTAGTTAGTGGATTAGTGCTCCTCCCCAAATCGCGAAAATCCCTTGGTATCCAGATCCTCTTTCCTAGATTAACTCCACTTTGTATTTTCTCTATATTTACCCACCCTTTATCCCCTTTATCATACACCCAATCCACCACTCGTGAGATTACTGCTGCCTGATAGTATCTTCTAAAGTTTGGGGCTGCTAATCCTCCTCCTACTTTCCCCCTTTCCAGAGTCGCATAAGAGATCCTGGGATTCCTACGTCCCCATATGTATTTTAAAGTTAGAGTTTTAAGTTTCGTGAAGAACTCCTGCGGAACTTTTATTGGGATCATTTGGAACATATATGTCAATTTTGGCAAAATGAACATTTTTAACGCATTTACTCTCCCTATTAATGACAAGGGTTTATATCTCATACTTTTAAAACATTCTTTAACCTTATTTAATATATATGTATAATTGGCCGCGTATACAGATGACAATGTGGGCGTAATTCTTACCCCCAGATAACTCAGCTCCTCCCTACACCAAATGAAGGGGAAAGAGCTCTGGAGTTCCTCTTGTTCTTTTTTAGGTACTGTTATGTTCAGAATTTCGGTTTTTGATATGTTGATCTTAAAATTTGTCAACCTCCCATATCTATGGATCTCCTTAATTATATTTGGGAGAGTCACCCTGAGTTCTGAGGCATAAAATAATATGTCATCTGCATACGCAGACACCTTATACTCTTCTCTACCAATTCTCACTCCCCTTATATCTTCATTTTTCCTAATCGAGACCAACAAGGGTTCCAAGGCCAGAACAAACAGCATTGGGGACAAAGGACACCCCTGTCTGGTTCCATTATATAGCTTTACTACTGGGGAAAGGTTACCGTTAATTTTTATTTTTGCCGTCGGGTGGGAGTAAAATGCTTTTATCCATCGCAATGTTTTTTCTTTTAATCCCAGATGCCCTAAGGTCTCGAACATGAAGCCCCAGTCGACCCTGTCAAATGCTTTTTCAGCGTCCACTGATAACAGGGCGACTGGGGATCCGCTGCTTTCCACTCCGTGGATCAACATGAGGGTTGTAAGGCAGTTATCTCTACCCTCCCTTCCCATGACAAACCCCGTTTGATCGCTATGGACCCATTGGGGTAGTAATGGTTTTAGCCTTTCTGCTATTACTTTTGAAAATATCTTCACATCCGTATTCAGAAGAGAGATCGGTCTATAACTCCCCGGGGTTGTTGGGTCCTTCCCCTCCTTTAATATCAAAGTTATGTAAGCCATTAGTGCTTCTTCCCTAAGTTCTTCCCCTTCTGCGACTGCGTTCATATACTCGCATAGTTTGGGCGCCAATATTTTTTCAAACTTTTTATAATAAAGGATTGGAAACCCATCCGGGCCTGGACTCTTCCCGATTGCCATCCCCCTTATTGCCCGCACCACCTCGTCTACCGTTACCGGGGCGTCTAACCTCTCTAACTCATCCTCTGGAACTGTAGGGAACTCTATTCCTGTTAGGTACTCGATAGTATCTTTTTTATTCCTGCTTTTCTCCTTTCCCTGTCCTACCTTATATAGCTGGCTATAATAACCATGGAAGACCGCTGCAATTTCGGGAGTGGAATGCTTCATTTCCCCCTTTTCATTTTTTATTTTTGATATGAAGGAGACATTTCTTCTCTCCCGCACTACTCTTGCTAACCATTTCCCAGATTTATTCCCCTCCTGGTATCTTATACTCTCTGCCCAGTGATTGACTCGCACCCTTTCCTTCTCCATGAGTCCTTCTAATTCTAGCTTCTTATCTTTTAGTTCTACTCTCTCTGGGATCCCCTTTGGTCTTGTTCGTTGCTCCAATTCCCAAATCTCCTTATTTAACTCTTGTAACCTTTTCCCTGTTTCCCTCTTTTTCCCTGTCCCGATGCTTATTAAAATTCCTCTTATAAATGCTTTGTGGGTCTCCCATATCGTACCCCTCGTAACCTCTGGGGAGTCATTTCTTATAAAGAACTCTTCCAGCTCTGTTTCAATCCTACTTCTAGTCTCTAGGTCCTGAATTAGCGCTTCATTTAATCTCCATGTCTCTCTTTTGGCCTGGTCTGTTGCTAGCTCCAGCTGTACCATAACTGGGGCATGGTCAGATAGGGAGATAGGTTTTATTACTATATCTTTGAGTGCTGGGAGCATTTGATGTTCAATCAGTACATAGTCGATTCGTGTAAATGTCCCATGCACCGATGAGTAGAAGGTATAGTCTCTGCTATTTGGATGTTTAATCCTCCAAGCGTCGACCAGCTGAAATTCTAAAAGCGTAGCCTTTATCTTTTTATATCTAAGCCCCGACCATCGGGGGGACCCCGCAGAAGAGTCCACCCGAGGGTCGAGGCACATATTCAGATCCCCCGCCACTATCAATTTACCTTTTCTGAACTCTGCCAATAAATCCAGGGCCTTCCTTAGGAATTTATCTGGGTCCCTATTTGGGGCATATATGTTCGCAAAAGTGTATACTCCATCCAAGATTCTTCCCCTTATGAACAAAAATCTCCCTTCCGGATCGGCCATTTGTTTCTCAACTTCAAACCTGACACTCCTCTCGAATCCTATTGCTACCCCCCTCGCGTAGCATGTAGTAGAGTCGCCATAGAACCATGTAGGGAACTTCCAAGATGTCAGTCCCCCTCTGGTCTCGTGTGACATATGCGTTTCCTGCAGACAGATCACATTCGCCCCATATAATTCTAGCTCCTTGTTTACTCTAAACTTTTTTTGGGGAGTGCTTATACCCCTCACATTGTATGTTATCAAATTCAACCTTGTCATATCTCACTCATCCTCCTCCCCTCCCCCCACCCCCCGCCCCCCGCCGGGGGGGGGGCAAAGGCCCCCCCCCCGCCGGGGGTCGACGCGGGGAGCGAGAGGAGGGGGAGACGAGAGAGCGCGAGAGAGAGTACATGTCCCCTATTTGAGAGAGAGATTGCCCCCCATCCCACCCCCCCCTTCCTCCCACCCGCTACCCAACCCCCTCCCTCCCTAACCCTCCCCCATCCCCCTCCCCCCCTCCTCCCTTCAGAGGAGTGAACAAATTCCATTTTTGTTCCTCGCATAGGTGTCCCGGTGACCCGTAGGTCACCTTTTTGCCCGCCTAGCTTTCTTTGGGAGGGCCGCCTCAATCACAGCCTATCGAAGCACCCGCGCCCTCCCCCCCCACCTCCCGCCCCCACCCCCCGCTCCCCAATGATGGTGATTATACCCCGTCTCTCCCCCCCCTATCCCCGACCCTGGACCACTGCATAGCCCCACTATTTCCGTTGTTCCCCCCCCCCCTCCTCCCATCCTGGAATTGGTGGTGGAGGGATTTCTAGCCTATTACAAAAGTCCGTTAAGTCCTCTGGGAACCTTAATACTGCAGTGCGGCCGTCTCTCCTTCCCCTAAGACATGCTGGAAATCCCCATTGATAGGGAACGTTTAATGACCTCATCAGATCTGTCAGGGGTTTAAGGAGCCTTCTTCTCCTCAATGTTTCCCCCGCCAGATCTGAGAATATCTGTATCTCCGATTCCTGGAACATAATCTTGTCCTTCCTTCGGATATTCCCCAGTACTAGCGCCTTTTCCTCATAGAAATGAAATCTGATTATTACATCTCTTGGTTTTCCTGTGGCTTGGGGCCGATAACCCAAGACTCGGTGCACTCTATCTATTTTTAGTATTTCATCCTCCGCTCTTCCTAGGATAGGATTAAACAGGTCCCGCATCACTTTAGGAAGTTCTTCATTTTTAAATTTTTCTTCCAAACCTTTTATCCTTAAGTTTTTCCTTCTTCCGCGGTTTTCCTGATCCTCGATTTTATATAGGA
Source organism: Lithobates pipiens (assembly GCF_037356315.1). NCBI lineage: Eukaryota > Metazoa > Chordata > Amphibia > Anura > Ranidae > Lithobates > Lithobates pipiens. The sequence continues at coordinate 475,961,234 of NW_027507764.1, forward strand.
TTGTCCTATTTATTTTTTGGGCTGATTTCACTTGTTCGCTTAGGTCCCTCAGTTTCTGTTCATACCCATTCATTCTTTCCTCCATTTCCTCGACCCTGCCTAGTACTAGACCAATGTCCGCCCTTATCCCAGCTATATCGGATTTAAGTGAAGTTTCTACTTTAGTCAATGCCTCTGTAAATATCTCTTTCAACATGCCCAAGGTCGCTTGTGGCTCCGCCAGCACTGGGTCTCCTTCTATGTCAAATTGAGTTTCAGGTTGAGTTTCGGGTTGGGGAGGGGCCTCTCCTTTTCTCCCCAGTTCTTCCCTTCTTTTGACCTTATCTTCTTCTCGGGAGCTAACCCCCCCCATCCTAGTGCGAGTTGAGCATAAGTCCTTAGGTTTTTCCGCTCCCCGCCCCTCTCCCATCTCCATAGTTTTACTGATGCCCGCGCCTGATTTTCTTAGTGTCTTCTGGCTGGGGGTTTCCTGGCTGTTTTCCGTCGTACTTGTTTCCCCCACCAGATATCGTTGTATCCCCCCAGGACTAGTAGGTCCCGCCCCTCCCCTTTTATTCATTTTCCCCCGCATACTCCTTTTGTAGTGGGTCAGCTCCAGAGACTCAAGGCCTTTTTCAGGGCCAAGGTCCTTTTCCTTTTCCTGTAACTCTTTGTGGGGTACCGGTTGCTTACATCACTTTCTAGGAGCGGGGCACTTCTATCAATTAGGGAGAGGTGCTGAAGAGAATTATTTTGCGTGGGAGTTTTTTTTTTTTTTTTCCTTTCTTCCCCTTCCCCGTTCCTTCTTTCACGAAGTGGGGGGCGCACAATGATGTAGTTCTTCCCCCTTATGCCAGTCTGCCAACAGGCGACAGCAGATGGGCAGTGGGCTTCCCTTTTTGTCACAGGTATATGGCGTAGTTCAGTTCCCGCGTCAATACCAGCATTTACCACCTGTGTCTGCCTGCCGGTCCACTGTCGAGTAGGCAAGGGGGAAGATAGTCGCAAGCGAGCGCTAACCGTCCTCACTACTTTATGCCTCTGTATGAGAAATGTATGCAAAAGAGAGAGAAAACTCCACACTGCATGGCTGTTTGTCTGCCCTTCATATATCCATCCACCTCACACAACTTCTCGTCCTACAGGGTTTATATCCAACTGATCAGACAAGATTAATAGCAATCCAGTGGTCTGGTAGTGAGCGTCACACTGATAGCATTCATTAGGAGGGTTATAACTATTCGCCTTATCACTTTAAAAAAAAAAGAAGCCATTTTCATCGGTACTTTCAGTCAGTTTTAGTGTGTAGCGATATATAAGAGATCAACTGTCCATTCCCCCTTCTTTCATCCAGATTACTTGCTCACCTCACCGCTCCGCTGCTCCTCTGCTCTGTCACTGTTATCTGATCCGAGACCTTACCTGCGCGTGAGGGGGGGTAAAGATGTCCGTGGAGTCAGGTCGGCTCAGTGGAGAGGGGGGGGGGGGGCACAGGGCTCCGCACATTGCTGCCGTCCTACCGCTGTGTCCCTGCTTCACAAGGGAACGCTCGCTCTGCTCGCTCTCTCTGTGCTGTCTTCACCTGGGGTGTCCGCTCTGTCTCGTACAGGCGAACAGCTGATGGCAGGCGGGCGGTGCGGTCGACACGGAAGGCGGGAGGCGGGGACGACGAGGGAAGAGGACGCACGCCGCTCCGGCGGCTGCTACGTGTCAGCGGCTCCTCCCATCCCCCAGAGGATGGCTCCCAGATCCCGATAAGCCCCCCACCCGCAGACCCCGACAACCAACAGCCAGGGTTATCGGGAAGAGGCCCTTGTCCTCATGAACATGAGGACAAGGTGCTTTGAGGTGGGGGGCTGCAGGGTGCCCCTCTTCCCCAAAGCACTCACCTCCCCATGTTGGGGGCATGCGGCCTGGTATGGTTCAGGAGGGGGTTCCCCAAAGCACCCACCCCCTTTCATGACCGGCCAGGCTGCCTGCTCAGATAAGGGTCTGGTATGGATTTTGGGGGACTCCCACGCCGTTTTTTCGGTGTAGGGGGTTACCCTTAAGATCCATACCGGCATAAGGTGGGAAAGTCCGACAGGAAGTCCGTCAGACCTAGTCCGCCAGAAAGTCCGGTCATGTGTGTGCAAGTCCGCTCCTTTGGAAAGTCCGGCAGACCTCCGCTGCAAAGTCCGGCAGATTGTCCACCAGATCAAGTCGGCCGGGAAGTCTGATCGTGTGTACGTGGCATTAGATAAATGCGTGGATCTCTCCTCCCAGTCTGTGTCTGTTTAATTAAAATACCCTATTATGATAACACTTTCCATTCTTGCTGCTAATCAAATTTGTGGTAGGAGATCTGTCTCCCCTTCCTCCCTCAGGTTAGGGGGCCTATAGCATACTCCCAGTATTATTTGCCCCTTAGCTTCATCCCTTTGGAGCTTTACCCATAAGGATTCCAACTCCTCCCTAGCTCCCTTAGTGATGTCATCTCTCACTTTCACTTTTACATTATTCTTGATATATAGGAATACCCCTCCCCCTTTTTTAACCTCTCTATCATTGCGATAAAGGGTATAATACCCTTGAATGATTGCCAGCCAATCATGAGAGCTGTTGAACCAGGTCTCTGAAATTCCCACAAAATCCAAATCCTCCTCATACAACGGGATCTCTAGTTCACCCATCTTGTCTGAATATGCCACACAGTTTAGACCAGTTGCATATTATCCTCTTATTGGGTGTTCCGAGATTGAAACTAGGAATTGCTACTATACTTACCTTGGGTTTATGTGCTTTGGTCAACCAATCACTAATGCCCCCAATACTACCCTCTGGAATATGTTCCTCACTGACTATCTCTACCTCTGGACCCTTAATAGCGGAGACCCGATCAAAGCCAATTTCAGACTTGTATGGGTCTCCAACTAGCTGGCTGATGTGCTGGCTGGTAGCTCGGGTCTCTCAGTGGGACGTGAGAGCCAAATAGAGCTGTGGAAGGTGACAGGAGGGGGGCTGTCCTCCCTCGCTGCTTGTATTAGCAATTGAGTAGCTAGTTAGCCACTTTGATTGCTGTTACAAGAGAAGAACCGACTCCGGCTCTAAAAATAAAGATGGGCCAAATGACCCCCTGTTTGGTCCGCGGCAGAACTTTCGAACATCGCAAATGTTCGGAACCAAATAACAAACCGCATTGAAGTCTATGGGACCCAAACTGGAAAAGTGCCAATTTTGAAGGCTTATATGCAAGTAATAGAGCATACAATGGTTATGGGGTCTGGGTATTGCCCAGGGGGACATGTATCAATGAAAAAAGTTTGTAAAAAAACATCTGACATCTGACATCATGTCAGTGGTGCCTTCACACCAAAACTCTATAGAGGTACTCCTGATGAAAGCAAGAATTGGTCTTGCAGTCAAAAATTGCATTGATATGCACCTGTCAAACAGGTGCTGAAAAATTGGGCTTTGGGTGTTGGTGGTGCCTTTACACCATAACCCTATAGATGTACTCTTGATGAAAACAAGAAATGGCTTTGCAGTCAAAAATTGCAATGATATGTACCTGTCAAACAGGTGTGGAAAAATTGGTCTATGGGTGTCAGTGGTGCCTTCACACCGTAACCCTATAGTGATATTCTTCATGAAAGCAAGGATTGGCCTTGCTGTCAAAAATTGCAATTATATGCACCTGTCAAACAGGTGCATAAAAATTGGGCCTTGGGTGTTGGTGGTGCCTTCACATCGTAACCCTATAGAGGTACTCTTGATGAAAGCAAGAATTGGCTTTGCTGTCAAAAATTGCAATGATATGCACCTGTCAAACAGATGTGGAAAAATTGGTCCTTGGTGTTAATTGTGCTCATGAAACCTACACCAAAAAATGTCTTCCAGATAAAATTAACACCACAAAGCTAGGCAGCCTAGACAGTCTTTCAGAGGTTACAGATCCAGAAAGCACTTAATCAGCGACATCGACATCAGGGGCTTGATAGCTGCTGCTAATCCAGGACTGATTAATTTTGATAAATGTCAGCTGATCCATTGAGTCTATGGACAGATGCACTGTTTTATTTGTCCCAAAACTTCTGGCAGCACTGAAAATACACTCATAAAGCATGCTAGATGCAGGGCAGCCCAGCAGCGCTATTGCATACTGGGCAAGTTCTGGCCAGTGGTCTATTCCCATGACCCAGTAACTGAGTGGATCATTAACTAGAAAGCTCTCCATGTGTGTTTTTGCCCCTAAATAATCTCCCATTATATGATGAAGACACTGTCAATGGGATGTGGAAGCTGAAATCCCTAGGCACAGAGGAGATACATTTTTTTGAAATGCATCACTGAGGTGGCCTCTTTCTCCACCACTCCTCTCTAGACCAACAGAAGCCTTAAAACTACATTTTCCACTAGGCTGTGACCTACCAGAGTCAGGAAAATTACATAAATGCCTCTTTAACCACTTCCCGACCAGCGCACGACGATGTACGTCGACAGAATGGCACGGGCAGGCATATTGGCGTACAGGTACGTCCAATATTCGATGCCGCCCTGCCATCAGGAGCGCGCCGCTGGCGGCGCACTCCCGCGCTGGTCGGGACCCCCGTGAGTCCGGTCGCGGCACCCGCGGACTCGATCGCCGCGGGCATCCCCGCGATCGTCTCACGGATCGGCCGAATAGAGCAAATGCTGTGTAAACAACATTTGTCTATTCTGCCTAGCAACTAGTGACGCTGATCTCTGCTCCATGTGATTGGAGCAGAGATCAGTGTACACTAAATGAAAGCCCAACCCCCCCACAGTTAGTAACACTCCCCTAGGAACACTTAACCCCTACACTGCCACCCACTGGTTAACCCTTTCACTGCCAGTGTCATTTACACAGGAATCACTGCATTTATATAGCAGTGATTACTGTATAAATGACAATGGTCCCAAAAATGTGTCAAAAATGTCTGATGGGTCCCCCACAATGTCGCAGTCACAATAAAAATTGCTGATCGCCGCCATTACTAGTAAAAAAAAAATAATAAAAAATTATTAATAAAAATGCTATAAAACTATCCCTATTTTATAAACGCTATAACTTTTGCGCAAACCAATCAATAATCACTTATTGCGATTTTTTTTTACCAAAAATATATAGAAGAATACGTATCGGCCTAAACTGAGGGGAAAAAATGTTTTTTTATATATTTTTGGGGGATATTTATTATAACAAAAAGTAAAAAATAATGCGTTTTTTTCAAAATTGTCGCTCTATTTTTGTTTATAGCGCAAAAAATAAAAACCGCAGGGGTGATCAAATACCACCAAAAGAAAGCTCTATTTGTGGGAAAAAAAGGACGTCAATTTTGTTTGGGAGCCACGTCGCACGACCGCGCAATTGTCAGTTAAAGCGATGCAGTGCCGAATCGCAAAAAGTGGTCTGGTCTTTGACCAGCAAATTGGTCCGGTCTGAAAGTGGTTAAGGTGTCATCAAGAGATTTAATCTTTTGCTCCCTCTGTGGAGACAGGATGAGTTCTGAGACTTTCCCCTTGTAATGGTGGTAAAGGAGAGTTGCCAACCAATAGTGATCCTTCTCCTTGATGTCATGTATTCTCATGTCCTTTTGTAGGCTTTGAAGAATGAGGGAGCCCATGCACCGCAAGTTTGCGGAGGCATGAGAAGCAGCATTCTCAGGGTCACTGAGGATTACAGTATCTGGAACTGCTTCCTGCCAGTAACGTATTACTCCCAAGGGTTCTGGAGATGGAAAACCATCTGCAATGCCTCCAAAGCTTAAAAAATATTTGTAATGCCTGGATCTACCGCTATTAACTGTTACCAGTGTAGCTCACTTATATAGATGTATTATCAACCTTCCACTATGCAGCAATTAGCACATGGTGCAGTCCACATGACCAAAAAATGCATATGAAAAAAGTGGAGGAAAACCTTCCAAGAAGGCCACAACTGTGGGACACTACAGTTGAAGTCAATAGATTTTATTATAGAAAAAGCACAATCAATATGAAATACAACAGCAACTCAGGTGTAAACCTTCCAAAGCAAACATTAAAAAGACAACATTGTCATTAAAAGAGGGATCGCAGCTGTGCATGCATTCATTCAACCAGCCACACTAATAACTTCAGGGATTGGAAAAAAATAATAGTAAACATTGCAAAACTTCTTTTATCACTATCACATTTCCAAGGCAGTCCCAGATTTCAATTATGGCAGAAGGGAAGTATATATCTGCTTGCTGGTTAAATGGTGATGCAGTTAAGCAGGTAAGGTATTCGCAGAGCCGTCCTATAATCAAATAATGTGTGTGACAGTCCAGAAATAACTGGAAGGCCTTATAGCCTAGGACTGGGCTCTCATTTTCCTATGTGAGGCGTTGGTGGCTGACATATACAGGCTATAATGTCCAGATGCAAACTGAGGGGATCAGCCTGTGGTGAGCTATATTGAATATACAGATTGTACATCAGTAGAATGGAGGATGTATACAGGGGGAAGACAGCAAACACCAGTCCGCAGCAAAATCAATTCCTATGGAGTCTGTATAGATAAACAGATAGAGGTACTCTCACCATTTCCACCCCTTTCTCAAACTTCCACCCATCCCTGCAGGTTCAGCTCTGCTCTACGGGTCTCCAAGGAGTTTCCAATGGTGACTGTTCACTCGCTGAATGGGACACTGTCCCCACCTCCGATTTCAAAGAGTCCCTTTGTCGCCACCTCACTGTACTGCTTATGCTGTAAGCTGCAATCTTACGATCATTATGGACGTGCTAAAGTCGCTCTGACGTCATCCTGGCACGTTTTGTTAGCCAATAGCTGCTAACTTCTTTAGCGCAAGGAGGAGTTAGTGGTGTTGGCTTAAAGAGGGAGTCCACCCGAAAAAAAATTATTAAAGCCAGCACCTATAAATACTACAGCTGCTGACTTTTAATAAATGGACACTCACCTGTCCCAGGGTCCAGCAATGTCGGCAGCGGAGGCCGATCGATCACTTGGCTCTTGGCTGCTGCCGCCGCCATTCTCGGTGAGGGAATCAGTAAGTGAAGCATTGCAGCTTCACTTCCCGGTTTCCTACTGCGCATAGGAATGGTCTGCGCTGTCTCTGGGACCTGTGTGTGTCCCAACAGACAGCATGGTGGGACAGGAAGAGGGATAGACTCCCGTGGCATTCTATACCCGGAAGTGGGTGCAAATACCTTTCTTAGACAGGTATCTGCACCCCGATGAGCGGAAGTTCCACTTTAGGGTGGAACTCCGCTTTAAATACCTGCACAATACATTGCAGTACCTAATTTCGGCCACTAGATGTCACCCAGGCATTCTCCTCCATTAAACATTCAGCATAAGAACAGATTAACAGACCATTAAGTACACTTGGCTCATACTTAAAATGGGATAGGGAAAAATATATGATGTTTGTGGTTAGACAGGAGTACATGGATGGACTCTAATGTCAGTTTTAATTAGGGGAAGAATTCAGAACATGAGAGAAGGAGAATTAGATAGAGATTATGAAAAAGAAGAATTAGCAAAAGGAAGAAGAGGACAAAACAGGGGACAAAAGGAAGAAATTTAATTGAGGTTTGGAATTAATCATTTTAATTAGGTTTATAATTCACTTACTACACCAGTGAATTGTAATTTATATTTATAAATTTACCTTATTCTGGGAACAATCCAAGACCCACAAGGTAAAGGGTTTTATTAATGGATTTTTTAATTTTATATTTATCTTATTTTTTATACTTCCAAGAATGGTTGTAGATTGCATTCATTGTTGAGGCCTTGTGGAATTAAAGAACCTAAATTATAAAACCACATTTTTTCTTTTGTATCAAAATCACCTCTTCTCATAGGGAGATTTAAAACATAGATGCCTTTCACCTTTATCCCTTATGCCGCGTACACACAATCAAACAAGCGGGTGGAAAAGTCCGGCAAACTCAAGTCCGCCAAACAATCCCCCCGTGTGTAGCCTCCGGCATACTTTTTTGACCCGAAAGTACGGCGGACTTAGAATGGAGTTTTACACTCCAATTTTCCCGCCGGACTCGCATTTCGGCGGACAATCCGGCCGTGTGTATGCCAGTCCGCCGTACTTTTGAAATGAACGGACTTTTCCCGCCCGGAGAAAAGTCCGCTTATTTCGGGCGGGTCTCCAGGTAGGCGGGGCCCACGAAGGAGACGTCGCTGGCCCGCCGCCTGGTATGGACTTAAAGGGGAACCCCAACGCCGAAAAAAATCGGCGTGGAGTCCCCCCCAAGTCCACAACAGACCCTTGTCAGAGCACGCTACCCGGTCGGCCAGGAAAGGAGGGGCGAGCGAGCGCCACCCCCCCTCCTGAGCCGTACCAGGCCGTGTGCCCTCAACATGGGGGGTGCCTTGGGGAAGGGGGGCCGCGCGGCCCCCCCACCCCAAAGCACCTTGTCCCCATATTGATGAGGACAAGGGCCTCTTCCCGACAACCCTGGCCGTTGGTTGTCGGGGTCTGCGGGCGGGGGGCTTATCGGAATCCAGGAGCCCCCTTTAATAAGGGGGCCCCCGGATACCGGCCCCCCACCCTATGTGAATGAGTATGGGGTACAATGTACCCCTACCCATTCACCTGTAAAATAAAGTACAAAAAAACACACCACACAAGATAAAAAATTTTTTTGCACAGCTCCGGGGGTCTTCCGTCTTCGGGGGTCTTCTCGCCGGACTTCTCCGCTATCTTCTTGTAGCTCTTTTACTAGCGGAGGAGCCCGGCATTCTTCTTCGTCGCCGCGGCCTCTTCTTCCGACTTCGGGGGTCTTGCCCCCCTCTTCGGTTCTTCTGCCGGGCCACCGCGCCTTCTTATAGCTCTTTTACAGGCGGTGGCCCGGTCTTCTGTCGCCGCCGCCTTCCGTTCTTCTTCTTCTTCTTCTTCTCCTGGAGATGTTGACTCAACGTTCTCTCCGGCCGCAATGCCCAGGGATGCGCTGCGCTGCCACTTATATAGGGACAAGGGGTGGTGTCACATGGGTTGATGTCACATGGGTTGGTCACATGGGTTGATGTCACATGGCGACAGTTCCAGCATCCTCCGGGACTGTGACACCGTAAGGGGGAGGGGTCACCATGTGACACCAATCCATGTGACATCAACCCATGTGACACCGCCCCTTGTATCTATATAAGTGGCAGCGCAGCGCATCCCTGGCATTGCGGCCGGAGAGAGTGTCGAGTCAACATCTCTAGGAGAAGAAGAAGAACGGAAGGCGGCGGCGGCGGCGGCGACAGAAGACCGGGCCACCGCCTGTAAAAGAGCTACAAGAAGGCGCGGTGGCCCGGTAGAAGAACCGAAGAGGGGGACAAGACCCCCGAAGTCGGAAGAAGAGGCCGCGGCGATGAATAAGAATGTCGGGCTCCTCCGCTAGTAAAAGAGCTACAAGAAGATAGCGGAGGAGTCCGGCGAGAAGACCCCCGAAGACGGAAGACCCCCGGAGCTGTACAATAAATTATTTTATCTTGTGTGTTGTGTTTTTTTTTGTACTTTATTTTACAGGTGAATGGGTAGGGGTACATTGTACCCCATACTCATTCACATAGGGTGGGGGGCCGGTATCCGGGGGCCCCCTTATTAAAGGGGGCTCCCGGATTCCGATAAGCCCCCCGCCCGCAGACCCCGACAACCAACGGCCAGGGTTGTCGGGAAGAGGCCCTTGTCCTCATCAACATGGGAACAAGGTGCTTTGGGGTGGGGGGCCGCGCGGCCCCCCCTTCCCCAAGGCACCCCCCATGTTGAGGGCACATGGCCTGGTACGGCTCAGGAGGGGGGGCGCTCGCTCGCCCCTCCTTTCCTGGCCCGCCGGGTAGCGTGCTCGGACAAGGGTCTGTTGTGGACTTTGGGGGGACCCCCACGCCGATTTTTTTCGGCGTTGGGGTTCCCCTTTAAGTCCATACCAGGCGGCAGGGCCAGCGACATCTCCTTCGCAGGCCCCGCCTACCTGGATACGCGCTAGAAATGAGAGGACTTTCCTCCGCGTGTGTGGGCGAGTCCGTTCATTTCAAAAGTAGGGCGGATAGTACGGCGGACTTAGTACGCCGTATTAGTACGCTGAAAAAGTGCCGTGTGTGGGCAAGTAGCCCGTTCGGAAAGTCCGACGGACAGTCTGGCGGGAAGTCCACCAGACTAAGTACGTTGGACAGACGGCTACGTGTGTACGCGGCTTTAGAAATCAGCCATATGGAACTGTGCAAAGTGCAGCGACAGAGGGCGCTCATCATCCTTATTCCTAATGCTTTCCATGTGTTCACCAATTTTCACACAGAGTTGTCTTTTAGTTTTTCCTATGTAGATTTTATTACATGGATAGCTAAGCATGTACATTACTCTCATTGTAGAGCAGTTTACAAATTGCTTAATTTTATATTCTTTCGTTCCATCAGTATTGGTGAAAACATCAGTTTTGTGCACATATTTACAAATATTGCAATGTCCACAGGCATGCATACCGGCTATAGGTGTTCATTTTTTCAGCCAGTTTTTTGTCTGTGTCCTCTGATACTCAGAGTGTACTAGTGTGTCGTTCAGATTCTGTGCCCTTTTTGCTGTCATAAGGGGTCTAGGGCCAACAATGTCAGCAATAAGGGGGGGGGGGGTCGAGCTCAGAACATGCCAGTGTTTTTCAAAAACACCTCTAACTTGATTCCATTGGGAGCCAAATTTAGTAATTATTCTTGGATATTATTTTTGACTTTTACTTAGTTTTCCAAGGTTTACTAATAGATTATCTTGTTTACACTTTGTAGCCTTACTTTTAGCCGTTCTTAGGGGTTTGTGGGAGTACCCTCTCTCTCTGAAGCGTCTATACATATTCTTCCATAGGAATTGATTGCGCTGCAGACTGGCGCTTTCTGTCTTCCCCGTGTATACATCCTCCCTCCTCATCCTCCATGAACAATCTTTATATTCAATATACCTCAGCAGAGGCTGATCCCCGCAGCCTGCTCCTGGACATTGTAACCTTTATATATCAGCCACCAACATCTCACAGAGGTAAATGAGAGCCCAGTCTTAGGCTGTAAGGACTTCCACTTATTTTTGGACTACCACACACATTATTTGATTATAGGGCGGCTCTGGGAATACCTTGCCTGATTACATCAACATTTAACCAGTAATCAGCTGTATACTCTCCTTCTGTCAAAAATGAAATTTGGGACTGCTTTGGACATGTGATAGTGATAATAGAAGTTTTGCAACGTTTACTATTATTATTTGAATTGATGCATGCACAGCTGTCATCCCTCTTTTAATGACAACGTTGACTTTTTAATGCTTGTTTTGGAAGGTTTACACTTGAGTTTCTGTTTCTGTTTCTGTTTTCATATTTATGGTGTTTTTTCTATAATAAAATCCAGTGAATTTAACCTTAGTGTCCCGCAGTTGTGGCCTTCTTGGAAGGTTTTCCTCCCCCTTTATCATATGTGGTTTTTGGTCACATGGACTGCATCATGTGGTAATTACTGCATGGTAAAAGGTTGATAATACATCTATATAAGTGAGCTACACTGTTACAGTTAACAGTGTAGCTCACTTACAGTGGTGTGAAAAAGTGTTTGCCCCCTTCCTCATTTCCTGTTCCTTTGCATGTTTGTCACACTTAAGTGTTTCGGAACATCAAACCAATTTAAACAATAGTCAAGGACAACACAAGTAAACACAAAATGCAATTTGTAAATGAAGGTGTTTATTATTAAAGGTGAAAAAAAATCCAAACCATCATGGCCCTGTGTGAAAAAGTGATTGCCCCCCTTGTTAAAACATACCATAACTGTGGTTGTCCACACCTGAGTTCAATTTCTCTAGCCACACCCAGGCCTGATTATTGCCACACCTGTTCACAATCAAGGCATCACATAAATAGGAGCTGCTTGACACAGTAAGGTCCACCGGAAGATCCTTAAAAGCTACACATCATGCCGAGACCCAAATAAATTCAGGAACAATTGAGAAAGAAAGTAATTGAGATCTATCAGTCTGGAAAGGGTTATAAAGCCATTTCCAAAGCTTTGGGAATCCAGCGAACCACAGTGAGAGCCATTATCCACAAATGGCGAAGACATGGAACAGTGGTGAACCTTCCCAGGAGTGGCCGGCCGCCCAAAATTACCCCAAGAGCGCAGCGACGACTCATCCAAGAGGTCACAAAAGACCCCACAACAACGTCCAAGGAACTGCAGGCCTCACTTGCCTCAGTTAAGGTCAGCGTTCATGCCTCCACCATCAGGAAAGACTGGGCAAAAATGGCCTGCATGGCAGAGTTCCAAGGAGAAAACCACTGCTGAGCAAAAAGAACATCAAAGCTCGTCTCAATTTCTCCACAACACATCTTGATGATCCCCAAGACTTTTGGGACAACATTCTGTGGACCGATGAGACAAAAGTGGAACTCTTTGGAAGGTGTGTGTCCAAGTATATCTGGCGTAGAAGGAACACTGCATTTCATAAAAAGAACATTATACCAACAGTAAAATATGGTGGTGGTAGGGTGATGGTCTGGGGCTATTTTGCTGCTTCAGGACCTGGAAGACTTGCCGTGATAAAAGGAACTATGAATTCTGCTGTCTACCAAGAGATCCTGAAGGAGAATGTCCGACCATCTGTTCGTGTACTCAAGCTGAAACGAACTTGGGTTCTGCAGCAGGACAATGATCCTAAACACACCAGCAAGTCCACCACCGAATGGCTGAAGAAAAACAAAATGAAGACTTTGGAGTGGCCTAGCCAAAGTCCTGACCTGAATCCTATTGAGATGTTGTGGTATGACCTTAAAAAGGCCGTTCATGCTCGAAAACCCTCTAATGTAACTGAATTAGGACAATTCTGCAAAGATGAGTGGGCCAAAATTCCTCCAGGACGCTGTAAAAGCCTCATTGCACATTATCGCAAACGCTTGGTTGCAGTTGTTGCTGCTAAGGGTGGCCCAACCAGTTATTAGGTTTAGGGGGCAATCACTTTTTCACACAGGGCCATGATGGTTTGGATTTTTTTTCACCTTTAATAATAAACACCTTCATTTACAAATTGCATTTTGTGTTTACTTGTGTTGTCCTTGACTATTGTTTAAATTGGTTTGATGTTCCGAAACACTTAAGTGTGACAAACATGCAAAGGAACAGGAAATGAGGAAGGGGGCAAACACTTTTTCACACCACTGTATATAGTTAATAGCGGTAGATCCAGGCATTGCAAATATTTTTTAACTGGTCTTTTGGATCCTTTGGATCTGTTCTTTTGCCTTTGTGATCCATCATTTGCACCAATTTACTATTTAGAAAGAGGATCTGTGTGGCATTCTTTCCCAGACATAACCATTGAGTATACTATGGCATATATGATTGATGCTAATATAGACCATGAAATACAAATAGCTTTTTCTAGGGATGGGGATAATCTGGATACTGATTAAAAACCCCTTAAGAAACTTTTTACGAACCGTAAGAAATGAAATATAAAATTAGTGAATAGAAAATGGGACATTTCCTCACTAAATTCCTATATTGCTAATAAAGTTATACCAAGGGGTTTGAGAGAAAAAGTTGTCCCAGCTGAACATCTCCATACACCCAGATTTATGCAGATTTGGAAGGAGGAATGTGTTAACAGAGGTTTAAATGTAAGGAAAAAAAAAAGCTACAGGAATTACAGGAGGAACATGAAAATAGTGCTAAATAATTAGAACCCTATGCAGAAGAAAAAAAAATTGAAAAAGCAACAAGTTTCTTAAAAAAGAAATTGAAAGAATATAAAAGAATATTAAATATACTAAACAGGAGAAAATGAAACAAAACCTGCTTGATTGAGAGAGGGGTGATGTTTTTGATCCTAGTAAACAGAATAGAAGTAGAGGCAGGTCTAGAGAGTTCAGATCTAAACAAGTAACTATACAAACAGGATAGGATCATCCTCAGTAGGGATGAGCCCGATGTTCAAATCAGGTGTCCGTCTGTTTGCCGAATAGTGAACAATTTGGGGTGTTTTTGTGGCAAATTCAAAAGCCACAGAACACCTTTTAAAAGTCTATTTTTACATTTTAAATGCTTATATGCATGGTATTGTCATAAAAAGTGTTTGGAGTTTTAAAAACTGCCATTTTTTCGGGAGCAGCGATTTTAATAATGCTTAAAATGAAACAATAAAAGTGAAGTATTCCTTTAAATTTCGTACCTGGGGGTTGTCTATAGTATGCCTGTAAAGAGGCGCATGTTTCCTGTGTTTAGAACAGTCCGAGAGCAAAATTACATTTCTAAAGGAAAAAATGTCATTTAAAACTACTCGTGGCTGTAATGAATTGTCGGTCCCAGCAATATATATAAAAGTCATTGAAAAAAAACAGCATGAGATTCCCCCACATTCCATTACCAGGCCCTTTGGGTCTGGTATGAATATTAAGGAGAACCCCGAACCAAAATTGAAAAAAAGAAATGGTGTGGGGGCCCCCCCTCAAAATTCATACCAGACCTGAAGGGTCTGGTATGGATTTTAAGGGGAACCCAGTGCCAAAATGTAAAAAAAACGGCGTGGGTTCCCCAAAAATTCCATACCAGACCCTTATCCGAGCACGCAACCTTGCAGGCTGCAGGAAAAGAGGGAGGATGAGAGAGCGCCCCCCTCCTGAACCATACCAGGCCACATGCCCTCAACAGGGGGAGGGTGCTTTGGGGTCAAGGGCCTCATCCCCACAACCATTGCCCGGTGATTGTGGGGGTCTGCAGGCAGGGAGCTTATCAGAATCTGGAAGCCCCCGGGGGCGTGTCCGGCGCGTGACCATGATGGACGCCTGAACTCAGTGCTCTCCACACTGACGGCGGTACACAGCGGCTTACAGCGACACCCGGGACTTTTTTTCTCCACCGACTGACCGCAGCTTCTACTGTTAGGCTGAGGAGAGATGTCCCTCAAAAGAAAAGAGGACAGGATCCCGCGGAAGCTGACGGAATTCATGTATCAGCCGTCCGCACGGCGCAGTCAAAATGGCGCCGAGGCCCTGTCCCGCGGCGGGATGAACATAGCAGCTACTTCTTCCCATCAAGGAGAGAACATCTCCACACATCACACCGCACTGGTAAGTGCCAATCCCGGAGGAATCTATGCCTCACCCCCAGGTACACCGCTGGCTAACAGTCCGGCGAAGTCTAAGATGAGAATGGATAGTGGCTTACCTCAGGATAGTGTACAGGCCTCTACCATGCCCTATGTCTTCCCTCAGCAGAGCCCACAACCGGACGCCATTGCCTCCTTCCCCACAGCAGGTCAGGCAGTCATGGACACCACTCTCAAGGAGATGCTGATGTCCCTTAGGAGCTCCTTACAGTCTGACATGCTTTCCCTTATGCAGAACTTCAGCACTAGTATTAATGCACTAGAGGACAGAGCCACACAGCTTGAAGCTAACATGGGAGATGTCACTATTACTGTAAATGACATGATTGATGCCCAAGAAGCACAGGCCCAAGAAACGTGCTGGATTAAGGACAAAATCGCAGATTTAGAGGACAGGGCCAGACGTAATAACTTTAAGATACGTGGAATTCCTGAATCTGTTCAAACCACTGAATTACCTTCATTTGCAGAATCTGGAAGCCCCCTTTAACAAGGGGACCCCCAGATCCCAGCCACCCCCTGTGTGAAATGGTAATGGGGTACCGTACCCCTACCATTTCCCCAAAAAAGTGGGAAAATGGTCAAAATGACATGACACTGCTTGGGACAAGTCCTTTATTAAAAAATAAAAATTTCCCACGAAGTCCATTAAACTTCTATCGCTTGCTCCGACGGACCAAAAAAGAAAAAAAAGCCGCAAGCCGCCACCGTTCTGCCTCCATGGTAGGCACCCGCCGTAATGACCGTCCTCTCAGGTGACGGGGGACGAGGTCTCCCGGGGACGTCGCCATGTGGCCCCATCCTCAGTTATAAAAGAACTGTCACCTGAGAGGACAGTCATTACGATGGGTGCCTCCCATGGAGGTGGATCAGTGGTGGCGTGCGGCTTTTTTTTTCTTTTTCTGTCCGCCGGAGCGAGAGAAGAAGAAGATGAATGAACTTCGTGGGACATTTTTATTTTTAAATAAAGGACTTGTCCCAAGCCGTGTCATGTAATTTTTCCATTTTAACACTTTTTTTTGAAATGGTAGGGGTACATTTCAGATTCCAATAAGCTCCCCGCCTTCAGACCCCCACAACCACCGGGCAAGGGTTGTGGGGATGAGGCCCTTGTCCCCATCAACATGGGGAAAATGTGCTTTGGGGAGCTACCCCAAAGCACCCTCCCCATGTTGAGGGCATGTGGCCTGGTACGGTTCAGGGGGGGCGCTCTCTCATCCCCCTCTTTTCCTGCGGTCTACAAGGTCTGGTATGGATTTTTGCAGGGGACCCCCATGCCATTATTTTTTTAATTTTGACTGGGTTCCCCTTAAAATCCATACCAGACCTGAAGAGTCTGGTATGGATTTTGAGGGGGGCCCCTGCGCCCTTTTTGAAAAAAAATTGGCGCAGGGTTCCGCTTAATATCCATACCAGACCTGAAGGGCCTGATATGGAATTTGGGGGGACCCCCACGCAATTTTTTTTTACATTTTGGTTCGTGGTCCTCCTTATTTTCATACCAGACCAGGGCCTGGTAATGGACTGTGGGGGAATGCCATGCCATTTTTTTCAATGACTTTTATGTGTATTGCCAGGACCGACAATTTAGTAGTTTTACATTATTTTTTTCCTTTAGAAACTTAATTTTGCTCTTGAACTGTTCTAAACACGGGAACAATTTTACAGGCATACTATACACACCCCTCAGGATGAAATTTAAAGGGATATTTCACTTTTATTGTTTCACTTTAAGCATTATTAAAATTACTGCTCCCGAAAAACCATAAATTTTTTACTTTTTTTTGCATTGATACATGTCCCCTGGGGCAGGATCCAGGTCCCAAAACACTTTTTATGACAATACCATGCATATAAGCCTTTAAAATTAGCACTTTTGATTATTCATGTTTGCGTCCCATAGACTTTAACGGTATTTGTGTGTTCAAATTTTTTTTTGTCTGCTTCGCATGTTCTGTTGCAAACCGAACCAGGGGGTGTTCGAATCATCCCTAATCCTCAGACAGTAATTTAGAAACTGCAAGTAAAATAGTAACTTTTTTAGAGGAGAGAGGGGGGAATAATGACGAACCTAGATCCCAAGTAAATGCTAACCAAAAACAAAAAGAGAAAGGAAGGAGGAAAAAATATCACAGCCGGAAAAGGAAAATAAATAGAGAGAACAAGGAGCCACAGAAATGGGAGACTCAGGAACCAAAAGAGGTATTAGGAGGCTGCCCACAGGACCCTAAAACACAAGACCTCAAAGTCGTGAATCTTTCCAATTTTCCAATTTTCATTTGAATGGACACCATACACAATTACTACAAAGGGGTTTGTCCATTTCCCAACCTCCCCAATGAATGAGTTTGAGGTCTTTAACCGCTTGCTGACCAGCGCATGGCGATGTACGTTGGCACAATGGCACAGCTGCGCATACTTGTATGTCTTCTTTAAATTGCAGGCTAGTGGGTCCGCCCGCCTTGCACTGCGTGAGCATGCCTCTGGTTCCTGTGGACTTGATGTCTGCCAGTGGCCTGTGATCGTGACATGGAGAGGCAGAGCGGGGAAATACCTATGTATACAAGGCATTTCCCTGTTCTGCCTAGCAACATGACAGGGATCTACTGCTTCCAGGGATCGGGAGCAATGATCTCTTCAAGTTTTAGTGAGCCCATCCCCCCTAAAGTTAGACCACAGTAAGGGAACACAGTTAAACCCTTGATCTCCCCCTAGTGTTTAACCCCTTCCCTGCCATTGTCATTTACACAGTAAGCAGTGCATTTTTATAGTACTGATCACTGTATAAATGCCACTGGTCCCAAAATAGTGTCAAAAGTGTCCGATGTGTCCGCTGAAATGTCGCAGTCATGATGAAAATCTCAGACTAATAAAAAAAAAAAATGTATAATAAAAATGCCATAAATCTATTCCCTATTTGTAGACACTATAACTTTTGCGCAAACCGATCAATATACACTTATTGCGATTTTTTACCAAAAATATGTAGAAGAATACATATCAATTCATATAAACTGAATAAGATTTTTTTTATTTTTTGGCGATATTTATTATAGCAAAAAGTAAAAAATATAGCTTTTTTTGCAAAATTGGCACTCTTTTTTTGTTTATAGCACAAAAAATTTAAACCGCAGAGGTGATCAAAATACCACCAAAAGAAAACTCTATTTTTTGAACATCAATTTTGCATGACCACTCAATTGTCAGTTAAAGCGACGCAGTGTTGTATCTCAAAAAGTCCTCTGGTCAGGAAGGGAGTAAATCCTTCCGAGGCTGAAGTGGTTAAAGACATAAACCTCTTTTTGAGAAAAGTCCTTTACATAATATGGCATAAAAAAAAATCAGCCAATCCTGAAAACCAGAATAGTGAGATCCCTGACAAGAACATCTCTGTGGACGAATCCCTGGTCCATTTCACAGGCCGACTGGGAACCAAGCAGTTTATCCCCAGTAAGAGGGTGAGGTACAGGTTGAAGCTCAACAAGCTCTGTGAAAGCTCAACTGGATCTGTGCACTCATTCCACGTGTACTAAGGCAAAGACTCCCAGCTCCAGCCCCCGGAGTTTCCACCGTACATGGGAATAAGTGGAAAAATTGTCTGGGAGTTGGCATTCCCACTCCTCAAAAAGGGTTATCACATTTACATAGACAACTAATAGACCAGTTTGCCCCTTTTCCGCCACCTATACCTGAAAAATACTTTGGTCTGTGGTACAGCAGGGAAAAACAGAAAGGGCTTCCCACAGAATCTAGTCACTACAGCGCTACAAAGGGGGGAATCAACAATTTTGATAAATGAGGAAGTGTTGGCTGTGAAGTGGAGGGATAGGAAAGATGTGTACATCATGTCCACCATCCATGATGACATCTCGGTGGAACTTCGCAAAAGCCTTCCTGTATCCTCGAGTAAATTCATGGGGGGGGGGGGGTGGCTTTAAATGATCAAATGCTGCAGTCCTGTTTATGAGCATGAAAATCCCTGTTCTGGTATAAAAAAAGTCGCAGTGACTTCACCACGTGGCCCCGCTCTCAGTTATAAAAGAACTGTCAAAGTGAAGACGCGTCATGCGGCGGGGAGTCTGCCATGGAGGCGGGTCGGTCACATTTATTTTTATTTAATTTTTCACTGCATCGGCATAGCAAGAGAAGAAGAAGAAGACTTTGTGAGACAGTTGCATTTATTTATTTATTAATAAAGGACTTGTCCCAAGCTGTGTCATGTAATTTTTACCATTTTCACACCCCGTTACTATTTCACACGGGGATGAGGCTGGGATCTGAGGGTCTTCTTGTTAAAGGGGCTTCCAGATTCTGATAAGCCCCCCGCCCGCAGACCCCACAACCATCAGGCAAGGGTTGTGGGGATGAGGCCCTTGTCCCCATCAACATGGGGACAACGTGCTTTGGGGGCTACCCCAAATTGAGGGAATGTGGCCTGGTACGGTTCAGGAGAGGGGTGCTCTCTTGTCCCCCCTCTTTTCCTGTGGATATAAGAAATATCTTATAAATGGACAACTTTGTGTAAAAAAAAGCATTTTAATTTTTCTTCCACATTTTCCAAAAACTTCTGGAAAAAATAAACCATTCAAAAGACTCATTATGCCTCATAGATTATACGTTGGGGTGTTAGCTTTCCAAAATGGGGTCACTTTGTGGGTGTTTCCATTGATCTGGTGCTCTATGGCCTTTAAAATTTGTGATAGGTTGTCATCAAATGAGATGTGCAATGTATGCTCGTAGAATGCATGGAGGTGCTACTTGGATTTTGGACCTCTGTATGTGGCCAGGCTGTGCAAAAGTCTCACACATGTGGTATTGCTTTACTCAGGAGAAGTAGCAGAATGTATTTTGGGGTGTCATTGCAAGTATGCATGTGCTGTGTGAGAGAACTTTTATGACTTTATTATGACAATTTTGAGTAAAAAAAAAAAATCATTTGGGGGGTATTTGTACTTTCCTGGCTTGTTAGGGTCTCAAGAAATTAGATAGGCCTTCAGTACATCAGGTGTGATCAGGTGTGGTCAATTTTCAATGATTTGCACCATAGCTTGTAGACTCTATAACTTTCACAGAGACCAAATAATGTACACTAATTTGGGTTATTTTTACTAAAGATGTTATTCAAATTGTGAGATCGCTGAAAGCTAAAATTTGGTCTGTACAGGAAGGGTGTATAAATGTCCTGTATTGAAGTGATTAAGCCAGCACCACTAACTCCTCCTTGCTCTGAAAAGTTAGCAGCTTTTGGCTAATGAAAAGTGCCAACATGACATCAACACATCCATGACGATCATAAGATCGCAGCTTACAGCATAAGCAGTACGATGAGGTTGTGGCAAAGTGACTCTTTGAAAGTTTAATGGAGGTGGGGACAGTGCCCAATTCAGTGAGTGGACAGACGCATTTTGAAACTCGTAGTACGCGGCATTAGGAGCAAATCACTTCTCCACCCCTGCTACCCCCATGCTTCGACATATATGCTTTTTTTTTAACTGTGGTGGTGAAATCACCTCCTACAGCGTTGGAGTCACGGCTTTATGTATCGAGGGAGCAAACGCTGTTGCTGTCAAGATAAATAAATCCGTGCTGCAACTGAATGGTGTACCTGCTAAGCAAATTATGGTTAACATTAAAACAAAGTAACATTACAGTATAACAGTAAGACTTTACCATACCATACCTGAAAAGCAAATACCAAAAAAAAAAATAGTAAAATATAAAACTTTTTTTAATATTTTTTAACCTGTGCCTAATATATATATATATATATATATGCTGAAGCATGGGGGCATCCTCCCGCAAAAAAGTTATGCTGTGTACACACGGTCGGAATTTTCCACAGGCAAGCCTCCGTAGGAATTTCGACCGTATGTAAGCGGCATTAGGAGCAAAATCGCTCCTCCTCCCCTGCTGCCCCTATGCTTCGGCATATATGCTCTTTTTTTAAACTGTGGTGGTGAAATCACCTCCTACAGCACTGTATCGTGGGAGCAAACGCTGTTGCTGTCAGGATAAATAAATCCACGCTGCAGCTGAATGGCGCACCTGAAAACAAAAAAATGGTTAACAATAAAACACAGTAAACAGTAAAGTATAAAAAAAATGACATACCTGAAAAGCATGCATGGAGAGAGTAGAGAGAGAGAGAGAGAACAATAAAACGACAACTATATTTTTTTAATATTTTTTTTGTGGTTTTTTTTTACGTTTATTTATTTATTTTTACACTTACACTCTAAGCCCCTGTACACACGGTCGGAGATTTCCACAACCAAATCCGTAGGATTTTGCCTGTCGGACTTTGTCCGTCGGATCTTGTCCGAAACTGTTACATACATACGGTCGGACAAAGTTGGAGAAAAAATCCGATCTTTCAGAACGTGATGACGTAATTTCGTTACGATGGGACTACATTCAGGCTAGTAGCCAATAGCTTTGATGTAGGAATTTGATCTGAGCATGTGTGGCACTTGGTCCGATCAAAATTCTCTACACATGATCGGAGTATGTCCGATCGGCCCAGTTGGTCGGGAAATATTTCCAACATGTTGGAAAATTGGGTCCGACGGATATTCCGACGGAATCAGTCCGATGCATACCACACACAGTCGGATTATCCGACGACACGGTCCGATAGGACACATTCCGACGGATTCTCCGACCGTGTGTACAAGGGCTAACTGTAATTGTAACAACTGTAACCGTTCAGGTCTCTCAAAATGCAATGGCATCTTGGGAGACCCTGTGTAAGTGTGTCCTAGTCTGTGAAATGCTGTACCCTATGCTAAAACTTCACTAGTGTGCAGTAGCGTTCAAAACATTCACCAATGCTAAGACCAGGATTGTCAGGACAGCATGGACAATAATAACGGGTTTCACGCCTATATCTGCGCTTGGTACAGACACAACATCTTCTTTGGGGGGTAGGGGTACTCTCGAGGACATACGGAAAATGCCTCTCATGCAGCCGGCTTATTGCATTTGGTTGGGAATGGTGAGGTGCAGAACAACCTGGATACAAGAGGTCTGTGACAATCTCTTCCTGGAATAGGATAAATTCCTGCCTGAAGCTCTGTATAGCACATGAGCGTTCAGAAAGCCAATTAAAATAAGTAAACAGACACTTTTTTGTACCAGCGTCTGGCCTTACGGGCAACTAGATACGGCGCCAACAACTGGTCGTTGAGGTCCAGGCCTCCCATATTTTGGTTATATTCGTGGACACAGAGGGGTTTCTCCACAACACCAGTCACCGTAGTAATTTGGACTGTCGTGTCTGCATGAAGGGAGGTAAGAACGAAAACATTCTTATTATCCCTCCACTTCACAGCGAGCACATTATTACACTTCAAGCAGGCTCTCTCCCCCAGCCTAAGATGGGAATCTACAAGTCGCTGAGCTGAGCAAAGCTTTTTGCATGGTGCTACATTGATCTGATGATCAAACAAGTGACTAAAAAGTGGCACGCTCGTGTAATAATTGTCCACATACAAGTGGTACCCCTTTCTGAACAAGGGTGACACACTATCTTGCCAGCGCTCCCTATGTAATCTGGGCAGTTCTCCGGCTCTACGTAACTATCTTTTTCCTCATAAACCGTAAAGCTCCATAATAGCCTGTTGCCCTGTCACAGAACTTATAGAGCTTGACCCCATATCTGGCACACTTGCTGGGAATGTACTGTTTGAAAGACAAGCGGTCAGAAAATTTAATCAGGGTCTCATCAACACAGACAACTTGATCGGGAGTAAACAAGGCTGCAAAACATTCATTCACGCTCTAATCGGGGACACGCCCACCGCGGGATTAGTCTCCCATGTATGGCGTGTGTTATCATTTCACTCATGACCCGGATATGAGGTTAGTTATGCAATGTGATACGCCCACTGTGGGATCAGTCCTCTTATTGGGCGTCTGTCATTATTTCAGCTATGACCCGGATATGAGGTTTTTTGTGCGATGGGAAGATCCTTAGTATTTTGTCTTTCTAGGTGGATTAAAGCTGATTTTATTTATCGGTTTACTCCGTATGTGTTATGGCATTAAAACGCTGGCAGATTTTTGTTGTAGTATTAGAGCGAGGCGTGGAACGCACGCCGGGCGCCATCTTAAACCGGAAGTAATATACGGTGACACAGGCAGATGGAATTTTCGCCCAGATTGAAAGGGGGGATATAAAAGTGAGTGTGCTACAGTGGAGTGTTACCCCAGATGACGTCTGTGGAGGACGAAACGCGTCGGGACTCCTGCTGTAGCACTGTTTTTACTGACTAAGCGCTTGATTTTTTGGTTACATGTAAGTTCATTACCTTTTTATTAAATATTTTTCTTAAACGGAATTACACTATTGTGGCCCCTATTTTCTCTTTGTATGGGTTCAATACTATTTGAGTTGGATTTTACTGCTGAAGGATTTGTCAACTAGCCGAGACATCCAGTCTGATTCACTACTTTCCTGGAAAAATGACGTCTAAAATCTCGTATACGAGTACACAAGCCTGTGTGACCCTCCGAGTGTAGATTCGTGTGGGTCTATTACATCTGGTAAGCCTTTATCTTGAAAGGTGACGGGAATACCACATGGTGTCTGCATGTTAGTCTCATTTAAGGAAGGTGGATGGTGACCTTTATCTCACGTTTGGATTCGATCAACGTTTATACAGAGACTTTTATTATTTTTTATTTTTATTTTATTTTTTCTTTGGACTTTTTTATATACACTTACGAATTATACACTTAAGGTGTATTTCTTGCACACTATATGAGTTCTGTGATTGGTTAAAATATTCTATGATCACATATTGCTATGTATTAGTTTGTTCTCTAGCGCTACACTATGATTTAATATTTGCAAAACATTCATTGAAGTGGTTTATGAGGGGCCGAATTTTGTAGAGCCGATCGTATTTAGGGTCCCCACGAGGATGACAAAGTTAATTGTCGTTGAAGTGCATGAACCGCAAGATCTGCTTGTATCGTTTCCTGGACATGGAGGCAGAGAACACAGGCATGTGGTCAATTGGGCTCGTGGACCAATACGACCACTTCATGAATTTATGTATACCCATGTTGAGGGAAAGGCATACAAATTAGTTTGGTCCACAATAGATCTATAGAGATATTCCGTGAAAAACAGCGAATAAAAATCAAGTGGCATAAAATCAGCTGTTTCCACCTGAATACTGGGTTGGCCAGTGAATGGGGGAAGTACGGGTTCTGCAGAAGTGGTGGGCACCCAATCAGGATTGGCGAATTCTGCAGGAAGGACACTATGGGCACGACAGGCCTGCTTTTGTCTTCTTCTTGGTGGCAGCGGGACACTACTTGTGCTTGCCAACTCGCCAGCTTGAACTGCACTTACGGGACTCGGCACATCACCAAGTGTTACTGCAGTGCCTGATGTATGTCCAGAGTGTACTAGGCCGTTGGTGCTTGCCAGTTCACCAGAAGGAATAGCGGTACTAGCACTGGCTCTCTGCTCCATACGAGGGACCTGTGGTTCTTGCACCTCAACAACATCAGAAAATCGGGATCGGGAATGCCTGACCTTAGCAGGGACCTCACCTTTGTCGCCAGAGCTGTCATGGAGCCGCTGTCATCTACAGGATCATAATCTCAGGCTGAATCTGACAGATGAGTGACCTCTTCACTATCTGTCATGCTCAGAAACGTGTAGGCCTCTTCGCTAGTGTACCTTAGATTTGCCATTTTTAAATCTAAATTTACTGGTACAACGAGTGAGATTCACAGGTAAAAAAGCACATAGGCTGTCAGGAACTGTATAAAACATCCCAAAAAAAAACTGTTAGCAATCTCAGGTATCAGGCCTGACTCTGCGAACACTGCAGTTATGTGTGTTCTGTTTTGTAAGTGACAGTGATCAATCGATACTGCACTTGGGTGGGCTGGGCTGGGAGGAGGGGCAAAACACAGGTGCTAGCAGGTATCTGGGCTGATCCCGCTAACAATGCGTTTTTTGGAACCCTAAACTGCTGGGGATGCTAGTATAGATCTGATCAGATAAGATATTGATCTGTTCAGATACTATGCCACTAAGGGAGGTGTATGCTTTGTGTGTGGGTGTTAGTGGTACTGGCACTAACCCGACGCTGCCTGAGCGACGCAGACCCCAAAACCTAATTGATATCACCCGCCGGGTGATCAGGGGATTAAACCTTTATTGGGTAATAAATGGCAGGTGCCCTGATGCTATGAAAAGCAAACTAACTAACCAGCGTCACCCGTAACACTTATACGGTGATCACTGGTGAACTGGTGAAAGAGTTAACTAGGAGCAATTAGGGTGTTAAAACCTTTATTAGGTAATATATGGGGGTACCTGACACTATATAAAAACCTGACGGGGAACCTAAATAACTAACTGGCTAACCAGCGTCACCAATGACGCTTATACGGTGATCGCTGGTGAAAGAGTTAACTCTAAGGTTGCATATGGGGGTACCTGATGCTATAAAAACCTGGTGGTGAACTTAAAAAAATAACTAGCGGCACCAGCGGCACTAATGCAGCAATCAGAAAAACGATTGCTTAGTGACACTAGCAAAAGGGGGTGAAAGGGTTACCTGGGGGGCGATCAAGGGGTTAAACCTTTATTAGGGGCGTATGGGGGCTACCCCGGACCTAAAGGGGCCTAAAGCTGCCCTGACACTTTTTACAGTCACAAATGACACTAAATGCAGTGATCAGTAAATAAATGCAATCAGTGACACTGTGACTGGGGGTGCAGGGAGTGATCTGGGGGGGTGATCGGGGGGTGACTGGGGGGTAGAAAGTGTGCCTATGTGTACCTGGTGTCAGTGTAGTGTTGTGCACTTACTAGGATGTCTTCTCTCCTCTGTGCTCCAGTCAAAAAGACCGCCACAAGGAGAGTGACATCACTTCTCCTGCCTGTGTTTACAGTTCACAGGCAGGGGAAGCTCTCAATCGCCAGGAGCGATCGCTAGGGGGTGGCCATAAATCAATCACAGTTCGCTCCTAAAGCGAAACGGACTGCCGCCGCCATCGGAGTCCCCACCCGCTGGAAGGCAGGCACATACAGGTACATTGATGTGTCTGTCTGTGCCACTGTGCCGACGTATATGTACAGGAGGCAGTCCTTAAGTGGTTAAACAAGCTGTGCATTCACTACTTTACATTGTACCCCATGGTGTCATTTCTTCAATGTTGTCACATGAAAAGATATTTACAAAAACATGAGGGGTGTACTCACTTTGTATATATACCGTATATACTCGAGTATAGGCCGACCCGAATATAAGCCGAGGCCCCCAATTTACCCCCAAAAAAACTGGCAAACTTATTGACTCGTGTATAAGCCGAGGGTGAGACATGCCTGTCCATCCCTGTGTGTGTGTCCGTCCATCCCTGTGTGTCCGTCCATCCCTGTGTGTCCGTCCATCCCTGTGTGTCCGTCCATCCATCCCTGTGTGTGTGTGTGTCCATCCATCCATCCATCCCTGTGTGTGTGTGTCTCCATCCATCCATCCATCCATCCATCCCTGTGTGTGTGTGTCTCCATCCATCCATCCATCCATCCATCCCTGTGTGTGTGTGTCTCCATCCATCCATCCATCCATCCCTGTGTGTGTGTGTATCCATCCATCCCTGTGTGTGTGTGTGTCTCCATCCATCCATCCATCCGTGTGTGTGTGTCTCCATCCGTGTGTGTGTGTGTGTGTGTGTGTGTGTGTGTGTGTGTCCAGCCTACCTGTGTCCCGAGCCTTTGTCCCGAGCCTCCGTCCCGTGTCGTGCCTTGCCTTCGTCCCGTCCCGTCCTGTCCCGTGCCGTGCCTTGCCTTGCCTCCGTCCCGTGCCCTCTTCGTCGGCGGCCATTGTAAAATTCAAAAGCCGCGCCTCCTCCTTCGCCTGTGATAGGCGGAACACTGAATTTCCCAGCAGCCTGTGTTCCGCCTATCACGGACGTCGTATCATCCTCGTCCGTAGTACGAGGATGAGAAGATGCCCGTGATAGGCGGAACACAGGCTGCTGGGAAATTCAGTGTTCCGCCTATCACAGGCGAAGGCGGAGCCGGAGGCGCGGCTTTTGAATCAGAATGGCCGCTGTCTGTCTGCTCGACACGCTGATCGAGCGGGCAGACAGCGATGACTCGAGTATAAGCCGAGGGGGGCACTTTCAGCCTCAAAAAAGAGGCTGAAAATCTCGGCTTATACTCGAGTATATACGGTATATATATATATATATATATATATATATATATATATATATATATATATATCACAACAACCAAACAAACAGCGCTCCAACATCAACAAATTATTAATTGCTGTAAACTACAAATGAATTCAGTGCTGGTATTGTACAAATAAACAAAAGTTCACAGAAGAGATCAAAATAATTTTTCTCTGCTTTGCAATGGATTCTTGGGCACACTCTCTCACTCTGTGTATGAATCTCTCTCCCAATGAAATGGACACTTACCAGAGCTCGCCAAGTGCTGAGCCTGAATGAATGATCTCATCAATCCTCCTCCTGGGAAACTGTTAACACTGATGGATGGTTCTGGGATGGGTGTGTTTCTGGACATCAGGGAAAGATTGGCTCATCCAGCTAATCGTTCTGTCTATAATGTTTACCACCCGGTCGTCCTCCAACCGAGATCCCAGGGATGAAGCTGTAATCTCATAGAACAAATTGCAGCCCCATAGCGTGATTCCATAAAACGATTTATTGGTAAAACACTCTTAAAATCACATATGTTGGATGCATAGGTTCCAGGGGCGGACTGACCATTAGGGCACTCGGGCACTGCCTGAGCGCCCGGGGGCCAGTAGGGGACAGTCACACTCTTTAATAAGGTGTTCCATTACAACTCAGTCGTGGGGTTTTGTCAGTAGCAGTGTCATTGCTTCTAAATACATACACTGCCCAGCGATTTATGTATTTAGAAGTTCAGGGTCTTCTTTCTTTATCACCCCTCAGTGTTCTCCTGCACACTCGCTCTGTGTTCCCCTCAGTCAGATTCCCCCTTCGGTGCCATGTGATGAACCCGGAGGAGGGGCATAGCTACTGCTGGCTATTGCTCCCTATATGCAGGGGGGAGATAAGCTGAGTTGAGTTAGTGAGGAAAGATTTTTGTGGCGGTAAGCTGCTGCAGTGCACACAGTACAAAGTTTCATGTCAGGAGGAAATGTTTGTGGAAACATGTGAAGGGTTAAGTAAGGTGACAAGGAGGGTTGAAATAGCAGGCAATTGTGTGTGTGTGTGTGTGTGTGTGTGTGTGTGTGTGTGTGTATGTTGGAGTCGGCAGAGGTTGCAGCCCCCTCCCCAGCTGACAGACATCCCCTAAGCAGGTACAGCACTAATCACTATCTATCTACATAAACATTCCCCATCACTCTGTGTATGTCCCAGATAGGAAGTTAATTTATGACCTTTCCATTTAACCCTGTGTTATGCACACCCTGTACAATGAAGTGTACACTCATCACATAAACTATACACTCTATATACAAAACAACATTCCTCAATAAACATATCAGAGCAAAATGTTCATGGCTATTTGCATGGTGCCACGGGAGGTCAGTTTTCATCCAATCTCTCCATAGAGGAGAGCGGGACTCTGACAGATCCATTTCAGCACAGTGAGCAGACACAGACCTGTCATCCACCCGCTCAGAGGGGATCAGTGGATCAATCCCACACTGAGCAAAGCAGAGACCATCAAAACAGACGTGCCCCATGTAAAAAGAGGCCTAACATTTAGGCTTGGTTCATAACTGCGGGTGCAACCAAGCATTAGCATGTTTTTCATATGTAGCACCCTGATGTTTAGGCAAGGTTCCTCCTAAATTGACCTGCCAGGTGTATTTTCCTTGGTCAATTATTAGGGATCAATTGAGTTCACCCTAAGTCTGGAATTGCTGCACTTCTCTCTTCTGCTGCTAGGTGGCTGGGTACCTGGTGACATTAGATAAAATAAGGCAACGCAAGGACAGATTAAGAGTATATGGGATATCTTAGCCAATGGGCAGTGGTTTTCTTGAATTCCCTGTCCTGCTGGGAGAACCTATATATTTAGGTGAGGTCAGGTGATCGGTTATCTGTGCCACCTGTCTGGGTGGACGTGTGTTGTTCTGCTAAGCTAGAGTTTGGGCCTATCCCAGGCACAGCTGGCTGCTAAGCTGTCTGACGGCCTATCCAGAAGCAAGAGAGCAGCATAGGGTTTAGATTGCGGCTTGCAGTCCAACCAGAAATGCTGGTTCCGCCGGCCAGAGAACCTGTTGTGGTCTGAGGTGGAGGGAAAGCTGTCGCCACTAAGGGACCAACCACCTTGTTACCAGGGACCACAGTGAGTAGCTGAAGCAAGTACCGGAGCAGTATTCTTAGAGAAGAATCTGCAAACTTCAGCAGGTGCCAAGCCAGGGACCGAGCCAGTGGGGTGACGCTAGAGGAGTATCTGTAGTGCCAAGCCAGGGATCCAGCAGGGAAGCGGGGCTGACGCTTGAGGGAGATACTAAAGTAAGAAGATTAGAAGAGCTCACGGGATTCAGTGGCAGTGAATCAGAAAGTCTAGTGAGAGCGACTGGGAGCTCAGTGGGCTGAGAGTCTACAAGAAGTGACTATGTAAAGCAGTTTGTTACAATTTGTGTTAGGAACTGTTCTAAGACTTTTGTCATAGGAGACAGCGCTCCTACACATGCAGATGTATTATCTTACCTGGTGCCTTTCTCTGCATGGCTGTCTACCTGTAAAGGTCTCTGAGTCTTTTAATTGACATTACCACTTCCAAAGGGTGTCCTGGCCCTAAACCCTTTCTCCCACTGTTCTGTTCAAGAGAAAATAAATCTCTTTGCATTCAAGAAGTGTCTGACACCCATGAATCTACCTCACATTACACTCACTATGCCTTGCAACCTACTCTTTACAGAAAGATGTCAGCTGTCCCTGGCTCTGGAGGTTCTCATTAGATTAAAGGAGGACCAAGACTTTGCTACACACATATCACGTGAAGGGCAGCAAATTATTATTATTTTTTTTTGCATGCATGCATGCATTCCCCACATGCATAAATGTGAACTGAGCAATGGGGTGTTTAGTTTGTGTTGAGTTTACACTTTTGATTGTACAGGGCTTGGATAACACAGGGTTAAATAGAATGGTCAACATTTTTTAAAACAAAATTGCATTATCTAGACTATGGATGAGCTTCGAGTTCGAGTCCAACTTATGTTCGACTCGAACATTGCCTGTTCGCCTGTTCAGCAAACAGTGAACAATTTGGGCTGTTCACTGCAAATTCGAAAAGCCGGAACACCCTATAGAAGTCTATGGGAAAAATCTAAACTGCTAATTGTAAAGGGTAATATGCAAGTTACTGTCCTAAAAAGTGTTTGGGGACCTGGGTCCTGCCCCAGGTGACATGGATCAATGCAAAAAAAAGTTTTAAAAACTGCAGTTTTTTCAGGAGCAATGATTTTAATAATGATTAAAGTGAAACAATAAAAGTGTAATATTCCTTTAAATGTCGTACCTGGGGGGTGTCTATAGTATGCCTGTGAAGGGGCGCATGTTTCCCGTGCTTAGAACTGTCCCTGCACAAAGTGTCATTTGTGCAGGAAAAAAAGTCTTTCAAAATCACTTGCGGCTATATTGTCAGCTCCCGTAATACAGAGAACACTCAATGAGTGTTCTCTGTATTAGCCGACAATTCATTCATTCATTGATTAAAAAAAAAAAAAAAAAAGCGTGGGGGTTCCCCTAAATTAAATTACCAGGCCCTTCAGGTCTGGTATGGATATTAAGGGGAACCCTGCGTCAAATTTTTAAAAAAAATTGACGCAGGGTTCCCCCTAAATATCCATACCAGACCCTTCAGGTCTGGTATGGATATTAAGGGGAACCCCGCATCAAATTAAAAAAAAATTACGTGGGTGTCCCCCTAAAAATCCATACCAGACCCTTTATCCGAGCACGCAACTTGGTAGGCCGCAGGAAAAGAGGGGGGGGGGCGAGAGAGTGCCCCCCCTCCTGAACCATACCAGGCCACATGCCCTCAACATTGGGAGGATGCTTTGGGGGTCTGTGACCCCTCAAAGCACCTTGTCCCCATGTTGATGGGGAGAAGGGCCTCATCCCCACAACCCTGAGTGGTGGTTGTGGGGGTCTGCGGGCGGGGGGCTTATCAGAATCTGTAAGCCCCCTTTAACAAGGGGACCCCCAGATCCCGCCCCCCCTGTTTGAAATGGTAAGGGGATACAAAAGTAACCCTACCATTTCACAAATAAAGTGTAAAAATTGTTAAATAAGACAAACACACTTTTGAAAAATTCCTTTATTAAAAATAAAAAAAATGTAAAAAAGATTCCAGCGGTGCTAATCCACTCTGTCCATGCATCCGACTTCTGTCTCCACTACGGAGACACTGTGGGGATCCCAGCGCTGACGTCTCTTATATTAGGAGGGTGGGGCCACCCGTCACCTGACCCCGCTTCCTCTGACGCTGGTGAGGAAAGCTATGGGGTTCCCCAGTGACGTATGGGTGACCCCGCCCCCCTCTGATTTAACGCAGGTTTCCCTTACATCAGAGGGGGCGGGGTCACCCATATGCCATTAGGGAATCCCTGGCTCCCCTCCCCAGCGTCAGAGGGGGCGGGTCAGGTGACGGGTGGCCCCGCCCTCCCAATATAAGAAACGTCAGTGCTGGGATCCCCGCAGTGTCTCCGCAGTGGAGACAGAAGACGGATGCATGGACAGCGCTGGATTGAGAGATCCCCCGTCGCTGGATATGATCATCCATTGCTGGACCCTGGAGATCTGTCGCTGGAATTAACCATTTTTAAACTTTCTTTGTGAAATGGTAGGGGTACTTTTGTACCCCCTTACCATTTCAAACAGGGGGGGTGGGATCTGGGGGTCCCCTTGTTAAAGGGGGCTTCCAGATTCTGATAAGCCCCCCGCCCGCAGACCCCCACAACCACCGCTCAGGGTTGTGGGGATGAGGCCCTTCTCCCCATCAACATGGGGACAAGGTGCTTTGAGGGGTCACAGACCCCCAAAGCATCCTCCCAATGTTGAGGGCATGTGGCCTGGTACGGTTCAGAAGGGGGGGGCGCTCTCTCGTCCCCCTCTCTTTTCCTGCGGCCTGCCAGGTTGCGTGCTCAGATGAAGGGTCTGGTATGGATTTTTAGGGGGACCCCCACGTCAAATTTTCTTTTTAATTTGATGCGGGTTCCCCTTAATATCCATACCAGACCTGAAGGGTCTTTTATGGATATTTAGGGGGACCCCCCACGTCAATTTTTTTTTAAATTTGACACGGGGTTCCCCTTAATATCCATACCAGACCTGAGGGCCTGGTAATTGCATTTAGGGGAACCCCCACGCTTTATTTTTTATTTTTTTTTATTTTTTTTAATCAATGAATGAATGAATTGTCGGCTAATACAGAGAACACTCATTGAGTGTTCTCTGTATTACAGGAGCCGACAATATAGCCGCAAGTGATTTTAAAATACTTTTTTTCCTGCACAAATGACACTTTGTGCAGGGACAGTTCTAAGCACGGGAAACATGCGCCCCCTTCACAGGCATACTATAGACACCCCCCAGGTACGACATTTAAAGGAATATTACACTTTTATTGTTTCACTTTAATCATTATTAACCACTTCAATACAGGGCACTTAAACACCTTCCTGCCCAGACCAATTTTGAGCTTTCAGCGCTGTCGCACTTTGAATGACAATTGCGCGATCATGCTACACTGTACCCAAATGAAATTTTTATCATTTTTTTCCCACAAATAGAGCTTTCTTTTGGTGGTATTTGATCACCTCTACGGTTTTTAGTTTTTGCGCTACAAATAAAAAAATATCGAAAATTTTGAAAAAAAATATGTTTTTTTTTTGGTTTCAGTTTCAAAACTTTGTAAATAAGTACGTTTTCTCCTTCACTGATGGGCACTGATGGGGCTACACTGATGGGCACTGATAAGGCGGCACTGATGGGCACCAATGTGGCACCAATGAAGTGGCACTGATGGGCGACACGGATGGGCGACATGGACGGACACTGATAGGTGGCACAAATTGGCACGGATGGGCGGCACGGATGGGCGGCACAGATGGGCATGGATAGGCGGCACAGATGGGCATGGATAGGCGGCACAGATGGGCATGGATGGGCACGGATAGGCGGCACAGGTGGGCACGGATAGGCGGCAAAGGTGGGCACGGATAGGCGGCACAGGTGGGCACTGATAGGCGGCACAGGTGGGCACTGATAGGCCGCACAGGTGGGCACTGATAGGCGGCATTGGTGTTATACTATAGTAATGGATGCCAATCAGTGCCAAACCATAATGCATGCCAATCAGTGATGCCCATTGTGGGCACTGATTGGCATCCATTATGGGCACTGATTGGCACCCATTGTGCTGACTGGCATCCTTGGTGGTCTAGGGAGGATTACCTTTTCCCTGGTGGTCTGGTGGCGTCCCTGGTGGTCCAGTGTGGGCATCCTCGGGGGGGCTGTGCTGAAAATCGATCAGCACAGACCCCCCCTGTCAGAGGAGCAGCCGATCGGCTCTTCTCTACTCGCGTCTGACAGACGCGAGTGAGGGAAAGCCGATCACCGGCTCTTCCCATTTACACTGTGATCAGCCGTGATTGGACACGGCTGATCACGTGGTAAAGAGCCTTTACCGAGATCGTAGTTGCCGGGTGTCAGATTGACACCCCGCAACAACGATCACCGCGATGCGCGCCCCCGGGGGCGCGCAGCGGCTCATAATCCTGATCACGTCATATGACGTCCGGTCAGGATTATGCAACCACTTTGCAGCCGTCAATTGCCTATAGGGCGGGCGGCAAGTGGTTAAAATCACTGCTCCTGAAAAAACGGCTGTTTTTAAAACTTTTTTTTGCATTGATTCATGTCCCCTGGGGCAGGACCCAGTTCCCCAAACACTTTTTAGGACAGTAACTTGCATATTACCCTTTAAAATTAGCACTTTAGATTGTGAATGTTCAAATCCCATAGACTTTAATAGGGTTCTAAAGTTCACACAAAGTTTAGGTCTGTTCGCAGGTTCTGGTGCGAACCGAACAGGGGGGTGTTCGGCTCATCCCTAATCTAGACATACACAGAGTGATTGGCGGTTGCATATATCTCTTATAGCAGGAGTTTGTTCTTTTCGAGCAGTACCATTGTATTATTTATTGTTTTATCTATTAGAAGATGAGCATAGATGTTTTTTGATTATAGACATCTTTAGCTGAGTACTTCTCAGCCCCTGGCTCTGCCCAGCTTGCATCACCCCCAGGCTACTTCATACATACAGCTGGCAGACATCACTTTGAGCTACTTACCCCCCAGATGAGTGACATTATTCCATGGTCACTTTTCATTCTCTACCTGCCCAACCTCATTCCCCCATCACCCCACAAACACTGCCACTGAAATAAATCCCTCCACAACTAACTTACCCCTACCAACTGTCTCCCAGGTCCATCCCACTGGTGCTGTTGGGGGATCCCTACACCTGCAGTTATTCTCCTCCAGGGGGCTCATGTGTGGTTAGAGCAGGTGATCACTGCAGTGGGTGGGGGGAAATGACTGAAACTGATCTTTTGTGGCTTTCACTGCAGCAGCTGAAATATTGGTTCAGTTATTTTACCCACCCACTGCACTAATATGGATTTCTCTCACTGCCTGGACCTCCACTCCCCATTCCCCAGCACTGCCGGCTTCCCTCCTTTTCTCTCCCACCAGCAGCAGTTGTGGGCACATAGGGGAATCTGTCAGGATGGGGAGCGGGAAGGGGCTGGTAAATGTAATTTACCAGCCCTTTCCTTTTCTAAGTGAACACAGTGAGTTATTGATACTGATCACTCACTGTATTCATAACTGAGCATAGTAAACTGTGTTTACTATGCTTCAGTTTATGAATGAGCAGTAGCCTCTGTCTCTTGATCATTCATTTTCAGTGCAACTGAGGCTACAGAAAAGGGCCTGTGGAATCTCTGTCCTCAGTACCTGTCTCTGTCTCAAAAATGAGACTTCAGTTTTTTTTTTAGACCCCTGATATCTCACCAAAGCCCACCCCAACAGAGTTATTAAAAAATGTTAAAAAATATATATATATAAAATGTACAATTAGAATAAATAGATTAAAAAAAATGTAAAAAATCAGACTTAAAGTGGTGGTAAACGCTGTACTACCACTTGTACCTACAGATAAGCCTATAACAAGGCTTATCTGTAGGTACTGTTAATATCTCCTGAACTTTTACAGCTTAGGAGATATTCAGAGTGTATGCAGCTGATGACATCATCAGTGCATGAGCTCTGAAGGTCCAGCTTTTACTGCTGGACCTTCAGAGCCCTTGCCGGAATTGGCGGTTCCCATGTGCATGCCTGTGAGTGATGTCATCGCGGCTCTGGCCAATTACATAGCTGCAGCTTGCAAACCCGGAAGACACAGGAGGAACCTGTCAACCCCCTCAGTGGTGACTTTACTGCACTGGAGGGCTTTGTTCCAAACCACGCCCAATATATGCCTTTATTTAGTCACACCCACTGTGTACTATGGCTATGCGTGTCACAGGTCCCCTTTAACCTCGTAGGGGCCCCAGTGCATTACTTTGCCCAGGGGCCCATGATGCTGTTAAGGTGACACTGCCCATGAGAGGCTCCCGGTACCTTTATTGGATCTCCAGATTTAAGTCTCTTGTCACTCTGCATGTCGCCAAGCTAGGTGTCCCTCCACCAGGCCCTGCTACATTAATGGTGCATCAGAAAGATGGCTGCCATGTGGTGGCCATCTTTTAACCTGGGAGCCCCATGATTCCCTAGTGTCTAGGGACCCCATAAGTTGTCAGTCCAACCCTGATAGGTTCAGAACTTGATGGTTACAAAGTCTGTCAGCACAAACGCTGGATGATAGGGTATTAGCTGTAAACTGTCTCTTTTTCGGGATAACAGAAAATTGGAACCCCTCTGATTTCTCTGACAGCTTTACTGACCCTAGTTACATGCCGTGTGCTCAAAACCTGACATGTTTCATGAAACTGATTTCATCTGAGGTTCTTTGATGCAGTTTACATCAATGAATTATTTGTTAATGTAGAAGAGCTGTTTGTTTGGTTGTGTTATGTTTTTGTGGATCTTTGTTTGAAGATTTATTTAATAACTGCCACAGACTGGTTTTTATTTTGAGTTTAATTCAACTAGTTATTATCTGATTGGCTTAGTTTGAATAAGTGTAAATTCTAATGGTGTCCTTAAGCGCTTGATGGTGTGGGCCCCTTTATACACGTCTCTATTACATATATTCATTTTTTAATTTTTTACTTTAAGTTGTTATTTATGCAATAATAATTCATTAATATTAGTAAAACTTGTGAAAGGTTATCATTTATTTATAACTTTAAACAAAAGTATTTAGTATACATAGATTCAAAATAAACTCCTAATGGTTAGTTGGGGTACTGTCAGTGTAAGGCCGCGTACACACGGGCGGATTGTCTGCCCAACTAAGTTCGTCAGACAATCCGACAGACAGTCCGTTCAAAATTTGAATGAACGGACTTGACCACACACGATGAGCAGACAGTCCGCTGAAAGCATGCACGATGACGTGTACAGCACGTACGACAGGACTAGAAAAACGACGTCCTATACACTGCAATGCAACCTTTGGCCGTGTAAATCCTTTCTGAGCATGCGCCATACTTAGTCCGTCCAACTTGCCTACACACGAGCGGACTGTCCGCTGAAACCAAGTTTGGACGGACAAAACCAAGTTTGAACGGACAAAATTACGTAAATTCCGTAAGACTTTGTTCGTCAGACAGTCCGCTGAAAAAGTCCGCTGAAGCCCACACACGAGCGGATTGTCCGCTGAAACACGGTTCAGCGGACTAAGTTGGACAGACAATCCGCCCGTGTGTACGCGGCCTTATGCTGTATATTTTCTCAGACAGATTTAAGGTAATTGCAATTTTAGATTATGGAGTGTGAATCTATTTTTCCATATTGGTCTGGTCATAATAAACTTATGTTGTTATGTTTATATATATATATATATATATATATATATATATATATGTATATATTAGGACTTTAAAAAAAGTATACTTGAAATAAAAAACAAAACAAAATAGAACTGTAAGCTATGTTAAGGATAGGCTTTGCAGTGGTAACCTGTATCGTTTTTTAGAAGTATTGTTCATAGGTTCTACCTGATCTATCTGCTCAGTTTTTTTGTTACTTTTGTGACCCCCTTACTTTACAATGATCTATTAGAACTAATTATTTATCTTGAAATAGCAACATTGTGACTTAATGCAGGCTTTCATACATTTTACGGACTGTGGATTCATTGTTAACATACACTAGAGCTTGTTTACTGTGAAACAAAGCAGGAGTAATATTACAAAATATAGGAACACCATCTTAACCCTCTAATACAAAACACGACATAATGAGTTTTACATTTTCTATTTACACATACAAAGATCTCACATACTACACAATAGTTAAGAATTAATTACATAATTGGTATAATTAAAGCTAGCGTGCATTTCTGCCTCTTTGTAGGTTTATCAGATGTTACGCTTCACTAATTGTCTTCCAGCAAAGATTAACCAACAATCAAAATTATACATTTTTTTTCATTCTTTAGACCAAATTATTCAATTTTAACTATGACAGAACTAATGATGAAAACATCTTTTTATCAAGGTATGTTTGAAAAAATATTTCCTACTGAACTGTTTTTAAAAAAAAAACACCTATTACAAATATTATAAACACACTAACTTTAGTTGAGATATTCCACAATGGGCCTGCTTCTCCCCTGTATGTTCAATTGCTATGCCACTGTTCCTGTCCCCAGGGTAGAAAATTGCATCCAACTGGTAAGGGCTTGGTTTACACTTTTTGCGATGTCACAACACACATTAAAACACTAATGCCGCATACACACGAGCAGATTGTCTGACAGAAAAAGTCAGATGGAAGATTTTCATTGTATATTCCAATCGTGTGTATTCCTCATCTGACTTTTTTTTTTTTTCGAAAATTCTGATGGACCTAAAAATAGAACGTTTTAAATATTTCCGACGGAACCAACTCCTATTGGGAAAACCGCTCATTTGTATGCTGTTCCGGCGGACCAAAAACGATGCATGCTCTGAAGCAAGTATGAGACAGAAGCTATTGTCTACTGGCTAGTGAACTTCCTTTTTCTAATCCCTTCATACACACTGTACGTCACCGCATTCTTAACGATCAGACTTTGGTGTGATCATGTGTATGCAAGACGGTTTCAGTTTTTTTTTTCAAAAAGTTTTTATTGGAAAACAAAAGACATTTGTACAGATAATTGTCAGTCAATTTTGAATAATGCTTTACAGAATCAAAGAGCTAGTAAGTTGCATAAATCAAAGAGAACAAAAAACAGGAGATAAACATTGGAGCTGAAAGACTAACGTTATGGGGTTGTAGAAAGCATTGTAAAGCATGAAATCTCACCTAGTGAGGTTGTGGAAAGTCATCCTAGATAAACACTAGTGTAAATAAAGAAGGAAGATTCTGGATGGATCTGTCTACAAGCCCCTGTTATTAAAATGATATCAGGAGAGGGCTTATAACTGGCAGGGGAAGGAGAGGGGGGTAGAAGTGGATGGCGGGCTATAAGTTCCAAATATGGTGGATCTCGAGGGCGATCAGCCATGGTAGTACCAGTAAGAGAGAGAGTGTCTGGGAAGTGCCAGTGCCTTTCACAGTTTCTTTGAGAGTAGCTCGTCGTAGGAGAATGAAAGTTTGTCTAAAGCCGCTTGATCAGCTGGTGAGAGGGCTGGAGATGAAGGCTTGCCATTTGTAGAAGAAACAAGCTCTAGATCTGGGTTCTTTGAAGTCTGTGAGAAACCGTTCTCTATATAAAAGTTTAAGGCAGTCCTTTTTGAGTTGAATGCTGGACAGGCCTTGGTGTGAAATCCAGTGTCTAAGAATGAGTCTCCTTGCAACAAGCAGATATATCAAAATCCAGTCTTTGGAAGAAGAGTGTTTGGTAGTCCCGGAGGAAGTTAAAGCAGTGGAGGACAGAGACCAGGGTAACAGTAGAGGATCCCAAAATGAAGAGATGAAGGAGCAGGACCAAAAACAGGGACGAGGAGGTTTAGAGACCTTACATAGAAGGCATGAGACTCCATCCTTATTGGATTTGGGGGAGAGGAAAGGAATATAGGCCCGGTGGGCAATTTGAGTTGAGTTTAACTCCAGATTTCATTGGTGCTTAATCGGAGAGCCTTCTGTAAGCCAGATAGACCCTTGTCAATTAGATTGGGGTCTGGGAAATCCGCAGCCCAGTTAGCAATGGAGGAAGAGGATAATAAAGGGGATGAGTCTCGCAAAAGAGGTGTAGATGTCCGGGATTTTGTACTGACCACTTTGCAGCAAACATTCAGAGAAGCTGGGTTTAAATCTCCAAGATTCATCTTTGCAGGTGTTAGAAAGGAAGCTGATGCATTGATTGCAATGGAAGATGTGAGATGGAGGCAGAGAGAATAACGTTGGCAAGGTTGAAAAGGAAAATGGTTTTCCAGTATTCACATCACACATTGAAAAGAAATTGGAGAGGCCTCGCTTCTGCCAGTCCAAGAAGGCTTTGCATTGAAGACCGGGAAGAAAACTAGGGTTCCCTTAAATAGGTAAATGAGGAGAAATGAAAGGTGGGAGTTTGAGGATTTTCCTGATTTCTCTCCAAGCTAGGGCCGTGTCCTGTAAAAGAAGACTATGTTGATATGGAGGGGGAACAACTTTCCATCTGCAGTGAAGGAGGGCCACCAAAGAGTAGGGGCAAGCCATTTCAGACTTTAGGATGTAATTGGAGTGATGAGATGAGTGGGCTATCCAGTCTAGGCTGGTCCTTAACAAGCATGATAGGTTATACAATCTAATATGTGGTAGACTGATGCCCCCTCACTCCTAGGAAGGTGTAATTGCTTAAAAGCTATACGAGGTCTTTTGCCGCGCTAGAGAAATTTTGAAATTTTGGAATTGAGAGATTTGACATCTTTCTGTTTTAAGAGTAAAAGTATAGTTTGCAAAGGATAAAGCAGTCTGGCAAAGCTTATCATTTTGACAAGGTGGCACCTTCCCAGGAGTGAGAGGGGGAGATCCATCCAGTTAGACAGTTCCTGAAAAAGTTTAGTAAAGAGGGGAGGGTAGTTGAAGTGATAGAGAGAGGAGGGTAGTTTCCCAATATTTATTCCTAGATAGGTAATGTAGGATGGGGCGACTTTGAATAGGGAGTGTTGAGTCCAGGGGGGTGAGGTGTGTTTACCAATGGGGAGAATTTCACTTTTGGAGTAGTTGATACATAACCCGAGCAAAGTCTGAAGTTATCGAAGATACTTTTAATGGTCAAAATGTCATCTGGGCGATTGGCCGTAAAAATTAGGATGTCGTCAGCAAAAAGCGAGGTGTGAAGTTCTGTATTGCCTATTGTGATGCCTCACGGGGGGCTATCTGGGATAAGTATCTAGAGAGGGGTTCCACTGCTATGCTGAACAAAAGGGGGGATAGAGGGAATACCTGTCTGGTCCCTTTATGCAGGGGGAAGTCCTCTGAGAGGAGACCCGCTCTAACCAGCTTAGCTGAGGGCCATGTATACATAGAGTTAATGAGGTGACAGAAAGGGCATGCGAATCCCATTTTAGAAAGTGATAGCCATTCAAAGCTTACATTATCAAAGGGTTTTTCTGCATCTAGGGTAATGATGGCGTAGTCCCCTGTAGGATCTTGCTTGGGTTGTTCGAGGGCCAGTAGAACCTTGCAAATGTTCAGGGTGGCTGTGTGCCCTTTCACAAAGCCATATTGGGCAGGGTGTATGAGGTCAGGAAGGATGACAGCTAGCTTGGAAGCCACTATCTTCGACAGGATTTTAACATCCAGGTTGATCAAGGAAATGGGCCTGTAAGAACCCGGTTCCAGTGGGTCTTTGCCCTTCTTAGAGAGTAGTTTAATGACAGCCTGGTTGCCCGTCGGAAGATAGGGGCCATCCGCCCAGATGCCGGAGTAAACCAAGTGAAGTATGGGTACCGTGATGTTAGGGAGAGTTTTATAGAATTCGCTTGCGAATCCGTCTGGGCCAGGAGCTTTAGAAGAGTGGAGGTTACGGATGGTGCGTTCTATTTTGTCGATTGTAATAGGGGCATTCAGAGTTTCCAACTGGGTGGGAGAAATAGTCGGTAGTTTCATTTTCTCTAGAAAGGCATGGGCTAATCTTTCATCAATTGGGTCGGGGGCATAGAGGGCCGTGTAGTATTGCAACATGGTTTTGTTTATGTGCAGAGGGGTGGAATGAATGGTACCTGCGTGATCCCGCAGGGAGGTGATGTGCGCCCTTTCAGAGCTTGGAGGAGATACCGGCCTTATTTCCATATTTATGTAAAGTGACGTCTAGGTGTGTTTTTTAGGGGATTTCCAGGGTATCGGCCCAGGTATCAAAGGCGGATTTGGTCACTGGCCATTCGTCCCTATTAGCAGGTGAAGCCCAGGTGGCATGAATGTGTTGTGCATGATGTAGTCTAATGCTAGCCAGTTTAAATTTCGACAAGGCATTTCTTTTGAAAGAGGTGGCATAGGATATAATCCAACCCCTCATGTATGCTTTGCCAGCATCCCAGAGGAGGTTTGGTTCCCCTGCATGTGGGGCATTGGCTGA
This sequence comes from Lithobates pipiens, assembly GCF_037356315.1. Taxonomy (NCBI): domain Eukaryota; kingdom Metazoa; phylum Chordata; class Amphibia; order Anura; family Ranidae; genus Lithobates; species Lithobates pipiens. The sequence goes on from NW_027507764.1 coordinate 476,003,054, forward strand.
GGAGAACTCTGCCCATGAATGTCCCATGTAGTTGCTGAAATTTAGCATTATTGTGGAGGAAGGAGGGAAAGTGAGGGTATTGGGAGATGGCCATGTCACCAACTTCTCGGACCCAAAGAAATAGTTGATCTTGGTGAGGATCTTGTGAGGGTTGAAATAGAAGGTGAAGTCCCTGTCTACCGGATGTGATAAACACCAGAGGTCTGTAAGATAGAGGGAGCCCATAGTAGAGGCAAATGGGGTGGGAGCAGATGTAGCAAGTGTCAGTGTGTAGTGTTTTGGTGAGGACCTATGGTCTGCTGGATGCATGATGTCGTTAAAATCTCCCCCAACTAGATCGGGTAGATGAGGGGTGGTAAGGAGCCAGGAGGAGAGTTGGCAGTAGAATGTCTTTGTTGGACTGTTAGGGGCGTAAGCATTAGAAATCATTAGTTCTTTGGAGCCTATTTTAACCCAGGTCATCTGTGTGTGTGGATAGAACAGTACACGGGAGGCTTTTATGAATCAGGAGGAGGACACCAGCTTTCTGTACAACTGATTCTGCACCCAGGACTGTCCCTACCCAGAGTTTCTGCATACGATAAAAGTAAGAAGCTGGAAGATGAGTTTGTTGTAGCAGAGCTATGTCAGTTTTTAGCCTTTTAAGATGGTGAAGAATCTTCTTTCTCTTGTTAGGAGAATGGAGACCCTTCACATTCCATGAGATTACTTTAAGAAACTACGGAGAAAAGGGGGTTCATAGGAAGGACCTGTAGCTGTAGGAATATATGTTAGACACGAGAGGCACAGCTTTGGCATGGGATGAACGGGGGCATATACACATTGAGCCCTTGAGTGTAGCGTGTACAGATGTATAAAGAGGGAGGCAGGGGAGAAGGAAAGGAGTGAGGGGGTGGAAAAAAAACGAGACAAAACAAGCCAAATAACTAAAAATAACTAAAGCAGACATCCGAGTAAACTTCACTTTTTTCTGCATGAGTTCACTGTGCAAGGCGGCTCCCCATGCAGGACCCTAACTGAAAGAAGCAAGCTCAAGTATAAAACATTTGAGAGCATATACGATTAAAAAACAAATGAATTAAAACAAATGAGGGAAAAAGCCCTGGGGATCCATTCAGGGGTCAGTGACCAGAGGTGGACTCTGGGTGACCACAGAAGAGACCACGTATTAAGGGCAGAACATCATAGTCAACAGGTGCGACAAAAACAAGCCATACGACCTGTGATAGCGGAGAAGAAGTCCAATAGCGGTGTGAAGATCTTCAACGCAAGGAGTTGTGATTGCAATGGTCCAGGGCAGAAGGCTGGAAAAGTTTGGGAGAGTCTTTGTGAGGGCTTCTCTGTTCCAGAGACCAGAGGCTAGAGGCAGACTTGGAAGGTGTATGAGGGAGTGTATCTGCCTGTAGAGAGCAGACGAAGGATTCTGCTTCCGAGGGGTCCTGGAAGGACAGTATGTCTCCTTTAGGTGATTTGAGGCGGAGAGTTGCAGGGAAAGCCAGGGTGAATTTTAACTGTTGCTTGAATTGTTTAGAGCAGATCTTTTGTAAATCTTTTCTCTTCTTAGAGACTTCAATCGAGTAATCGGCAAAAATTAGGATTTTTACCCCGTTTTGGAGAGATGGGGATTGCCGGAACTTCTGAAGGATGAGTGTCAGGAAAGGTTCCCTCCGCTGGTAATATCAATCATTTGGCATGCAGTACTGCGATCCACCAGCAGGTGTCTCCTGCTGGAATTATGTAATCTTTGGTCCGCAGTACTGGTGTCCACCAGCGGAGGGATCCTGGCAGTGTGGAGCAGGTATTGCCTTCTACAGTCAGGCGTCACATGACTGACAGCAGCCATTATAAATACCCGGCAGGTGCACACACACCTCGCCTTGGTATTGTCCTTGAGCCCTGACCTGCAGCCTGTTTGATACCTGATACCTGATACCTGATACCTGATACCTGATACCTGATACCTGATACCTGATACCTGATACCTGATACCTGATACCTGATACCTGATCCCTGTCCTGTGTTCCTTATCCCATTTTCTGATCTCCCCGTGTATGACCTTGGCCTGGCTTGTGACTCTGATTCGGGACTGCCCTTATTTATTTGCTGATCCTCTGTGTATGACCCTGGCCTGCCTATCGTTTACGGTCCTAGCATTTCCCATTTATTGTACTTATCTGTCTGTTGTTGTTTGGGGGTCTTTGTTGGTTGGTTTATTGCACTGTGTGGTTGTATTTATATTATTCACTTTACTTAATAAATCATATTTCACTTATACACGTTTGGGGTTCCTCTGTTGCAGTCCACACAGTTCTGGTCTTATCTGATACGTGACAGAATACCAAGGCCATCCCTGACCAGAAGTGGCTACACAGAGGAACCATCTTGGTTCAGATTGCTTACTGAAATGAATTTAGAAGTGATTCGTTATTATGCTTTGTTGGCGTCTGAGAGTGGTGACTATCTCCGCCAGACACTGAAAGGGTGGACCAGTGATCAGCTGTTGGAAACCATTTGTTTAGCTCACTCCTGGGTTGATCAGGGCTGTATGTTGTTTGGGGATGTTCAGCCGTTAATTAAAATCTGCACAGAGCTGGCCCTGCCCTGCATCCCAGGGGGCCAGGATGATTTTTCTCCCCCTTTCAGTATTAATCAAGTCACATCACTGGTATGGCTTCTGGAAGATGATTCCCCTTACTTTTTTGAGCATTACACAGCCTGTTCCCAACAGATGATAATAGAATGTGTTGATTCCGTACAATCCCTTGTTAGACAGGCAGTATGTAACCCGCAGTTTGTACAACCATTACTTTTAGCATGGTCTGGTATTTTGCAATCAGCCACAGCCAGCCCACAACAAACCATCTCTGCTACCAAACACCTGCCTGCCCAAGAGTCTCTTCCTCCATCACCTATGGCAACCTCAGTTTCAGCCCAATATACTCTACTCCCCACCAAATATCAAAACCCTGTTTCTTCCTGCTGCACATATCCTGCCTTTAATCCAACTGCCTCTTTCCCGTGGCCCACTATCCCTCAAGATCTTCCCCCAGCCACTGTTACCTCTTCCCTGCCATATTCCAACCCTTCTCTCCAGTCTGCTTCATCCCCTACCTATAGATCTGCAGCTACCTACAGGCCTTCAGTAGCTAAATCTAAAAAGAGACGGAAGTTCTTTCCTACCCATTTGATCCTGCCAGTAACGCAACCTGCCTCCACATCAACCAACCTGCTCCAGTCTGCCTGCATGCCAGCTGAACCTGATCACCCACCTGATTCTGCCAATCATCTGCCTGCTATCCAGCCTGACGCCTTGCAGCCTGATGTCCCGGCCTTCCAGCCTGATGCCTTGCAGCCTGATGTCCCGGTCTTCCAGCCTGATGCCTTGCAGCCTGATGTCCCGGCCTTCCAGCCTGACGCCTTGCAGCCTGATGTCCCGGCCTTCCGGCCTGACGCCTTGCAGCCTGATGTCCCGGCCTTCCGGCCTGACGCCTTGCAGCCTGATGTCCCGGCCTTCCGGCCTGACGCCTTGCAGCCTGATGTCCCGGCCTTCCAGCCAGACGCCTTCCAGCCTGATGTCCCGGCCTTCCAGCCAGACGCCTTCCAGCCTGATGTCCCGGCCTTCCAGCCAGACGCCTTCCAGCCTGATGTCCCGGCCTTCCAGCCAGACGCCTTCCAGCCTGATGTCCCGGCCTTCCAGCCAGACGCCTTCCAGCCTGATGTCCCGGCCTTCCAGCCAGACGCCTTCCAGCCTGATGTCCCGGCCTTCCAGCCAGACGCCTTCCAGCCTGATGTCCCGGCCTTCCAGCCAGACGCCTTCCAGCCTGATGTCCCGGCCTTCCAGCCTGATGTCCCGGCCTTCCAGCCAGACGCCTTCCAGCCTGATGTCCCGGCCTTCCAGCCAGACGTCTTGCAGTCTGATGTCCCGGCCTTCCAGCCAGACGTCTTGCAGTCTGATGTCCCGGCCTTCCAGCCAGACGCCTTCCAGCCTGATGTCCCGGCCTTCCAGCCAGATGCCTTCCAGCCTGATGTCCCGGCCTTCCAGCCAGACGCCTTCCAGCCTGATGTCCCGGCCTTCCAGCCAGACGCCTTCCAGCCTGATGTCCCGGCCTTCCAGCCAGACGCCTTCCAGCCTGATGTCCCGGCCTTCCAGCCAGACGTCTTGCAGCCTGATGCCCCGGCCTTCCAGCCAGACGTCTTGCAGCCTGATGTCCCGGCTTTCCAGCCAGACGTCTTGCAGCCTGATGTCCCGGCCTTCCAGCCAGACGCCTTCCAGCCTGATGTCCCAGCCTTCCAGCCAGACGCCTTCCAGCCTGATGTCCCGGCCTTCCAGCCAGACGCCTTCCAGCCTGATGTCCCGGCCTTCCAGCCAGACGCCTTCCAGCCTGATGTCCCGGCCTTCCAGCCAGACGCCTTCCAGCCTGATGTCCCGGCCTTCCAGCCAGACGCCTTCCAGCCTGATGTCCCGGCCTTCCAGCCAGACGCCTTCCAGCCTGATGTCCCGGCCTTCCAGCCAGACGCCTTCCAGCCTGATGTCCCGGCCTTCCAGCCAGACGCCTTCCAGCCTGATGTCCCGGCCTTCCAGCCAGACGCCTTCCAGCCTGATGTCCCGGCCTTCCAGCCTGATGTCCCGGCCTTCCAGCCAGACGCCTTCCAGCCTGATGTCCCGGCCTTCCAGCCAGACGTCTTGCAGTCTGATGTCCCGGCCTTCCAGCCAGACGTCTTGCAGTCTGATGTCCCGGCCTTCCAGCCAGACACCTTCCAGCCTGATGTCCCGGCCTTCCAGCCAGACGCCTTCCAGCCTGATGTCCCGGCCTTCCAGCCAGACGCCTTCCAGCCTGATGTCCCGGCCTTCCAGCCAGACGCCTTCCAGCCTGATGTCCCGGCCTTCCAGCCAGACGCCTTCCAGCCTGATGTCCCGGCCTTCCAGCCAGACGCCTTCCAGCCTGATGTCCCGGCCTTCCAGCCAGACGCCTTCCAGCCTGATGTCCTGGCCTTCCAGCCAGACGCCTTCCAGCCTGATGTCCCGGACTTCCAGCCAGACGCCTTCCAGCCTGATGTCCCGGCCTTCCAGCCTGATGTCCCGGCCTTCCAGCCAGACGCCTTCCAGCCTGATGTCCCGGCCTTCCAGCCAGACGTCTTGCAGTCTGATGTCCCGGCCTTCCAGCCAGATGTCTTGCAGTCTGATGTCCCGGCCTTCCAGTCTGATGTCTTGCAGTCTGATGTCCCGGCCTTCCAGTCTGATGTCTTGCAGTCTGATGTCCCGGCCTTCCAGTCTGATGTCTTGCAGTCTGATGTCCCGGCCTTCCAGTCTGATGTCTTGCAGTCTGATGTCCCGGCCTTCCAGTCTGATGTCTTGCAGTCTGATGTCCCGGCCTTCCAGTCTGATGTCTTGCAGTCTGATGTCCCGGCCTTCCAGTCTGATGTCTTGCAGTCTGATGTCCCGGCCTTCCAGTCTGATGTCTTGCAGTCTGATGTCCCGGCTTTCCAGTCTGATGTCTTGCAGTCTGATGTCCCGGCCTTCCAGTCTGATGTCTTGCAGTCTGATGTCCCGGCCTTCCAGTCTGATGTCTTGCAGTCCGATGTCCCGGCCTTCCAGTCTGATGTCTTGCAGTCTGATGTCCCGGCCTTCCAGTCTGATGTCTTGCAGTCTGATCTCCCGGCCTTCCAGTCTGATGTCTTGCAGTCTGATGTCCCGGCCTTCCAGTCTGATGTCTTGCAGTCTGATGTCCCGGCCTTCCAGTCTGATGTCTTGCAGTCTGATGTCCCGGCCTTCCAGTCTGATGTCTTGCAGTCTGATGTCCCGGCCTTCCAGTCTGATGTCTTGCAGTCTGATGTCCCAGCCTTTCCGTCTGATGCCCCGGCCTTCCAGTCTGATGCCTTCCAGTCTGATGTCCCGGCCTTCCAGTCTGATGCCTTCCAGTCTGATGTCCCGGCCTTGCAGTCTGATGCCTTCCAGTCTGATGTCCCGGCCTTCCAGTCTGATGCCTTCCAGTCTGATGCCTTCCAGTCTGATGCCCCGGCCTTCCAGTCTGATGCCTTCCAGTCTGATGCCCCAGCCTTCCAGTCTGATGCCTTCCAGTCTGATGCCTTCCAGTCTGATGTCCCGGCCTTCCAGTCTGATGTCCCGGCCTTCCAGTCTGATGTCCCGGCCTTCCAGTCTGATGTCCTGGCCTTCCGGTCTGATGTCCCGGCCTTCCAGTCTGATGCCTTCCAGTCTGATGTCCCGGCCTTGCAGTCTGATGCCTTCCAGCCTGATGTCCCGGCCTTGCGGTCTGATGTCCCGGCCTCGCAGTCTGATGTCCCGGCCTCGCGGTCTGATGTCCCGGCCTTGCGGTCTGATGTCCCGGCCTCGCAGTCCGATTCCTTCCAGTCTGATGTCCCGGCCTTGCAGCCCGATTCCTTCCAGTCTGATGTCCCGGCCTTGCAGTCCGACGCCTTCCAGTCTGATGTCCCGGCCTTGCAGTCCGATGCCTTCCAGTCTGATGTGCCTGCTGTCCAGCCTGATGTGCCTGACGTCCCAGTGCCTGCCTTCCAGCCTGACGTCCCAGTGCCTGCCTTCCAGCCTGACGTCCCAGTGCCCGCCTTCCAGCCTGACGTGCCGCTGCCCGCCTTCCAGCCTGACGTGCCGCTGCCCGCCTTCCAGCCTGACGTGCCACTGCCCGCCTTCCAGCCTGACGTGCCGCTGCCTGCCTTCCAGCCTGACGTGTCGCTGCCTGCCTTCCAGCCCGTTGTGCCAGCTTCCCGGTCCGATGTGCTTCTGTCTGCTGCCCTGCTTGAAGTGCCCGTTACTAGTGATGGACGAACTTCCGACGGGACGTTTCGCGAACGCGAAACGCGAACGGACACAAACGTTCGCGAAAACGACCGTTCGCCGCGGGCTCCATTGACTTCAATGGGAGGCGAATTTCGCAAACCTTTAGGTCGAATTTGCGGCCACGGGGTAATTATTAGGGGGTAGCACGTAGTCCCACCACCTGGACAATAGCATAATACATGTATGAGGTGAATTTGGGATCGATAACTACAAGCATTTTTTTTTTATTTGGGAAATTGTTCTGACAATTCAGGACTATGGAGCTAATGAAGGCAATGGAGGAGAGGGAAGGTCAGGGACCAGGGTAGGCAAACAAGAGGGTGCAGGAGATACAGAGCACTGACAGCAGCACCGTAATACAGAGCACTGACATCAGCACCGTGACATACAGCGCTGACAGCAGCTCCGTGACATACAGCGCTGACAGCAGCTCCGTGACATACAGCGCTGACAGCAGCTCCGTGACATACAGCGCTGACAGCAGCTCCGTGACATACAGCGCTGACAGCAGCTCCGTGACATACAGCGCTGACAGCAGCACCGTGACATACAGCGCTGACAGCAGCTCCGTGACATACAGCGCTGACAGCAGCTCCGTGACATACAGCGCTGACAGCAGCTCCGTGACATACAGCACTGACAGCAGCTCCGTGACATACAGCGCTGACAGCAGCTCCGTGACATACAGCGCTGACAGCAGCACCGTGACATACAGCGCTGACAGCAGCTCCGTGACATACAGCGCTGACAGCAGCTCCGTGACATACAGCGCTGACAGCAGCTCCGTGACATACAGCGCTGACAGCAGCTCCGTGACATACAGCGCTGACAGCAGCTCCGTGACATACAGCGCTGACAGCAGCTCCGTGACATACAGCGCTGACAGCAGCTCCGTGACATACAGCGCTGACAGCAGCTCCGTGACATACAGCGCTGACAGCAGCTCCGTGACATACAGCGCTGACAGCAGCACCGTAAGCAGCCCCAGGAGGAAGTCAGCACAGCACAGGGATGGTGTGATCCCCTCATAATAAGAACCCCCAGGAGGAAGTCAGCACAGCACAGGGATGGTGGGAGCCCCTCATAATAAGAACACCCAGGAGGAAGTCAGCACAGCACAGGGATGGTGGGAACCCCTCATAATAAGCAGCCCCAGTAGAAATATGACACCGCTCAACCTCTTCAAAGAGGAGGGTAGGGGCATATAGTACGGTGTGCTTTTTTGGGTCAGGGAAGTGAGCCAAATGAATTAAGAAGGTCTGTGTGCTTGATTCCAAAAATTGTTTATAGACATATACATGGTCTACTGATCACATGTGTTGAATTCCTCCGAGATCCATGCCTCATTCATTTTTAGAAATGTGAGGTAGTTAACACTGTGGTGAGCTAGGCGAGTACGCTTATCGGTCACAATCCCCCCTGCTGCGCTGAACGTCCTTTCGGACAGGACACTGGATGAGGGGCAAGCCAACAGTTCGATTGCAAATTGGGCAAGCTCTGGCCAGAGGTCAAGCCTGCCCACCCAGTAGTCTAGGGGTTCATCACTCCTCAGAGCGTCCACATCGGCCGTTAACCCAATGTAGTCGGACACCTGACGGTCTAGGCGTTCCCTGATGCTGGATCCGGATGACACCTGTCGATGGGTCGGCTGAAAGAATGACCTCATATCCGAAGTCACCAACACATCTTCAAACCGGCCTCTTCTTGCAGGCGCTGTTGGATTGGTACCCGCAAATCCTTCTCTGGGAGTGGGAATTGCTCCTCTGCCAGCGCACGCAAAAGCAGAATGCAGCATTTCTCGAAGCAAGGCCTGGAAGTGCTGCATTCTGACAGCCCTCTGCGACGGCGGTAACATTTCCGCCATTTTGTGTTTGTACCGGGGGTCTAAGTACGTTGCCACCCAGTACTGGTCCTTGACCCTCATGCTTTTTATACGGGGGTCCCTATTAAAACACTGGAGCATGAAGGCCCCCATTTGCACTAAAGTGGAAGCGGTGTGGTGGCCTGGCTCCTGCTCATCATCCAGGATAATGTCGTCCTCTTCATTCTCCTCTCCCCATCCTCGCACAACAGGGATCCCAGAAAGGTTTAAAGCATGCTCTTCTTGCTCCTGCTCATCCGCCCCGGCACCATCCTCCTCTGACTCCTCATCAGACTCCTGTTGTTGACTTGTCTCAGATAGAGTAGCCCCCCCTGGGAATTCATCCAGCATTGCGACTTCCTCATCTTCCCGCTCCTGCTCCTCCACAGCCTGATCAATGACACGACGCAATGCACGCTCCAGAAAGAAGGCATAAGGTACCATGTCACTGATGGCGCCATGGCTGCGACTGACCAGTTTGGTGATCTCCTCAAATGGCCGCAGAAGTCTGCATGTGTCGCGCATGAGCAGCCACTGGCGCGGTGAAAAAAAACCCAGCTCCCCAGAACCGTTTCTTTCGCAGAGTTCATACAGGTAGACGTTAACTGCACGTTTCTGCTGGAGCAGCCTATCAAGCATATAGAAGGTTGAGTTCCATCGCGTCGGGCAATCGCAAATAAGACGTCTGACCGGCAGATGGTGTCGCCGCTGAATGTCAGCAAGGCGAGCCATGGCCGTGTAAGATCTTCTGAAATGGGCCGAGATTTTCCTTGCCTGCCGCAAGATGTCCTGGACCCCAGGGTATTTGACAAGGAATCGCTGCACGACCAAGTTTAAGACGTGTGCCATGCACGGCACGTGCGTGATTTTGCCCTGTTTCAATGCGCTAAGCAGATTGGCACCGTTGTCACACACCACTTTACCAACTGTCAAATTGAGCGGTGTTAGCCACTCATCTGCCTGTGAACGCAAAGCTGAAAGGAGTGCCGGGCCAGTGTGGCTCTTTGCTTCCAGGCACAACAGACGCAGCACGGCATGGCAACGTCTCACCTGGCATGTGGAATAGGTTCTGGGGAGCTTGGGCGGTGCAGTGGAAGAGACGCTAGCAGCGGAAAAGGAGGAGGCAGCTGAGGAGGAGAGGGAGGAGGATGGAGTAGGAGGAGGAGAAGAAGAGTCAGGCCTGCATGCAATCCGTGGCGGTAAAACCAAATCTACACGGGTGCCACGGGTTACATGCTTGACGGCCGTCAGAAGGTTCACCCAGTGGGCAGTAAAACTGATATACCTTCCCTGCCCGTGTTTGCTAGACCACGTGTCTGTGGTCAGATGTATCTTGGCACCGACACTGTGTGCCAGAGATACATTCACTTGCCGCTGAACATGGCCATATAGCTCTGGGATGCCCTTCTCTGAGAAATACTTCCTTCCTGGGACCTTCCATTGTGGTGTTCCAATGGCCACAAATTTGCGAAAGGCCTCCGAGTCCACCAGTTTATATGGCAGTAGTTGGCGGGCTATGAGTTCTGACAAGCCAGCCGCCAACCGTTGGGCAAGAGGGTTATCCGGCGTCATCATTTTTTTACGCTCAAACATTAGGCCCACGGAAGCCTGCCTTTTTGCAGAAAAATGTGAGCTTGGCGTGATGGAAGGTGGAGTGGAGGACAATTGTGAGGAGAGAGGAGAAGGAGAAGTAGAAGACGAGGCTGGACGGTGAGAGCCTGCAGTGTGGCTTTGTGTGTTCCGTTGCTCCCACTGGGCTCGGTGATGGCTGCTCATGTGCCTTCTTAAGGCGGTCGTCCCTAGGTGAGTATTGGGCTTACCGCGACTAACGCGTTGACTGCAAAGATTGCAGATGGCAACGCTATTGTCAGCAGCGGACACGTTAAAAAAAGCCCACACTGCGGAGCCATGTGCCGGTGTCCTGGGAGCGCCAGATGTGACCGTACATGGTCGATGACTCGCTCCTGATACATTTGCAGTCTGCTTTGTCCCTGCTGTGCAATGTAAGTCATTGCTGCTTCTCCTCCCTATCTGCTGGTCCATATCTCCCTCTGAACTCCCCTCCTCTTCCTCTCTTGTGGGCACCCACGTGACATCACTAGACACGTCATCATCAACGTCACCTTCCCCACCGCTATAAGTAGAGTAGGCAGCAACACCGGGGACCAACCTCCTCCTTGGGCTGATCTGGGTACTGGCGTCAGACTGCTGAGTAGCGCTTGTTGCTACCTCCTCTTCCTGATCCAATACCAAGAGTGGCTGCGCATCAGAAATGTCCTCTTGATATGGATCGGAAAATAATTCCAGTGACTCAAGCGGAAGGTATGTGGTGGTGGTGGTGGTGGTCGTGTTGTTGGTGGTAGTGTCTTTGGGGGTGCACATAGCAGAGAGTGAAGAAGAGGGTGCAGATCGAGAGGATGAGGAGGGTGCAGAAGAGTAAGGCTGAGCGAGCCACTCAACCAAGTCTGGTGCATCCTTTAAAGTAATTGAACGCACCTTCTGCAACTTCCCACTTTGGCTCAAGCCTGTTGCTCCTGCCCTACCCCTACCACCCCTGCGGAAGGGCCTGCCTCTTCCTCTGCATGTCATTTTTTAAATGACCCTGTGACAAAACTCTTAGTCCCTATACCGCTGAAGGACTGCTGCAGTATAGGTGAGCGGTCAGCAGTGGTGCACGTCAACCCTATCTATTGTGGACCTATAGCGGTCCTTACAGAACAGCAGACTGTACCGCACTCAAGCCTATGTACCGTAGCACCCTATACCAAGTTACCAGTCCTTATAAGAACTTTTGTGGACCAAGCAGGTTGTGTATTAGTGTTTAGCAGACTGTACGTCAGTCCCTATACCGCTGAAGGACTGCTGCAGTATAGGGCAGCGGTCAGCAGTGGTGCACGTCAACCCTATCTATTGTGGACCGATAGCGGTCCTTACAGAACAGCAGACTGTACCGCACTCAAGCCTATGTACCGTAGCACCCTATACCAAGTTACCAGTCCTTATAAGAACTTTTGTGGACCAAGCAGGTTGTGTATTAGTGTTTAGCAGACTGTACGTCAGTCCCTATACCGCTGAAGGACTGCTGCAGTATAGGGCAGCGGTCAGCAGTGGTGCACGTCAACCCTATCTATTGTGGACCGATAGCGGTCCTTACAGAACAGCAGACTGTACCGCACTCAAGCCTATGTACCGTAGCACCCTATACCAAGTTACCAGTCCTTATAAGAACTTTTGTGGAACAAGCAGGTTGTGTGTTAGTGATTAGCAGACTGTACGTCAGTCCCTATACCGCTGAAGGACTGCTGCAGTATAGGTGAGCGGTCAGCAGTGGTGCACGTCAACCCTATCTATTGTGGACCGATAGCGGTCCTTACAGAACAGCAGACTGTACCGCACTCAAGCCTATGTACCGTAGCACCCTATACCAAGTTACCAGTCCTTATAAGAACTTTTGTGGACCAAGCAGGTTGTGTATTAGTGTTTAGCAGACTGTACGTCAGTCCCTATACCGCTGAAGGACTGCTGCAGTATAGGGCAGCGGTCAGCAGTGGTGCACGTCAACCCTATCTATTGTGGACCGATAGCGGTCCTTACAGAACAGCAGACTGTACCGCACTCAAGCCTATGTACCGTAGCACCCTATACCAAGTTACCAGTCCTTATAAGAACTTTTGTGGAACAAGCAGGTTGTGTGTTAGTGATTAGCAGACTGTACGTCAGTCCCTATACCGCTGAAGGACTGCTGCAGTATAGGGCAGCGGTCAGCAGTGGTGCACGTCAACCCTATCTATTGTGGACCGATAGCGGTCCTTACAGAACAGCAGACTGTACCGCACTCAAGCCTATGTACCGTAGCACCCTATACCAAGTTACCAGTCCTTATAAGAACTTTTGTGGAACAAGTGAGTTGTGAATGTTTAGCAGACTGCAGCAGAAGGGCAGCAGTCAAGTATAATATCCTTTCTATATTTGGAAGAAAGAATATTATACATGTACAAGCCTATTACTGTACCACTGATACCAGTCCTGAAAAGAACCTTTGTGGAACTAATAATAACAGCAAGTCTTTAAAATTACCCTCACTGCCTGACAACACTGCTTCCTTCCTGTCCCTATACAAATTGGCAAAAAAAGAGAACGATTAGTGGTTACTGGAACAGCTCTTTTGTGGACCTTGATAGTAACAGCTAATGATGATGATGATGATGATGATGATGAAAGACTAATCTGGCTGTCCCTGTAGCATACACCGTCCTTTCCCTTTCTCTAAACTAACAAAAGACACTCAGGCTGCTGCAAGAATCAGCAGCACAGCAAACCTATCAACACCTAACACCTATACCAGTCCTGAAAAGAACTTTTGTGTACCAAATAGCTAGTGGTTTATCTCTCCCTACTCCACACAGGAACCTGTCCCTATCTTAACAGAAGAAAGAATGTAAAATGGCCACCGGATCGGGTGTATTTATAGGTTAGGGGGAATGTACAAGTGTCCATGTGCTGTCATGTCTCAATTGGCTGTCCTGTATCACATGATAAACGTGTCACCAAAGGTTAAAGTTCTTGTATACATTAAACACGTAAGTCCGCCGCGGCGAACGACGGAAAAAGGCGTTCGAACGTGCGGACCGCGAATGTCGGAAATTCGCCGCGAAACGACCGCCGGGCGAACCGTTCGGCCATCACTACCCGTTACCCAACCTGATGTGACTTTGCTCATAGCCCAGCTTGACGCAATGGACTTTCCCCAGCAACTGCTAGTTGGAGCGTCTGGAGGTCGCTCCTTTGAGGGGGGGTACTGTCAGGAAAGGTTCCCTCCGCTGGTAATATCAATCATTTGGCATGCAGTACTGCGATCCACCAGCAGGTGTCTCCTGCTGGAATTTTGTAATCTTTGGTCCGCAGTACTGGTGTCCACCAGCGGAGGGATCCTGGCAGTGTGGAGCAAGTATTGCCTTCTACAGTCAGGCGTCACATGACTGACAGCAGCCATCATAAATACCCGGCAGGTGCACACACCTCGCCTTGGTATTGTCCTTGAGCCCTGACCTGCAGCCTGTTTGATACCTGATACCTGATACCTGATACCTGATACCTGATACCTGATACCTGATACCTGATAGCTGATAGCTGATACCTGATCCCTGTCCTGTGTTCCTTATCCCATTTTCTGATCTCCCCGTGTATGACCTTGGCCTGGCTTGTGACTCTGATTCGGGACTGCCCTTGTTTATTTGCTGATCCTCTGTGTATGACCCTGGCCTGCCTATCGTTTACGGTCCTAGCATTTCCCATTTATTGTACTTATCTGTCTGTTGTTGTTTGGGGGTCTTTGTTGGTTGGTTTATTGCACTGTGTGGTTGTATTTATATTATTCACTTTACTTAATAAATCATATTTCACTTATACACGTTTGGGGTTCCTCTGTTGCAGTCCACACAGTTCTGGTCTTATCTGATACGTGACAATGAGAGATTTGTCAGCATAGTTAAGATACTTGCCAATGATGGGACAGGGCGATTTGCGTTCGGCATTAAAGGAGCCCATGCGGTGTGTACGTTCCACTGTGAACAGGCCTGACAGACCCATGGCCTCCGGTAAGCATTTTGAGCAAAATTCTGATAGAGCTGCGGAGGGTAGCGATTCAGGGACGCCTACAAATCGCAAGTTGCTCCATCTGGATATATTTTCCAGATCTTCCAATTTTTGTCCTGCGACTGTTCTGTGGCCTGTGCTTGGTAAAGTTCATCTTCTACCCCAGATAAGCAATGTTCCACATCATTTAATCTAGTGGTATGTTCATTAAGTTGGTCTTTGATCTGTTTCATGCCTGCATTAACTGCCTTTTCCACCAAGGCAGCAATCATGGGGTTAAGGAGGGCTGCCACTGCATGTGCGATGCGGTGAGTGTGGCCATTTTCCCCGGGGGGGTGGTAAGGGTACAGTCCTCTGATGAGGCTGGCAGGTAGATGGTGTAGCTGGCCCTGGGGTGGGTTGGTGGATGAGGTGGTGGGTTGTTGTGAGGGGTTTCCACTCACCTCCATGTCAGTCGTCTGTGAGTCCACTGTGGCATGGTTGTAGGCCGAAGCTGGGGGCTCGATTTGCATCTTGTCCGGCGGGGCCGCCGCGGCCGCGTATGAGCAGGCGTAGTTTTTTTCCAGGAACCCAGTCCATCTGCTGCCGGGGGGCGAGGGGGGCACCCGGAGATGGCAGATGGGAAGTGGGGGACGCTCAGGCCGGTTTTATAGGCCGAGAATAGGGTGCCTGGAGTGGGAGCTGAGGTGAGGCGCAGCTACCTCATGTGGCGCCTAAACTGGAAGTAGAGTTTATATTGGCAGGAAAACCGGTCGTGTGTACGCGGCAGGAGAGTTCCAATGATCGCACTTTCATGTTCAGGTGTTTCCAGCTACATAAGGACTCCAAAATAGCCAGCACTGTGATATTCCAATAGTTCCAGGGTCTGTGCAGCTATCCCTTTAATTCAGACAAGGACTGTAGACAACCAGTACAGAAAAAAACAAAAAACAAGAGCAACCCTAGGGCAATAAACCTCTTTACTGAAACAAAAAAAATAGGAGATATGCCCTTTCTCTCAAAAACCCCCATTTGTCTGAACGTCAGTTCGCTCCCCTCTCCCAATGCACACACACAGGGACAGTCTGAGACTGCATGCAGGACTCCAGCTGATGTTTCGGAGAGAGGGGGTTTTGGAGACAACTGTTTCATATCGGATGGATCCTGGTGGATGTGTGATGCTTATACAACTTAGGATCACATAAGTGGAATATTTTTATTATACTTTCAATAAAGAGGTTGATTGCATTAGGGTTGTGCTTCATTTGTTCCACAACACACATTAAGTACACTGGTGTAATGGTGTCAATTTTTTTTTTTTAATGGGACCCAAACACACATTTTTTATTGACATGTTGCAGTGCAATGCACAGCACTACAATAATGTGGGCTGCACGGTCCAAAAATATTGTATACACTTTTTTTCCTGTACACCACACCCGAATGCATAGTAGAAAGTATAATCTTCCCTTCAGGCAGGATAGGCCTTACAAAGGATCATTGCTTTTTTCAATACCCAGAGCCTCTCAGTCTTCAGCACATTTACAGATGAGGAGGTGGGGATATCTGCAGCACATATGGATGGATTTGCGCTTATAACAAGCCCAGTGTCAGCGCATAGGGTCAGATAAAACCATATGGAAGGAAAAGACAATTGGGAAATACAATAAAAGATTCATGACTGGCTTATAAAAAGTCCATAATGTCTATACACATCCACCTTGAAGGCAGCCCAGTGGTAAGCAGCACTGGAACAACTGAGGAAAAAGCACAGGCGCCAATGTAAGTGTAGTGGGTAAGGTAATTTATTACAAATGTGGATACAGGTACTCACAAGGATAAAAATTCACAAGGCATTGAGCACAAAAGTGCAATAGCATCCATGAAGCTTATGTGTCAGGATGACTTCTGTGGTGTGGCACTCAGAAGAACTGCATGGTAGTTGCAGACGCGTCCTGGATTCTCGGAACGCACATGGAGCCAGTGATGATGTCACTTATGGGAACCAGTGATAGAACAGGTGACACATTTGCCGGAACATACGTTCTTCTTAAGGGCTAGCTGATGCCATTTTGGATGAGGGCTTATGCCGCTGCTGATGGATCTTAAAGTCCCGCGGCTTTAGAAACACATAAATTACAATTGCTAAGGAGGTGAAACTGGTCTATATCATGGTAGACATTATATGGGACTGTATGAACAGATTCAAAACTGTATAGTTATCTGGCAAAATATGCAATGAGGAGGATACAAGACAATAAATGGGTGAAGTAGAAATGGATGCAAATAGACATAGAGTTATGGATGCAATTGAACATAAAGAAAATTACAATGTAAAGAAATGAGAATGCAAATGATACAAATGAAAATAAAAATAAGAATGATAATCATAGTAACGAAAATAAAAATAGAAAATAATAAGAAGAAGAAGAATAATAATGAAAACAAAAATAAACATAAATAAAAGTAGAAATAAAAATAAAAATAAGCAAAACCAAACAAAGATATGGAATGGAGACTACTGTGCTATGATTGTATAAATCAAGTACAGTATATACTCATGAACCTTTTTACACTAATAATTAAAATTAGTGTTTTTATTATTTTTTGAATTATATATGCTAAAAAATAAATGTAGCATGTAAACATTTCACCCACTGCCAAAAGGATTTTAAGGTCAACGGTAAAACTTCAGATCCTTATTTTTTTTTAATTGTTCCACAGAATTTGTGCTATATTGCCTTATTTGTCCCTGTGGTCTACATTATGTTGGGCGAACCATCCATACTCTGAGGAAAAGAGTTGGGGAGCACCGTCATTTTGTAGAGGGATGAGAATATAAACACAGTGTGCCTATACATTTTTTTAAATATCATAAATATCTCACGGTGTGGGTCAGAGAGTCCATTCTCAGCACATTTCCACTGGCAGAGTATTTTAAATGTCTCTGTCAGAGAGAAATATTTTGTATTTATCCCTTGGATTCTCTCACGTCCAGAGGCCTTAATGAGGAAATAGAGGTCAACTGTCTAATCTGATCCGATATCTGGTCAAATCCCTCATTGCATTTTGCTTTGGTTCTTTTTATATACCCCCTGATTTCTTCCCCCCATTTGAGTGTATGTGTGTATTTCCTTTCACACATGTTAGTGTGTGTATGTATGTATATATATAATTTTATATAGTCCATTGACACCAGTTTAACATGTATGTGTATGTATATGTGGATGTGCATGCATTTACATGTGTATATGTATATATTTTTAATTTTAGTTTTGCAATATTATTAATTATTATTACACAAAAAAAAATTAAATTTACCATTTTTCATTCAGGGCTCATTTGTTCAGTTTTTTACACAGTTTGGGCCCTTAAGATCTTCACCAACTAAAGTAAATACCAATATAGTGTAAAATTTAGTATAGTGTTACAGCCATCCTACATGTAACATTAGAGTGATTTTTTTTAAAATATATATACAGTATACATGTTTTACAGTGTAAAAAGGTTCATGAGTATATATACTCCATTTATATTCTATATCTTTGTTTGGTTTTGTTTATGTTTGTTTTTATTTTTATTTCTACTTGTATTTCTGTTATTATTATTATTATTATTGTTGTTGTTTTTCATTTTTATTTTCGTTATTATGGTTGTCATTCTTTTTTTTATTTTCATTTGAATATTTATTTTTATTCTCATTTCTTTACATTATAATTTTCTTTATGTTCAATTGCATCCATAACTCTATGTCTATTTGCATCAATTTCTACTTCATCCATCTATTGTCTTGTATCCCCCTTATTGCATATTTTGCCAGATAACTATACAGTTTTGAATCTGTTCATACAGTCCCAGATAATATCTACCATGATATAGACAAGTTCCACCTCCATAGCCATTGTTATTTATGTGTTTCTAAATCTGCTTTAACCACTTGCCGCCTGCCATATAGCAAAATGACAGCGCCAAAATGGTTTCTATATCCTGACCAGACATCATATGACATCGCCAGTATATCAAACTGCTGCGTGCCCCCGGGGGCGTGCATCACGGCGATCGTTGTTGCTGTGTGTCAGTCTGACACACTGCAACACCAATCTAGGTAAAGAGTCTCTGACAGATGCGAGTAGAGGACAGCTGACCGGCTGCTCCTCTGACGGGGGTTCTGTGCTGATTATCAGCTCAGCCCCCCCAAGGATGCCCACACTGGACCACCAGGGACACCACCAGGATCACCAGGGATGTCACCACCAGGTATGCCACCAGGAATGCCAATCAGTGCCCACAATGGATGCCAATCAGTGCCCACAATAGATGCCAATCAGTGCCCACAATGGGCATCACTAATTGGCAGGCATTATTGTTTGGCACTGATTGGCATCCATCAGTACCAGTACCATCTTTGACGCCTATCAGTGTCCATCCATGCCACATATCAGTACCCATCCATGCCACCTATCAGTGCCCATCAGTGCCGCCTATGTGTAACCATCAGTGCTGCATATCAGTGCCGTATATTAGTGCCCATCATCAGTGCCCATCAGTGGCACCTCATTGGTGCCACCTCATTGGTGCCAATCAGTGCTGCCTTATCAGTGTAGCCCAATCAGTGCCCATCAGTGAATGAGAATACTTACTTTTTTACAAAGGTTTGTAACAGAGACAAAAAAAAAAATCTGTCTTTTTATTATGCTCCTTCACTGCCAGTGTCATTTACACAGGAATCAATTCATTTAAAAAGCAATGATTGCTGTATAAATGACAATTGTCCCAAAAATGTGTCAAAAATGTCCGATGTGTCCGCCATAATGTCGTAGTCACAATAAAAATCGCTGATAGCCACCATTACTAGTAAAAAAAATAATAATAAAATTGCTATAAAACTATCCCCTATTTTGTAAACGCTAATCTTTAATTGAGATTTTTTTTACCAAAAATATTTATAAGAATACGTATCGGCCTAAACTGAGGAAAAAAAAAGTTTTTTTATATATTTTTGGGGGATATTTATTATAGCAAAAAGTAAAAAATATTGAATTTTTTTTAAAATTGTCGCTCTATTTTTGTTTATAGCACAAAAAATAAAAACCGCAGAGGTGATCAAATACCACCAAAAGAAATCTCTATTTGTGGGAAAAAAAGGACGGCAATTTTGTTTGGGAGCCACGTCGCAGGACCGCGCAATTGTCATTTAAATTAACGCAGTGCTGAATCGCAAAAAGGGGCCTGGTCCTTTGGATGCAAATTGGTCCAGGGTTTAAGTGGTTAATAGGCTCCCTGTGCGTTCCAGGACTCCAGAAAGTGTCAACAACCACCTACATGGTCCTTCTGAATGCCACGCTGCAGAAGCCATCCTGACAGACAAGTCTTATGGACTCTATTTCACGTTTGTGCTCAATGCCTTGTGACCATTTATCCTTGTGAGTACCTGTAACCACATTTGTAATAAGTTACCTTACCCACTTCCCTTAGGGCTAGTTTACACTTGCTTCAAAACATGGCTTTGGACACGCTTTGTTAAAGCTCTCTCAGTGCCAGTCAAAGCCCCTGTCACTAAATAAAATAATTAGCTTACAGTCCTGTTTACACCTTGCTTTTGCTTGGTGCCAAGATGAGGCTTTGGAGGGGCTTTGATGGGGCTTTGGTGGGGCTTCAAGCAAACTTTGCCATAGACTTCTATGGAGGCTTTGAAGATGCTTTGAAGCACCACTAAAGCTACATGGGGTATCATTTTTGAAGCAAAGCCAATGCAAAGCAAAGCAAAAGCAAAGTGTAAACAGGACTGTAAGCTAACCATTTTATTTAGTGGCAGGAGCTTTGACTAGCATTCAGAGAGCTTTAACAAAGCCTGTCTGAGGCCTTGTTTTGAAACAAGTGTAAACTAGCCTCTTCCTTAGGGGTTATCTGAGGCTCCTATCTTCCTCTAATCAGAATGAAGCTCCGTACCTATCTTCACTTCCCAATTAAGTACACCATCATGATTTATTGTATTAAAGGCTTTGTCTACACAGCATGCCTGTCCCCAAAGGTGGCAATGAAATATCATGGGAACTTATAGGCTTCCCCAGAGATGGTAGAGGACACACTAGTCCTTTACTGGTTTCTTCTCGGTACCATCATCAAGGTGACAGTCACATGACCATTTTGTTGACATTCTCTTACAGGAAAATAACTAACAGGCACAAGTAGAAATCTCACATTCACCCCAAAAAGGATAACAGCATAAAATTGGTACCTAACCTGTCCTACATTCTTATATTTCCTTTCCTCTTTATTTTTTATTTTTTTCACTCCCTGTGGCTGAACAGAGTGGCAGAAGAACAAAAAAAAGGTAAGTATATGGGTCTGCGGAGGTATGAATTAAACCCAACCTGTTTCTTTGCCTTGTACGGGCAAAGCTAAGATTTACTTTATGACCCTTTTTTTTAGGTTGACATAAGCCTTCTTTATTCAAGAGATGGTTCATGTTTGCAAAGCAGACTTCTGCAAAAGACTGCATGTCATCTCCTAATGAATAATGAGCTGGGTGTGTAGCTTTCCTCTGCCAAGTGTAAAAAATGTGCTATGTAGACAGTATCTTGAATAGGAATACATACAAATAGATATGGATAGTTGTCTTGTAAATCCAGGGCAATTTCGGGGAATAGAAGTTAAGTCCAAACTGGCTTATTTACATAATCAGGCTCTCTGGACTCTTCCTCCATATAGAACTGCAGAGAAGTTTTCATAATATAAGGATTACAACTTTCAGCCTAGGCAATATGATAATCAGGAAAAGATTCCCCAAGGTTCATCTGACTGTAGTGCAGTATGCATCATGCATGCATCAAGAAAGAGAAAGATCTCCGGGTGCTTCTTTCTGGACCCTGCTTATGCTCAGAGCATACACACATGGAGTACAAGAATCTACAGAGCACTTTCATTTGTACTAAAAGTAAAGGTGTAAAGACAATTAGACAACAGGGAGTATTCAAATATTACAATGTCTTTAAAAAAACTTCCTTAAGATGATATTGTGCTGAAGACTATAGGTTATATTTTCATGCTGAAAAATATACTTTACATAAAAATATTTCAACAATCACTATTGCAATGCAAAGATCCTGCTGTTCAAAGTCTCAATAAGAAATAAAGGTACACTGATTATAAGCAATAATTAGCACAAGCAGTAGTAAACAAACTAATATATGTAGGTACAGTACATGGCATAGAATACACCCATGTATGCTGCTTATTCTCGCATATTTAGAAATCTGGCTTTGGAGGTGCATTGCAGAAAGGTGCATAATAATATAAACAAGCCACAAACTTTCTTTTGGTAGTATTTGATCACCACAGCATTGATCACCACAGGAAAATCCACTTTGTACTACAAGTGCACTTTTAAGTGCACTTGGAAGTAAAATCACTGAAGATCCCAGGGGGACATGCAAGAAAAATAAAAAACAGCATTTTTGCTTGCACATGATTGGATTATAAAACCCACTCATTTCAGATCTACTCCTTAGATTTAGAGCTACTGCACTTATAAGTGCACTTTTAGTGGACTTTCAAGTGCACTTGCAGTGTAAAGTGGATTTGCCTTTCGTAAATAATCCCCGAACCTTATAACATCTACAAACTATGGGATATATTAATGGAATTTTTTATTAAAATTTTTGTTAAACTAGTAATTGCAGTGATTAGCAACTTATAGCGGGACTATTACAGTGGACAATCAGACACTTTTGCCACTTTGTGGGAACCAGTGACACTAATACAGTGATCAGTGCTAAAAATATCACTGTCACTGTACTAATGACACTGGCTGGTAAGGGTTTAAACACCTATGACAATTAAAGCGTTAACTGCGTGCCTAGCCAGTGTTTTTGTGTACTGTGTAGAGATGGGCCAAACACCCCTCGGTTCGATTCGCACCAGAACTATCAAACTATCAAAAATTTGGACCTGAACTCCAAACCCCATTAAGGTCTAAGGGACCCCAATGTGAAAAATCAAAAGTGCCCATTTTGAAGGCTTATATGCAAGTTATTGGCCATGGCCATTGGCTATGGGGGCCTAGGTGCTACCCTGAGGGACATGTATCAATGCAAAACACGTTTTTTTTTTTAAAGATTGTTTTTAAAGGAGCAGCAATTTTAATGATGCTTAACCACTTGCCGACCGCCGCACGACGATATACGTCGGCAGAATGGCACGGGCAGGCATAAGGGCGTATATATAAGTCCCTGCCTTCCCGCGGGTGGGGGGCCTGATCGGGCCCCCCCCGGTGCCTGCGGCGGTCGGCATTCGTTCGGGAGCGATCCCGGACGAGGGGACGGCCATTCATTCATGGCCACCCCCTCGCGATCGCTCCCGACGAATGAAAATCCTCCGTGACATCACTTCCTCTCCTGTAATGTAAACACAGGAGAGGAAGTGATGTATTCTCTCCTCCGTGTCGGTATTTTTCGTTCCGGCACCGAGGAGAGAGCATCGGTGAGTTGCACCAACACACCACACATACAGTAGAACATGCCAGGCACACTCACACCCCCCCTTTACCCCCCGATTACCCCCCCAATTACCCCTGCCCCCCCAGTCACAGTGACACCAATTGCATTTATTTATTTTTTTGCATTGGTGTCATTTGTGACTGTAATAACTGTTAGGGCAGTTAGGGTTAGCCCCCTTTAGTTCTAATGTACCCCCCTAACCCCCCCAATAAAGGTTTAACCCCGTGATCACCCCCCGTCGCCAGTGTCACTAAGGCTGGGTTCACATTGCAGCGGTTTATGAGAACGGATGTGATTCGCACCGCACTGCAGTGCAAATCACATCCGATCTCTGTGCGATTCGAGTTCAGCCATACCGATAGTATGGCTGAATTCGCATCACACCCGCCGCACCCGCCGCAAATTCGCACGGGACCCTTTTTTTGTTCCGCAGCAGAATCGGATCGCATGGGTGTTCACACCATGCGATCCGAGTTTGCAGATTGCACTGCGATATGCGAACTGATCTGGGGGTGTCATTAACATTTCACTGACACTCCCAGCAGTTCGCATAGGGCAGTGTGAACTGCCGCCGGGAGGCATGCGATGCGGGAACCCGCCGCGGATTCGTGGCGTTCCCGCATCGCTCCAGTGTGAACCCAGCCTAATAAGCGGTCATTTTTCTGATCGCTGTATTAGTGTCACAGGTGACGCTAGTTAGTTAGGCAGGTAGGTATTTAGGTTCGCCGCAACTTTTTATAGCGCCAGGGACCCCCATATACTACTACCCCTGATTGCCCCCTAGTTAACCCTTTCACCAGTGATCACCATATAACTGTTACAGGTGACGCTGGTTGGTTAGTTATTTTTTTATAGTTTCAGGGCACCCGCCATTTATTACCTAATAAAGGTTTAACCCCTTGATCACCCGGCGGGTGTCATTTGTGACTGTAATAACTGTTAGGGCAGTTAGGGTTAGCCCCCTTTAGTTCTAAGGTACCCCCCTAACCCCCCAATAAAGGTTTAACCCCGTGATCACCCCCCGTCGCCAGTGTCACTAAGGCTGGGTTCACATTGCAGCGGTTTGAGAACGGATGTGATTCGCACCGCACTGCAGTGCAAATCACATCCGATCTCTGTGCGATTCGAGTTCAGCCATACAGATAGTATGGCTGAATTCGTGTCGCACCCGCCGCACCCGCCGCAAACTCGCACGGGACCCTTTTTTTGGTCCGCAGCAGAATCGGATCGCATGGGTGTTCACACCATGCGATCCGAGTTTGCAGATCGCACTGCGATATGCGAACTGATCTGGGGGTGTCATTAACATTTCACTGACACTCCCAGCAGTTCGCATAGGGCAGTGTGAACTGCCGCCGGGAGGCATGCGATGCGGGAACCCGCCGCGGATTCGTGGCGTTCCTGCATCGCTCCAGTGTGAACCCAGCCTAATAAGCGATAATTTTTCTGATCGCTGTATTAGTGTCACAGGTGACGCTAGTTAGGCAGGTAGGTATTTAGGTTCGCCGCAGCTTTTTATAGTGCCAGGGACCCCCATATACTACCGCATAAAGCCCCCTGATTGCCCCCTAGTTAACCCTTTCACCAGTGATCACCATATAACGGTTACAGGTGACGCTGGTTGGTTAGTTATTTTTTTATAGTTTCAGGGCACCCGCCATTTATTACCTAGTCCCACTAGTGTACCCCTAAATTTAGGGGTGTCTACTTTCCAAAATGGGGTCATTTGGGGGGGGTTTGTGCCATCTTGGCATTTTATGGCCTTCAAAACTGTAACGCCCTTAGAAAGCCTGAAGGCGGGGCTTGGTTTTCGGGGCCCTGTATGCGGCTAGCCTCCCAAAAAGTCCCACATATGTGGTATCCACGTACTCAGGAGAAGCAGCAGAATTTATTTTGGGGTGTCATTTCACATATGCCCATGGCATGCGTGAGCAATATATCATTTAGTGACAACTTTGTGAAAAAAATAAATAAAAAAAAAGTTTGTAATTTTCCCGCAACTTGGGGCAAAATATAAAATATTCCATGGACTCAACATGCCTCTCAGCAAATAGCTTGGGGTGTCTACTTTCTAAAATGGGGTCATTTGTGGGGGTTTTGTGCCATCTTGGCATTTTATGGCCTTCAAAACTGTAATAGGTAGTGAGGAGTGAAGTCAAATATTTACGCCCTTAGAAAACCTGAAGGCGGTTCTTGGCTTTTGGGGCCCCGTACGCGGCTAGGCTCCCAAAAAATCCCACAAATGTGGTTTCCCCGTACTCAGGAGAAGCAGCAGAATTTATTTTGGGGTGTCATTTCACATATGCCCATGGCATGTGTGAGCAATATATCATTTAGTGACAACTTTGTGAAAAAAAAATAAAAAAAAATTAAAGTTTGTAATTTTCCCGCAACTTGTGGCAAAATATAAAATATTCCATGGACTCAACATGCCTCTCAGCAAATATCTTGGGGTGTCTACTTTCTAAAATGGGGTCATTTGTGGGGGTTTTGTGCCATCTTGGCATTTTATGGCCTTCAAAACTGTAATAGGTAGTGAGGAGTGAAGTCAAATATTTACGCCCTTAGAAAACCTGAAGGCGGTTCTTGGCTTTCGGGGCCCCGTACGCGGCTAGGCTCCCAAAAAATCCCACAAATGTGGTATCCCCGTACTCAGGAGAAGCAGCAGAATTTATTTTGGGGTGTCATTTCACATATGCCCATGGCATGTGTGAGCAATATATTATTTAGTGACAACTTTGTGAAAAAAAACTAAAAAAAAATTAAAGTTTGTAATTTTTCCGCAACTTGTGGCAAAATATAAAATATTCCATGGACTCAACATGCCTCTCAGCAAATATCTTGGGGTGTCTACTTTCTAAAATGGGGTCATTTGTGGGGGTTTTGTGCCATCTTGGCATTTTATGGCCTTCAAAACTGTAATAGGTAGTGAGGAGTGAAGTCAAATATTTACGCCCTTAGAAAACCTGAAGGCGGTTCTTGGCTTTCGGGGCCCCGTACGCGGCTAGGCTCCCAAAAAATCCCACACGTGTGGTATCCCCGTACTCAGGAGAAGCAGCAGAATTTATTTTGGGGTGTCATTTCACATATGCCCATGGCATGTGTGAGCAATATATCATTTAGTGACAACTTTGTGTAAAAAAAAAAAAAATATTTTTTTTTGTCATTATTCAATCGCTTGAGGCAAAAAAATAAAATATTCAATGGGCTCAACATGCCACTTATAAATTTCCTTAGGGGGTCTACTTTCCAAAATGGGGTCATTTGGGGGGGTTTTGTACTGCCCTGTCATTTTAGCACCTCAAGAAATGAGATAGGCAGTCGTAAACTAAAAGCTGCGTAAATTCCAGAAAACGTACCTTAGTTTGTAGATGTGACAACTTTTGAGCAAACCAATAAATATACAATTATTGACTTTTTTTTTACCAAAGACATGTGGCTGAATACATTTTGGCCTAAATGTATGACTAAAATTGAGTTTATTGGATTTTTCTAATAGCAAAAAGTAGAAAATATCATTTTTTTTCAAAATTTGCGGTCTTTTTCCATTTATATCGCAAAAAATAAAAATTGCAGAGGCAATCAAATACCATCAAAAGAAAGCTCTATTTGTGGGAAGAAAAGGACGCAAATTTTGTTTGGGTACAACATTGCATGACCGCGCAATTACCAGTTAAAGCAGCGCAGTGCCAAATTGTAAAAAGACCTCTGGTCATTTACCAGCAAAATGGTCCGGTCTGAAAGTGGTTAAAGTGAAACGATAAAAATGAAAAAGTCCGGTAAATACAGTGCCTGGGTGGTCCCCTTAGACTGCCTGTAAAGTGGCACATATGTACCATGTACAGAACCTACTGCAGCAAACTGACATTTCTAAATACAATAACATTGTCGGCAATAGAAAAATCTGATAAAAAAACAGTGGAGCCCCCCCCCATACTGAGGGCATGTGACCTGATATGGTTCAGGAGGGGGATTGCTTGCGTACTTTAAAAAAAAAATTGACATGGGGTTCCTTTTAAAATCCATAGCAGACCGGAAAGGCTTGGAATGGATTGGTGAGGGGGCACGCTGTTTATTTTCTTTATTTTTTAATATTGCCGGAAATGTTTTTTTTTTTATTCAACTGTCAGTGGGGAAGCCCATTGACAACTAATGACTCATCGGTTGTTAAGGACACAGCAGCCAGCCCCTTTCTTAACAACCAGCTTACACTGTGCCATGATTGGGCAAAGCTTTGCCAACCAGGGCTTTAATGCACTGCGCAGCGTGCAGTGCATTGTGGGACATTTGACGCGTGAACGACACGCCAAGGGCCCGGCAAATTTAGGTGTTCGCCGAATGGGCGAAAAGGCGATGTACTGTGTTAAGTGCTTTTACTAATTCAAAGCAGGGAAAAAAATCCATTCTTTCCCCCCTGTCAGATCTGCCTTGTTTACATAAGCAAATCTCAGTTCTGTGTGTATTACAGATGATCAGCATGTGCCATGGCTTTTGTTGTGAATAATCACAGAAGCAGCCCAGCAAGTGCTAAATTTGGTCTGGTTATGCGATCATGCAGCTCTGGCTCCCCTGTGTAAGAGAGTGCAATGGCTGTGAATTCCAGTAGCTGTGGCATCACCCATAGACTAATGTGGCCCAGCCATTGTCAGTCCATCCTCCTTTCCCCTGCAGCAGCAGCCCTTTGACAAGTTGGAGCTCCAGACACAAAACACAAAAACTATTTCCAAACTTTTATTTATATAGATCATTTGTTTAGCTCATTACATGAAAGTAAGGTTAATAAAATAACATTATATTACAGTTTAATTTTACTAAAATTAGTTGATTCAAAAATGAATACACCCCACAACCAAAACTATTATATTTAGTATTTTGTATGACCTTCAAGATTTGTAAGGACAGCACCATGTCTTCTAGGCATGGAATGAACAGGTTGGCAACATATTGAAACATCTGTCTTTTTCCTTTCTTCTTTTAGAGCCTGGATGCTGGATGGAGAGTGATGTTCAACTTGTCTTTTCGGAATTCCCAATAGGTGTTTCCTGTTTGGGTTCAGATTGAGAGACATACTTGGTCACTGAATCATTTTTACCTGCTCTTCTTTCGAAATGCAACAGCGGCCTTAGATGTGTGTTTTGCAATA
The DNA here is from genome assembly GCF_037356315.1 of Lithobates pipiens. Taxonomy (NCBI): domain Eukaryota; kingdom Metazoa; phylum Chordata; class Amphibia; order Anura; family Ranidae; genus Lithobates; species Lithobates pipiens. The sequence goes on from NW_027507764.1 coordinate 476,030,944, forward strand.
GTGCATGACAACCAAGGGCACAGAGTGATGGTAGCATATTCTCTTTCAATATAGAGCAGTACATCTGTGAATTCATGATACCATCAATGAAATACAGCTCCCCGACACCAACAGCACTCATGCAGCCCCACAGAAGGACACTGCCACCACCATGTTGCACTGTAGGCACTATTAAGGATGAGCCGAACGCCCCCTGGTTCGATTCGCACCAGAACATGTAAACAGGCAAAAAACTCGGACGAACACATGAAAACCATTAAAGTCTATGGGTCACGAACATGAAAAATCAAAAATGCTAATTTTAAAGGCTTTTATGCAAGTTATTGCCATAAAAATGTTTGGGGACCCGGGTCCTGCCCCAGGGGACATGTATCAATGCAATTTTTTTTTAAACTGTCTTTTTTTCAGGAGCAGTGTCTATTACCAGGCCCTTTTGGATCTGGTATAAATGTTAAGGGGAACCCCGAACCAAAAAAATTTAAAAAATTGCGTGGGGGTCCCCCCAAAATCCCTTCAGGTCTGTTATGGAAATTAAGGGGAACCCTGCACCAAAATAAGAAAAAGTTGTAGGGGTCCCCCCAAAATTCATACCAGACCCTTATCCAAGCATATAACCTGGCAAGCAGCAGGAAAAGGGGGTGAGAGAGTGCCTCCCTGAACCGTACCAGGCCACATGCCTTTAACATGGGGAGGGTGCTTTGAGGTCTGACAGCTATATAACAGCTGTCACCAAGAAGAAGCGTCACTCAGCGGAAAGCAGAACTGTTGTGGCTTTTCTTTTCTTTTTGTTTCCATGAATTTATCGTAAATTCATGGACCGAAAAAGAAAAAAAAAGCCGCAACAGTTCCGCCTCCTGCTGAGTGACACTTCTTCTTGGTGACAGCTGTTATATAGTTGAGGGTGGGGCCACCCAGGGACATAAATGGGTGACCCCACCCCCTCTTATGCCACAGGGTACCCCATTACCAATTCACATAGGGGCAGGGATCTGGGGGTCCCCTTGTTAAAGGGGGCTTCCAGATTCTGATAAGCACCCCGCCTGCATACCCCCACAACCACTGGGCAAGGGTTGTGGGGATGAGGCCTTTGTCCCCATCAACATGGGGGCAAGATGCTTTGGGGTCAGACCCCCAAAGCACCCTCCCCATGTGGCCTTGATTGGTTCAGGAGGGGGGGTTCTCTCCTGTCCCCCTTCTTTTCCTGTGGCCTGCCAGGTTGCGTGCTTGGATAAGGGTCTGGTATGGATTTTGGGGGCACCCCTACGCCTTTTTTTTATTTGGTGCAGGGTTCCCCTTAATTTCCATACCAGACCTGCAGGGCCTGATATGGATTTTGGGGGGATCCCCACGCAATTTTTTTTAATTTTTGGTTCGGGGTTCCCTTTAATATTCATACCAGATCCAAAGGGCCTGGTAATGGACTGGGGGAAACCCATGCCATTTTTTTAAATGACTTATGTTGCCGAGACTCGACAATTCATTACAGCGATCAATTTTAAATGACAATTTTTCCTTTTCCTTTTACCCCCCCCGGCATAATATTTAAAGGAATATTACATTTTTATTGTTTCACTTAAAGCGTTAAGAAAATCACTGCTCCTGAAAAAAATCAGAAGACACTCCTGTTTAGGTGTCAACTTCCATGGATGGCCTGGACGTCCCTGTGAGATGGTTGCAGTTCCATCTTTGTTAAATATTTGTATCACTTTTGCACAGTATTCTGACTAATAAGTAAAGCTTTGCTGATCTTCTTGTAGCTTTCACCTTTCTTGTGTAAAAAAAAATGATTTTCTTTCTCAGGCCTTGTGACATTTCTTTTCCATGTGGTACCATTGCTCAAATGGCTCAAACTTGTCTTGCATACACGTGGTCACACAAATGTTGTCGGAAATTCAGAACGTCAAGAAAGCGGTAACGTACAACATCTACAACGGGACTATAAAAAGGAAGTTTGATAGCCAGTGCAGCCCCTTCTGCTTGATTCTGAGCATGCATGGACTTTTGTGCGTTGGACTTGTGTACACACGATCGGACTTTAATTTGCTGTCGGAAAATTTGAGAACCTGCTCTCAAACATTTGTGTGTGGAAATTCTGACAGCAAATGTTCGATGGAGCATACACACAGTCGGACTTTCCAACAACAAGCTCACATTGAATATTTCCCGCCGGAAATGCCGATCATGCAGCATTAGACTTTCATTGTTGTGTATTCAATTTTGCAACATGGTCTTGAATGAATTTCTAAGGAAAAATACTTTTTTGTGTGTAAAAATTAACAAATCTTGGTTGCAATCAATCTCCCGCACTTGTATGCCATGTCCTTAAAGCTGTTTGTGTGGTTGGGAGATTCAACCTCTCTATTCATCCCTGAAGTAGAAGGTGATGGAAAAGCCAAAACTTTATGGTTGCAAAAAAGACACGTGGTAAGGGAAGATCCACCAGTGGACTACCTGTTCTGGTTACAACTTTCTGGGGGAAAAGATGATTTCTCCTCACTTTGGAGATAATTTCCTTCCATTCCCTGTTAAGTCTCCAGGTCAGTATTGAGGAGAAAGCTACTCAATGAGACACAAAGTAGAAAACACTGATTAAGATATTAAAGCTCAGTCATTTTTTTCAACTTTCCTTTAACTATCTATTAAATATTCTGCCCTTGTTGTTTTAACTTTGGATAGTACAAAAACACAGAAAAGTTTCCCCAGGGGTTTTTTAGCAGCAGAGAGTTGGTATGAAAATAGTTGATGTAAAAAAATAATTTATTTGACAGACAATAGTAATTCCAAATGAACAATAATACATCATCCATATAGGTAGTGCGACAAATACAAACATGGAACATCACTCATAGCAAAAGACTCTATGTACAAGCATGGTTTGCCAATTGTATTCGTAACATATGTATCCACATGAAAAACCCCGATGCATTTCGACCCTTGCGATTTCCGGTCTCTTCAGGGGGATTTATATTCTAGGGGAATGTCAAAATATCTAATTAAAGACTTTGGACAATATAAAAATATATATAAGTATAATATTTCAAATTAAGCAAAAATATGTCTCCATGCATATAGAGATATAGTTACCAATGGGTGTATGAGGACATGAGGACGTGTCGCATGAACCGGCATTGCAGGATTATAGCCATCCAGTGATCCCATCGCTGCCACATGTTCCCCTCGCGCCCTCTGGGTGGGTGCATAGTCCACTGAGCTTACAGGGGGCCATGTTATGGGACCCAGAGAGGATGGGGGGTAAAACACCTGCAGATGGACATGCAAAAAACTTTTTATAGGTCATCATTGAATGTTAGAGGGAGTATATAGAAGTGCTAGGCAGTTATAGGCTAATTACTTGGTAATTAATGAATTCATATTGTAAAGGAATTAAACTAGTTATATATAACATGGCGTAGTTTCTTCATTAGTTATATTAATTGTAAGAGGGATTGGCTGACAGTGAGAAAAGATGGGTGAGGGATAGGGTGTGGAGATGTGGTGGGTGAGGTGAAAAATGCATGATGTGAGGTGCACTGAGGATAGGGCAAAAGGGGTGTTAAAGTGAAAACAAAACCAAACAACTGAAAAAGAAAAACTGAAACAACAAAATTAAAAGTGTGAAAAGAATGATGCATGCGTGTATGTGTGTGTGAGAAAGTAAAGAAAAAGGTGGACAATTGAATAGTGAAAGTGAGAAGGATCAAGGTGCCAGGCATGAGAGATATGACACTGAATGCTGTCTGCATAAAGTGAGGGAATAAGATTGGGATTATGTTACTAAGAAACAATATTGTGTAGGTTAAATAGTAATGTTACTAAATGAACGGGTATCACATAAGTACAAGGATTACCCAGTCATAATCATTCCAAAAGCTACACTTACCAAGCACTCCATCAGTCTTGTATAGGTGTATGACAGCACTACCAGGGAACGCCTCAGGATCTCCTGGGAGCTGTGGAATTTTTAAAGTATCTGCATGATTTGTCCATTGTCTGCAGGTGTAGGACCCCACCCAATCCACCCTCCCACAGGTCTACAACACCAAAAGGGCGTCGTCCGCATGGTCCCCTCGGCGTTCCGGAAGGCATAAGCCCTGGCCTAAACCATCGCCTCCGACGCAAAAGCGTGACGTCTGACAGTCCGGTGGCGATCACGGAATGCCGCCGGCACGGAGAAAGCCCCCCACAGTGGCCCAAAAGGGACTCAACAATTAATATAACTAATGAAGAAACTACGCCATGTTATATATAACTAGTTTAATTCCTTTACAATATGAATTCATTAATTACCAAGTAATTAGCCTATAACTGCCTAGCACTTCTATATACTCCCTCTAACATTCAATGATGACCTATAAAAAGTTTTTTGCATGTCCATCTGCAGGTGTTTTACCCCCCATCCTCTCTGGGTCCCATAACATGGCCCCCTGTAAGCTCAGTGGACTATGCACCCACCCAGAGGGCGCGAGGGGAACATGTGGCAGCGATGGGATCACTGGATGGCTATAATCCTGCAATGCCAGTTCATGCGACACGTCCTCATGTCCTCATACACCCATTGGTAACTATATCTCTATATGCATGGAGACATATTTTTGCTTAATTTGAAATATTATACTTATATATATTTTTATATTGTCCAAAGTCTTTAATTAGATATTTTGACATTCCCCTAGAATATAAATCCCCCTGAAGAGACCGGAAATCGCAAGGGTCGAAATGCATCGGGGTTTTTCATGTGGATACATATGTTACGAATACAATTGGCAAACAATGCTTGTACATAGAGTCTTTTGCTATGAGTGATGTTCCATGTTTGTATTTGTCGCACTACCTATATGGATGATGTATTATTGTTCATTTGGAATTACTATTGTCTGTCAAATAAATTATTTTTTTACATCAACTATTTTCATACCAACTCTCTGCTGCTAAAAAACCCCTGGGGAAACTTTTCTGTGTTTTTGTTGTATACTTATGGGTTATGCAGCTTTGGGGGGCTCCCTCATTGTGTTATTTTTCCTTTTTACATAACTTTGGATAGTAAAACATTTTGTTTCTGCCAGGAAATACCTTACACAAACCAATTCCTGTTTCTTGTCTGGTCATTAGCCTAGGCTTATGAGATCATGTACAGCTCCCTCTCTCACTCTTGTGAGAGCTTGCCAGGAAGGGAGGAGGGTTGAGTCATAAGAGCGCCAAAGAGAGCTACAGGGCTGTAGAGCTGGAGGTGTGCCTCTGTATGTCTGTGTAAATCCAGGTAGCAGCTTCAGCTGCTCACAGTTACAATGGTTGCAGCCAGACTCCGTGGAGGGATATTTCTGCAGCATATTTGTCAAGTACACGATCACAGTATATATAAAATAAAATGCAAAGTGGTTTGAGGAAAGCTTCAGAATGGCAAAGATGTTTTTATTACACATTATGTGAGCAGACTGCAGTTCCTAGCTATTCCCTACTATCTTAAATAAAATAAAATAAAACATTTTGGCTAAAGATATAGTTTTGAAATAGAATTATTTTATTAATAGCAACAAAGTGTTTTTTTTACAGAGACCAAAATGTAAAAAAGAAACATTATGGAGGGAAATAAAAAAAACAAAAAAAAACATGTTGGTCATATAGTTACAATAATACTACAGGAAGAGTGCAGCAATAAATATGCTTCAAAATGACAAAACATTGCATCATATACATAGATTGAAACAGCAAATGTACAGTATCTCATGACAGTGAGTACACCCCTCACATATTTGTAAACATTTTATTATACCTGTTCATGTGACAACTCTAAAGAAATTATACTTTGCTACAATGTAATGTAGTGAGTGTACAGCTTGTACACCCCTAAGTGAAAATGTCCAAACTGGGCCCAATTAGTAATTTTCCCTCCACTGTGTCATGTGACTTAGTGTTACAAGGTCTCTCTGAATGGGGAGCAGGTGTGTTAAATTTGGTGTTATATCTCTCACTCTCTCATACTGGCCACTGGAAGTTCAACATGGGGCCTCATAGCAAAGAACTCTCTGAGGATCTGAAAAAAGGAATTGTTGCTCTACATAAAGATGGCCTAGGCTATAAGAAGATTGCCAAGACCCTGAAACTAAGCTGCAGCACGGTGGCCAAGGCCATACAGACATTTAACAGGACAGGTTCCACTCAGAACAGGCCTTGCCATAGTCGACCAAAGATGTTGAGTACACGTGCTCAGCATCATATCCAGAGGTTGTCTTTGGGAAATAGACGTATGAGTGCTACCAGCATTGCTGCAGAGATTGAAGGGGTGGGGGGGGGGGGTCAACCTGTCAGTGCTCAGACCATGTGCCGCACACTGAATCAAATTGGTCTGCATCTCTGTCATCCCAACCTCTTCCAAAGATGATGCACAAGAAAGCCTGCAAACAGTTTGCTAAAGACAAGCAGACTAAGGACATGGATTACTTGAACCATGTCCTGTGGTCTGAAGAGACCAAGGGAAACTTATTTTGTTCAGATGGTGTCAAGCGTGTGTGGCGGCAACCAGGTAAGGAGTATAAAGACAAGTGTGTCTTGCCTACAGTCAAGCATGGCGATGGGATTGTCATGGTCTGGGGCTGCATGAGTGCTGCTGGCACTCGGGAGCTCATTGAGGGAACCATGAATGCCAATATGTACTGTGACATACTGAAGCCGAGCATGATCCCCTCCCTTCAGAGTCTGGGCCCAATTTGAACATTTTCAGTTAGAGTTGTACTCACTTTTGTTGCCAGTGGTATTGACATTAATGGCTGTGTGTTGTGTTATTTTAAGTGCACAGCAAATGTACACTGTAATACAAGCTGTACACTTACTACTTTACATTGTAGCAAAGTGTAATTTCTTCAGTGTCGTCACATGAAAAGATATAATACAATATTTACAAACATATGAGGGGTGTACTGACGTTTGTGAGATACTCTATTTCAGTGATTGCGAACCTTGGCACCCCAGATGTTTTGAAACTACATTTCCCATGATGCCTAACAACACTGCAGAGTGTGTGAGCATTATGAGAAATGTAGTTCTAAAACATCTGGGGTGCCAAGGTTCGCCATCACTGCTCTATTTGGTCAGACATTTAGAGAGCATACCAGGTATTAGCAGAAGAGAAAAGTAGATGTAAACTTGGGATACTATTTATTCAAAGTGATTTTAAAGTTAAAAAATGCTGAGACTTTCCGAAATATATCTAACATCTACTGTATCTGTGCCCTTTGTGTTCGATAAAAAATCCTCCTTTATTAGAAATGATCTGGTGATCCTGCCCTTCCTAGGGCTTCCTCCTTCCTGGTGGTAATCTGCAGGCTCCTAAGGCCTTTGCAGTGTTGCTACCACAGTGCATATGCACCCAGGTCAGACTAGTAAGTTGTGTATTACTATACATGGTTTACTTTCTAGTTCATGTTATGGCTGTTCTTATTACCACCTGGCGTGAGTGGAGGCTAAAACTTAACCACAGCACATCACATGTTATGTGATGTCACTTTAGCTATTACATGCCCTGCCTTCAAGTCCATTCAAAGGGCAGTGTATTGTCAGTCAGGCATGTCCTCCACCCCTTAGGGTGACCAGATGCTTCATTGTTAGCGCACACCACTCCGAATGGCCTGGAAAGGAGGGCCTGTAATAACTAAAGTGATGCCACAGGACACAAGATAAGCTGTGGTTTAGCTGCTCCCCCCATCCACGCAAGGCCGCGGTCATAATCGGAACACAAACACCATGATGTTTTTTTTAAACTATGTGTTTACACATATGTGGCTTTGGGTGTGCCCTAGTTATATAAGGGAGCAGATATCTGGGTTTGTTACCACTTTATTCATATATTCCACATAGTGTGAGATAATTTGTTATCAACCTCTAGATTTATATGCTCTATATAATGTTCTGTAGTAATCAGGTTGACCACACCAATTAAAGTCTGCTCAGTATGAGGGATAGGGAAGATTTTGACAATTCAATTTTTGACTACAAAAATCATTTTTTATGGTCATAAAGTCTGTGAGTACGTAAAAGTCAGAAGTATGCTTATAGCTGGGTGGAAGGCTACCTGAGAATGGAAGTAAATTCTGGAAACCATAAGGAATTAGCACTACAACATAAAACAAGTATATGACAGTGAAGATAACAAATGTGATAAGAACAGTAACAACTTCATACAAGCTGGTGAGTTGCTTGTGTCAGTGAAGTGTAGTTGCAGTAAACACTCCTCAATTTGCTTCCAGGCAAGATAAGAATCCATAATGAATAGAACATGCATGGTGGGTAGGGATGGTTCGGTTCCCACCAGAACATATCGAACAGGCAAAAAATTCAGCAGAACACTCGAACACTGTTAGTAAGTCTATGAGACACAAACACAAATAATCAAAAGTGCTAATTTTAAAGGCTTATATGCAAGTTATTGTCATAAAAAGTGTTTGGAGACCCCAGTCCTGCCCCAGGAGACATGTATCAATGCCAAAAAAAGTAAGGGGACTCCCAGATCTCAGCCCCCCCCCCCCCCCCGTGTGAAATAGTAATGGGATACAAATGTACCACTACCATTTCACAAAAAAGTGTCAAAATTACACAGCTTGGGACAAGTCTTTTATTAAAAAATAAAAAAGTTAAAATGTCCCACGAAGTCCATTCATCTTTTACTCTCACTCTGGCGACGGACCGAAAAAGACACCCGCCATATGATGTGTCTTCGCTTTGATAGTTCTTATATAACTGAGGGCGGGGCCACACGGTGATGTTCCCGGGTGACCACGTCCACTCTGACGCATGGGGACTTCCCCATGGCTTTCCAGGGGCATTAGAGGCGGACTGGGCCACCCGGTTACGGATGTTTTTAAAACTTTTTTTTGCATTGATACATGTTTCCTGGGGCAGGAACCAGGTCCCCAAACACTTTTTATGACAATAACTTGCATATGAGCCTTTAAAATTAACACTTTTGATTTTTCATGTTAATGTTCCATAGACTTTTTACAGTGTTTCAGCGCCTTTCGAATTTGCCCCGAAAACCCAAATTTCGACCCAAACGTATGCTCAGGCCGAACCGTTCACCCATCCCTAATGGTTGGTGCTAATACAAGTTGATGTGAGGCAGGAAGACACTGTCCTGGTTATTCAAAACAACTCAAATGACATATGTTTTGCAATCGTTTTCTTAGGAACTGCATGCACTTAATTCAGGCAAGTATTTGCATTTACATAGAATTTACTATCAACACGTTAAGAATCTATTACTTCAGCAGTGACAAATTCTTAAAGAATTAAAGACAGTTCTCCATTTAGAAAATGATGGTAATTAGGTCCAACATAGATGTATGCTAGCTCTCAAAGCAGCAGTGCCTGTGCTGGGAAACTGTCAGCTTCCTACACAGGGCTGCATTGCCTGCCTCATTTATCTTTCAGCCAGGAGATTCCCCAGCCAAAAGCTAAATGTAAACAAAAGGGCAGGGGATTCAGCTGATGGCATTACTCAAATATGGGCAATACCCAATTTGGGAAATGACTTGTCGCTGCATGAGTTGAACCTGCTGAAAAACTGAGAGACTAGTTCCCCATCAGGTCTGCTTCACTTTTGAGTGACAGTAAACAGCAGTGGGAGTATTTGAAAGCCACTAGTGGACTGAATAACAGCTATGGATCCGCTCACTACATTGTGCTGTCAATCAGAAGTGGAGCAGACCTGATGGGGAACTAGTATCTTAGTTCCCCATCAGGCTACACCCCAGTATAAAACAAGCGCTTGTCGTTGTGATGGGCACAGTAGCCAGGGAGGGAGGGCAAGAGTTGGTGAACTCTTGAGGATGTTCCAGTGTGGACACTCCTTTCCCAGACACAGACAAAATCATTTACCTTTCCTTGACCGGTACATAAACTGGGCGCAAGCACCAACACAATAAATGCTGCACCTAGACAGAAATTTAAAAGGTCTCTGTGACACCCTCTATAAATTTCCCAAATTATGTTGCCTGTAGGGCATAGGAAAAACAACAAATAAAGGAGAATAGCATGATGCTTACTAAGATATCTGAATAGTTTTCCTCCAGTGAAGCTGTACACAGTGCCATTGTAGAGAGGCACTTGACTCAAAATGTTCACAGTAGTGACGAGTGAACCTGTTTGGGTTTGATTCAAGTTCAGTTTCAGTAAACACGTCCAAAAACCCACAAGTTTCCAAAGGTAATGCAAACCTCACTGAAATCAATGGGGCAAACCAAATTTTCCTATTTTAAAGGCTAATAGGCAAGGGATTGTCAAGCTAATGACATGGGTAGCTCAGCACTACCAGTGGGAATATATGCCAATTTAACTTTTTTTTTTTTTTTAAACACTGTTTGGAGGGGAGCAACTCTTTTAAGGCTTAAAGGGCAGCATTAAAAACAGTGAACTAGTAGTGTAAATGTAGTAAACTGAAAGTGAAAGCCACTAATTATATTTTCCAGATACTTTCTTCTGTTTGTAAACAAAGAATTATGTTTAATTTATTCATAAACGATTTAGAGGATGGGATAAATAGCTCAATGCGGATGATACCAGCTAAGCAGGGAAATAACCTCTGTGCAGTATGTGGAAACCTTACAAGAAGACCTACATAAAATAATGGGTTAGGCAACTACATGGCAAATGAGGTTTAATGTTGAAAAATGCAAAGTTATGCATTCGAGTGTTAAAAATACGAACACAAGTTACTCACTAAAGGGAGAACCTGTGGGGGTATCTGGGATGGAAAAGGCACTGGAGGTCCTGGTAGATGGCAGGCTCAGTAATGGCATGCAATGCCAAGCTGCTGCAAGCAAAGCTAACTGATTATTAGACATGTGCATTCGTTTTTGTCCGAATGCATTTTCGTCCAAATTTCAGGTATTTTCGTTATCGTTTTGACAAACGATAACGAAAGCACAGAGTCCGAAAAAAACAAAAGATTCGACATAAATAAATGCTTTATTTTCTTTTAGTTTTGACACAGTTCTATACCGATACGAGATTCGTCATGACTCTGACAGTAACAAATAACAATCTGTGTCTATTGAACTTGTATCATAGCAGTCCATTCACACAGGGGCAACACGACTTCCAGCACGAATTTGGGAGGCAAGGCAACTTGGACACGACTTGAGTGTGAATCGCATCGCTATTTACAACACGACTTTAATGTAAAAAAAACGGCATGGGTTCCCCTTCAAGTGCATACCAGGCACTTCAGGTCTAGTATGGATATTAAGGGGAACCCTGCGGCAAAAAAAATGGCGTGGGGGTCCCCCTCAAAATCCATACCAAACCCTTATCCCAGCACACTACTTGGCAGGCCACAGGAAAAGAGGGGGGGCGAGAGAGTGCCTCCCCCTCCTGAACCGTACCAGGCCACATGCCCTCAACATTGGGAGGATGCTTTGGGGTCCCCCCAAAGCACCTTGTCCCCAGGTTGATGAGGACAAGGGTCTCATCCCCACAACCCTGGTCGGTGGTTGTCAGGATCTGCGGCCGGGGGGCTTATCAAAATCTGGAAGCCCCCTTTAACAAGGGGACCCCCAGATCCCGGCCTCCCCCTGTGTGAAATGGTAAGGGGTACAAAATTACCCCTACCATTTCAACAAAATAGTGACAAAAGTGTTAAAAATGACAGGAAACGGTCTTTGACAAGTCCTTTATTAAAGTCTTCTTTCATCTTCTTTCTTCTGGTCTTCTTCCTTCTTCTTTTCTTCATCCTTCGGTTTCTTCATCCATCTTCTTCTTCCTCTGATCCTCTTCTTCCTCCGATCCGCTTCTTCTTGCTCCGGTGTTCTCATCCAGCATCTTCCTCCACGGCGTCTCTTCTTTATTCTCGGGCCGCTCCGCGCAATGGGAGGCTCCCGTTGTGTGACGCTTCTCTTCTTCTGACAGTTCTTATATAACAGAGGGCGGGGCCACTCGGTGACTCCGCCCCTATGATGCATGGAACCGTGCGTCAGAGGGGGCAGAGTCACTGGGTGGCCCCGCCCTCCAATATATAAGAACTGTCAGAAGAAGAGAAGCGTCACACAGCGGGAGCCTCCCATTGCATGGACCGGCACGAGAATGAAGAAGAGAGGCTGTGGAGGAAGATGCCGGACGAGAACACCAGAGCAAGAAGAAGCGGATCGGAGGAAGAGGAATATGGAGGAAGAAGATGAAGAAACTGAAGGATGAAGAAAAGAAGAAGGAAGAAGACCAGAAGAAAGAAGACTTTAATAAAGGACTTGTCAAAGACCGCCTCCTGTCATTTTTAACACTTTTGTCACTTTTTTGGTGAAATGGTTGGGGGACCCCCTTACCATTTCACACAGGGGGGAGGCCAGGACCTGGGGATCCCCTTGTCGTTATTCCAATAAGCCCCCGCCTGCAGACCCCCACAACCATCGGCCAGGGTTGTGAGGATGAGGCCCTTGTCCTCATCAACATGGGGACAAGGTGCTTTGGGGGGGCCCCAAAGCATCCTCCCAATTTTGAGGGGATGTGGCCTGGTACGGTTCAGGAGGGGGGGTGCTCTCTCGTCCCCCCTCTTTTCCTGCGGCCTGCCAGTTTGCATGCTCGGATAAGGATCTGGTATGGATTTTGAGGGCCTTTTTTTTTTTTTTTGGTGTGGGGTTCCCCTTAAAATCTATGCCAGACCTGAAGGGCTTTTTTTTTCTTTTTTTTTTTTCTTAATGCTAATGCTAACATGACCTGTGTGCAATGCAAATAGCCTTAAAAAAAACCCCATAGAAGACGTACAACATTAGAATCCTACTATAGCTTGTAGTCAAAATATTCGACTGGGAATGTATGATTGCAGCATCATACAGTGAGTTTTGCTGCTCCGTCGAATCTTCTTTAAACATTCGACAGACACCATAAGCCTTCATTGACAGATTCAACCTTAATTCATTTGCAATTTTTTAACGAAAAACGAAATAAATAAAAAACTAATTTCGGGAGTAACTAAATAAATATATTTTTCAGACAAAAACTAAATTCCGAAACAAAATATTTCAGTCTGCACATGTCTACTGAAGGGGATTCACTCCAGAGATAAAAAAAATAATTCTGACACTCTACAAAACTCTGGTCTGGCCGCAACTTAAGTATGCAGTCAAGTTCTGGGCACCAGCCCTCAGGAAGTATGTGCTGGAACTGGAGTGAATCCAGAGAATGCAAGTTACTCACTTGGGAGTAGAACCTCTGGGGGAATCCAGGATGGAAAAGAACCCAGGAACTAGTAGATGACAGGCTAGCAATGGCATGCAATGCTAAGCTGCTTCAAGCAAAGCTAACAGATTATTAGCAGGCATTATAAAGGGAATTCACTCCAGAGATAAAAAGATAATTCTGACACTCTACAAGACTCTGGTTGGTCTGCATCTTGAGTATGCCATCCAGTTCTGGGCACCAGTCCTCAGGAAGGATGTGCCCAGAGAAGGGCAACAAAGCTGATAAAGGGACTAGAGGATCTCAGCTATGGGGAAAGACTACAAGCATTGAACGTATTCTCTCTGGAGAGGAGATGCTTGAGAGCGGATATGATAGCACTGTACAGATACCTTACTGGTGACCTTAGTATAGGAAAACATTTTTTTTCAATAAAAGGTAGTTGAAAAAAAGACACGTGGCCATTCACTGAAATTGGAAGAGAAGCGGGTTAAAGTTAATTTGCGTAGAGGGTTCTTTACTGTCAGAGCGGAAAGGATAGTTACAGTTACATGGTTAGTAAGACTGAATAAAGACACCAGTCCAACCTGAGCAAGTGTCTACAATTGTCCCTATGCCCATACATTGCACACTCACATTGGTCCCTACCCTCAAGGAGCCCACAAACCAAGGTCCCTATTCATATACTAAGGCCAATTTTGAACAGAAGCCAATTAACCTACCTGCATGTCTTTGGAGTGTGGGAGGAAACCAGAGTACCCAGAGGAAACCCACACAGGCACAGGGAGTACATGCAAACTCCAGGCAGGTAGTGTCGTGGTTGGGATTCAAACCAGTGACCCTTTTTACTGTTAGGTGAGAGTGCTAACCACTACACCACATGTTGAATTCTCTTCTACAAGTAGTTTAGATGGGCATCTAAATGATCACAACATATAGGGAATACACTATTTACTATTGTCATAAACACATACACACACACACACACACCACAGATTGAACTGGATTAACTGGTCTTTTTTAACCTCACCGACTATGTAACTATGTAAGGAAGTTAAGATTCACTTCAACATCTATACTAGAACCCTATTCTAGATGATGCCAAGCCCCTGTCCAAGAATGCAGCTTGGCTGGCTAAGAAAGGGGGGGGCACGGAAAGTGCACTACGTCTTCCCAAACATCCCATGCTCCCTGTGAAATCCCTTTGCCCCCAAGGGTCTCTTGTGAACACCCCTGGCTCAGTGGATGTTAAAGTCTGTGGGGAGCACTTATCAGAATCTGTAAGATCGCTTTAAAACAAGGGCACCCAGATATCTGCCCCTCACATGAATGAGTAAAGGGTACAGAAAAAAAGCATGTCCCGCTGTGTAAATCCATCATGAATCACACCATCCTATAATGTAGACCTACTGTCAATCATGATGGATGAAGGCTGCAACTCATCAAAAGAAACAATGCCTATCACACACAACAGGACAGCTCCCAGCCTCACAGCTGAAAGAAAATGGAGACAGGGATCTGACTGATATTATTGTCCTAATATGATCACAATCATATTTGGTCAATGACATCACCTGGGATAAATTGTTTACATTTTGTAACAAGCCAGCAGGCAGATCGATAATGGTTGCTAGGATGCTGGTGGCCACCAGTGCTAACCCTGCACTGCTGCAAACTTGAACTGTGAGAAGCACAGAGGAGTATTTACAAGGAATGGAGAAGCCAGAATTAGGAGCAGTTGTGTCCGCCAATCAATTAGCTTTTAGCTTTTATTTTTAAAGCTTAACTGAAAAAGCTGAAATTAGAGGCTTATTGATTACTATACACAGCTGTACACTGATTCTGTCTGCTTCTGATTTAGTAAATTCCCCCCAAGCATGAAAAAAAATATTCATTAAGTGCTGCAGTAGTATTATATCTTTGGCAGGGAATCTAAAAAAAGGCAGATGGATGAGTGAAAAAAGTTTTGGAATTGTAATATAAGGATGCATCTAGAGCAGAGTAAAACATAGAATAGTATGAACGAATCGAACACTCAATAGTATGAACTAATCGAACACTCCTTTGCATTCCCTGGCTAGATACAGCACTGTTTTAGGCTTTGCCTGATCCCATAGATGCATAGAGGTTGGTATCTAAATATTGTACAATCCCAACAGAGGATTCAGGAATGGACCGCAGCCACCACTTCCACTTCCTGTATCATATCAAACCACCAATGTCTGCAAAATAAATAAAAAAATACTTAAATAGTGTTGATCACCCGTATAAACATAGACGAATTGTAGCGGAAAAAAAGACACAGTGGACCATTTTTTAAATTATATATGTTTTTGGTTTTATTTTTTGGGGGTTTTAATAACTTTTTTGTCTGAGTATAGATCTATATTTGCCCCAAGCATATTTGAATCTGCTTACGGTTGACTGACTTATTATCTCTGCTGGAAGTCCAATCCAACTACTCCTTCAGTAAAATAATATTTTCTAAAATTTGTTTTGATCTTTCCTACTGTTAGTTTGAGGTCATGCCCCCATGTTCTTGAGCTTGGCTTCATATTGAAAATGCTGCCCCTCCTAAACCTTATTCAGGCTCTTGATATATTTAAAGATTTCAGTCATGCCTCCCCTTTCCCTTATTCCTGCCATACTGTACATTTTACGTTCCCAAAGTTTCTCCTGATATGTTTTTTCCCTCAGACCTTTCACCATTTTTGTTACCCGTCTCTGGATTTGTTCTATCTTATCAATATATTTTTGAGTGAGGTCTCCAGATCTGGACACATTATTCTAAATGATGTCTCACCAAAGATCTATATAGAGGAATCAAGACTTTCTCCTGTCAGTGGCCCCTCTAGTGAGGCATCTTAGAATTCTCTTTACTTTGTCCACTGCCTGGGCAAACTGTTTGCTCATTTTGCAATAATCAGAAAAAAGTGCTCCCAAATCTTTTTTCTCTGTAGTACTGGTCAACACTGTACCCCCAATATTGATGACATACCCTAGGTGCATTATTTTACATTTGGAAACACTGAACTGAGATTCCCACAGAAATCTTCCAGCAATGACAGGTTATGCTCTGTCATTAGACACATCCAGGCATATCAGACCCATTGCACAACCTTTGCATCATAAGCAAAAATAAGTACATTACCTTAACCACTTGAGATCCGCGCTATAGTCAATTGACGGCTACAGCGCGGATCTCCTTTTCCGGGACTGCGTCTATTGACAGTGTCCCGTGTACGAGCGGCCTGCGCACGCCCCGAGGGGCGCGCACGGCGCGCTCTGTGATCGGCGAGTCCATGAGACTCGCCTGATCACCGATCCGTGCAAGGGGTCGATCCCGACCCCTTATCACGTGATCAGCTGTCAGCCAATGACAGCTGATCAGGTGACATAACGGAGCCGGTAATCGGCTAGTATTCCTCCTCGCGCTGACAGCGCGAGGAGAAAAAAAAAAAGCCGATCACCGGCGGCCGTGATCGGGACATCAGTCCCGATCACGGCCAGCAATGGAAGCGCCCACCTGCCCCCTGCCAGTGCCCACCTGCCCCCTGCAGTGCCAACCTAATTAAAAGTTAGTGCCCCCCGTCAGTGCCACCCAGCAGTGCCCATAGTGCCACCCAGCAGTGCCCACAGTGCCACCCAGCAGTGCCACCCGCAGTGCCACCCACAGTGCCACCCACAGTGCCCACAATCTGCCTCAAAGGTGCTGCACCCCAGTGCCGCCCATCAGTGCCCAGCAGTGCCGCTCATCAGTGCCCAGCAGTGCCGCCCATCAGTGCCCAGCAGTGCCACCTATCAGAGCCACCTATCAGTGCCCATCAGTCCCATCTATCAGTGGTACCTATCAGTGCCCATCCGTGCCACCCATCCGTGCCACCCATCCGTGCCACCCATCCGTGCCATCTTATCTGTGCCCATCTTTGCCCATCAGTACCGCCTTATCTGTGCCCATCGGTGCCGCCTTATCTGTGCCTATTAGTGCCGCATTGACTATGCCTATCAGTGCCCACCAGTGCAGCCTATCAGTGCCCACCAATGCAGCCTATCAGTGCCCACCAATGCAGCCCATCAGTGCCCACCAATGCAGCCTATCAGTGCCGCCTAATCAGCGCACTTCAATGAAGGAGAAAAATGACCCGTTTGCAAAATTTTATAACAAACTATTAAAACATGATTTTTTTTTGCATCTTTTTTTGTTTGTTTAGCAAAAAATAAAACTCCGAGCTGTAACTAAATACCACCAAAAGAAAGCTCTATTTGTGGGAAACAAATGATAAAAATTTCATTTGGGTACAGTGTTGTATGCCCGCGCAATTGTCATTCAAAGTGCATCAGCGCTGAAAGCTGAAAATTGGTCTGGGACTGAGGGGGGTTTAAGTGCCCAGTAAGCAAGTGGTTAACCACCACTCCCTTATGACCCATGCACACAAGCGGAAATTCAGCCAGCAAAAGCTGATGAGAGCTTTTGGTTGGAAAATTCGACTGTGTGTATGCTCCTTCGGACTTTTGCATGACAGACACATGACACATGACAGGTCCCAGGTGAATGTGCGGCGCGAGGGGAAGTGATGTCACCAGCCCGGGCAATGAAGAAGGCAGATTACGAGGGACCCCCTAGCAACCGGTATTTAGAGGTGAGTAAAAAATTTTTTTTTTGACAATTATTTTTTTTTATTTTACGAATTTTAAGCAGCTTTTAATTTTTTGGTGGCAACACCACTTTAACTAGTGAATGTTCCCAAAGAACCACAACCACATTCTGACATCTATTCTTTAGCCTATTGCATTTCCACTGAACCACCCAAGGGCTAAGCCCTAGGTTGTACAACTGTGTTATTAGATCATTTTGTGTAACTATCTAATTTTTTTATTTTTTTTTGCGTAAATCAAGATAGGCTCCCTTCCTTACCAAGCTTTGCAGTGTCTCCTCCCTCCTAATAAACCCTTCTCTTTTTGGTGTGGGGGGGGGGGGGGGGTTTCTGGTTTTTTTTTGTGTTGGTGTTGTTCTTTGTTTAGCCAGTCGCAGCCATGCCTAAGGATAAAACGGAACCTGTCCGCCTTGTCTCCATTAATGTGAGGGGACTCAATACCCCAGAAAAGCACTCTATGGTGCTTGCCAACCTTAAACACAGGAGGGCTCACTTGTGCTTCTTCCAGGAGACGCATTTCCGTGCGGACAAACCACCAAGACTCCATGATCACTTCTTTCCAACCGCATACCACGGTTGCTCTTCTGATTCCAAGTCAAAAGGGGTGAGCATCCTTATTCGAAGTACCACCCCTTGGGTGCTGAAGGATAGCTGGCATGATGCAGAGGGAAGAGCACTGTTTGTCAAGGGAACACTGGGAGCTACCCTGGTGAACCTGGTGAATTTATATCATAACTCTAACCAGATTACTTTTTTGGAACAAACCATGTCCAGGGGGAGATCTGAACTTTGTCATGGATCCAACTATAGACTCCTCCAGAAGCACATCTCAGAACTCATGTGTAGCATTGAGATGCCTCAAAGGAAACTTCCATGCATTCCACTTGTTGGACCTGTGGCGTGTTCTCCACCCCAACCACAGGGACTACACTTTTTACTCACACCCCCATGATTCCTATACCAGAACTGACAAGTTCATGATGCCACAAACACCCCTCTCTAGGGTCATCTTGGCCTCGATAGGCTCTATCATGTTCTCCGATCATGCCCCAGTCTTCGTAGACATAGATCTGTTACAGCCTGTAACGCAACAATGGTCATGGAGACTCAATGACACGCTTATACAGACCCCAGAGGTAGCGGCTGAAGTGTTGAAAGAATTGAGACAATACTTTTCTATTAATGTTACTACAGAAGTAAACCCAACAACAATATATACAAGCTATATTAGAGACGTTATGGTCCAAATAGGGTCTTGTATAAAGAAAGAAATAGCAAAACAATTTGTGGATCTCCTGGTTAAAATTAGAAGCCTGGAAACCACCCGCAAACAGTCGATGGCATCCCAGGTCTTGTCAGAACTAACTGCCCTAAGACATCAGCTCCGACCTTTGGCATTATTTAAAGCCAAAGAGATGATATCCAAATGTTGTCATACATTCTATGAACATAGTAATAAATGCAGCAACATGCTGGCATGGGCGCTTAGAACCCAAAAAGCCAGTTCGTTCATCCCTGAAATGATAAACGACACAAACAACAAGGCCCATACTATGGAGGGAATTGTCGATAACTATAAGGCCCTATACAATCTTCCATCCCCACCATCAGAGAAAGACAGATCCATCAATCAGAAGGACATCCAGGATTATTTACGCAAATTGGGCCTCCTGCATATCTCAGAAGACGAGCTGAATGAACTCAAGGGGCCAATCTCGACAGACGAGGTGACGCTAGCAATGTCACAAATGCAATTGGGTAAAGCACCTGGCCCGGATGGGTTTTCCCTCCTATACTATAGGACATTTGGTGACTTACTGATACCACATTTTAGTTCTGCATATAATGCAGCAGGAAAAGGGACGGACATTCACAGAGATGCACTGAAAGCCCACATTACCGTTTTACCTAAAGAAGGAAAAGATCCGTTACACTGTCAAAACTACAGACCCATCTCCCTTCTAAGTGTGGATTTAAAAATTTTCACAAAAATTCTTTCCATGCGTCTGATAAACTTGCTCCCGTCACTGATCCATTCCGACCAAGTGGGATTTGTCCCAACAAGAGAGGCGCGTGACAACATGACGAAAGCGATCAATCTTATTCCAGGTGGCAAAAGCACAAAAGCTCCCAATGTTGCTACTATCGACGGACGCCGAGAAGGTGTTCGATCGAGTGAACTGGCTTTTCCTATTTGAAACATTAAAATACATAGGATTGAAAGAGCAAATGATGAACTGGATCTCCGCCATCTATTCGTGCCCTTCGGCTCAGGTGACAGACACCTCTCCCCAGCATTCAAAATTTCGAACAGAATAAGACAAGGGTGTCCTTTGTCACCTTTAGTCTTTGTCCTCACCCTACAACCTTTCTTGCGCACTGTCAGAAACAACCTAGATATAGAGGGCCTCGATCTAGCTACCTCCCTTTCCCTAAAGGTAGCAGCCTTTCCAGACGACCTACTCTTCTTTCTGACAAAGCCCCTGGTGTCCATCCCAAACTTGCTTAAAGAACTAAAGACATATGAAAAGTTATCACAATGCCGCATTAATTACCAGAAATCAGAAGCACTCAATGTTAATTTGCCTGCCTCCTTAATTTCACTACTTTGACTGGTTTTCCCTTTTAAATGGGCTACCTTCCATATTAAACATTTGGGAATCCCGTTACTGGCCAAGACAGAGGAGATTTTCTATTTCGACTTCCCACCTCTCTTGAATGATTAAGAAGGACCTGAAGGAATGGCAACACGGCCTCTTTACTTGGTTCGTACGCTGTGCCATAGTGAAAATTAGTATTTTACCTAGACTCCTTTATCCTTTTCAAGCACTACTGATACAAATACCTAAAGCCTTTTTGAGAGCAGTAAATAGAGTGATAACTCATTTCGTTTGGGCTGGTAAACCTCCACGACTGGCACAAACAATACTTTGACTTCCAAAAATCAATGGTGGAAGTGCCCTCCCAGATGCCCTTCTTTACTACACAGCCTGTCATCTCACTCACACGGACCTTGAAACAGTGGGTACAAATTGAGAACTCTTTTACGGAGATGCAACTGGCTCGACTTCAGTGGTGCCAGCTGCCTTTGCCGAATAAGGTAGCAGTGGGACAATCTGGACAGCCTGGAAAGTCTTCCGTGACCTGGCTCTCGTACCACTACCATCTCCACTCACTCCTGCAGTGGGCAACCAGGCTTTTACTTCGGGACTTAGAGATCCTAGATTTCTGGATTTGTTATTAACTGAGAGATCACAGGTCAGACAATTTCTCACTAATGGACAATAGAAGAATAGACAACAAATAATAGAAGACCCAGCATTACAGGGACTTTCCTTCTGGCAGAAGATCCAGCTGTCCCACTACATCAAATCCTTACCCCCACCGGACGCAATCAGGAGACCATTGACACCTTTTGAGTTACTTTGCTTAGACCGGTCCCCGTTGAGACATACAATTTCTCTAACGTACCAGCTTCTGGTATCTCCGCAGCCGGAGGTTAGACCTCCTTACATCGCTGGATGAGAACGAGATCTGGGATTGAAATTCACAGATAAACAGGTCAAGCAGATCATCCTTTTCTCCCACAAGAATTCCATAAGTGCAAGACACCAAGAAGCAGGATATAAATGTAGCGCTGACATCCTTGCCTATTGATGTGGTTATGAATGCTTAATGTGAGGTTTATGGACATTACTGTGGTTTCATACCAGAGCCATCTAGTGACCAAATATGGGTAACGCACCTGTTTATTATCACTTCAGAATAACCTAAAGACTTGTACAGGAAGTGACTGTTTGTTTGGATTCTGAAGGTTGACCTTGTTACCCAGGAGTCGGTGTGACCTACCCATGAACACTTTTTTATGCAGTGCATGCTGGGTAGGGGATAAAAGGGACCAGAGTGGCCATTTTAGGTCTCTTGGGACCACGCTGCCTGCCTGTGCGGATCTGTGGAGAGGTTTCTCGGAGACAGCGGCCGATAGCCATCGCAGAGTGGCAACCTGTTTGTTTGTGAGGTGACCTGATGGAGCCTGAAAGACAGTAGCCGGATTGAGAAGGTCCAAAGACACTCAGCGGAGAATTAGAGAACCGGATTGATTCATCGGAGCGATACAGAGCATCTGGCCCAGCTGACGGAAAGGCAAGCTACAGTCACCGGACCAAAGTGATCACGTGGAACTCTGATCCAGTTGGTGAGCGGGTTGCAGCCCACCGTTTTTTAACTTTTGCATGCAGTTAGACTCACATACAGGCCTCACTGGAACCTGTAGTTCCACCGAGGCACAGCAGAGCACCTGACACTGAGCAGGCTTGAAGCCTATCTACCTTGGCGCCTCAAGCATTTGTAAATAAGTTACTGGAGTTACTAGAGAAGAAAAGAAGACCCCGGATAGTACTTTAAGTGCTCTTCCCCCACTGGGGGCGGCCGTGAGGACTTAGTTTCGAGGGGCAAGAACCACCGAATTAATGTTCGCCATGCCCCCTCCCCCCTTGCCTCCCCCCCTACCCACCACCATTTACTCCTTCCTCCTTCCTCCCTCCTCGTTTCTCCCCACTCTTTTTTCACCTATCTCTTTTCTACTCTTCTCTCCTTAATGATCCCGGATCACACCTTCTGCTTTGATTAAATTGAAAATAGAGAGGATGCTGAGTCCACAGGATTAACGCTACACTCATATGTTTGAGGGACTTCCGCCCCGTGATAAGGGCGACGGAACATTACATACGTTTGTCTTAATGCATACCTGTACCATATATTGTTGTCTTATTTTCTTGTATTGTGGTAACTGTGGATCAGTTCTCCTTCTCTTGTTATAAAAAAAATAAAAAAGTACTTTAAGTGAGGCCTCATGTATAGCATTTAAAGCAGGGGGAGCTCCCAGGTTATACATATATATACATTTTGTATTTTGTTATATTGAAATATTGTGCTGTCGTCCTACATTGGGATGACAGCACAATTTCTGTAATCACCTGTGTAAATATTTTGCAGTAAAGATATTTCTGGTTAAGTATCCAGTTGTGTGGCATACTGTTTCTTCCCACCAGGGGAAGCCAGAAGATCCTGAGGGTATAATACAGGTACTTTGCATTGTTTTATATTGTACTGTATTACATTGCATCTCAGCTGTGCCAAGGGGATTGAGTCAAGTTAGTGGGGTTTCTTGATAGAGTGCAGGCCCAATCTAATCAGCACCTCCTTCAGGGGTTAGGGCTACATAAAGTATTGTCCTGTTAGTACAACACACCGGCAAATCTTCACAAGATATTCCCACAGACCACTGACCTGTGTTGGAGATGCGGAGAGGAAGTTGGCTCTCTCCTCCATGTATTCTGGTCATGCAGGTTGATACGGCCCTTTTGGACGGAGGTGCATCATATTGTACAGAAGTTCACGGATTGTGTGGTCCTGGACTCCCCTGAGTTCTTCCTCCTACACCACCACAAAATCCTAACCAAAAGTTACAGGAAATCCATTCTGCCATTTTTGCTCACAGTGGCTAAAAGCTGTATCCCTTTGTATTGGAAACAGACTCAGCCGCCCACAGTGGCTGTATGGCTGAAAAGAGTAGCAGACATACATGTGATGGAGGACTTGGTGGCCACGGAAAAAGGCCTACATGAGAAATTCTCAGAAAAATTGTATTTCTGGCATGAGTTTATTTACTCTGTGGAATTCCGACAACTGGTTAACAGACCCCCTTCATGAGGGGGAACTGTCTTGCTCTCCACTTGGAACAGCTGCAACTGGTCAGGGGTACTAACCCCTCTCCCCCTGCCCCCCCTCCCCTCCCTGTATATACATTTTTATTTATTTATTTATTTTTACCTTTCCTCTATACTACCTCCCCCATCCTTTTATCCCCCCCCCCCCCTTTCTCTTCCACAACACTTTCTCCTTGCTTCTGATCCTATCCGATGCTGGTTCATTGGATACTGACTTTATGGAGTCGGTGGAATCCGACGCCTTTCTTTTCTCTACCTTCTTCTATAAAAATGGCTAATGCCAAGGAAAGTTGAAGGTGCCATGTGGAGTGCGGAGGTCTCCTACTCTCTGGATTTACACTTTGCCTCTAACTACCTAAGAAACTTCACGTAAAATGTTATCATGATTGCATAAGGTACAGATATAGAGATGCATAATATGTATTGCCATCATATTTTTCCCTGATGAGCTGTCTGTATTTCTGCATGTTGTACCCTGAAAAAAAGAAGAATTAAAAAAAATATATACCTCGCCACCTCAGCTAGTATATCTATATATACATATAGATGTAAATATAGATATTTCTATATATAGATACATAGATATATCTATCTATCTATCTATCTATCTATCTATCTATCTATCTATCTATCTATCTATCTATCTATCTATCTATCTATCTATCTATCTATATATCTATATATATATATATATTGTGGTAGTGTGGTACCCCACCAGTGTATGGACCCAGCATTTTCAACCAGGAGGGTTGAGGGGCTCCAGGGTGCTTGTAACGTTGGGAGGAAACTGACTTTTCAGTTTCCTCATTATTTACTAAATTCTGTTTTGGGATCTGGAGCTTGGGGATTTCGTAGTGATACGGGTGGGATGAAATCCCCAGTACTGGGTCCAGATTTTTGGATTCACCAGCACACTGACTGGTCAGATGTGTATTGGTCTATTTCTAGACACCTGACCATGGTTCTGGGCTCCACCCTCCCGAGGAGTCCAGGCAAGCAAGGGAGAAGCATGCATGTCTGCATGGTGTAGTCAGAGGGCCCAAAGCTGTGGGATGAGCAGTAAGGGAGATTAACCACTTCCCACCCAGCCAATGCATATATACGGCCGGGTGGGAGCCGTCTACTTCTGATAGGACGTTCAGGAGCGTCCTTCAGGAACATCCTTCAGAAGTAGCGGGATCGCGCGCGCGTGCCCGCGCAGCGGCGTGATCCCGATGTGCTCGTGTCACCCGGACACGGCACATCTCAGATCGGCAGGAGGGCTCTGTGATTGGCCCTCCTGATTACATGAGGGCCGTGTCCAATCACGGACGTCATGTGATGTAAACAAACAGCCGGTTTCTAGGCAATCGGCTCTCCTCTCCTCACACGGAAGTCATCGCTGAGGAGAGGAGAGCAGAACGCTGCAGCCGGCTGATGATCAGTGAGTATGAGCTGTTTTTTACAGCTTTTTACTCACTGATCATCAGTCTAGTGTCAACACACAACACACAACACAGTGTAAACACAGTCCCCACATATGTCCCCAAAACACACATGTCCCCAAAACATACATGTCCCCAAATAATAAAAACACATGTCCCTAATAATAAAAACATGTCCCCCACATATGTCCCACTAAAATCACATGTCCCAATGATTATCTGCACACATATGAATGAATGAATGAATGAAATACTTATATAGCGCACAATGCGAACTGAATCGCCTCTAGGCGCTGTACATATGTACATGATCATTTGCGTACATATGTCCGTGATCACACAAACCAATTATTATACACTTAACGGAATTTTTTTACCAAAAACATGTAGCAGAATACATTTTGGCTTAAATTTATGACAAAATTTGATTTTATTGGATTTCTTTTAAAATAGAAAAAAGAAAATATAGCTTTTTTTCCAAATTTCCGCTTTTTTTGCGCTTATATCACAAAAAATTAAAAACGGAGTCGTGAATAAACAACACCAAAATAAAGCTCTATTTGTGTGAACAAAATGATAACAATTTCATTTGGGTACAGTGTAGCATGACCGCGCAATTGTCACTGAAAGCGCTAGAGCGATGAAAGCTGAAAATTGGGCTGGGAAGGAAGGGGGCGAAAGTGCCCTGTATTGTAGTGGTTAAAAGAGGTACAGTACTGGTACGTGATAAAAAACAACACAAGATACTAGCGCTTTAAAAGATATTGGTGTGTCCTTTTCAGTTCAGTCTGTATTGTTCATTAAAATAAATTCAAAACAGTTTTTATCAAAGCAAGATGTTTTTTTTTAAAGTTATCTGAGAAAACAGTACTTGGAATTTGCTGAAAATCCAGAAAGGTTGCTTGCTGTCCTTAGAGGATAGGGGGTGTATGTGTCCAGTCCTGGTACGTGATCTCTGTTATATGGCCAAGAGGGCTGAAGGGTAAAGCCCAAATGGCAGTACTGCTGACCATAGAGCCAGGTGGCTTGGTATTTTTCGTTTACTACTGCTGTGAAATTGAAACCCCTGCGTGGGAATTATTGATGGACATTTTCTTTTCTTTTTTTTAAGTGGGTCAAAAAGCCCTGAAGTTGAGTTTCTGGTGTGGATTGGTCTCGCTAGCGGGTTCTACACTTGAGTTAAACAACCCCCAATATTACAATATATATATATATATATATATATATATATAGAGAGAGAGAGAGAGAGAGAGAGAGAGAGATAGACAGATAGATAGATAGATATGTGTATATATATATATATATATATATATATATATATATATACAGTGCCTTGAAAAATGATTCATACCCCTTGACATTTTCCGCATTTTGTCATGTTACAACCAAAAACGTAAATGTTTTTTTATTGTGATTTTATATGATAGACCAACACAAAGCAGCACATCATTGTGAAGTGGAAGGACAATTATAAATGGTTTTCATTTTTTTTTCCAAATAAGTATTTTAACCGGTTCCCGACCAGCGCACGCCGATGTACTTCGGCAGAATGGCACGGGCAGGCAAATGGGCGTACCTGTACTTCCCTTTAAATTTGCCGCCCTGCCATCGCGAGCGCGCCTTCGGCGGCATGCTCGCGTGTTGGGCGGACCCCCGTGAGTCTTGTCACGGGTCCCGCGGACTCGAGCGCCGCGGGCGTACCCGCGATCATCTCACGGGGTGGCTGAACAAGGAAATGCCGTTGTAAACAGCATCTCCCCATTCTGCCTAGCAACTAGTGACGCTGATCTCTGCTCCATTCACTAAATTAAAGCCCAGCCCCCAACAGTTAGTAACAGAGGATGCTGGGACTGTGATATCATACTGGGCGGGGACATCATCCGGTGATGTCCCGCTATAAGTCGCCACGCGCCGTGTCCCGGTTATTGTGAGCAGAGAGAGCGACGAGGCAACATCTGAAGAGAAGAAGAGAAGAACAGAAGATGTCGACAGCGGAACACCGCCTGTAAATGTGCTAGAAGAAGGCGCGGTGGCCCGGCAAGAAGAACCGAAGAGGGGGACAAGACCCCCGAAGTCGGTAGAAGAGGGTGGCGGTGAAGAAGAAAGCCGGGCTTCTCCGCTAGCAAAAGACCTAGCAGAAGATAGCGGAGGAGTCCGGCGAGAAGACCCCCGAAGGAGCTGTGCAATAAACTATTTTAACCCTTGTGTGTTGTGTTTTTTTTTTACTTTTTTTTTACAGGTGAATGGGTAGGGGTACATTGCACCCCATACTCATTCACATAGGGTGGGGGGCCGGTATCCGGGGGCCCCCTTATTAAAGGGGGCTCCCAGATTCCGATAAGCCCCCCGCCCACAGACCCCGACAACCAACGGCCAGGGTTGTCGGGAAGAGGCCCTTGTCCTCATCAACATGGGGACAAGGTTCTTTGGGGTGGGGGGGCCGCGCGGCCCCCCCTTCCCCAAGGCACCCCCCATGTAGAGGGCACGCGGCCTGGTACGGCTCAGGAGGGGGCGGGCGCTCGCTCATCCCCCCCTTTCCTGGCCGGCCGGGTAGCGTGCTCAGACAAGGGTCTGATGTGGACCTGAGGGGGACCCCCACGCCGGAGTTGGGGTTCCCCTTTAAGTCCATACCAGGTGACGGGCCACCACCTGTAAAAGAGCTATAAGAAGGCGCGGTGGCCCGGCAGAAGAACCGAAGATGGGGACAAGACCCCCGAAGTCGGAAGAAGAGGCCGCGGCGACGAAGAAGAATGTCGGGCTCCTCCGCTAGTAAAAGAGCTACAAGAAGATAGCGGAGGAGTCCGGCGAGAAGACCCCCGAAGACGGAAGACCCCCGGAGCTGTGCAATAAATTATTTTATCTTGTGTGTTGTGGTTTTTTTTGTACTTTATTTTACAGGTGAATGGGTAGGGGTACATTGTACCCCATACTCATTCACGTAGGGTGGGGGGCCGGTATCCGGGGGCCCCCTTATTAAAGGGGGCTCCCGGATTCCGATAAGCCCCCCGCCCGCAGACACCGACAACCAACGGCCAGGGTTGTCGGGAAGAGGCCCTTGTCCTCATCAACATGGGGACAAGGTGCTTTGGGGTGGGGGGGTGCGTGCCCCCCCCCTTCCCCAAGGCACCCCCCATGTTGAGGGCACGCGGCCTGGTACGGCTCAGGAGGGGGGGCGCTCGCTCGCCCCTCCTTTCCTGGCCGGCCGGGTAGCGTGCTCGGACAAGGGTCTGTTGTGGACTTTGGGGGGACCCCACGCCGATTTTTTTCGGCGTTGGGGTTCCCCTTTAAGTCCATATCAGGCGGCGGGGCCAGCGACGCCTCCTTCGCTGGCCCCGGCTACCTGGAGACACGCTCAAAATGAGCGGACTTTCCACCGCATGTGTGGGCGAGTCCGTTCATTTCAAAAGTACGGCAGATAGTCCGGCGGACTTAGTGCGCCGTATTAGTCCTCTGAAAAAGTGCCGTGTGTGGGCAAGTAGCCTGTTCAGAAAGTCCGGCGGACAGTCCGGCAGGAAGTCTGCCGGATTAAGTCCGCCGGGAAGTCGGCTACGTGTGTATGCGGCATTAGGAGTGCTGGGTTGTGCTACAGTGTCTATTGATGCTGGATGCTGATGGAACTATTGTTGCTGGAGGGGATCTATTTCTGCAGAAGGATTGATTGCTGCTGGGGAGGTCTATTGTTGCTGATGGGGGTCTATTGTTGCTGCGGTGGGTCTTATGTTGCTGGGGGGTCAGTTGTCACTGGGAGGGATCTACTGTTGAGGGAGAATTCTATTATAGCTGGCTGCTAGAGGGTGGTATTTTGTTGTAGGTGGTCCATTGCTGCAGGGGGGATCTATTGTTGCTGGTGGGTCTATTGTTGTTGGCTGTGGGGGAGGGGTCTATTTTACTGCTTTTCTTGTTATCAATAACAAATTCCATGCAAATTACTTAATACCACAAATGTTACTTGGTTCTGTATTCTCTAAAAGAGGCAGTGCTGGGAGGTGGGTAGGGGGTGGAACCAAGGATTGGTGCTCAGAGCTAGGTAGGGGCAAAGACAATGGCTAAGTTCCTGTATCTCTTATCTGAGAAAAAAAGCCCTGCATATACAACTACACCTCCCTTCTTTCCTACTCGGTCTTTTCTGTATAGTGTGTACCCTGATATAGTTATCTCCCAGTTATTTGAATCCTTTCAATCCTTGAAACATGTCTGCAATTGTGTCACATGCCTTGGTGCCAATGTCTCCTGCTACTTCCCAAGTTCCTGTGTGAAGAGCAAGCACTTCCTGCCCAGACCGATTTTCAGCTTTCAGCGCTGTCGCATTTTGAATGACAATTGCGCGGTCATGCTACACTGTACCCAAAATATTTTTTTTTCATTTTGTTCTCACAAATAGTGCTTTCTTTTGGTGGTATTTTATCACCCCTGGGATTTTTATTTTCTGCTAAATAAATAAAGAAAAGACCAAAAATTTAGAATTTTTTTTTCTGTTTCGGTTACAAAACTTTGTAAATAAGTAAGTTTTCTCCTTCACTGATGGGCACTGATGAGGTGGCACCAATGAGGTGGCACTGATGAGGTGGCATTGATGGGTACTGATGATGGGCACTGATAGGCGGCACTGATGGGCACTGATTGGTGGCACTGATATGCAGCACTGATGGGTACACATAGGTGGCACTGATGAGCACTGATAGGCGGCACAGATTGGCACTGATATGCGGCATGGATGGACACTGATAGGTGGCACAGATGGGAATGTATGGGCACTAATAGGTGGCACTGTAATGTATGGTACTGATGGATGTCAATCAGTGCCAAACAATAATGCCTGCTTGCCAATCAGTGATGCCCATTGTAAGCACTGATTGGCATCCATTGTGGGCACTGATTGGTATCCCTGGTGGTCTAAGGTGGCATACCTGGTAGTGATATCCCTGGTGGTCCTAGTGTCATCCCTGGTGGTCCAGTGTGAGCATCCATGGGGGGGGCTGCGCTGATAATCGATCAGCATGGACCCCCTCATCAGAGGAGCAGTTGATCTGCTCTTCCTGTTTACATCGTGATGAGCTGTGATTGGAAACGGCTGATCACGTGGTAAAGAGTCTCGGTCAGAGACTCTTTACCTAGATCACAGTTGCGGTGTGTCAGACTGACACTGCAACAACGATCGCCACCATGCGTGCCCCCGGCAGCGGCTTAATATCCTGGCGACGTCATATGACATCCAGTCAGGATATTGAAACCAATTTTCCGCCATCATTTTCCGCCATCATTTTGCTATATGGTGGGTGGCAAGTGGTTAAGTAAGCTTATTTTGGAATGTCAAAAATATTTTAAAAATTGTTTGTATTGCTATTACAATGCTGTTATGAAATGAAAGTGTACGATGTTTCCATACATTTCCTTTAACTCCAGTCAAAACACAAGGTTCACCAAATGTGTTTTGTTAGGGACAATTTGCGGATTTGTGTTTTTTTTTGGGTACGCTTTTGTTCCTTACCACATAGTACAGCTTTACATAATTTCTGACTGTTAACGCCTGCCAATAGGTTGAGAATAAGTGACATTTATTGGCAACTCATAATCTGCCCAAACATGAGCATTTCAAAAACCCTTGAAGGATTCAACTTTTAACAAAACACAGAGGACTAACAAAACTGTAATAACTACTGTGAATGTGCAAATGTGCAGTAACCCACAGTAATCAACAAGGTTAACTTGATGCATCTAAATCTGTACTTATATCATCAAAACATCTTCAATATTGCAGAATGTAAACATTAGTTGCTTGTTTTAATTTAACAGACGAGTTACTCTTCTAATGTTCAGTACTTACCGCCATTGACCTGCATGTTTTTCGCAGTGTACTACAAAGTAAGCAAAATGACTATGTTTCCCTGATGACCTGTGGATATGGAAATCCATTATTAAAATAAAAATGTTCTTCATCCCTAATGTTTTTCATGCAAAATCAGAATGTTATTTTAATGAGACCATAAGTACAGATAATTAAAGAAATAATCCCTTTTCTGTAGGTAAAAGACAAGATATATCTTTTCAGACATGATATGAAAACAAGGTAAAGCTGAACAGAACTTGTAATCACTTCCTTTATTACAGGAAATTAAATGTAAATGGGGAAATATAGCTTCAAAACCATATACAGTGGTGTGAAAAAGTGTTTGCCCCCTTCCTCATTTCCTGTTCCTTTGCATGTTTGTCACACTTAAGTGTTTCGGAACATCAAACCAATTTAAACAATAGTCAAGGACAACACAAGTAAACACAAAATGCAATTTGTAAATGAAGGTGTTTATTATTAAAGGTGAAAAAAAATCCAAACCATTGTTGCCTTATGAGGAGTTTATAAGTAATCTCCATTAGCAACTGGGAATATTTGTCTTATAGATGTATATATTAGGATAAGAAATAAAGAAGGTTTATAATAGTTTTAGCTTAACCTGGCCAAGGGTGGTTGATATGCTTAAAATATTTCTTTGATCTGTTCAGGAATGGACAATTTACCCCGGCTAGGACTATGCATAGTTAAGTGCCCTATTCAAGAGCAAACTTCCTCTTTAATTAAGTGGGCTTCAGACTAATTATCACTAACCAATTAAACCCAAAAGAGGAGGTGCTATTGAGGGAAAATTAAGTTATGAGAAAATGGACCAATCTTGCAAGAAATACGCCCAGGGGAGGAGAGGGCTAACCAATCAGGGTGGTCCTATGCAAGTCAATGAGAAATGGCCCTTCTTAAGGGGACCCCAAACCCAGCATAATGGCAGATGAGACTGACCAGAGCTATGGACCAATATTAGGTAAATAATCAGATCATCTCCCAGCACTTAAAAGGTATACCTGCTTGTCATATGTCTTGTTTTGTATTGTAATGAATGTATTGTACTCTTGTTGTATTTTAACCTAATATTTTACTCCCTCACTTAGACTATAGATATTTTCTGTGTATTAGATAGACCTGTAACTTACTCTAATAAATGGTGTTATGTTAAACCTTTCTTTCCTGTGTCAATAGAATTCTCTTTTCAACCCATATCATATCTTCTAATTAATAAATCAGAAATATAGATTTTAAAGGTTAACACCATCATGGCCCTGTGTGAAAAAGTGATTGCCCCCCTTGTTAAAACATACTATAACTGTGGTTGTCCACACCTGAGTTCAATTTCTCTAGCCACACCCAGGCCTGATTATTGCCACACCTGTTCACAATCAAGGCATCACTTAAATAGGAGCTGATTGACACAGTAAGGTCCACCAGAAGATCCTTAAAAGCTACACATCATGCCGAGACCCAAAGAAATTCAGGAACAATTGAGAAAGAAAGTAATTGAGATCTATCAGTCTGGAAAGGGTTACACACACACTAAGAAACAAGGTATGAAAAGCTGCATATATTTTAAAATGCACATACAGCGGTGGGCATTTAATGGATTATAATTGCATTGATCACCAGTCTCACCACACAGGTATTTTTTAGCAGCAGTATGTAGAGTACAAGTATGTATGCACTTTACATACACTGGCTCCTACACGTCCTCTGTGATGACATTTACCCACCCCCCCTCGTTTGCACATTCCACTGTGTTAACTCCTAGTGTGCTGGAAGGTACAAACGAGGGGGGCGGGTAAATGTCATCACAGAGTACAGGGAACTTCACAGGGCTGTTTGTCAGTTGTGGATTTGGATTCTAATCCCTCCTGACCTCCCAGTAGCCGGGTGCGTGTGAATTCCTGTACCCTGTAGTGCACCAGATTAGTGCACTTAGTAAATCGGAGTTCCACCCGTTTTTTAGTTTATTGAAAGTCAGCAGCTACAAAGTGTAGCTGCTGACTTTTGATAATTGCATTCACCTGTCCCACGGTCCATCGATATGGCCGCACAGAGCATCGCTCCTCTCCCCCTCCTCTCCTCAGCGCCATCATTTCTACTGTGGGCAGTGACACCCACCTGTGACAGCTTATGGCCGAGCGTGCACTGTGCTCTGCCATTGGCCAGCCAATGGTCCCAGAAGATCGCTGGCAGAGAGGGGCTGCCTAGTAATTTTTTTTTGTTTATTAAAAGTCAGCAGCTACAAAAAAAGTGTATCTTCTGACTTTTAATAAGAAGACACTCACCTGTCCCACAATCCAGCGATGTGGCCACCCGAACCCTCCATTCTCTCCCCTGCCTGTCCACGGCGCTGGCAATACTACTGTGGGCATCCAGGTGTGACATCTTGCAGCTTCACAGCCAGGTACACATGTCTCACTACACTGTCCTGCACAGCCGGGCAATCTTCTGGGACCTGTGATGTGCCCCATAAGATTGCAGAGAGAAAGGGCCGCCTAGGTGGCCCAAGCGGAAGTGGGAGTGTGTCAGTAATCGTGATGAATCATGATGCATTGCGGAATCAAATCGAATCGAATCGTTGACCATATAATCGTAATCAAATTGAATCGTGAGACCAGTGAAGATGCGCACCCCTAGCATAAACAGATAACAGTTCCCAACCTGGGTAGCCATACATATAGGTGAAGAAAGACTTTAATTGGTGAGTTGTTTCTCAAAGAACAACATTTACAAAATAAAATAATACCTGTTTGGCAGACCTGGTTGGGAGATGTTATCTGTCTATATCAGTGATGGTTAACCTTGGCACCCCAGATGTTTTGGAACTACATTTCCCATGATGCTCAACTACACTGTAGAGTGCATGAGCATCTTGGGAAATGTAGTTCCAAAACATCTGGGGTGCCAAGGTACGCCATCACGGGTCTATATGCTTTTCTGACTTATTATTAAAATTTGTTTCAGCAGGACACAAAGTGAGGCAAATCCCCCTAATTTGCCGGTTTTGAAAAGTGACAGTGTGTGCAGGAAAAGTAACCCCTCGCCCAATGTCAAAGCCGGTGAGAACATGTGCTAAATATGGGTGTAACATATAACATGCTCCCAAAGGTGAACTTCTCCTTTAACCACTTGCTTACTGGGCACTTAAACCCCCCTCCTGCCCAGACCAATTTTCATCTTTCAGCGCTGATGCACTTTGAATGACAATTGCGTGGGCATACAACACTGTACCCAAATGAAATTTTTATAATTTTTTTCCCACAAATAGAGCTTTCTTTTGGTGGTATTTAATTACAGCTGGGAGTCTTATTTTTTGCTAAACAAACAAAAAAAGATGCAAAAAAAAAATCATGTTTAATAGTCTGTTATAAAATTTTGCAAACAGGTAATTTTTCTCCTTCATTGAAGTGCGCTGATGAGGCGGCACTGATAGGCTGCATTGGTGGGCAGTGATAGGCTGCATTGGTGGGCACTGATAGGCTGCACTGGTGGGCACTGATAGGCATAGTTAAGGCGGCACCAATAGGCACAGATAAGGTGGCACCGATGGGCACAGATAAGGTGGCACTGATGGGCAAAGATGGGCACAGATAAATTGGCACGGATGGGTGGCACAGATGGGTGGCACTAAGGGGCCCTGATAGGTACCACTGATATATGGGACTGATGGGCACTGATAGGTGGCACTGATAGGTGGCTCTGATAGGTGGCACTGCTGGGCACTGATGGGCGGCACTGATGGGCACTGATGGGCACTGGTAGATGACACTGATGGGCACGGATATGTGGCACTGGGGTGCAGCACCTTTGTTGAGGCAGATTGTGGGCACTGCTGGGTGGCACTGCTGGGTGGCACTGTGGGCACTGCTGGGTGGCACTGTGGGCACTGCTGGGTGGCACTATGGGCACTGCTGGATGGCACTGACGGGGGGCACTTATTTTTTAATGAGGTGGCACTGGCAGGGGGCAGGTGGGCACTGGCAGGGCTGGCCATGATCAGGACTGATGTCCCGATCACGGCCACCGGTGATCTGCTCTTTTTTTTTCTCCTTGCGCTGTCAGCACAGGGAGGAATAATAGCCGATTACCGGCTCCGTTGTATCATATGATCAGCTGTCATTGGCTGACAGCTGATCACATGATAAGGGGTCGGGATCGACCCCTTGCTCGGATCGGTGATCAGACGAGTCTCATAGACCCGCCGATCACAGAGCGCGCCGCGCACGCCCCTCAGGCCGCTCGTGCACGGGACGACGTCAATAGACGTAGTCCCGGCAAAGGAGGTCTGCGCTGTAGCCGTCATTCGGGTCTCAAGTGGTTAAAGCTGAAATATTTGGAAAAAATACATTTTTAACCAAATGTACTTTAATTTATTCTCTCTTGAGAATAGGCAATTAAGGAGAGATAATCATCATGTATAAATACATAAGTGGTCCATATAGTGAACTTGGTGCTGAGTTATTCAGTCTCCTACAGGGGACAAGGGGGGACTGTTTACATCTAAAGGAAAATAAGAGCCTCAAGAACTAGGTCTGGCCAGCTCAGGAAATTGTTTTAAAAAAGACTGGATTGAAGTGTACTGGATGCTGGCAGATGCTGTGCATACTGTTAAAACATTCAACAAAGATGTTTGATTCTGCATACATTTTTTCTTTGTTTCTTCTAGATAAACATTTTTTAAACCTTTCTGACTTCAGACATATCTGAACTTACATAACATATATGTTTTATACAGGTAGAGTGCTTGAACATTGGATTTCTTATTATGTTGATTAGTCAATACATAATCATTTTGGACGTTGCCATTGGTGTTGTGTTTTGTTGCTGCTTACTGGACTTTTGCTTGAAGGTTCTTTGTTGTATGAGAGCAGCCATACCAAAATATAGTGGTAGTGTAAGAACATTTGCCTTGAAATGTATTATTTGCACAATGAGTTACCAAGGTTTAAGGACTTTCTTGGCAACCAGGAAGATCAACAAGTTCATATGATGGGGGTTATTTACGAAAGGCAAATCCACTGAAAGTGGCAGGTATATTGCTGAATTTTACTTGATGATTTGTGCATTAGAAAAAATATTGATAAGCTGAATGATAAGCTGAATGATAAGCTGATAATTAAACAACATGTAGTCCCCTGTGACATTTCACTTTCACCATTTATTACTTAAAGAGCTTTTCCCCACACCACTTTTTTATGTCCATGGTTACAAAATGTCTTTTGATAGACAAAAGCCTTGTCTTAGAAACAAAATAGATGCCTAATATTTTTGAAAGTTGACAGGATCTTAGAATAACCAAACTTTTGAACAACCGAACTTAGAATAACCAAACTTTTATGAAAACTCATGCCTAGTCAATATATTGCACCTAAAAAGTCTCATTTAACCCTACTTTTTGTTAAAATAACCAAAGTCTATGCTCTTAAATTTTGAAGTGAGAAAAGTATGCAAATACAATATTTATCTGCAGGCCTTATTAATAAATTAATTCTGAATGTGTACAGTAATTAATATGTGAGAAGGGGATTCCAAGTGGACGATTAACAGGATTTGGGTGTAATTCTATCCATTGTTTATGACCAGTGTATTCATGGCAATTGACCAACATGCTATCAACGAGTAAAGAGGAAAGGATCTCCTGACCAGGTAAATAAATATAATAATTAAGAGCGGCCTCAGCCTTCATGTCCCCAAAAAAACACACACCCTGATTTACTTCGAACCGCCCACCAGAGCACCCTATTATTAAGCTCCAGTGGGCGGGGCAAAATGCATCAGGGTGTGGTTTGGTGGAGATATGTAGTCTGAGGCCACTATTTATTGTTTATTCACCTAGGCTGGTCGGGAGTAGCAGCAATCCTTTCCTCTTTACATCTACTAACCCCCTGGATTGGTATCAGGCCAAGCATGCACCCCATGTTCTGGGACACAGGGATATGCTTTCATCTCTAATCTGAGCGGCACCATAAGCGATCAAGAAAATGCAAAGAAAGAGGCCAAAGACATTTTTTTATGACGCTGTAAACAGTAATAATAATGAATATTGTTATCATTGGCCAATGTTTTGACCCCATCCAGTACCAGGCTACATACTCTTTCTTTTTTTTTTTTTTAATCTTTATTTAAATTTTTTTTTCCATACAAAAATTATAAAACATAGTATACATATACATATGCATCCTACTACCCCCCCCCCCCCCCCCTATAGTCCTACTACCTCTTCATATTTCTTCGTTGATTTAAACAGTTTCCATTGCTTCCATTTCTTTCGAAATTTCTTTTCCCCGCTCTCCTCATCCTCTTCCCATCCCTCCATTCTGTACATGTCCTCTACTTTTCCTATCCATTCCCTCAATTTTGGGGCTTCCACCTGTCTCCAGTTTTTTGGTATCAAGCTCTTTGTTACGTTTATTAGGTTTCCTATGAGGCCTTCTTTGTACTTTTGAGTTGGGGTGTCTGTACCATGGAAAAGACATGTCCATGGGTTTTCTAGTACCTGAGTTCCTGTTATTATTTTTATTAAAGTTAATGTTTCTCTCCAGTAATTTCTAATTTTTGGGCATTCCCACCAGATATGTGCCGCACTCCCTTGCTGTCCACACCCTCTCCAGCACATCCCGAGTTGCTCTTCCTGGTTTCTCCTCATCTTGTCTGGTGTCCTATACCATCTAGCAAGGCTTTTATAATTCATTTCTATTGTATTAAGATTTTTCGATGTCCCGTGTGTTAAGTGTAAGATTTTTTCTATATTCTGTTTCTCCCCTCGTGGCCCTATTTCTTCTTCCCATTTTTTTATATATATAGGTACCTCTGTCTCGTCCACTTCTCCCAGCATCTTATATATCTGTGAGATATTTACTCTTATTATTTTCCCCTCACATATCCGCTCTAAGACGTTAAGATCTGTTCCACTTCTCAATGGTTGTGGCAATGATGAGACAAAATGTCTGAGCTGGAGGTACCTCCATCCGTCTATATCCATGTACTCCTGTAGTGTTTCTAACGTGTTTATTTTACCCGCATTTATTATGTGTCTCAATTGAATATCTTCTCTTCTAATCCAGTGTCCTCCCATAGTGCTCTTCCCCGGTGGAAATAAATTATTTTCTTTTAATGTCATTAGTGGAGAGTTGTATTTCCACTTATTATGCTTGTGAATTCCGTCCCATATTCTAAAAACGTTTTTTGTGAGTGCAAGTGTTGTTGGTCCGAGTGATCTGTGTTTTGGGGGTATCCAAATTTCCTTTCCTAATCGTGTCTCTGCAGCGCTGTGTTCTATTGCCACCCATCTTTTTTCATTATCTAATTTTGTCCACTCCACCACCCGTGTTAATACTATAGATTCGTAATATTTCTTCAAATCCGGTACTTTTAGACCTCCCCTCTCTTTTCCCAGTTGTAATACCTTTAAGGCTATTCTAGGCTTCTTATTTTTCCAAATGAGCTTGGTTATTAGACGTTTAATAGTATTAAAGTAGACTGGAGGAATATATATCGGTAACATCTGTAACTTATATAATATTTTTGGTTGTATGATCATCTTAAGGGCATTAATCCGGCCAAACCAGGACAATGGTTTCGTCATTATTTTTTTTGTGTCTTCTCTTACTTCGTCCAGTAGGGGGATATAGTTTATCTCATAGATTTTCTTTAACCGCTTCCTGCCCGCCCTATAGCCGAATGACGGCCTTAGGGCGGGCGGCTTCCCGTGCCTGGCCGTCCCTGGACGGCCTGGTGTTTACTTCCGCAATGCGCGCCGCCGCGGGCGCGCATCGCGGAAGTTCTGTGTTTGCCGTGTCCCCCGGGGACAGGCAAACACAGATCGCTGTAAACGGCCAATCACAGCGGCCGTTTACAGCGTGATCGGCGTGTCCAATGGGAGATGATCTCATATGTAAACATATGAGATCATCTCTCAGCACCGCTCTCCCTCCTCACACAGACAGCGTGTGAGAGGGGAGAGAAGAACGGCTGCAGCAGCCGTCAGTGTAAAAAAGAAAAAAAAAAAAAAAAAAGTAAAAAAAAAGTTTAATAAAAAGTGCCATCCTCCCCCAGAGCCATCCTCCCCCAGTGCCACCCCCCCCCAGTGCCATGCCCCCCCCCCAGTGCCATCCTGCCCCAGTGCCATCCTGCCCCAGTGCCATCCGCCCCAGTGCCATCCGCCCCAGTGCCATCCTGCCCCAGTGCCATC
Source organism: Lithobates pipiens (assembly GCF_037356315.1). Classification (NCBI taxonomy): domain Eukaryota; kingdom Metazoa; phylum Chordata; class Amphibia; order Anura; family Ranidae; genus Lithobates; species Lithobates pipiens. Next base: position 476,069,943 of record NW_027507764.1, read on the forward strand.
CGCCCCAGTGCCATCCGCCCCAGTGCCATCCACCCCAGTGCAATCCACCCCACCCCAGTGCCACCTGCCCGCAGTGCTATCTGTCCCCAGTGCCACCTGTTGTCAGTGCCATTTGTCCCCAGTGCCATCTGTCATCAGTGCCACGTATAAGTGGCATCTGTCATCAGTGCCACGTGTTATTAGTGCCACATAGTGCCATCTGTCATCAGTGCCACGTATTAGTGCCATCTGTCATCAGTGCCACGTATCAGTGCCATTTGTCATCAGTGCCACCTGTCAGTGTCACGTGCCATCTGTTGTCAGTGTCACGTGTCATCAATGCCACTTATCAGTGCCATCTGTCATCAGTGTCACGTGTCATTGGTGCCACGTATTAGTGCCATCCGTCACCGGTGGCACGTATTAGTGCCACGTATTAGTGCCACATGTCATCAGTGCCACGTATTAGTGCCACGTGTCATCAGTGCCACATATTAGTGCCACGTGTCATCAGTGCCACGTATTAGTGCCACGTGTCATCAGTGCCACGTATTAGTGCCACGTGTCATCAGTGCCACATATTAGTGTCATCTGTCATCAGTGCCACGTGTCATCAGTGCCACGTATAAGTGTCATCATTGCCACGTATCAGTGCCATCTGTCATCAGTGTCACGTGTCATTGTCCTGGTATTTCAAAAGTGTAATAAGTAGTCAACAAGTTAGATGTGTAATTTATGCTTCTAGAACACGTGATGGCGCTCCCTGCATGTTGGGCCTCTCTATGTGGCCAGGCTGCGAAAAAGTCCCACACATGTGGTATCGTAATACTCAGGAGGAGTAGCAGAATTTTTTGGGGGGTGTCATTTGTGGTATACACATGCCACGTGAGAGAAATAACCTATTACAATGACAATTTTGTGGAGAAAAATAAAGAAAATGAAAAATCTTCATTTTGCAAAGAATTGTGGGAAAAAAATGACAACATCAAAAAGCTCACCATGCCTCTTACTAAATACCTTGGAATGTCTACTTTCCAAAAAGGGGTCATTTGGGGGGTATTTGTACTTTCCTGACTTGTTTGGGTCACAAGAAGCGAGATAGGCCACCAGTAAATCAGATGTGATCAATTTTGTGCGATTCGCACCACAGCTTGTAGACTCTCTAACTTTCACAAAGACCAAATAATATCCACTAATTTGGGTTATTTTTACCAAAGACATGTAGCAGTATAAATTGTGGCCAAAATTTATGAAGAAAAATTAATAATTTGCATAATTCTGTCACAGAAACAAAGAAATATGCATTTTTTTTCAAAATTTTCGGTCTTTTTTCATTTATAGCGCAAAAAATAAAAACCCCAGAGGTGATCAAATACCACCAAAAGAAAGCTCTATTTGTGGGAAAAAAGGACACAAAATTCATTTGGGTACAGTGTTGCATGACTGAGTAATTGTCATTCAAAGTGTGAGAGCACCGAAAGCTGAAAATTGGTCTGGGCAGGAAGGGTGTTTAAGTGCCCAGTAAGCAAGTGGTTAATGAGGCTGCCAGCTTTATACCTAAATATTTAATTTCCTTTTTCCATAGGAAGGGAAATTTGCCCTTGATATCCTGTTCTTCCCCACTTCTCGTGCTGACACTTAAAACCTCTGTTTTTTTTTAATTTATTTTAAAATTTGATAGATCTCCATACTGCTCGATACTCTTTACCAAATTTGGCATGGAGATTCTAGGTTTTGTCACATAAAATAGGACATCGTCCGCAAATGCGGCTACTTTATGAACCTCTTCCCCCAGCTCAATTCCTCCTATGTCGGGATTTTTCCTCACTGTCTCCAGCAGTGGTTCCAAAGTCAACACGAACAGTATGGGTGACAGTGGGCAACCCTGTCTAGTCCCATTGTACATTCTAAAGGGGTCAGACAAGTTGCCGTTTACCCTTACCACTGCCATTGGGCACTCATAGAGTGTCTTTACTCTTTCTGATCCATACATGCCACTCTTAAAGCTGATTATGTGCTTTACTATCCTGGAGGTTGTATAAAGTGCCCTCCAGCCATATAATTAACTAAATTCTTGAACCTATGCAGGTGGCCTCAGTGGTTATCTGGTGGTCACTTGATGAGCTCCTGGCATGAATCTGAATTGTTCAAGTGGGTGATGGCAACCTCTTAGGCCGCGTACACACGCGGGGACTGTTCGCCCAACTTTGTCCGCTGAACAGTGTTTCGGCGGACAGTCCGCTCGTGTGTGGGCTTTCAGCGGACAGTTTCAGCGAACAGTCCGCTGAACAAGGTTTTTCGGAAATTCCGTAAAACTGTCCGCTGAAACTTTGTTTCAGCGAACAGTCCCCTCGTGTGTAGGCTTGTTCGTCAAACTAAGTTCCGCGCATGCTCAGAAAGGATTTACACGCCGAAAGTTATAATGCAGTGTATAGGACGTTGTATTTTCCGTCCCGTCGTACGTGCCGTTCACGTCATCGCGCACGGTCTCAGCAAACTGTTCGTTCGTCGTGTGTGGGCAAGTCCGTCCATGCTAATTTTGAGCGGACTGTTTGCTGAAACTGTTTGACGGACAAAGTTGGGCGAACAGTCCCCGCGTGTGTACGCGGCCTTACTGTTTTTAAAGTGATGGCTGTATAATTGTCCCTGCATTACTTAAATCATATGAAATACCCCCCTTCCTGTGTACCCCTGAAGAAGGAGTTATTTCTCTGAAACACAATGGGTGATCCTGTGTTAACAACAACTCAAGACAAATCATTATGGAAAAATACTGTTTTTGTTAACCAGGAATGTTTTGAATCCATGTGTTACTATGCTGTAAAATATTGTGCATGCACAAAAATCAACCATGATTGTGTTTTTTTTCATTGTTTTTTTATTTTGTATACAATAAAGACTGATATAAGTGTATTTTGCACATAGTTAGAATATATTGCCCTAAAAAACCCACATAGGGGAATTTCAATGTGGTGTCATTTAAAATATAGGGTTAGACAAAATAACAACTTAGCCATATCGGGCATCTAGGAGGGATATTCAAATCTGCAAATAGAAATAAATCAAGATAAATATTGCATACTATAGCTATATTTATTTAAAATGTTAATCTGTGACTTTTGGCTATCTTACATTTTATACTTTTAACTAAACATAATTTCTAAGCTATAAACATGTCAATAGGTTTTCTGTATGCAAACTGCTCTATGGCCTCTTAAATAGCAGACTTTACAGCCATTAATAAGGCAAACCATCTTTAAAGGCAGGGGGTCCAGCATGTGCAAAATATCTAAAAATAAAATGTCAGGTATATATACATTGTTACCATAATAATACTCTCTTGAGATTTAATTTTAGAAACAAGACATCATCAGTATTCAGAAACCAGAACTTCTTTATACGATCTTCTACTTGAATGAGCAAAATATACTTTAATTGGCCAGAAAAATGCTTAATTGTGAATGGCAGATTTCATGTATTGTAGAAACAGCTGAGTGACTAGGTAAAATAAGCCAGCGTGCTTCTGATTTTATGCTTGAGATAGCAGAGGTTTCTGCTGTCACTATACAGCATGTATCTCCTTACAACTTCTAGTTTCTAAGCCTGATTTACTAGAAATTAGTAATCCATCAGATTGATGGGCAGCAGGCAACATGTTCTGGTGGCGCCTTGAAATTTCTTGTATTCATCACCAGGTCATCATTTACTAAAATGGTTTCAGGCTTTGTAGTAAGGCAGAACTCTAGCCACACATTAATAATGAATTAGGGGTTTTTTTTTTTAAGTGCAGCTTGCAAAAGACCACACAGCTGTGTTGGCAAAATCGTAAAATTAATACTAAAATGCCTCGTAGCTTGTACTGGTGGCTCGATAAGTATTTATTTACAACTTAATTATTTTTTTAATCTTGTGATTTTAATTGGCATTGATTGTCCCCTACTGTTCATATTTACAAAAGGCTTCAGATAATTAGTTTTCTTCATTTGTCAATTAGTGCACTGCCATGCTTATTCTTATTCTGAAACAGAACTGAGAACAATCTCTATCTTGTAGCTGTAATTAAAATGCTTAAAACCATAGCATAAAGGGGGTGTCACAGCTGAAAATGATTGGTTGTTCTTATGTTCTGCAAACACTGAACAATATGCAGTATTCAGGGCAAATTCGAAACACCGTTAAAGTCTATGGGACACTAACATGAAAAATCAAAAGTGCTCGTTTGAAAGTCTTCTATGCAAGTTATTGTAATAAAAAGTGTCTGAGGACCAGGGCCCTGCCCCAGAGGACATGTATCAATGCAAACATTTTTTGTTTAAAAACGCCAGTTTTTTTCGGGAGCAGTGATTTTTTTTAATGCTTAAAGTGAAACAATAAAAATGAAATATTCCTTTAAATGTCATGCCTGGGGGGTGTCTATAAAATGCCTGTAAAGTCACACATTTTTCCCATGTTTAGAACAGTACCACAACAAAATTACATTTCTAACTTTCAAAGGTTTTTTATTTTTGAAAAGGCCCTTACAAGTACATGGGTACATTAACAAACAATTGGCAGCAGGGTGGGCAAGTATACTACAGGCAAACAATAGTGCAACCATAGACAAAAGCAGCTGGAAATACAGACATCATCCCTCACAAGGAGGGCTAAAGCCAGATGAGCAACAAAAGGGTGTCACCCTATCTGGAGCCCATAACTAGAGGCTACCTAAGGGAGAGACCAGGGGTCCCCCCCGACACCCCGAATAGGGATCTTGCTTTGTCAGGGTAGGGGTGTAGTCCCCCTGATCCCCACCATCCCCCAGGGAGAGGGTATCCAAGGGGCAGTAAAAGAGGAGCTCCCCAATATGCGTTCTATCTGTATTATGATGGTGTTATTTATCTGCCTATTAAGGCAATCATAAGAGAGAGGTCAAGAAAGATAGAGAGAGGAGAGAGGAGAAAGAAAAGAGGACAGAGGAAAAAGGGAGGGAAAAGCTACTCCTGAATAAGGAGGAGAGGGTGGAGGACTAGATCAACCACCGCTCAGTTGGGGAATGTCACATATATTGTTTAGGTCGTAATACCCGGGGGGGGGGGGCCCGGGGGCACTCCTGGTAAGAGGGAGATTCCTATGTACCTGGCCCATGGATCCCACACCTTTCTAAATTTCGGTGTAGTGTCCAACAGGATGCCTGATAATTTTTCCTGGGACATAATCCAGGATTTCTTCCTCTTAGCTGTAAGGAGAGAGGGTCTGGGTTGTTTCCATGCAGTAGCTATTGCAATTTTGGCACCTAGAAGGATAAAGTGGGTCAGTTTCTGAACGTTTTTGGGGAGTGAAGGAACATGAGTGTTTAGCAACGCTACTTCTGGTGTCCTGGGGACCTGGCAGCTTGTTATCCTGAAAATCATGTTGAAAATTTTGCTCCAGAATGATCGGAGCCTGGGGCATTCCCACCAAATGTGCATCATGGAGCCACGGTGTTGACACCCTCTAAAACATAGAGGGTTTGCCGTGGGGTAAATTTTAGCTAATTTGGAGGGAGTGAGATACCATCAGGTTATCAATTTGATGCTAGCTTCCATGAGTGATATGTTTTGGATCCCCTGAAAGGATCTAGTCAGAGCTGCCTGCCAGGTCTCCAGCCTGTTTGAGATATGGAGGTCGGCCTCCCAGGCTGTCATATAGGGCGTTTTGCTCATTGGATCAGTGAGGGCCGAGTAGATTACCGATATGCCGCCCCTCTGCTCCCCAATCCTACCACACCAAGTTTCATAGTCAGTAAAAGCAGGTGGGAGGGGCTTGTTCTTCCATTGCGAGTGCAAAAAATTGGATATTTGCTGAAAGCTGAATCTTTCCGAATCAGGGAGCTCCAAGTGTTCGATACAATGGGAAAGGGGGACTGGACCCTTGGAGGTAAAGTAGTGTCCTATCCGGTATAGTCCTTTATCTAACCACCATTTGAAGGGGATACTATTGAGGCCAGGAGGGAAAGCGGGGTTGCGAAAGATATGAGCTAGGGAGCGCACAGCAGAGACCAATGTCGGCACTCCACGAAGAGTGTCCCACAGGGAGCAGGAATGGGAAAGGGTAGGAGAGAGGATGGGCTGCCTAGATTTGGGGGGGCACCACAGTAGATAATCTAAGGTGAATAAGGGGACAGCTTGACGTTCGATGGACATCCAGTCTGGTTTTTCGTATTTTGAGTAGATCGTGGAGAGTTGGGCCAGTCGGGCTGCGAGATAATATTTGTGAAGATCGGGCAAGCCCAACCCACCCCTATGCCTATGAAGGAAAAGTGTGTTTTGTGGGATATGGTACCCCTTGTTGCCCCATATATACTTCAGTATCTTGCTTTGCAGTGTTTGTAGGTGATCCTTCCTTACAGGAATAGGGAGTGCACGAAAGTAATATAAGATTTTAGGGAGAAGGGTCATTTTAATGGAATTGATCCGGCCCAGCCAGGATAACTCGTGTTTGGACCATGTCTTGAGATCAGCTTCTAATTGCCTGTAGAGTTTGGGATAATTTTGATTGTACAACGTCTCAGTCCTAGGTGTAAGTGAAATGCCTAAGTATTTGATGGAGGTATCGCTCCATTGGAATGGGAATGATTGTTTAAGAGAGGAGGCTAGTTGGGTGGGAAGAGATATATTGAGAGCCATAGATTTGGAGTAATTGACTCGTAACCCCGAAATTTTGGCAAAGTCATCTAGGACTCGGGACAAATTAGGCAAAGTGGTGAGGGGGGAGGTGAGAAATAAAAGTATGTCATCGGCAAAGAGCCCGCATTTGTGTGTCTAGCTAATGCACTGGACTCCTCTGATGTCAGTATTGTGATGAACGGCTATTGCTAATGTTTCAATAGCTATTACAAATATGAGGGGTGAAAGGGGGCACCCTTGTCTGGTACCCCTAGTGATGGGTATGGGTGTGGAGGGGTATCCCTGAAGTCTAATTTGGGCCCTTGGATGGGAGTATAAAGCTTGTAAAAGGCCAAGAAAGCGAGCCCCAAATCCCCACCTTTCAAAGAGCTGGAAGATGTACTGCCAGGAGACCGAGTCGAAGGCCTTCTGGATATCTAGGGAAAGGAGGAAGCCTGATTGTTTAGGTCCCCCCTCCCAATTCGATTGCAATATTGAGACAATATCCACCGCCCTCCTTATTTGATCTGGTCCCTGTCTGCCAGGGATAAACCCAACTTGATCCTTGTGGACGTATTGCCCAATGAAGGATGCCAACCTATTGGCCATTACTTTCGTGAGAATTTTGAGGTCATTGTTAATGAGAGAGATAGGTCTGTAGTTACTTACATCTTCCAAGTTCTTATCATCGGGTTTAGGTATGACCGTAATGAATGCTGTGTTTGGGTGGGGATCTAGGGGGCTTCCATTGGCTTTGTGATTGCCAAGATTGGTTAAATGAGGGGCCAGAGTATTAGCAAAAGCTTTGTAGTAAGGTATCGATAGTCCATCAGGGCCTGGAGCAGAACCTTTCTTGAGGTCCTTTATGACTCCCAGGATTTCTTCTATCCTTATGGGGGAATCCATTATTTGTTTGTGTGTATCAGATATAGAGGGTATGAGAAGACCCTACAAGAATTGTGGGAGGAGGTTCACTTTGGGGGGTGGGGGGGTGGGCTGCTGTATAGGGAAGTATAGAAGTCCTGAAAAGCGGTCAGGACTTTGATCGGATTAGATGTGGGTGACTGACCCGCAGTTCTCATCTTCAGGGAGGGTGTTTAACTTGGTTCTAGGGGATAGTCTGTTGGCTAGGAGTGTGCCTATTTTGTTTGCCTGTGTATAGAATTTGTGGCCGGATCATCGAATAGACTTTTCAGCTTTGGTGGTCAGGGCGAGATTAAGTTCTAGTCTGGTCTTGTCGAGTAGGGCGGTGGGGACTCGGTGAGGGTCTTTTTTGTGTAGGGCTCTGAGTTTTGAATATTCCTTTTCCAGCTTGATAATATCTGATTGCCGTTCACGTTTAATTTGGGTGCCCATCTGAATGAGCTTATCCCTGATGAAGGCTTTGTGTGCCGCCCAAAGGGTTTCGTGGGAAATGTCTGTCGTCGCGTTAAGGGAGAAATATTCATGTAGAGCTTTATAAAGTTCTACTATTCTTGTTGGCTCGGATAAAGAGATTTGTTTAATCTCCAATGTCTGGAGTGACTCCCTCCCGATCCCGCAATGATTGTCACAATTACCAGAGAGTGGTCGGAGACCACCGTGTCTTTGATGGAAGCTTTGATGACCTGGGGCAGGAGCGAGGTAGGTACAAGGATGTGGTCAATTCTCACATAGGATTGGTGGGGGGCGGAGAAGTGGGTAAAGTCCCTCTTCGAGGGGTTTAATTCCCGCCAGGAGTCGGACAGGCCATAGGCATGAATTAATTTGGCAACCCGCAGGCTTGCTCTAGAGGGCTGGGTCAATCGAGAATGTAGGGGTGAGGATTTGTCAAGGACCTGGTCGAAGGCTATTTTGGAGTCCCTTCCGACGATGATTGTCCCTTCTAAATGGGGGGCCAGGGTGCGCAGCAGGGGATTCAAAGAATGTGACTTGGCCCATGTTCGGGGCATAGTAGGAGACCAGGGAATACAGGTGGTCTCCCACGGTGCCCTTGATTAGGAGGAATCTTCCCTCTGGGTCTGCCAATTCAAAAATGTTGTCAAATTTACACGTTTTGGCTACCAATATGGCTACCCCTTTAGATTTTGATTCCGCACTAGTGAGATAGAACTGGGGGAAGTGGGTGTCAAGGAACTTGGGACTATACAGGGAGGTGTGTTTCCTGAAGTAGGATCATGTCCAGTTTCAGAGACTTATAGTAATCAAAAACTTTTCTACGTTTGATGGGGGAATTAAGGCCCTGGACATTGTGTGAGGCTACCTTGAGCCTAGTGTCCGGGTGGTCAGCCATGGAGCAGAGGGGGAGCCCAGCATCTTAGTGTGGCCTCACTTACCCAATTAGCGGTGGGGATCCAGGCGGCAGTAGTGAGGTCCTCGGCCTGTTGTGATCTCGTTGAGGATTGTGCAACATAAGTGATCCAGTACATGCCTGAAAAATATGACAGTATCAGTAACATAATTTGCAGAAGTATCTTTTCATGTGAGGGGGAGAGAGGAGAGGATAGGAAATGGAAAAAGAGGACTCCTGGAAGAGGAAAGAGGAGTTCGGGGCAGGAGACACCCCCGAAGTCATAAGAGTGTTCAATAGCACCATCTGACCCATATGATCAGATGTCCCGACCCTCAGGTGCCCGAGAGAGACTGAGGGTGGGAGAGGTACGCAAGTGGTCCCTCGCAGAACCGGGGATCCCCAGATGGGGAGAATCCCAATCTGTAAACGTGGAGGTAAAACGTGAAGCACGGCAAAACATTGCGTATAGGTGAGACAAAAACAGAACATTCAAAACGAAATAAAGAACCATCAAATGAGTCCCCAGATATAAGGTAACTTCTTGGATCCGTATCCCTTTGTAGTGGCTGCTGAGAGCTCTTCAGGGCTCAACAGGAGGGAGCAGGGGGAAGAAGTGGGTTCAAAGGCAGTCCATATGAGCGTATGGGGAACAGCTAGGCGTCTGGGGGTATCATGAACTGAGGTGGGAACAGGACAGAAAAACAGAGGTCCTAGTGGACAACAGGGGCCAGCACAGGTGGAGGACAGGTCCCCCGATGATGGGGGGAAGTCCTCTGGCCCTCTCCAGGACCTCGGGCATTAAGTCACGAAGTGGAGGGCAGAAATTGAAGCCTGGGTGCTTCTCAGGTCCCAGAAGTCCACAGAGGAGATTGTGGGCTGTTGGGTGTTGGCCTTTTGTTGGAGCTGTGCCCAGAATTAGAGGTATCCATGTCAGCTTCTTGGGAGATAAGTTTCAGCCGGATGAGAAGTTTCTCCCCCTCAGGGAAGGTTGAGAAAGCGTAGGTTTTCCCTTTGTCGGAAAACAGCAAAGGGGAAGGCCCACTTGTATTTTATTTCTCTCTGCATCAGCACAAGCAAGAGAGGTTTCAATGCTCTCCGTCTTTGTATTGTAGATGGGGAAAGATCTGCAAAAATCTGTACCTGGTGACCCTGGCACATGACATGCTGCAGGGACCTGGCTCTCTTCATGACTTCTTCACAGAGAAATGGTGGGGTTTGGCGATCACGTCACGTGGGGTACCATCCTTCCTGGGAGGACCGAGGGTTCTATGGACCCTATCAAGTTCCAGTTTTGGAGCTGAGATATCAGGGATTAGCTGTGTGATTAGGTCGTGGACCGCCGCGGATACATCCGCTACCGATTCCGGGAGCCCGCGGATTCTGATGTTGTATCTCTGTGACCTATTTTCAAGGTCGTCTATGTGGGCCATGGCCAGGTCAAGTTGCTCCTGCACCGAATAAATGTGCCTCGAGTTTTGGTTGGTTATGGCAATGGTGTCCTCCATTTTGTATTCGATCGTTTCGATCCATGAGCCCAGATTAATAAAGTCAGCTTTTAGTTCCCCTGTGATTTTCAGGGCAGTTTGGGATAGCCCCTTCTCCAGCATTTCAGAGAATTTGTGAAATAGAGCATCCATGTGGGATACCAGGTCTCTATGAGAGGCCTCATGGGGGGCTAGGCCTGCCTGAGGAGCCGAGTGAGGCCCTGAGGGGGATGGGGAGAAGTCCTGAATGGTGCGTTCCAGGAGGTATACAGTGGAGGCCGGGGACGGATTGGGGTCCTTGGGGGGCCCCTGAGACTGCCTGGAGTGGCATGGGAAGGTGTATGGGCTGGTTCTGACCTGTAGTCCGCCAAGCCTGTGGAGCGATGTTCCTGGGATAGGAGCTGTGCTGCGGTGGCCATCTTGGATTTCTCCCTCTCATCC